>NC_057790.1:1939602-2586137 GCF_014905175.1 Aphidius gifuensis | reverse complement strand
TCATTTATTTTCCTCCACTTCAACGAGTTTTTCAAACAGAAGCACTCACAGCAAAAGGTATTATTAGCAATAAGCATTATTTAAAATTTTATTTAATTCTTTTTTTTTTTTTCATAGATATTGTATTTTTGGTGGCATTGACATCAAGTGTATTTATCATAAGTGAAATTAAAAAATTCCTGGAACGACAATGGGAACGCAGACGTGCAAGTGGACGGTACTACAGTAAGTCGGAATTGGACTTTGTATGACAATTACAATCCGGCGAGGATAAAACCGAATAATTGCTCGCACGGAGTAACGAAAATAAAAAAAAGAAAAAAAATAATAACAAATCATAATACAAGTAGTTTCTCAGCTTGGATTTTTTCTGTTTAAATTTTATGATTTAATTTTTATTTTTTTTCTTTTAATTTCGTTTTCTCTTTTGCACACAGTTTTTATATATAACCAGGAAATAAATATTTAAAAAAATGAGAGATTTAAAACAATATAATACGAAAAACATAAATTAATTAATAAATCATATGGTTAAATTCAATTTTATGAATTAATAATAATATCAAAAAAAAAAGACTCGAGATTTGCACGTTGTTTATTAATAGCTTTGTTGATTGTTTGCTAATGAGTGTTGTGTGTATAGATGTGTGTACGAATTTGTATCTTATTTAAAAAAAAAATTGTAAATTTTGTTAAGCGCTACGATAAATTTACAGAATGCAAGAAGGCGAAATCAAATTGCTCGCCAACCGAATTCATTGAAAAAAAATAAGAAAAACATTTAAAATATAATTTTAAAAATATAAGAAAATAGTAAATTAATAAATGGAAATTACGGAATATTGGATAATCAACAATGCATGGAATATAATTGGAATGCAATTAACACGAGCTGGACTCATCAGCAACTTCATTAAAATCAACATTAAACACAATATAAACTAATGAAAATAAAATACTAATAAAATAATAATCATTCGCAGGATAAAAGTAAGTTTGAAAAAAAAAAAAAACGAAACATTAATCACTTCATTAATCACAAATGTCCATTGAATAATTCATGTTAAATTAGCTAAAATATAATGTTAATTGTTAATATTACAAAATAATTATAATCATTTAAAAAAAACGAGCAGCTTGATCATTTATCATGAAAGTATTTTAGCAAGTAGCACATTTTTTTATTTAGATACAAATTTGTAATCTTAAAAAAAAAAAAAACTATCACACACATTTAAATTCAAACATCACAAGTTAATTTTTTTTTTACAAATATTAAAATAATAATTAAAAAAAAACGCACAGTATTTTCATGAATTAATAATTGAAAATAATTTATTTATTCTTTTTTTTTTTTGTAATTGATTGATTGATTGATTGTTTTTTTTGTTGGAAATTAACTTGTGAATTTAAATTTTATTCGTAAAATTAAATAGCACATTGTGAGTAGTAGTGAGAATCCCTTTTTATACTATTCTCAAAATATTGTATTCAATATTAAATTCTACAATAATTTAATGCTTTTTTTTTTTAATTAAAATAAATAATTAATTAATTTTTAAGTGACTTGCACATTTGTGAATTTAATATACACACTTAAAATGAGCTGTCCATGTCATTTAGATGTTTTTTTAATATTAATCAAGCTACTTTCATCATTCCTTAATTTAAATTTAAAAATACTATTGTTACAATTTTAATGCCAAATGTTAAATGCTTCAATAATTATTTTATTTGTATTATATTTTTTTTTTTTTGGTGCTCAAATATCAGTGCAATAGAGCAATTAATTTTGAAATCTTGTTAATATCAATTTTATAATGTCTCATTAATTCTAATAATCATGTCAATATGTAACAAGATTCAAAAATTTAAAATAAATTTCAATTGGTGCTATAATTTAATGGAAAAAAAAAGCTAATAAAATTCCAATGACATATTTAAAAATTAAAAATTAAATTAAGTTAAAAATATAATAATTTTTATTTGTTTTTAATAAAAAAAAATGTAGAATTTATTTCATAAATTTATTTGATTAATAAATTTTAAATTATAAACAAAAAAAACAAAATATAAAAGCTTTTTAGAATTTTTTAAAAATATTTATTTTTTATTATTATAAAATTAGATTATTTATTAATTAATTTTAAAAATGTAAGTTTGTAGCTTGGTATGTCATTTGATTCCATCAACAATTTTTTTGTCAACAGCATTAATAATTATTGATCTCGTGAAGATAATTTTATTTGGTAAATTAAAAATCAATATAAAGCAGTTATTTATTAACAATGTATTTATTGATAAATAATAATGATAAATTTTTATTTTGTTTATTAAAGGTCAATGAATTCCTTCAAGTGCACTGTATGTACGATATTCATATAAATCAGCTCCTCCATATCCATAAAGAAGTCGTCCACGTCCATGTTCATCATAATAAGGATATCGATATTTTGGTCTAATAATAATCATTAAAATAAATAATAATAATCACTACTAATATTTAAAAACTTATTTATTTAAAATAACACTTAAATTACCTTTCAAAATATTGAAAATTTGGAGCCTTTGGTTCAGCAATTGATGCGTCATTTGCTGATATTAACAATGCAAACATCAACACAATCACCATGAAAAACTATTTAAAAAAATTATTAAATTATTTAGTAATATTGTTTATAATAATAATAACAACACTATCTATATGTTTTTTAAATTTTAATTTAAATTAATGGCTGAGTGACTTGTACAAAGTCTCGAAAGTACAAAGTCTCTTAATAACGGTACACAAAAAACCTTGGCCAATTTGTTTAAAAATAACTAAATAAAATAATAAATAGTTATTAATTATTATGAATGTTTATTTAACCCAATAATTAATTTGATATTTATTTAATTATAATAAAAATAACATTAAAATTATGATTATTTATTCTTCTTTTTTCTGTATCTACTTACAAAATATAATTTATCCATTATTTATCAATTTTATTTATAATAAATTTGTAGATTGAAAAATATAATAATTTATTAAAACCACAAAATTTATTATAGTTGTTATTTGACAGATGTCATTGATAAAATAAGACTGTGATCTGTGAATTTTGTGTTTAGAGAAAGAAAAGTTTCGATACGTAATGAACACACTGAACGTTGGTACCACCAGGTGAAAGTCATACGTGTTTGAGTTCCACTTTCTTGTGGGGCAATATATATTTAGTGAATTTTAAGACGTAATATTACTACAATAATTTATACAATAATAATAACAGTATAGATTTAATTTTTATATTTCAAAATTTATTTTTAAATTAAATATAGTTTTGGTTTTTAGGAACTATATTTAACAGCTGGTTGAACTTTTGATACTTTTACACCCCAAGGACCTTCATGGCTAGAACTCATTCCCAATCGAGATATTAAATCTTCTCCTCGATGACCATTCAATGCCTCATACTGAACTCTACGTTTTAATCCATCATTTGGATTAAAATTCCACTCTGTATGCTGGAAATTAAATATTAAAAAAATATTTCTTCTCAATTTTTAAGGATTAGATATTTTAAAATAGATTATTATTAATTTTTGTTGTAATAATTAACCTCGTGGATAACTGGAACACCGACAAGATTGCCTTGAATGACATTATGTATTAATGATAATACTGGACCTGATGATGATGGTGTCACTGTCATCGTTAGAAAAATAATAATCTACGTATAAAAATATTATTTTTTTTTAGTTAAACAATAAACAGTTTAATTTATTTATTTATATTTATTTTTTTTTTACTTACCAGTGATAATTTTAAATCCATAATTATGAGGTAAATTAAATCACTACACTGGCTACAAACTTGACTGATGAATATAAAAATTGAAAGTCATTTACTTCTGTAGTAAAAAATAAAAAACATGATAGTGAAAGTCATCGTTGAGATGATAAATTTAAAATTTTATTTCATATTTAAATTGAGTTTTTTTCAGTTACAATTTTAAGATATTTTTGAAATTCATTTAGTCACTAATGACAATACAATTATTATATAAATTTTATTCCATTAGAAATTTTAATTAATCAAGAGCTTTAATTAAGACATAATCGATTTGGAGATCTTTTGATTCTTCAATCCAACTTGGTGACCACAAATTAGTTGAATTATAAAAATCAAAAAGTGCCTGAATAATAAAATTACAAATTACCCAATGTTAAATGAATTAAATAATTAAAATTTACCTGTGATCCAACATTACGCCATGGTTTCGAGTATTTATCTGTTGACGACATGTCTGGAAATTCTGTTAATCCACCAACACCAACAGCAAGTTTTAAAAACATCTTTGAAAAAAAAAAAAAAAGAAATAGGATATAATTATCAATAAATTATCATAAACAATAAATAAATTAAAGTATTTTACTGGTTTATCAAATGTTGAACCAGTGACAAATGATCCATATTCAATGTCATCAACACGAGTTATAATACGATTTTTTCTCCATTCTAATTGATAAGTATGATACTCATTTGACCATAGTTCCATTCCAAAACGTTGTGGATTATCAAGGGTACCAGTATCACCTGGAGTCATTTTATTTGGTCCAGCACTCAGTACATGTCCACTAATATCAGCTCCAGCTGGAGAATTTAATACAGCATTTCCAACTGATGATGCTATTCTAAGTTGAGGGCTTATAACCAATGATTTTTCTGCCTGTTCCAATGCCAATACTTTGTTTAAACAATACAAAAAGAATAATTTTATAACAATAATTGGGCTATTGATTAATTAGATATCTTACTTGGATATATCCAATCACCCCTTGGTAATTTTGCTCGTATTTCAATATTTCCATATAAAAATGCAACTGATTTACTTGTATCAACAGATCCAGAAAATGTTGGTGGTAATATATAACGTCCACGTGCTTCACGGCTACAATCTGGTGTACCAAGCTCACTTGTACAACTTTAAAAATAAAAATATAATTAAAACAAATTAAATATTATAAATGAAAATTAAAACAACATTTTTACTTTTGTAGTGTCAGGGTTCCATGACGAACAAAATCATTTGGTAATTCTTGTTCAACAATTGTTGGCTTTAAATAAAGATTTCCTCTATTAATTTCAACATTTTTTTTATTATTTCTAAATACAGAAAATGGATAATCCTAAAATGATAATTACAAAAAATTCTTTAAATTAAATTATCAAATAAAATAAATAATTTTCATATAACTTACTGGTCTTTTTGAAAATTCTTCATTTATTTTCCATATTGAATTATTAAGATGTTCAAAGCTATCATTCAATATATATTTACCAGCACAAATATTTTTTAAATTGCCAGTTGATATATCAAGTATTTTTGTTGCTGATGCTCTGCAGTCACTTCCGTCGACAATGTTACTATCGTCAATGATGATCTTGCTTCCATCACGATTATAAAAATCTGTTGATAAAAAAAAAAAATGAATAAAAGTTATCAGTATTAAATAAATAATCATTGAGTATGTATAAATAATAATTGACCTGTGACATGATGCTCTTGAAATAGAAGATTATATCCAAGACCATCGTAGACAACATGAATCCAATAATAAACAATATCACCAGTTTTAAGCTCTGTTGTAAAATCTTCATAAGTCCATCTTCCTTTTTTTATTCTGAGGATATCTCGAGCTATTGTTCCTGCCTCAATACCACTGAATTCTTCATTGAATTTAACATGAAATGCAACCAGTGATATTCCCTCTTCATCTAAAAAAATATAATAATATTATGCTTAAAATTTAATGAAGCATTGAAACACAATTTATAAATAATAAATAAGTAAATTTCATTCATTTAATTAATATTTTATTCATTTATAAAGAAAAAAAAGAAATAAATTGAAAAAATAAAAAATCAACTTTCAACAAACCTGGAATTGATATTCTGATTCCTTTAGGATGCAGAGGTTCTACTTTAGCTTGAGGTGGAGTATAAACACAATAAATATCATTAATAATAATTAAAAAAATTAACAATAAAATAAGATAAATATGACGAGTAGAAAATATTATTATTCTCTTCATCTTCGATGATGTCTCAATCGAACTGAGCTAATTTTTTTTCTTAAATATAACAAGGAAAAGTTGTTGACTGTATAAATATCTATAAATATAAATTGCAATGTCAAAGTGGGGAGGAATATAATATACTGAAGGTCTTCAAGTCTTCCAGATATTTATTTTCAATTTTTTTTTTAAATATTATCTGCATGATTTTTTCTTTTTCTTTATTTTATTCATTTTTATTTATTTATAGTTAAAAAAAATTTATATAATGCATAAAAATAATTTTATTTTTTACTTTTTCACGTGTAATTTTATATAAAGAAAAATTTTAACAGTCTGTGTCAAGTGTCATAATTAGAAGTCTGGAGGTCACTGACTTTTCAACTTAAGACGATGAAAAATTCAACCCTTAAATCTCTTAAACACTTACCCTCCCCTTTTTTCTCCTCTTTTTTACCAACAAAATAAACACTTGTAAAAACCACTTGTCTATTATTTATTATTATTATTATTGTTTTTAAAAAATTAAATAATTTCAAGCCGAAAAATAAACAAAAAAATGTGAATTTTTTTTTTTTTCTTTTCTTTTGTCTCTCATCATGTGGATAATAAATTCAAAGATAAATTTTCTTCCTATTTTTTTCCTATTTTTTTTTTATTGTTAATTAAGAGTAATTAATGAGTAAATTTTAAATATACTATTTTATTTATATTATTACATTTACTTTTGAGTTTTTTAAATTTTAAAATTTTTTTTTCAATTTCAATTTTTATAACTGACTTGTCTAACTATAAACTATATTTATTTATTTATTTATTTTTTTTCATTACAATATAGTTTATTTATAAATTTTAAATTTATCATGTATTATATTCATCCCTCGACCCTTTTTTATTTACACCTATGGGTGTATCCCTTTTAAAGAATTTTATCCCAACGTAAATCATTTAAAACTCGCCTCTTTTTTTTCACTCTCTTTTGTACACTACATATAATAGAAAAAAAAAAAAAAAATATTCTCACCTTTTTTAATGTAAGTCAACCGTAAATTCTTCACGGTCAAATAATGTCTTCGTGTGAAAACGAGAGACTTTACGATTAAACAGTATTTAAATAAATCATTTTGATAATGCATAGTCACGTATTACTTTGTGCAAATATTTATATAATTTTTAAATTTAATTTTCGAAATTTCCATTCATCATTATATCATTCTCTGCATGATAATTAATAAATCAATTATAAAAATAATTAATAACATTGAAAATTAAAAACGAAAAAAAAAACAATTTCAAATTAATTTTATATACAAAATTTTACAGTTCAAAAAATTATTTATTATTTCGATGAGGAAATATTTAAATGTAAGGGGAATTGAAGATTCACTTGATGCATCATTACATTCATATATAAACAATTCAAATATATACATCTATTATTCTGTTTGTTAGCGATTACAGTTCATTCGCACCTTTTTTTTTTTTTTTTATTTTTTAATTTTTTGTCTCATGTTGCTTCGAGGATGACGCCAATAAACCCATTATAATTTATTTTTTTTATTTCGTATTACAATCAGTGATAAACTAATATTATCAAATATTTAACAAGTTATTTTATTTAAATATTATCCGTACCTTTAATTTTTAATTTAAAAAAAAAATGTTTGAAAATTCAACCGACAAATTTTCAGTCTGACAAGTGATTTTAAAATTAAAAAAAATGTTTAATGAATAAAATGCAAATATTGATTGTAAGTAAATTGAAAAAAAAAAAACTCTTTTTTCATTATTATTTTTATTGAAAAATAAAAAAATAAAATCTCGTTATCGGAGAACCAATATATACTCGTGTATGTCACGCGTCAAAAATATATATCGCTCCCTCGATTTCAAGAGTTCAAACAATTTTCTGTCTCTATGGTTTTTTTTTTTTTTATTATATTACATCTCTCTTTTTGTAGCTGTTTTATATATACATATAGATTTTTCATATTATAATAATAATAATACTAATTCTATGTAATTTATTGTCGGTTTATCGCGTGGCATCTGTATAACCCTTTGGAATATATTTATTTGTGTTTACATAAATATTTATTTACATGATAAACAATTTTTCAAAAAAAAATTTATAAATAAAATATTAAACACATGTTATGTGTTTATTCAAAATTGAAAAAAAAATTTTTTATTAAATTTTTTAGATGAATTTGTGAGCTAATTTAAAAAAAAAAATTAATAATTTTTTGAAAATAATTTATCAAGTTGTTTAAAAAAATTATTTATAATAATTTATCGAGTTATTTAAAACATGTAGCTTATATTTTATTTAGAGCAATTTATTAAATAATTTAAAAAATATTTAATTTTTTTTTAAAAATAATTTAACAAGTAGTTTAAGAAAAAAGTAAATTTTATTTTTTATTTTTTAAATTGGATGTCTTATTGCAAAATTTGTAGGCATCCGGAAGTGACCGTTTTTGCCAAATATTAATTCACGTCTTATGTCTGGATGGAAAAAAAAAAAAAAACTATTTTATTTTCTCGTTGTTTCGTTATTTAAAATGCGATATTGAGAGCAAAAGATAAGATTATATTTTTTTAGATAAAAACTGGGGGTTGTTAAATATATAGGCACTAGATTTTTCCCTTTCTCTTTATTTTTTAAAATGTTTTTCTGGTTTTTCTCTATCACCCTGTAATACTATCAACACAATATCTAATCGGATAAAACTCACGACAGTATACACCAACTCTCTTCTCTCATCTCTCCCTGATTCTCAGTCGCTCGCAGTAGTTACAAGCAGTTACACACTCTGGACATCATCAAAAAAATTTACATTATATTTTTATACAATTAAATTTTTATTTATACATTTTTTAAATTCATTTACAATTACTTCTATCAAGTTAATTAATATGACGTAAATTAGAAAAATTTATCAAAGTGAAATAATTTCTTTTTTCTTTTTTAAATTTAATTATTATTTTTAAGTGATTTCTAAAATGCGGGATAAATTTACATTTAGTGTAAGTTTTATAAATAATTTATTTGTTATTTATAAATAATTTTCGTTTTCTATTTTTATTGATAATTTTCTATTTTTTCGATTTGAAAAATTTTACAGACCGGAGTTTCGGATTTACACGATAATTTACCGAGTATATTGGATACTGGAGATAAATTGGAAATAAAAAATTTAGAATTAAAGGAAGATAACAATGTGAATGATAAAAATATTGATGAAAAATTATTGTGTGGTTTGTTTTACTATCGGCCGTCTTATTTACAAAAATTTAGAACAGCAAAATGGGCATTATTTTTCTTGTGTTGGGCTGGTTCATTGCAAGGTAAAAAAATTACTATATTAAATTAATAAATAATATATATATTGTTGATTTATAAGTGTAATTGAAAAATTAAATTAAGTTTAAATAATAAATAAATGTAATAAATTAATAGATGAAATATTTTGCATGATGATTGTAAAAATTGTCAGACCGGCGGGATAAATGATAATTGAACAAATTGATGAACAATAGCAAGATTACAATATAGAGCCTCTAAAGCCTCACACTAATAAAGCTTTGAAGTGTCTCAATTTGTTTCATCATATTGAAAAAGTTATAAAAGAAATAATTTTATAAATTTGATAACGAGTTGAAATTTATTTTTTTTTTAGGAATTATTGTTAATGGATTTATCAATGTTGTTATAACAACAATTGAAAAAAGATTTGATTTAACTTCTAAACAAACTGGATTAATTGCTGGTGGTTATGATATTGCTAGTTTTTTACTTTTGGTTCCTGTTAGTTATCTTGGAGGTCGAACGAGTGCATCGAAACCAAAGTGAGTTTATTTTTAAATTAGTTTTTTTTGTTATACTTGAATTAAGCCAACTAAAAAAAATTTAAATAAAAAATACAGGGTTTGATTAATGTCTTGTTTAATTTGTAACGTAGAATATGATTATCAAATTGTCGTATTTTTTATTTTTTTTATTTTGTTTTCATTGAGAGTCAGCGCGTAATGTGTATAGCGAACCGTAATGACAAAAAAATCATAAATTCAAAATTCGTTCCTACGTTTTCAAATAGACTTTTCAAATTGATTCGTTTTCCATTAGTTCACTTGAAATATCAAGTTTATTGAGTCATAAATTTTTATAATTAATCTTGAAAAATTTTAACAACAAAAAATTAACAAATAAAATAGAAAAATTAATTTTTTTTCCGGGTAGATGGAAATTTTTTAATTTAATTGTTTATTTATTGTTGTTAATTTTTAAGATTAATTATCAAAATTCATTATATTATAAACTTGACATTTTGAAGAATCAAATGCAAAAAAAATTACATGAAAAAGTTTATTATTAAATTAATACATAAAAGAAAATGTCTTATTTGAATATTTATTTATTATTCAAATAGATACATTGGCATAGGTGTTTTAATCCTCGGAATTGGAAGCATACTTTTTGCATCCCCGCAATACATAGCTGGCACATACAGAACTATAAAAAAATCTGAAAATCTCTGTCAACAATTATCAATACCTGACAACTCTACTCAGGTATAACTCTGTAAAATAAATAAAACTCTATCAAAATAAATCAACAAACCAATAATTAATAATAAAAATACATTTCAGTCAAGTTGCGCATTCGATGATAACAACAGTGAATTTTATCTTGCTATTTTTTTCATTGCACAATTAATACAAGGTGCCGGAGCAGCACCTTTTTACACACTGGGTGTTACTTATCTCGATGAAAATGTTTCAAAAAAAATGTCATCAGTTTATTTAGGTAATAAAAAAAAAAAAAAAAAATACAAATAATAAATTACCCAAAAAATAATTTTTAAATATGTATAATTTATTTTACAGGAATTTATTACACAACAGCTGTCATTGGACCAGCACTTGGCTATGTAATCGGTGGTGAATTATTAAAAATTTACACTGATTTTATGGTCGTAGATCCAGCCTCGTAAGTTGATTCAAAAAATATATATTCACAACCACCCCCCATTAATCACAAGAAATTATCATTGAAAACTTAAACAGCAAAAATTTATATAAAAACTTTTTTTCTTTATTAAATTTTTCGTTAAATTTATTACCTCTAATAAAAATCATAATTTTTAAAATGAAAAAGAAAAAAACTAATATTCCAATTCACATATTTATTAAACATTCAACAATATTTTTCATCAATAAAAATAATAATTATAAAAATGTTTAATTATCGAAAATATTGTGAAATTATTGATGTGTTAAATACTTGAATTCCTCTATTTTTTTTTTTCATTCATAAGGGTGATTTATGTATTATAAAATGTAGCAAGTACATATAGACAATGATGATATTATCCCTGGGGGATGTCAACCGAGAGTGCAGGTACACCAACACCTATTATTATTAAATTCATCGCATTACTCAGTCTAATGGCACACAGGGGTTTATATTTAATCATTATTTATTGGATAAATTTACGGATTGGTGTTGAAATAATAACAAAAAAAAATTGGCCCATGTGACAATAAAATCCTCAGAGGCTTCTCAATTTTCGTTAAATAAATATTGGATTATTTATATTGGAATTTATATTAAATAATTAAATACAAATTGTAATTTATTTATTTATTTGTAATTAAAATTTATAGGCAGATAAATTAATTAACATTTTATCAATTTAAATTGAGGAATTATTAATTTGCCATAATGATTTTATTGTGTCTCTTTTTTAGACTTGGAATGACTTCAGAGAGTAATGTTTGGATCGGAGCATGGTGGATTGGATTTGTAGCAAGTGCTGTTATTTGTTTTATAATTGCAATTCCAATTTTAGCATTTCCTGCAGTATTACCAGGTAATATTTTTTTTCTATCAATATTCAAAATTAATTATTAAAAAATTTTAAATAAATTTTTATTATAGGATCAAAAGAATTGGCAAAAGAAAAAATTTCAGAAGCTCATGAAAAATCAAATAGTAAACAAGTTGGTGATGGATTTTCAAATATCAAAGGACTTCCAAGTGCTTTAAAACAATTACTAAGTAATCCAGCTTTTTTCATGTTGAATCTTGCTGGTTCAAGTGAGGGTCTATTGGTTGCTGGTTTTGCTGCATTTTTACCAAAATTAATTGAAAATCAATTTAGTGTCAGTGCAAGTTCAGCAGCACTACTAATGGGTAAGCTTAAATTAAAATAAATAATTTTAATTTTCATTAATTAATTAATATTGTTAATATGTAGGATTAGTAACTGTACCAGCTGGTGGTGGTGGAACATTTCTCGGTGGCTACTTAGTAAAACGTTGGAATTTATCCTGCTCTGGTATTCTTAAATTTTGTATTATTTCAACTGGTATTTGTATTATTTTCACTGCCTGTTTTGGTCTTACCTGTCCAAACAATGATTTTGCTGGATTAACAGTTCCATATAGCCAAAATTTCAAGTAATTAATTCATTTATTACCCAGCTAAACAAAAATAAACATATTAAATATTAATTATAATGTAATTTTATTTAGAGAACCAATTAATTTAAATAGCACATGTAACAGTGCATGTGGATGTACAACAAAAAAATTCAATCCAATTTGTGGAGTTAATGGTGTGACATATTATTCACCATGTCATGCTGGATGTCAACAAGAAATAACAATAAATGACATTAAAGTAAGTTGATAAAAATTATAATAAAATCAATAAATTAATTATTACTAATTAATTCATGTAAAAATAAATAATAGGTTTATAAAAATTGTACGTGTATTGATGACACATCAAAAAATATAATTAATCAGTCAGGTGATATTGTGATGTATGAAGCAATCAACACAAGTTGCAGTACAACATGTTCATATTTAAAAATATTTGTAATATTGGCATTTTGTAATATGTTGATGACATTTATGTGTACAATGCCAGCATTATCAGCAACATTGAGAGTTGTTAGAGATGAAGAAAAATCATTTGCACTTGGTATACAATGGATCAAAGTAAGGATACTTGGTACAATACCAGCACCAATAATATTTGGTGCATTAATTGATGACACATGTATTCTTTGGAATGATAATTCACAAGGACAAGGTGCTTGTCTTGTGTATGATAATTATTACATGAGCAGGTTTGTGTTTTTATTTATTTATTATTATTTTTTATAAATGCTCGATGTTTATGTTTTTTTTTCTTAGATATATGCTGTCACTTGCATTTATTGGTAAATGTACATCACTGATTTTCTTTTTTTTTGCTTGGTGGTGTTATGTACCACCTGGTACTATTTCTGGAAGACGAATTAGTCCTGATCAAGGTCAACAATCCATTGCAACAATTATACATTCTGAAAGCTTACAAATTGAATCAAAATAAAATTCAAAAAATTAAAATTAATATACCAAATTTTTTTAATGATTATTTATAGTAAAATTTTTGTTAATTCAATAGCTATTATTACTCATACAAGTGTAAGACTGAGTCTGTTAAGTAAGACCATATTGAAAAAGGAAAAAATATGATCTTTAATAATTTATGATAGTTTAAATATTAATAAATGTTTATAATAAATAAATTTAAAAAAAAAAATAGTATCATGATGAGGTATTAATAATTTAATAATTGTAAAAATAAATTTTACATTTTTGATTGTTTTATTGCATAATTTAAAATCGTTGGTAAATGATAAAATTATTGTTCACTTTTTTTTATTTTTTATTTTACTAATTAGGTACATAATTTTTGTATTTCAATTGAAATTTTTTTATGAAAAATATATATACAAATATTAGCATTGATTTTGCATTTTTTATTTAAACTAAATAATTCGATTATTAAGTTTTATTTGTTTTAATCCTCCAAATAACATAATTGCATCAGGTTGTTCAGAATTAGTTGGATCAAGTTTAAAAATTCTAAAATATGGTGATTCATATTTTAGCATATTCGTAAAATCATCAGAATCAAAGTACACATGTAATATCTTTTCACGACTTGCTGATATTTTTGATGCTTTTTTGATGAATTCAGAAGTTACACTAGTGCCAAGAAATGACAGAAATTTTAATTTTGTAGAATTTTCAACAATTTTCGTGACTGAATAATCAGTAATATTTTTGCTTCCTGGTAAATGTAAATATTCCAGATTTTTGAGCAATTGAATTGAAGAGTCAGTGATGAGATCATTATCAGAGCAACGCAGAAGAAGACGTTCCAATGTCTTTATTTTAGTAATTGCTTTTATACCAACATCAGTTACCCATTTACATGATACACGTAATTTTTTTAATCCATTTATATTATTAGCAATATTATATAAAAAATCATCTGTAATTTCACTATCAAACATGTCCAATGTCTCGTAATTATCTCTAATATTATATCGTGATCTTGAATAAATGTTATCTCCAAGAAAATATTTGAATCTTGGATCGTCATAATTACATTTAATTTCTGGTTGTATTACAAGATGATGATTATGATATTTGATGCTAGATTTTTTTAGATAACCGTCTAATAATTGATTTACTTTAAAACCAAAAAATTCAACTTGTTGAAGTGCATTTAATTGGGAAATTAGTTCCAAGGCATCTAGGTAAGGAATCACCTGTAAAAAACATAATTATTTTCAAGTATTTAAAAAGTGAAAATAATATTTTTCATTTGTTGCATCTACACAAAGTTATTAACTTACTAAAAAATGTGATATTTCACGATCGTATTTGCATTCATTCCAACTTGCTAGACTGAGTTCATTCAAAGTATCAGCAACGTCTCTCAATGAACTAAGTACAGTATCAGGTATAGCAAAACGATTTTGAAATATAATTTTTAATATTTTCAATTTAGACATACGTGAAAATATATTAACTAATTCTTCATTTTTAGTATATCTAAATCTCAACCTAAGTTTCACAAGATTTGGACAAGATTCATTAATAACATGCATTAATTTAGACGAATCAAAGGCTGCCAAGTCTAATTCTATTAAATACAAACCACATTTACCAAGCAATGATGATAAAAATTTAAATCCTCCACCAATTGTTGGATTTCTTTGGAAAAAATTTTGACAATCATCAAATGCCCAATAAGAAAGTTTAATTCTTTTCACATTTGACCAAGTACGATTAAGAGCATAATTCCATTTTTTACACACTAAAGTACAAATAAATTACCATTATTAATTAAATTTTTCAATCAAATAATTATTGATTTATTAATAATCATACCCAATGCAATTTTGGGTCTGTCACATGTTGACAAATACGTGAATAGTTTCATCAGGCAATCTTCATTAAGAAAGTCATTCATTATTCTTATGTCACATGAATAATCATCATAATCATCATGGTCTATCTAAAAAAAAAACAACAACAAATATTTATGTTTAATAACAAGTCAATGTATTATTTATTTACACACGTTTATTATTTTTTTGGACTAACCTTGTTACGTTTATAAGTTAAGGATTGTGTTGAAATATAACTTGTGTTATTATTTATTAAACATTTATCATTTTTAGTGAATGGATGATCATAATCCTGATTAAATGTCTGTAAAAAAAATACATAAATATTTATGTTTAACAATATAGTTTGATGTATAATTAACGAGCATGGTATAATAATTATTTTGGACTAACCTTTCGACGTTTATTGTTTGATGGTTTCATTGTAAATTAAATTCTAAAATTTGTATCTGATTTTTTTAGATATTACTCTACCGTCAATTTATCAATTAAAAAAAAATTAATACAAACAGAAATATAGGAATCCAATTTTGATATCCAATCACAGTCTAATTAGTGTCTAATTTTATACTTTTTTAAGCTCACGTTTTGATAAACTAAACATGTTGAAACTTGAAATACACCTGTTAAATAAAAACATGTTGACGGACGTGACAACAGGCAACAGCTCGTGTCTCGTGAAGATAGACAAGTACCTGGAATTCAAATTACATGTCGGAGTGTGTCGGAGAAATGCGGAATTATGCGGAGGAAATCGGAGAAACATCATATTATTTTTACTAAAAAAATAATTACTATCAATAATTATATTATTTAAATTATTTTTAGTAATAATTTATTACTAAAAAATAAATAAGCACAAAAAAAAATATGAAAAAAAATTACATTTCATTATAGGGTCCGATGTATGATTATCCGTAAATTTTTTCTAAACTAACACGTACTAAATTACTGTTATATTTGAGCAACTGTCTTATTTGAGCAAGTATTTTTTTTTCTTTTAGTTTCTTTTTATTATGTTCTTGACTATTGATCATGAAAGTAAAGTGATCAATTATTGATTAGTTTATTAATTATTAATTCAAGTATTGATTAGTTTATTAATTAAAGTAAAACCAGAGGCTTTTGACAGGTGAATGGGTTTGTGATTGCCTGTGTATTTTTCCATAAACTTGCCCATAAAAATAATATACAAAAAGCTGTCGCAAACTTATTCACTTGTCAAAATCTCTTGCTTTTACTTTAATTAATAACTTAAAATTAAATAAAATCAATTAGTGAATTATGGCTTTTAAAGTCATTAGACAGCTCCATTGACTGCAATCAATTAAATTCAATTTGTTTTCTAATTTTTGACTGGTAAATAATATTTATCATGGCTGATTATTAATTTTAATAAATATAAATAATTAAATTAATTGCTTATAAATTATTAAAATATAATTTCTATGTTTATGTACGTGTTGATTAAAAATTGAATATTCCCGCTATATCATATTTTAATTCCCCCCTTTCATTTTGTGTGTTTTTTAAAAATGTCTGCCACGCATGCGTTTAGATGATGCTTTTGTGTGATACTCTCGAATATTATGTCTGTCTCTCTTTTGATATCGCGAGGATCGCGGCGAGACAAAAGTGTTAAAAGTAAAAAAGTAAAAACACAGCTGGTGCTTCATTGCTAGAAGCATTGACAAAATATACAATGGTATATACATGTGATTAACAAAACATATTTCAAGTGACAATTTCAAGTACCACACCTGGTTGTCAGGTCGTGGACCTGGGTCAATAACTTCTTGGCGAATAATTTATCGTGAAAGTGAATTTTTTTTTTTTTCCAGTTATTGTTGATATGTAATTGTGATTATGCATTTATTGTTTCAATAATATAATTCAATTATTAACTAGACATTTTGTTATGTTCTTTAATTTTATTTAAACAAAAACATTCCATTTTTTTTACTCCAATTTAATTTATTTTTTATGGTAAGTTTTTATTTATTTTTATTAATATTATTGTAATTATTTAGTAGCTAATTTATATAATTATTTATTATTTAAAAAATTTAGGTAATATAAATAATTTTTATTTTTTTTAATTATTTTTAATTATCAAATTTATATATTGCATCTGCAATTTGGAGCAGCATCAAATGCGTCTGACCTCAGTGGCCAAAAAAAAAAAAATAAAAAAAATATAAAACAATTTAAATTAGCCCTTTAAATTATAATCAAAAAATTAAATAAAAATTATAAATTTTATAAATTAAATAATTGTATAATTTTTATTAAAATTATAAATTAAATTTTTTATTTTTTTTAATATACATCTAGAAATTTCCAGTCTATCAGCATTATTTTATTATTTTTTTTTTCTTTAATTTTTGTAGTTTTATTTGTTGCAATATATATTGTATGAAAATTGAGTAATTCATTGCAATATCATGTTCAATATTAATCGCTATATTTTTCCGCAATACAGCATATAAATAAATAAAAAAAATAAATCGGGGTCGACGACAATATGCCCTTGAAAACAATTCCGGAATCCTTTTTAGTAGCTTTTACTGCATATTGCATATATTTTAAAAAACAAACTGTTCAACCTTACATTCTATTAAATTTATATATGAGAATTGAGAAGGTTTGCATCTACAATCTACATTGAGTTTTTAAAACAGTTTCATGGTAACAAATTAAATTTATCATCTAAAAAGAAAATAAATAAAAAAGTCTTTGTAATTTTGTATAAATTTTATCAATCATTATTAATAAATAACAATTTAAATATATTAAAAATAAATAAGTGACTTATTAATTTTAATAAATGATCAATAAATCGCTCTAATTGATAAATATATTTTTTATTATTTAAATAAATTTGTTTAACTAATGGAGCACTTTGGACTCGTTATTTATTTATTTTTTTTATTTAATATTTATTTTAGTTTATGAATACAAGTAGAAATATTTTTTTTTTTTTTTTAGTATTCGCTTTGTATCGATTTGTATATACGAATACTTTTTTTATTACTCACTCACTCACTCTCACATGTTTACGTATCAGCTGCTATCAGCTGTCTATAGGTGCCAAGCAACATCTGTTTTTTTTTTTATATTTTTCTATTTATTTTTTAGAAAAAAAAAAAATATTTTTTCTATACTCTCCCGCATCGTTAGCAATGATTTTTAAAAATATACAAAAAATTTTACAATAATTTTGCTGGATGTTTTTTTTTTTTTATACACAATAGACTGGTTTTTGGGAAAAAAAAAAATTTTAAAAAAAGATTGAAGAATTTTAAGAGTTTTTGAGGAGCACTGACCTATGAAATTTAAATACAGGTTTATTTTAATTTTTAAAAAATTTATTTTAATCTTTAAAGTATAATGATTGATTGTTGATAGTAAAATTCCAATTGTTTTTCATTTTTTATCATTTTATAAATTATTTATTTATAAAATAGTCCTTACTGCGCCATATTTTTAACATATCCAAATCAATATCAAGTGGTTTTGAGGCAACCAAGTGTTTACGCGACCTCAATTGTGTATACTCTTCCTGTAATATCTATATATATTTTTCTGTCAATATATATTTACTTGAAAAAGCAATACAATGATTTTAAAGATCAATAGAAAAAATAATAAAATTACAGGAAATTAAATGTTGATAGAATTTCGAAATTATTTCAAATTATTCCTCCTCCTTGTTTCGATTATAATTAATTTTATTCTTTTTTTTATTTTTCATCGGGGTTTTTCTTACACTTTACAGACTATTTTAGTTTCATATAATAATTATTTTTTACATTTGAATTTAATCTCTTGGGTGATAAGAATGTCTCAAATATTTACATGGGTTCAAGACAAAAAAAAAAATACTTCTTAGGTGTAAAAAAAGAAAAAAGAAAATCACTTTTTCATTTAATTATAAATCTACCAAATTTATATTTTTTATTTTCAATTTCTGTATTTAATTGTTATCATTAAAATCACAATAAATTATTTTTTTTCCATAAAAAATTCCATTGATTTTTGTTTTATAAATTTTATTTTTGTTTAATTTCATAATTTAATTTTATCATTTTAACTGAATTATGAACTCGCATGTTTTAAAAAAATAAAGGGGCTGATAAGATTACATTACAAATTTTAGTTTAAAAAAAAAAATAATAATAATAGTAATAATAACTTGACTGAGACAAAAATTTCGACGTTCATAGTAACAGAAAACTCCAAAATAAAAAATCGAAATTTAAAAACTTGAAAATTCAAGAAAAAGTTATTTTTATTTAAAAAAAATCCAAGCAATTAATTATTTGAAATTTATAAACTCAAAACCTAGCATATAAAATTTTTTTAATTAAAAAAAAAGTTAAATAAAAGAAAGAAAAAGTAATTTGAAGCAACGCCAAGTTTGTTTGTTTTTTTTGTTCTCTTTAATTTTTCAAGTCACCACGCAACTTTGATTTAAATTTTTATTACACACATCCACTGTTTGTGTCAGTTGAATTACGTTATGTTTATATATAATATACGTGGTGTGAACTTAAAGTACCCAGAGAAAGTAAATTAATCATATAATATGAAAAGAAAAAAAAAATAAATATATTTTCTTTCATCATAAAACTAGGTTAAGGTCTAAAAAAATGTTTATCAATATATTATATAAATATATAATAATATTTTAATACTATTTATTTATCAGATAAACCTATGACAATGACGACAATACATTGATTTTTTTTTTCCAAGTCGAACATTTAATTCAAGGTTTGTTTGTATTTCAGGCCAAGTGTGGTTCATACAATGATGCCAGAATTTACATAGCTGACCCACCATCAAATCATCAAAAGACTCCACATATTCATTGTTAATTGCATCAACATTTAAAGAAGAAAAAAAAAAAAAAACAAAAAAAGGAAAAATGGCATCGACAAGTGGACATAAAAGAAATGGCTCAAGTTCCAGTATGTTTGCTCATAAACATACTGAATCTGGTGGCACATTTATTGGTCAAAAACGTCATGAAAATGGTCATAAACGTGCTGAGAGTATATCAAGCTCATTTGGCATTAAAAAAACAGATGGAAATAAAAAAAATGAACATGGATTTGGACACAGAAGGTTAATATTACAACAAAAAATAAAAAAAAATAATTCAACTAATTATAGACAATTTATTATCAATAATTACTATTAACTTTTTAATATACAGATCAGAATCAGCAAGTAATTATTATGTTGGACATCGTAAAAATGAAAGTATGTATGCATTGACTGGTCTTTATGCTGAAAGTCGTGACAATAGTTCAGAAAATCGACTTGATTTAATTAAAACTGGTGATGGTAAATTGACACATGATACTGTCATAAGATGCCACAGTAGAAATCCAAGTTCTGGTCTTGTTGATCACAGGTATAATATTCAAATAATTAATAAAATATTATTTCATAAAATTTCATCATTAATTAATAAATTTTCTTATTTTTAAATACAGAGATTTTATTATAAAATGTCACAGTAGAAATCCAAGTGCTTCCATGATTGATAGGTATGAAATTTTAAAATTTAATTATCCAAAAATAAATACAATATGATAATTAAAATTTTGATTATTTTTTTTGTTTTTAAGAACGGAAAAAGAACGTCCTCAAACACCACCAATAAATATAGATTCAAAAGATTGTGGAATATTAAATTGTCGTCCAATATTTATTCAACAATTTGCTAGTATAAAAGTATTTGTACTTTTATTATCATTTCTTGTAACAGTACAACAAGCATTAAGTTCTGGTTATATTAATTCAGTTATAACAACAATTGAAAAAAGATTTGAAATACCATCATCATTATCTGGTTTAATAGCAAGTTCATATGAAATTGGTAATGTTATAACAGTTATATTTGTTAGTTATTTGGGTAGTAGACGTCATATACCAGTATGGATTGCAATTGGTGCTGTTATAATGGGTATTGGATCAATGATATTTGTAATACCACATTTTATTGCTGAACAAAATCTTGGACAATTATCAAATAATTCAAGTTCTGATAATATATGTCGTGGTATATCGCTACATCAAAATAATATGAATCTTGGTAGATTATCAAGTGGTTTATCATCACCACCATTAGCACCACATGGTGATAATTGTATACAAGGTACACCATCAACAACTGGACCAGTTATGTTATTTGTTTTAGCACAATTATTACTTGGTTGTGGTGGTTCACCATTATTTACACTTGGTACAACATATATTGATGATCATGTACGTCCAGAAAGTGCATCATTATATATTGGTTGTATGTATAGTATGGCTGCATTTGGTCCAGTACTTGGTTTTTTATTAGGTGCATATTTATTATCATTTCATATGGATTCATTATCATCAAGTATTATTAGTATTGAATCTGGTGATCATCGTTGGATTGGAATGTGGTGGGGTGGTTTTTTAATATGTGGATTATTATTAATTATAATTGCAATACCATTTTTTAGTTTTCCAAAAACATTACAACGTGAAAAAGAAAAAATTAAAATACTTGAAAAAACAAATAAAACAACAATTAATAATAATAATAATAAAGAAAAAGAAATTATTAAAGAACAAAAAAAAGATTTAATTAAAAATGATGATAGTGGTTATGGTAAAGATATTAAAGATATACCAAGAAGTATGTTGCGACTTGTTTGTAATCCAGTATATGTTATAACATGTCTTGGTGCTTGTATGGAGCTGATTATTGTATCTGGTTTTGTTGTATTTTTACCAAAATATTTAGAAACACAATTTAGTCTTGGTAAAAGTGAAGCAAGTATATTTACTGGTTCAATAGCAATACCTGGTGCTTGTATTGGTATATTTTTTGGTGGTTGTTTATTAAAAAGATTAGAATTAAAACCAAAAGGTGCTGTACAATTTGTACTTGTATCAAATGTTGTTTGTTTAACATGCTATGGATTACTATTTTTTCTTGGTTGTGATAATGTTAAAATGGCTGGTACAACAACACCATATTATTATAATAGCAGTACCAAAGGACCAGAACCATTTCAAGTTAATTTAACAGCATCATGTAATTTTGGATGTGAATGTCTTATGAATGACGTTGAGCCTGTTTGTGGTAATAATGGATTAACATATTTTAGTCCATGTCATGCTGGATGTACAGCATTTAGTTCAAAATCTAATTTTACAAATTGTGCATGTAAGTATAAATAATATAAATCAAAAACTTGTTTATATATATAAAATATTTGTTTGTTTTTTTTAGGCATCAATGGAAATTTGCCAGGTGTTGTATCATCATCTGCTGAATTTGCTGAAGTTACTGTTGTTCCAGTTGCAACAGCTGGACCATGTACATCACCATGTAAAACAATATTTCCATTTCTTATATTATTATTTTTTATGACATTTGTTGTGGCAGTAACACAAATGCCATTACTTATGATTGTACTGAGATCTGTTGGCGAGGAAGAAAGATCATTTGCATTGGGAATGCAATTTGTTATATTTAGATTATTTGGATATATACCGGCACCAATATTATTTGGTAATTTAATTGATTCAACTTGTCTACTGTGGAAAAGTACATGTGGTGAAAAAGGTGGACGTTGTTTGATATATGATATTGAACAATTTAGATACAGGTATTTATTTAAATAAAATTTATTTATTGTATTTATTAATAATATATTTATTTGATTTTTATTTCGATAGATATGTCGGACTATGTGCTGGTATTAAAGTACTGGCATTGGCATTATTTTTATTTGATTGGTGGCTTGTTAAAAAACGAACACAACTTGAAGAAAAACCAGTTATGACAGCAAATGAAGCTGTTGGTTCAATAATTAGTTTAAATAAATTATTTGAAGAAAAATCACACAATCAAATTGTCTCTGATGATGATACACCAATACAATGTTCAACTAAAAATTCATTATCATCAACAATTGAACAATTAAAAATTGATAATAATGATGATGAGTCGGCTCATTTAACACAAGACTCAATGGATTCAAGTCCAACGAAATTGCTGCCACATTATTCTGATACTAGGCAAGACGACGATGTTGATTTTCAACCACTTACTGGTAAATCACAATCATATGATAATCATGTTTAATTTTTTTTATTTTATCAAATATCTTTCAACGTTTCTTTTTCAAATTATTATTATTTTTATTTTCTTTTAAATCGACTGTTTAAAGCTTAATAATAATTGACATTAATTATTATTAATTTTTTAATTTTATTAACAAAATTTTAAATTTTTAAAAACATATCAATTGTATTATGTAAATTTTTATTGTTTTTTTTATTTTTGTCTTAAATTTTTTTACGTACTATGATGATCAATGTGAGTCTTTTATTTTTTTTTTTTTTGATTTTTTTTTTGTGTGATATTATTAATTGCAGTCGAATAACATGGATATTTCATAAGCGTTTTAAACGTTGCTAATGTATATACAATTCCTGCCTTAAAAAAAAAAAAAAAAACAAGACTAGACGATTTATTAAATATAATAATTGTGTATTAAAATAAAAAAGTAAAATCTTTAGAAAAGAAAAATGAAAATGAACAAAAAAACAAAAAAAAAAAAAAAATTGTAGATTAATGTAAAACGAGATTTATTTTATATCAATACGATTACAGAGAATAATAAAAATTAGACGAATAATATTCTCACTAATTAGTCAATATTAAATAGCATTAATGAACTTTAGAAGTTTAAAAAATGTTTTAAATAATTATTTCAATATTTAAATTGAAAAAGATAAAAAATATAATAATATGCTTCCAGGATTCATATGTAGAAACAAAAAAAAAGTCAATAACTAATTTGAGATGTTTTTATTGTTTTAAAAAATTTTAATTAATATATCTCAATGACAAAATTAATTAGCTCAGTAGAAGGTGTACCTGACAAGCCCTTCAAATTAAAATATAAAAACAAAAAAAATTCTATCAACTCACTCAGGAATAAAATTCTATTGAAAAAAAATTAAATTGCACTGTCCTTTTTTTTTTACAAAATATAAACGTATGATTTTATAAATCAATTTACCAAATTAATAATCATATTATTGTAATATATTTTAATTTTTATCTTGCTAATTATTTAAAAGAAAAAAAAAAAACAAATATTACTTCTAAATTGCAAATCTGAGAAATTGTCTTTTGTCGTAATAAAAATTATATAATTTCTTGTAATTATTTCCGTTAGCAGTAATTAAAAAATGTGTTTACACTAAGATATAATCTAGAATATAAAAAAAGGCTGGATCAGTGTTATAATTATAAATAATATATCAAAGCGCTCAAATAAAATTGCAATTGTAAATAAAAGAAAAAAAAAAAAATTGTTTCACGATATATAATTGTTTTAAAATTTATATTTGATTTAAAAAAAATAATAGTGCAATATATATAACACTGAATAAATGTTACTTAAATTATAAATAAAGGTCAATCTGATGGTCAAATAAAAGACCACTTAATAATAATGAAATTTTAAAAATAAATGCCCATTAAATAGTAATAATTAATTATATTTTAATGTTATTTTTATGATTTTTTTATTGCAATACATTGACAATGTCAGCAATAATAATTGGGTAGACATAAAAATAGTAATCAGATATTAAATTACATACGTATGTGAATTCTACTTAGATAAAATAAATTTTCAAAAAAATATAATTAAAGCATATTAATTAAAATAAATTATATGTGCATGTAAAATTATGATGAAAAATTGCTTTATAGATGTATTTTTTGTAGGGACCATAACGACATATATTAAATTAAAATATAAAAATTATAACTGGTATGTTATAGATGTCAAAAATATAAAAAAATAATCTAATTTGTTAATTAAATGAAAACGACAGCAATATATGTTAATCAAATGATTTTTTTTAATTATAAATTTTATTTTTAATTGATTTATTCATTATAAATTTGCTTATTGAAAAAAAAATATATCTAATTATTTTGAATTATTATTTGTTTTTAATTTTTTTTATTATTAATTTAATCCAGGGCAAAATAATTATGTGATCAATTGAACAACTCAACAATTGTATGCCTTAACTTGCGAAAGAAATATTCAAAAATATATACTGTATTTGTAAAATATATTAATTGAATAAATTAATAAAATAATTATAAATAATGATATTATAAAAAAGTATTTATTACATTTTTCATTACATTATTAAAATTATTAAAACCCTGTGTCAATTTCCTACTTGTAATAATTACAATTTGAATTTTTCCTCTCTCTTCGCGCCAAAAGATTAATTAAATTATCTAATTTAATTTCTATTATTCCATGACTAAATAATTATTTAAAAATATATTTAGAATATTGGATATTCTCAGCTTGATTTTACTCAATTATTATTAACAAAAAAAATGGAAAAAAAATAGTAAAAATTGCTGATACTCCATCTTGCTTTTTATGTGTGTGTCGACCAATCGGTACTGCAGAAAGCCCAGTCTTTAAAAAGCTATTTACATTCTTAAAAAATATATTCCTTGAAAGTTATGATTTCCATAAAACATTTAATTCAAATCATTAATGAAAATCTTTAATATTAATTAATTATAAATAAATTACAATTAAATATATAATTGATTTTAAAATTTGTAGCTAACTTCATGCTATAAAAAGAGAGAGAGAGAGACAGTGTCCCCCTATCGTCATTTTAAGAAACAAAAATCATCAATCCGCCATTTTCATCAGTTGTCTGCGATCTGTGGGCTCTTCTGGTCAGTGCTTCTTGTTTTAAGACGTGTTGGATGTACGTGAGTTTACCAAAAGTGTCATTCGACAATTCTTGGAGTATCGTTATTAACAACGACGCCCCACCGTCTCTTCCTTATTCAATGTGTATGGCGATTCAGGTGAGTTTAATTCATTATTCAACATATTAATCAACCAACTAAATTAATAATCAAAAAAAAAAAAAATACCTCAAAAATTTACTCATAAATGATTGGTGCCATTGAACCCCCAACCAAACCGTTGTATGTCCACTTTTTTTTCCTCCTTTTTTCATTCTCTTGCTTCTCATTCTCTTACATATATATAATTTTTTTTGGAGTATATTTTTCGGCGTATCCATGACTTGCGCGGACAACGAACCCTCGCCAAAAAGCTCCGGGCTATAGCCAATTGCTTTCATAAAAAGAAAAAAAAAATAATAATAATCAAGGGATAAGTTCCCTTTTTTTTCTTCGTCCATGTTTTTTTTTTTTTTTTTTTGGGAAACTCGTGGAGTTGGATTTTTTAATGTGGTATGCATGAACGCGTGCTAAGTGTTGAATTATTATTATTATTTTTTTAAATTTTAATATGACGTTTCACTGTTCCACTTTGTTTAAAACATCCGGTGGTATTTGTGACCATACTAGGCCCAAAAGATACTTTCACAGTGTGTCCATCAATTTTGTTAGATATTAATTATGAGTACATGAAAACGGAGTAGTTGCCATGTGGAAAAAAAAAGAGTAAAAAAAATATGTAAAAAAGTTAGTCTCAGTTTGATTAACTTCCTTTTCAGCAGGCTTTAATTTATTAATGTTAATAATTGATTTTATATTGTTGATAAATCAGAGTATAGAAGAGATGTATAGCTGTAAAAAAAAAAGACTATATATATGCCAAATATCGATTTTAAAAATATTCAATAGTTGATATACTTTGTGTATCTGAATTTAAGATGGCTACACAATCTCTGTGTAACTTTCAAAAGATACACTTTGCCATGGTCATGGCTTTTTTTTATTTAATAATAATTTAGTTATTCTTTTTTTTTTTGTGGATTACTTTCTAATTACCCAAATATTTTATTTTTAAACTTGAATTATTTGATATATTAGAAAATTCGGTTGATATTGATGATAAATCTTTTGATAATTTATTTCTTTTGTTAATAATTAAATGAATTATTCAAAAATTATTATCTTTTTAATTATGACATTATATTTTTCTTAATGATATTTTATTTATCAATTTTTTTATTATAAAAATATTACAAATTTAATTGAATTATTAATTTAAAAATTAAAATCATCAAGTTACATTTACTCAATGATTTTTTTTTAAATAAAAAATTTAAATGCCTTTTGTTTATTATCAGTGAGTAATATTTTATAAATAAAACAATTGTATTTCAACCTTTTCAAATAATTGTCATTACATAAATCTCGCTTGATTGAATTTCAATGTAAATTATATAATATTTTTTATTCTTTTCATGTTTTATCATAACAACAAATTCAAAAGAATCTATTGAGACAAAAGCCACTAAAATTTAATATAAATAACAATATTTATTTATTATTTTAATTAAAAAAATATTGATATAATTAAACTTTGATAACATCTCAAAATGACAGACTTAAAATTAATATAAATAATAAATAAATAAAAATAAGAGTAACAAGATATTTTTATTTCGAAAGATACCGCCAGATTGTAAATTAATATGTATCATATTTTGTGTTATTGCATGATGAAGGACAGTATGAAATTCAATATGAATCCAGATGAGATTTAAATAAACTCTAGTGGGATTTTAATCAATATCTAATTTTTACCACGTGTCCAGAATTTAGTTACATATATATCGTGTAGTTGTCAAACAATTCAGCATTTCTTTGAACAAAAAAAAAAAGTTAAAAATTATTATGACGCAAATTTAACTAACAATGACGCACGTTTAGTTATATTTCATCTTTCTCACATATTTCCAGACTAGAAATTTTTTAAATTGATATTAAAATCCTTTATTAATTTTATTAATTTATACAATTAATTTTAGATTTTTTAAAATCATAATAATTATTTTTATTTTCACCTTATCATGTAGGTTTATTTTTTATTTATTTATTTTTTTTCGATAAAACAAAGACTAATTTATTTAGTTGTACAAGCAACATGGGTGGTTTTTTTAAATATTTTCTCAGAGACAAAATATTTTTAAAATTTTATTATCTTGATAGTGTTGTTAATATTTGTTCCGAGTGATTTTTTATCTAAATTGTTATTTCATCACTGAACACATGATTCACGATGATGCTTATTAAATCATTATTATTTCAATTACGTTAATAGAAATAGTATTTATTATTTTTTTTTTATCGTGAGAAATTTTTAGAATCATTTTTTTTTTTCAAATAATATTTTATTCTTTATATCAATTTATTCTGATAAACTATTACGAGTGTCTAGACGATCAACAACGTGAATAAAAAAATAAGACATCAGCAGGATACAACTCTTGTTTCTCCTGGTTTCATTCTTTTCACCCTGCAATTTCATTTTTTTTTTAAACTCTTTTTTTTTTTTTACTTGGTCTTCTTATTTCATGTTTCTCCCATCAACCGGTTTCTTTTTTATTTATTTTTTTACTCAACATAAAAAACCTCGCAGTCTTTGCTCCAACTTTATATTGCCAAATAATAATTTGATAAATTCACTTGTTACGACAATCAAAGATAAATATAAATAATGGTTAAAAATTTATTTATAGAAAATTCATAAACAAAAATATTATTTGTATATAAAGTTAATTTTTTTGGTTTTTATTTAAATATCAGGACACAAGTTTGGCATCAGACGAGGTCGCTGGCCGATGCCACTGACCTTGGTTAACGATCGCCGACGTCTGGAAGGCTTTCAGGCCCCCTTTTACTTTATATTCGCAAACTTCCCCGAATCAATCAAAACTCGTTTTTTTAACATTAAACATCCCCTTATTATAAAACCCATCATCAAAAACCAGTCGACAATAAAATCATCATAAAAAAATATATATTAAATTTCTTTTGAAAAATAAAAACACGATTTTTTGGAGCTTAAATTTACAAATACACAACATGGATGATATTAACCGTGGATATTTCGCTTTAATATAATGCAAATATCAAAAAAAAAATATTAGCAAACTTGATTTTATAGTTGAAAAAAATAAAAAAACAAAATAAAACATTTTTATATTTACGTCTAGTCGTTAATATAAATTTATTTATTATTTTTCTTAAAAAAATATTTGAATTTCATTTATTTTTTTTTTTATTTCTTGACTCTTGAAATGGTTTTATTATTTTTATGAAAATATTATGAACTAAGATGCGACCTAGTGACCTGGATAAACCATTGATTTTCCAGAATATACTTTTTAAAACTTGAAGCTAAAAAAATATTTCTTTTTCATGTTTTTTAGCTTATATTTTTGGCATTTTTTATTTATTATTATTTAAATTTTGATAAATATATATTTATTTTCTTTGATCTTACTGAAGTAATGATCATATTTTACCTGAACTTCTTTTTATTACCGCTATGTGGCGACCTACATAAAATGGCAGATAATTATTTCTCACATGTGGTCAAGCAGGGCCTTGGTTACTATATATACAAATTCGAATTACCAACTTGCCAACTTGTGTCGATTCGAAATGATAATAAAGAAAATTTAAAAAAACAAAAAAAGTCAACTTGTGTCGTAAATGAAATTTGAAATAAATCCATACTTAGTTTTTAACTTATATTATTTAATATATATTTTAATAACATTATTACTTATTATTACTATTATCTATAATACATATTTGATTTTCTTATTTATACTAATATTTTATTTAATACTATTTTAACTATATTTAATTATTACTTATTATTATCATATTAGATATGCATATATAATAATATAAATTTGATAAATATAACCAGATCATAAATAATGTTACATGTTAACTGAAATGTAGCAAGATGAATACCATAATAATAATAAAATGAAAAAATGTCAGTCAAATGATTGTTATCATATAATACAAAATGAATAAAAACAATATGTATTAAAATGAATGATCATAAATGCTTATTTAAACACATATAGAAATGTATTATCAATTTGAATAATACCATAGTTTATTGTTAATATGATGTTATATAATGATTTACTGAAATCTTCATTGTCTAATTACTTGATAATATATGTAATTTATTCCTTAGTTCTACAATATTGTTCAATAGATTTAATCATATCTTACTATCTTCATGATTGATAATTTAGAAAATCCTCCTACAATCCATAGTAAGTTTGTAAGTAATTACAAGCTTACTGTGGGTTGTAGGAGGATTTTTTCGCTTTTTAATTTGTTATTTTGATTCATTCATTTTATTTTTGATAATTTATATCATCATTCAAAATTTTAATCCACTAATTTACATCACTTGTAATTTTCTTTGTTTTTTTTTTAAATTATAATATATATTTTTTTATTTTTTTTCTCAATGTCTTATCTTATTTATAAATCTATCAATATTTACACGAGTATATAAAATTTGTAATCATTTTGAATATACAATATTAGCCCTTGAAAATTTTATAAAATCATGCAAATTAAAATGTGCATTGACTTTATTTTAATATTATTTTTAATACGTACTTGAAAAATGATTGAAAAAAAAAACAATATACTTACTTGGTGCCTTGTGCTACCTTGCATGTTTTTATTTTATCATTTTGTAATGATATTTTTCTAATCAATATTATTGTAATGATAATAAAAAAAAATGTCACATTGTTCAAGGTCATAGATTATTAAAACTATTAAAATTTTATAAATAGAATTAATGATGATTTTTTATGACAGTATTACAGGAAATAATAATTTTTTTCTTTATGTCAATATTGTTTATTAAATATTTATGTAATTTCAATCATTATAATTAACAACAAATAATGAATATCAATATTGATTTTTTCTTTTATTGATACTCAATTTTTTTTATTACACTTACTTTATTATTTAAAAAAATACATAACAAAATTAACGATTAAAAAAGAACAATTTTTAGTTTTAAAAAATTCATTAATCTGCCCTAAAAACACTGGATAACCTTTAGTTTAAATATAATCATTTTAATCATTTTAATATTTAATTTAAAAAAAAAAACGCCTCAAAAATTTATGTAAAAACAGTCATCATAAAATCTTGAATATTTATCCAAATGACTCAACTTGATGATTCATAAAAATTCGCTTATTCAAAATGATAAATGAATTTATCAAAAAAGTTTATCAAATAATTTAACTGTTAAAATATATTTAAAATAAAAAAAAAAAATTCTAATCAACAAAGCGCGAAGAGACCCAACAAGATAATATTTTTTTTTCGATTGCCTATTGATGATTGGACAATACACGCATGTTGTAACTTGTACTTATCATAAAGTGTTTTTTATTTTATTTTTTCATCCAAATGCGTCATAGCTTGTCGCCAATGAGTTAGTTGGTCAAAAGGAAAAAAAAATTTAAAAAAACTAACGACAAATACATATATTTTTCCATGAATGGCGTAGATTTTAATTATTTTTTTTTTTTGCATAATTAATTTTGATGATGACGTCATGGTTGAATATTGGAGTGAATATTATCAGATAGTTTTCGCTGCTGCCATGGCCGTTTTGTCCGCTTGCTATTTTTATATACTATCGTCTTGACTAAATTGTTGCTTGCAAACGCTGTCCCAGAATCATCGCGACCACCAAACCTACCAGTCGTTATTTTATCAATCAAATTTATATCAACGATTTCAATCAACATTTCCGGATTATTATCAATTAATTTTTATTTTATCAAATTGATATTATTTCTTTACATTAATTAAATAAATCAATTGTTAATTATTTTAACATCCAGTGTTTTTAAAGTGATGCAATAACTAAATATGTGTTGATTTTTTTAGTATTAAAATGTGACTATTGTGATAATAGTGGCAATTCAAGTGCCTTCATAATTATCGTGTGTGTTTTTTTTGTTTCTTTTCAAATGTGAATATTTAAATAAAAAAATAAAAATCTAAATTTCCAACAATTATTGCGTAATATTGAGTAAATTTTTGAGGTATTTTTATGGATATTTATTTATTTTCTTTGACTCATCATTGACATATTTTTTTTCAACTAAAATTTACTGATAAAAATATATAAAAATAATAATTTCATTGACGTTTAGTTAAAAAAAAAACAGAAGCTAGAGGATAAAGTTGACAAGCAAATATGTACATGATAAAAATCATAGATAAATTAAAAATAAAAATAAATTCTTCATTCATAATTGAAATTTTTAATTTAAATAAATAAAATCCTTATTTGTTTATAAATTATTTACGAGTGGCCAATGATAACTACCTGTTACGCAAAAAAAAAGCAAAACCAGTTGCTTCATTTAAAGATAATAAAATACAAATTTAAAAATATATAAATAAATTTATATAGTTTTAATTAATAATTACAACACGAGCGTAAATAATTACACGATAGTAATGAGAGCATGATGACCATATAGACTCGTGTATCGATAATAATTGTCCTTGAAATTTCAATATACACATACATCAATAAACGAGTAATTTAAAAAATTCTATATACATCTAAATTTATTTTTTCAATCTTGATATATTTATTTTTTAAATTAGAAAATAAATATATTTATATATTAAAATGCATCGACACTGCACTTGGATTTTTTCAAGGTCACTAGTGTACCTCTCTTGTACATGTTATTTATAATTTTATTGCTTACATGAAAACTGATTTGTTTCTTATGCGAATAATTTTATCAATAAAAAAAAAATGCATTAAATATGAATTATTTATTGACATTTTTTTTTACATTTTAATTGATTTCTTTGATCAATTGTTTGATGATTCAAATTATTTATTATCTATGATTTAAATTTTATTTAGCTAAAATAGTATTAAATATTTCAAATAAATTGTGTTAATTGTGCACGTGTTTGTCATTTGACGTTGTTGTTGTATATTTTTTTTTTAAAAAAAAACAAAGTTAATCAGCTGACTCGTAAATCTCAAATCATCGCAATGAGACTTTTGGAACCTGTCTCACTGCCAATATTGTCAAAGCAACATTAAGACACACTAATACAATACACGTAAATTAAAAAATATATTTTTTTTTCTTTTTAAAACACTGTCCTTCAGTTCTTATTTGTCATTGTGACGATCACTCGTCGTAGTTGTTAAATTATTCTCTCAAATACGTCAAATAATAACTCGTAGTTTTTTTAATCTTGTGCTTAATTTATTATTATTATTTTTTAATTATACAATTTTACAAACAAAAATTCATTAGCTTAATTTTCCAGCTGTTTGGGTAATCATAATAATAACACACAATTGATATAATTTTTTTTTAAAACCGGCTCTTTAATAATTATTTTAGTAATCTAATTTTTCTTTTTTAATTTTTTTCTTCTGTCATTTTTCTAAGAAAAAAAAAAATGATGATATAAAATTATTTATATTTTTAGATTAAACATAAGAATATTTTTATGTTTACTAAATTTTTTTATTTTATTTTTTTATTGTTAATTTAATATTTTATTTATATCCCTTCGGAGAATATTTATTTTTTGATAAATATTAAATTTATAATCTTGATGTTATTTAGAAATATTTCAAGGCCAGAATATTGACCTAGACATTTTAATTTTTTTTATTATTATTTTTATGTTAATATCAAGCCAAATAACTCAATTGTATTTACAAAATTTGTTTATTTAATTTGGCAGTGATGCAAATTTACAATTGTCATTAACATCAACTCAATAAATAAAACAAACCCGATAAAATTATCTTCCAGTTTGTTAATTCTGAAAAAAAATAACACGACTTTAAGCAATGTATATATTTGTTTATGAATTTTTAATTTACTCATTTATAAAATTATTCTTCCTGTAATAAAAAAAGAAAAAAAAACAAATTAATAATACATGAGACACAATTGTGTAAACAAAAAAAAAAAAACAAAAAAACATAATAATATTATTGTGTAATTAGAATAAATATTATAAAAAATTAATTTTTATTTAATTGTTTCAGTTTCCTGGTGAGTGCATCCTCACATTCATGGAGTTTCAGCTGGACAGTGCAGAATACTGCCAGGCTCAACACAAATAAAAAGACACGCCTCGTACGTCCCAATAACGGATAGAAAATAAAAAAAAATTGAAAAACATTTTTTTTAATCAATATTGGGAATAATTAAACAAACTTCGATAAAATTTTAATAACACTAGAGAAGTTTAAATAATCATAAAATACACAATTATAAATTAGAAAAAAAAAATATTAATTAAAGAGAAAAAAAAATTAATGCACATCCATTATCAAGACACTGACGCAGAAGCCTATGAGCTACAACTCATCATCAACTAGTCATCTCGCAAGAAATAGAAAAATTTATTAGAAAAAGAATTTTTTTTTTTTGTTTATTTTCTTTTTTTTTTATTATTATTTTTCTTTTTAATTAACAATATTGTATACTCGCTAGTTGTAGTAACGCAAGTGGCAACAAATCCTGGATTGCCCAGCGATAGGTATGTGTTTCTTTTTGCAAAAAAAAAATATTGATTCGATAAATATTTATTAACTAATAATTTAATTTTTCTATTGCAGTAAAATTTTCGGAATAACGCATATCACCGTCTAATGTAAAAACACAGTGCTTCATATTTAATTTTTTTTTTAAATCTTCCTGAGGTTTACATGTGAAGAACCCATTGTTCAATCCTCTGGATAAAAAATATATAAAATTTATAATAATATAAATGAAAAATAAAATACAAAATAAGACTGAGATCTATGGGCTAAATTGTCAAAAACCAGTCATCGTCAATCAACTACATACAGAGTAGTTTTATTGATATTTATTTTTCTTTTTTTTTTTTTTTTTTTCTTTATTGATTTTGAAGAAAGTTATTTTTCCACAAGAGTGAGAATATAATTTGAGAAAGTTAAAACTTGTGTTTGATTAAAGTGAAATAAAAAAAAAAAACTATAAGTTTGTAGACAATTTTTTTTAAAAATAAGTTGTTTAAAAAGGAAATGAGCAACATGAGGGTTAAAGATATCAGACCGGCACCAGCCGAAATTGAATATAAAAGTATGAAATTTTTGATAACTGATAGACCAAGTGATCAGACTATTCATACCTTCATCCAAGTAAATATCAAACATTCCAAAAAAATAATAATAAAACAATTTTAATTTGTATATTAATGATTATTTTTTTATTATCATAGGAACTGAAGAAGCACAATGTGAAGGAGGTTGTGAGAGTTTGTGAACCAACGTACAAAGTTGAAGAACTTAAATCTGAAGGAATAAATGTATTGGACTTGACATTTGATGATGGAACTTTTCCACCAAATGAGGTGAATATTTAAATCAAATTATTAATTGCAATAAAACGAAATAAAAACTTAAATAATAGTTCAATTATTAATTTATATATGTTTATTTATTCAACAGGTTATTGACGAGTGGTTTGAATTATTGAAAAATAGATTTCGTGAAACACCTGAAGCATGTGTTGCTGTACACTGTGTTGCCGGACTTGGCAGAGCACCAGTACTTGTCGCTTTAGCTCTTATTGAGCTTGGACTTAAATATGAAGATGCTGTTGCACTTATAAGAGAGTAAGTTATACACAATTATCATTTGATCTGTAGTTTAATCAATCATGTAATTATATTTAATTGTGTTTTAGAAAAAGGCGAGGAGCTATTAATGCTAAACAATTGGCTTACCTGGAAAAATATCGTCCCAAGTCAAGGCTCAAGCTCAAAAATGGACAAAAAAATTCATGCTGTGTCCAGTAAATTAAATAATTGTTTATCATCATTTATTATTATTATTATTTTTTATTTAAATTGTTCATTTTTCTTTTTTTTTTTCTTCAAAGCAATTGAAATATAATGGATAATTAATTGGCATGTACCTAGTTCAATAGGTTTGCACGTCTGCAATGACAAGTGACGTTATAGTTCTGATTAAAATTATCACAATTAGTTTATCAATGGAAATGCAACTAGTTAAATGGCAAAATAATTAAATTTAAATAAAATTATTATTACTTTTATGCTATTCATTTAAAAAATAGATAATTATTTTTTTGTTTCTTTTCTTCAATCATTTGCATTATAAATTTATCGACTGAAATTACACCTTTTTTTTTTTTTGTTACATAATCATTTTTTTTTTTTGCTCGAACTTGTTATGGAACAATGTGTACATTCATTTTGATAAATTTAAAAAAAAAAAATACCTGCTGGTGTGGCCAGTGTTGCTAAGGAATTCAATAGACAAAAAAAAAAGCAATTTTAAAGAAAACAAAAAAAAAATTACGCAGCAATAGTTTATTTAGTTTCTGTAAGTTTTTATTGTAAATTGTAAAAACTAGTGACAATACTGTATTATTTAATTATTGTTTTTTTTTAATTTTATGTAATAAATAATGCAAAAAAAAAAATACCTGAATGAGTTTGACTCGTAAATTTTTTTTTTTTTTGAAAACAAAAAATAATAATTAAAATAATTTGAGTCTCATTAATATTAAGTTAAAAAAATTTAAAACTGAAGATCTGTTTTAGTTAATAATTAATTGCATTTTGACAATAAAAAAAAAATAAATAAATCAATATTTTTTATCGACAATTTGTGTATTAAAAATAATTTAAAATGAGTTTATTTTTATTTTTTTTTTCCACGTGCAATCATCACAATAATAATAAAAAAAATATACAAACTATTTATAAAATATTCTCAGGTATATATCAAAAATAAAATTAAAAAAAAAATATGTATAACATAACAAGTATTTTTTCGTCCATTTTAAATAAGCCAAAAGTTGCATTTCCAATGAAACACTAAAATAAAACAATTGATGTAATTATTATAATTAAATAATTGGTTAATGAATAATTCAACAACAACCTTGTTGTTTAATTAGTCAAAGGGGAAAGACAATTAATCCAGAGTTATGTAATAATTATAACTCAATAGACATTTATATAAAGATCTGCAATTAACAAAGAAATAAAAAATATTAAAAAACAAATTATTATAATTTAAAATAATATCTGATTTTTGTTGTTTAAAAAAAAAATAAATTATTCACACCATGACTGTGCTTTCATGATACAATAGAACAATGATTATTTATTTATTGTATAAATTAAAAACAATATATAAATGTCTTAAATAGTGTTAAATTGGACTGGATAATTTTTTAAAATTGACAGTGACGTTATGCGCCACGCTAAACTGTGTTCAAAAATAATTTAAAAAAATAAATAAATCACAATTAAACAATTATTAAAATCAATTTCTAAAAATATATATTTGATTATTTTAATTAATATAACAATTTCATTTGTCAATTTTTGTGAATGTATTGATTTATTTGCTACAATATTATTTTAATTATTTAAAAATTAAATTGAAAGTTAAATAACAAAATGATGTTCAGTCATTTAATCAAATTTAATTAATGTTTTCATAGCCGTCCGTTTAAAATTTTTTTAAGGTATTAATCTGGTTTTTTAAAATTCGTACATTCACATATTAATAGACATGGAATTTATAATTAATTTAAAAGAAAAACAAAGTCTCTTTTTTAAGATCCACAAAAATAACAATAATATTAAATTAGAAAAAAATAATTTGCAATATTTTTTATCAGAGGATAGAACTATGGATGTTCACAAAAAAAGAAGGAAGATTAATGAAAATCAAGTTGACATTTAGCTTAATATTTGAATGACTGTAATAGTAATAAAAAATGAAAAATGAAAAAAAAATTAATAAACTTTTATTTGGTATTTTTATTTATTATTTATTGCAAAATAATTTCAATTCATTTCCTCAATAGCTCTTTGACATTATGATTTTTCTTGTATCACTATAATCGAGGCAATGAATTGATATTTCATATGGATCTCATTTTTGATTTAACATAAAAATAATAAATAAAAAAAAAACAAAAAATGTAAATCTCGATGTTCTAAACTGAAATTCATCATGGAAATTTAAATAAATAAATATTTGTATTTATATTTATATTTGTAATATGACTGATAATCGGGCCATTTAAAACAAAAAAAAATTTAATAAAAAATCAGAATAACAAAAAAACAAGAAACATATTATATTGAAAAAAATAAATTAAATATTTCAAAAATACTACAGAGTTAAAGACAAATAAATTTAAACTGTTCACGTTCCAATGTAAATTATCAGCAAAACAATTATAATAAAAGCAAAAAAAAATTAAACAGTGTCATTTTTATTGAACATTACTACCTCCTGTGAGCAGCAGCACGTTTGCAATAATTTTATCCAGATAAATATTAAAAACTAATTTTTTTACTTGCAATTATTATTAAAAAAATTGAAAACGTTTCTGCTTACACTCCTTGTATATTAATAATTTTATTTTCCACAATACTTACATAGTAAAATAAAATAACAATAAATCACCAGTAAAAAACATTTTATTACTTCTCAATAATTTATTTTCAGTAACAACCAAATAAGCTGAGAATAAATTTGAAAAAAAAAAAAACCATAAAGTTTACATGAAAATTATAATTACTCAATAAATATAAAATGGTTTATCAAATGAACCAAATAATTTTCCAACAATATTATAAATTATTTATTGAGATTGAATGAAGCACTTAATATAAATATTTTTTTAATATTTTAATTTTACATAAACATATCATCATAGCCTGGAGGAGCAAAGTGATCAGGATTAGGATTTCTGACAGATCTCATATCATCATCTGGTGGTCCAAATGGATCGAATCTAGCACCAGGTGGTACAGCACCACTGAAAAATAATATAAATTAATATTAAAAAAAAAATATTAAAAATATTAATCTATAAATTAAAAAATACATACCGTGGAAGTTGTGGTCCACCAATACCACCAGGTCTTATTGGATCAAAGCCATGTCTGGATGGTTCAAATGGATCATATATCATTCCACTACCAGGTGGTTCACCAAGAGGTCTACCAAATGGATCAAGATCACGACGTCCAACTCCTCTGAGATCACCAGGTGGATGCCTGTTTAAATATTTACAGTATTTTTTATTCATTTAATTCTCGTGAAATAAACAAAGTAATTAGATTAAATTAACTTTGACATCTAGATTATTGAAAAATATATTTTAATTACCATGGATTTCTTTCTGTTAAACGACGAGAAGGAGGATCAGCTTGATATCTTGGTTGTTCAGGTGTAGGTACTGTTTGTGTTGATGTTTCTCTAGCAGAATCCTGAGTTTTATTATCAAATGGATCCAACAATTCTTTTTGTAATGTTTCAGTAACAGCTTTGAGCTCTGGCATCAGAGTTGACAGTGGACCTTTTACACAGCTGACTGTTTCATCAACTGGATATTTGACATTTGTCACTACATTATCAGCAACTCTCTGCAATTATTAATTATTAATCAAATTATTTATTAAATTAATTATCAACAAGGTTATTTATAATTACCATGAAATTCAATATTAAATTATGATCTGATTTTAGACCAATGAGAATATAGAGCTTGTTGTCTTTGACATATCTCAAAGAATAGTGATCATCTTTGCTCCAATCATCTGGTAATAATTCTGAGCCAACTTCGTCATCTTCAAGAGTTTTCTGTAATTTAATTATTTTCAGGTTAGATTTGTAATTTAAATGAATAAAACAACTGTCATAATGTAAATGTTTGTTTATGTTTTTATAGATTTAAGTGGGAATAATTATAAATAGAAAAGTACCTTGTCACCAGGTCCAATACAACGATATCCAACTTTAATAAGATACCAGTGCGAAAACAAAATAATTGTATCTTCTTTTTTTGTTAATTGATGATCAACAATTTTCATCATCAACTCAAAGCCAAAATCTTGAGTTGAACCACTAGCCATATTGTTAATTATTTTTTATTATTTTCGCAAAGATTTAATAATACCGGTTTCGAAAATTATGCAATTGTGCAATTCACTGTCATTACTCATTCCAATTGCGTTGTTTATTTTTTTTTTTCTGCGCACACAGGTGATGTTTATGAAGCGCCTCTTTTGTTAACATTAGAATTAATCACAAAAATAAATAGAAAATTTTATTAAAAAAAAAGTCAATTATTAGCTCCAGGTTAATTAATAATTTTTTCTAATTAAAATAAATACCTTTTAGTCAATATTTCAAGTGGTATTTCTGAAATATATTTTACAAAATTATCAAGTAATTTATTTTTTGTGTTGCAGCAAAAAAAAATTAGAATTAAAAGGGAAGAATAAAAAAAAAATAATTTATTATATTTGTATTTGTTATTTAATTGATAATAAAAATTAAATTTTTGTAATTACAATATTAAAGAATAATCATTATTCAAAATAATAGTATTGTGAAATTTTTTATTGATGACAATTTACTTGATACCGATTCGAATAGTAAATGAATTGAAGATGAGCCACCAACAATACCAGCATTTTCACGAGATTTATCAAGATTTTCTTCATCAATTTTCGTTGTCACATTATTATTTTAATTGTCACAATTTTGGACACATCCTGGACATGAATAAATAATAATGTACAATACAAAAGTCAATTTATTGATCATCAAATGAATCAACAAACTCATGAACAAATAAATAAACAAGTAAATTAATAGGACCACTCAATAATCACAATCAGAATTTGATTCTGGATCTGTCTCTTGATCATATACATTTTTTTTTAAACTAGCACATTCAATTTCATCTTCACTTTCTGGTTGTTTTTTATCCTTACTACTCAATGCATATCGTCTCCATGAAAATCTAAATAAAATAAAATATTTATCATTAATTTATAGATACAATTAAAATTTATATTTTTGCATAAATAATATTTACCTGTTTTTATTATCAAATGTATCTTCAATAAATACATGTGATACAATTTTAGTATGTCCTCTTAATAAATCAGCTTTTGGTGTATTTTTAAATGCACAAATTAAATGTGAACATTTATTATTTCTTTTATCAGGATCTGGTATATATTTTGCTCCCATTTTTAATGCTTTTCTTCTTATTTCATCACGTTGAGGATTTTTATAACCACTCAATGAAAAACTAACATCTTCCATTAATTTATCAAATGGTTTTGATAATTTTTTAGTTATTTTTACTTTTTTAGAAGGTGGTGATTCATTCATATTATTTTTTGGATATTTATTACATTTTTTACATACTCTATTTGATGCTTCATCAGAACATACTGAACATTTTTTAGCTGAATCATCATCATCATCTTTATCATCATCATCATCTGATACATTATTTTTTATTCTAGTCCATGTTTTTGTTTCTTCAGCATCATCATCATCATCACTGTCATCATCAATAACATCACTGTATTTAATTTTTTTCAAATCTTTTGGATCTTGTGGAATTATTTTTTTAGCTACATTAACAACATCATCATCTTTTGATGTATTTTTATTTGATTCATTGTCAACTTTTTTAACTGATAATTTTTTGTTGCTTTCATCAGGTATAATATCACCAAATGGTGTTCTTTTAACTGGAGTTTGATTATCAACTTTATCATTTTTTTTTGTACCAAACACTTCATCACTCAATCCGGCTTCTAATTTTTCAAGAAGAGGTCTTTTTTTAGGTTCTTTTGGTTCTTCTTGACGTTTATTAAAATTTTCCAATGCATTTTCTTTGACTTTTTCTTTTAGCTCATCTTTATAATTTGTTTTTTGACTTGGAAATAAACGCAAATATTTTTCTTTGAATGTTGTTTTAATTTCTTTGTCATCAGTTGTTTTCATTGTAAATTTACCAAAAACATCAGCATTAATATCAACAAGAGTAACTTCTGTTTTGAGAATTAAAAATAATAAACCAAATAATTCTCTACCATTTGCTGATTGCATGCATGTTACTTTTATTCTATCAAATTTTGTATTTAGAGCTGTTGAACTTATTTCTTTTTTTGTAAATAATTGTACTTGATCTTTCCATTTGTTATTTGCTGCTTCATCATGAGTCATAAATTGATGATTTACAATTGGTATCCAATTGTCTGGATCATCTGATGTTGAACCAGTTACAATGACAATACAACAACGATAATTACCAATGTCAACACCAGTTATATTTGATGCCTCTGGTAATTTAAATATAACATATGTCATCATTTCACCAGGTTTTTCACATTTCCAAGGTCCTGGTGATGGATTTTTTAACAAATTTGATGCAGGATAATCAGGATGTTCTGATGAACAATTAATAATACTGTCTAATTTAATAATCATCTTGATTTTTAATTAACCTGTTTTTTTTTTTTAAAACAACAACAAAAAAATTAGTACTCTATTTTTATAAATTGTTTTTCATGTTAATAATTACCTGGACGTTTTATTTTTTTATTAAACAAGATATCCTTGTTGATTTTTATTTATTTATTTATTTATTTTGTGAGTTAGGTTATACAAAAAATAATAAACGATACATAAATTTTTATAAAATGTGAAGAATTGGGCGGGAGATGTTTATATAGTGAAGTTAACTGCAAGTTTGTCAAGTGAAGCTGGTGCTATTTTGTTAATTTGAAATTCATATTGTTTTTGTTTTATTATATTTAAATAATTTAATTATAGCCATTGTTAATAAAAAAATATTATTCACTAATTTGTGTAAGATTGAACAGCAACAAATGGTTATTTACTATTAGACATTATTTATTGTATTTGACAGTTGACATAATAATTAATAATTATAATAATACCAGAAACGATTTTTTTATATCACCGCTAGGCGCTATGTGGCGATTAACATAAGTCAAATGACAAATCTGTCTCAAAAAAAAAATATATACACCACATAAATTCCAATACATTTCCAGATTTAAAACATAAAAAGTTAAATAAAGTTAAAATAAATGCAAAACTATTATTGATATTTAATTTTATTACAATAAAAAAGTTGTGTTGAACAATAAAAACAACAACAAATACATAAAAATGGCAGACAAAACAAAAAGTGTCAACATAAAACATGTACCAAAAGATGCTCAAGTTATCATGTCAATAATAAAAGACATGGGAATAACAGATTATGAGCCAAAAGTAATTAACCAATTGCTTGAATTTACATACCGTAAGTAAAAAAAAAAAAAAACAAAAATATTGCAAGTATAAATATAGGTTTTTTAATGTTGTTGATGTTGTTATTGTTGTTGTTTATTTTTAGGTTATATCACATGTATATTAGATGACAGTAAAATCTATGCAAATCATGCTAAAAAAAAATTTATTGACATTGAGGATGTAAGACTTGCTGTTAAAATGCAATTGGAACGTTCATTTACAAATCCTCCACCACGTGATGTACTGTTGGAAGTTGCAAGAGCTAAAAATAATATTCCATTACCATTTGTTAAGCCAAACAATGGTTTACGTTTGCCACCAGATCGTTTTTGTCTTAATGCAGCAAATCATCGTCTAAAAGATGCTGAGAAAAAAACAATAAATAAACCAATGATTGGCATTAACTCAATTGGTGGAAGAAATAAAATTGATGGAAAATCATCATCAATTGTTAAGAGACCTGGAGGATTATCTACTGTTGCCAGAACACAGTCGATATCAGTTCCAAAACCTTTATTTAAATTTTCAACAGGTAATTAACATTTTATTAATTTCGAAAAATCATAAATATCATTCCAATTCATCATCATCATCTAGATATAACAAAAATGAACAGTTAACTAATGATAATTTGTTTAAAATCAGGTGGAACAGCTGCTGGTACAACTTCATCATCAGCAGCAATAACAACAACAACAACAAATAAACCAAAACCACCAGTAGTAACAACAAATCAACCAGTTAAAATGGAGATTGATGAAAACATGAAAAGAAAAAGAGATGATGATGATGATTATGATCTTCCTTAAGGTCAAAAAAATATATAAATTTATCAATATTATTTTTTAATAGTTATTAATATTATATACGTCAATAAATAATCATTTTTCTTTTTTTTTTTCATTCAATAAAATTTAATAATTAGTTTACAAAATTAATATTCAAATATATTTTCATCATTGTACTGATTTTCATCATGTTCATCATTTTTATTATGATTTATATTAGAAATAAATGATGATTCTTTTTTAATTTGTTCATCATTATCATCATGTTCTTCATCTTCATCTTGTTTAACTTCAACTAGTTCTTCTTTTTTAATACTCAAAATTTCTTCTTCTTTTTCTTCTTCTTCTTGATCATCATCAACATCATTGTTTTCAGTGACATTATCATAATTATTTACTTCATTATATTCTTCAAGTTTAATAGTTGTATTTTCATCATCAATTTCTCTTTCAGTTTCTTGATAATTTTCATAATCCTCATCGTTATCATAAGCTGGAGGAATATGTACATCAAGTTTATTTTTTTTAATTGATTCTGGTGTTACAAGATTTCTTGATTCTTCCTCATCAATAATTGATTCAATCATTGATGAATCATCAATTTCTTCATCACCATATCTATATTGATTTTTAGAATCTTTTGATTTTTGTCCAACAGATGTTTTTGATGATTTTAATGATGTTTTACTTTTGCTTCCACATTTTTGTAATGAAGCAAATAAACGATAATCTTCTGGTAATTCTTTTTCATCATATAATCTATCAGCAAAATATATTCTACGTATTCTACAATTAGCATTAATTTGCATTCTTGTTGTTTCCATATAATTTGTACCATATGCACGTCTTGTAAATTCAGCTAAATTAAATTGTATTTGATTCCAACCACCTGACAAACCAATTGGCATTGATGTACTGAATGGCTTAACTTTAGTTACACTCTGAAAATTACTCGCACGAAACCTCCTATGCATACGTTGATCATCAAGTATCTAAATAATTATTATCATTTAATTCCATAAATATATTATTGATTGATAAAAAAAAAAAACATCAATTAATTACTGTTATTTCAAAGGTAAAATATTTTTTTAAATTCTTAATAATCATGATGAGAAATGGCAGTGTGATACCAAGTACAGCCTTTGGATCTTTTGGTGAATAAATATATGTTGTTGATACATTACTACCAGCAATTTCAAGTGCAAGTGAATTAACATCAGCATCAGTAACACGTCTTATACATCCATTTTCTACCTAATATGAATAATTTATTATATTTACAAATTTTATATTATTTAAATGATATTTATTTAGATTTTTTTACCGACGTGAATGTCCCAGTATTCAAGTGGTGCTGCACCACAACTGTAAAGAATTGATAATGTACCTTTTTGAAATTTATCACGAAACATTATTTGTGTTTTCAATTTTATTTAATTAAATATATCAATCAAGTTTTTTTAATTAAAAAATTTACATCAATTGACAGATAAATTAATTCAAATGAATAAAAAAGAAAAACAATATTTTACATGAGCTTCAAGTGTTTTTTTTTAAAAAGAAAAACAGTCATTTATTTTTCATTTAAAAGAGCATTGATACGTTGACGTTGTTTTTTAGTTGCAAAATCTGGAATTTTAGTTGATTTTGGTGAAAATCCAACAGTCAGCATTCGGTCAAGTCGAACACCACCAAGTGCATATGACTGCATCATTGCCATGTGTTTTATTTCCTTATCAAGTTGATTTTTAATTTTTAATTTTACTTGTTGTAAACGTTGACGACATACAACATGGCTATTTTTTATTTTAAAAAATAAATAATATAAATAAAAAACCTGTAAATTAGTTATTTAAATTTCTACTTACTATGGTAAATTTTTTAAACCAGTATAGCTTGGATGTGTTGATACATCATATGCATATAATTCTGGATATTTAATTTTTTTTTTATTTTTATATTTTACAACAACTGGTTGTTTTTCAGTGTTAAATATTTTTATATTATTTTCATCAGTTTTTAAATTACTATGACGACTTGATGATTTTTCAATTAATACATTTGTTTTACTGTTTAATTTACTTTTAGACATTTCGATGATTAATTTACAGAATTAATATTAAAAATTTAGCAACAAATTGAAGGAGATACTTTGTTAGTTTGTTTGTTAGTCAAAGAAAAAAAGGCAAGTCACTGGAAAATTAATTGAAGTGAGCTACAATGTGGTACCATGTACGAACTATCGATTACCTTTCTAGGTGAATCAATAAAAAACATTTATATACATCCAAAAACGAAAAAAAAAAAATACGTATGCCTAAGAAAAAAATAGTAGACAAATATAATTCATAGGAAATTACTAATCCAAGTGTTTAGAATATAGAAAAAAAATAGTAAATAGAAAAATTATTGAGCCTGGGTCATCGACCAAACTCTTTGTATTATTAATTTTTCGCTATAGCCATGATTCCACTCAGACTTGATTGATTCACCCTCAGCTATTAACTAAAGTGTCCACTTAACAAGTAATTCAAAAAATATTGCGGCTTTATAAATTATCAAGTGACAATATATATCTATATATTTTACAAAATAATGAAAGCAAAATTTATAATACAAAAGAGACTTGAATCAAAATGAAAATGCGCATGCTTTGGATAACTTCCAATCAACTAGCATCAAAATTTATATATAAAAAAAAAAGTTCATAGATAACTTGTACCCATGCTCGGATTTATTGACATTCTTCGTTGGTAGCTAAGATGAAGATACAAGTGTAACACAATAACTAGAATATAAAAACAAAACTCGTCTAGCTTCGTCGAGTCTCGTTGGGTCTCGTCCAGCTCTTTCACTGGATCCAACATCGAAAAATATATTTTACAGCTGATTTTTTTTTTCTACATAATGAATGTGACAGTTTTTCTAATTCATATTATATTGTGATTATCAATTTTATAAAATATATTTTATACAACAACTATCGAAAAATAATATCAGATTAAAAATAAAAAAATATTGAACTTTATCAAAAAATGTTATCAACTTTAATCTACATTTTTATTGGAGCATAAAATAATTGATTACTTTGTGTTTTTTTATTTTTTATTCAACAATATATATATATATATTTTTTATTTAAAGTTTTTTTTTTTTTTTATCGTCATTGGCCTGGATCCATTGTTGATCTGAATATTTAATTGAAGCAATTTTTATACTCGTGTGTTGAATGTTGACAATTTTTATTAACAATTACAATAAATATTATTTATTAAATATTTATTTAAATACAAAATGGCAAGTGGAAATAAACAACACAGGTAAGTTTTTTGTTGTTGCTTTTTTAAATTTAAAAATGAAGAAATTATTGTAGAAAAAATAATTTCTATTACGCATTGGTTGCTGCGTCATATTTACCATTATGATAATTGATACTGTGTGTATTTTGATTTTATATTTAACATGTTGAATTGTTGTTGTTGTTAAAAGAACATCATTACCAGTTAATTTTAATGAGCCACTTTCATTTCTTCAGCGAGTTGCTGAATACATGGAATATTCCAAATTATTAAAACAGGCTGCTGCACAAGAAACACCAGTTGAAAGATTACAGGTAAATTTTACAACCAATTTAACTTTAATATGGTAATTATAAAAATGAAAAATTAATTTTTATTATTTCAGTATGTTGCTGCTTTTGCAGTGAGTGCATTGGCATCAAATTGGGAAAGATTGGGTAAACCATTTAATCCACTTCTTGGTGAAACTTACGAGCTTGAATGTGATGATTTTCGGTAAATAAAAATATTTTTTTTTTAAATAAACAAAAGGTCTAAAAAACAACTTGTTAATTTTATTTTTCGAATAGTATAATTTGTGAACAGGTGTCACATCATCCACCAGTATCAGCATTTCATGCTGACAGTGATGATTTTATATTTCACGGTAGTATTCATCCAAAATTAAAATTTTGGGGTAAAAATATTGAGGTACATCCCAAGGGTATTGTAACTGTTGAGCTGCCAAAGTGAGTTATTTAATATTTTACTTGTTATTATTTAAAAAATTGTGAATGAGTTGTTGTTATTGTTGTTGTTGATGTTGTTTGATAATTATAGATGGAAAGAAGCATATACTTGGCAAAATGTCAACTGCATATTGCATAATGTACTTGTAGGACAATTGTGGATGGAACAATTAGGTGCTTTAGAAATAAAACAAAGCGGTGGTGCAAATTTAAAAGCTACATTGTCATTTAAAAGTGCTGGATGGAGTGGTAAAGACTTGCATCGTGTTGAAGGCTTTATAACTGATTCAGAGTAAGTTTAATACAATAAAATAAATTCTATTTTTTTAATTATACATTTTGCTATTTATAAATTTAATAAATAAATGATTATTTTTAATTCTTTTGTTTGTTTATCATTTGTGTTTTTTCTAAAATATAGGAGTAAAAAACGACATGTATTTATTTATGGTAAATGGACAGAAGGATTGAGAGCTTGTGAAGCAAATTTGTATGAAGAAACAATTGAAAAAATTAAACGTGAAAATAAAAGTCCACAAAATAGTCCTGGACATAAAAAAGTTTTAGCAAAATTAAATAGCTTTAAACTTGGAGCATTTAAACCATCTCATCAGGTATTTTTATAAATAGTTTTTGTTAGTTTTTTTAAATTGTTTAGTTGATGTTTAATTTTTTTATGTAATGTTTTGCTTATTTCAGGATGCAATTGATGATCCAACAGCTGATGGTGAAGATTGTCTTCCAGTTGATGAAATTCCAGGATCAATTGAACTCTGGGAAGTCACACCAAGACCTCCAAATAGTAGAGATGTAAATTATTTTTTAATTTTACGATTGATATGTTGTTTTTTATAAATTTTTATTAATTTGTTTTAGTATTATAATTTTACTCAATTTGCAATGAGATTGAATGACATGGAATCTGGATTTAATGGTAAATTATGTCCAACTGATTCAAGATTAAGACCAGATATTAGAAAATTAGAAGCTGGTGATCATGAAGGTTCAGCAAATGAAAAAACAAGACTCGAGGATAAACAAAGAGATTCACGTAAAGTTAAAAAAAATAAAAAAATAAGTGAAGCACCAAGGTGAGCCCAATAATTTCCTAATTAAATATACAAAAATAAAATTAAATGCCATATTATATTTGAATTTTGCAGATGGTTTCAGTCGAGTATAAATCCTTACACAGGTCAAGAAGACTGGCTTTACACTGGTAGCTACTGGGATCGTGATTTTTCAAATATTGAAGAAATATTTTAGATAAATATTTAATAAATAATATCGATAAAATAATAATAATAAATATGGCTCTAGAATTTGGAGAAAGATTGTTCGAAAAAATTTAATAAATTTAAAAAATTTGTCTTGTTGATTGTGACTGTTAAAAGTGTATTTTAAAAATAACGAGAATTTTATTGAGTGTTGTGAGTATGTAATTTTCTCAAGTGTGTAACACAATTACTGTGTTCATAGAAAAAAAAAATGAATATAGCCAATGAAAAGTATTAATAATATCACATATGAAAAATGAATTTATTAGGATTATTGAGGAATTCTTTTTTTTTTTTTTTTTTGGCCAGGTTCATCAAGGTGAAGATTATTTAATAACAAAAATATTTTATTGAAGTTATTTGGTGGGTATGTAATACTCTGGGATGAAAATAACGAAAATATAAATAAATAAAAAAAAATAGCAGTGACGTAGGTTGAGAAATAGTTAGTTAATTATTAAAAAAAATTAAATAAAAAATTGATGTCTATAATAGCAAAAGATAAAGAAAAAAAATATATATATATTACAATAAATTAAGTGGAACAATAATATATCAGTCTTGAAAGGACAAAAATAAAAACAAAATTATATATACATGTGGCATATTGACAACGAGATAAAAAAAAAAAAAATACAAAAATATTATAATCGGGTTGGTAACACAAAATATATATTGCATTTATGAAAAGTCAATTTTTGAGATATCTATTTTTATGTTACAAAGAAGCGCAGTTAAAGAAAAAATTGAAAACAGTTGTATGAATGATTTAAAAAAAAAATTGATTTATCATTATTCATTATTTCGTCTTCATTTTACAAATCAATAAGACTCAAAATTAAAAAAATTAAAATGAAAACTGTCACTATTTTTATAAAAGAAAATTTTAAAAAAACATTAGTCAAATAAAATACATGCACTTTTGGCAAAATTATTAATTAAGATTTAAAAAATATTGGTAAAAAAAAAACAATGATAAAAAAAATATACTTGAATGTTTTAGAAATTGAATGTTGATATTATCAATTTTAGACGAAAAAAAACGACTGCTTCCACTGTAAAAAATAAAAATGCTTGATTTAAAAATATTCAGTTATTCAATGTGCCAACAAAACAAATTCTTCACCTATAAAATAGAAATATAAACAAATAAATTCCATTTGTGGAATAACTTTTTACGCTTTTTGAGAATGATAGTATCATGAAATAATCATGCTCAACTAAAGTGACTTCATACGCAAAATAGCCTGCAAAAAAAATATAATAAAAACCTAAAAAATAATAGTTTTAAAATAATAATATAATAAAATGCTTGTAGAGCAGCAGCAGCAGTTCAACTGCATCAATAAAAAAAAATATAGAATAAATAACTAAATAAATAATTAGGTCAATTCATGGATAATAAAATTAAAAAATAAATATACATAAAAACAATATAAAATATATTGTTTAACCAGTTTTTAACTGAAACAATAAAAATAAAAATAAAATTCACAAAAAAAAATAAAAAAAAATGCAATTAAATTTTTGTTTATTTTTATTTACATTTTGTAAATTTTAGATATGTTAGTAATTACTTGTAATAGACATAAAAAAAGAATTTAATTGTGAATAGATAAAAAATTATTTAGAAAAAAAAAAAAAAACTAGTCTAAATGATTTATAATTTTTTTTTCTAATTTAAATATTTCGCGCTTGATTAGCAGCGCCCTCTTGAATTTTCAAAATGGCTGGTTATTTTTTTTTCTCTTTCTCTCGCTCATTTACTCTCAATTATTTATTTCTCTTTCAAGCTGACGAATATTGACGAAACAAATACGAACACACTCTTATATAAAAAAAAAATCAAAAAAAAAAGAGGCATCGATCTCAGTTTCGTTCAGAGATAACACGTCACATCAGCGTCACACATTTCCAATATTATTATTTTTTTTTAAATAAATAAATAAGTGTATTTATTTATTGTAAACCTGTCAAAGTGATATAAACATTTGCCAAATAATTATTGGACTTTAAAGGCAGAAAAAAAATTGGATATACAACATGAATTCCATACCAACAGGTGAGAATATTTTTTGTATTTATTATCATCGTCTCTTGTCAATCTCCATCCATTCATAACCAAAACATTCATCCATATTTATTATTAGATTTTTTATTTTTTTTAATTATCGACTTGTCAATGTTACCCCTATTTCAAGACGTCAAATTTCAACCCAACATCCCACCTTAACCGTCAAACTCCACCAAGTGTTTTCAATCCAATACACTCCAATATCATTAAAAAAAAATAAAAAAAAAATAACAATAACAATAATAATAACCACACGACATTTTGCAGTGGTTAATTAAAATTGTAATGAATATGTCATTAGTAATATTATTGTTGTTATCATTGTCAACATGAACATTTTGTTGGTTGATAAAATAAAAAGCATTTTGCTTCTTCTTTTTATAAATATCTAACAACACTATTTATCTAGTTAAAAATATTATTATTATTGTTTGTTTTTTATAGATATAAAATTTGATGTTAATTTATTATATTTGGGTTATTTAAAATGGAATTTGTGATGTACCTAATCACCAAGACCAGCGTTTGATAATTTAATTATCGATAATTATTGTATTCCATTTTCCAGCTTCTCATTATTTTATTTTTAATCATAAATATATATAGTTATATTAAAAAGTTCATTAATTAAATTATGAATTGATTAGTTGTATTTTTTTTTTCTTGGTATATTTTTTATTTACGTATGACACTTGTTATTTTTATGATGAAAAATAAATTCATGTGGTACATCAGTCAGGTCATCAGTTGATTTTTAAATTATGATATTAGTTGTAGAATATTTATGTTAAAATATTTTTATGATTGTTGATTAATTTGTTGATTAATTTGCTTATCTTAACAATTGTATATCATCAAGTTTTTTTTATTTATTATTGTCATTGATCGCAAATTAATGATAGACATAAAATAGGGTATTTTTGTATTTTTTTTTTTTTTTATTTACGACCTTGCTTGACTATTATTCATTTAGCTGATTTATCTTTAACAACAATCCATTCATGTGGAAAAATGAAAATAAAAAATTAACTCAACTGAACTGAAAATAAATTATTATTTTTTCATTTTTTTTTCATACAAAAACACTTGACATGATTAAAAATTTAAATTTTTAAAATATTTATTTTCATGTTAGGTAAATAATTATATTTTCATTTGCAAATTATTATTTTTTTTTCATTTAAAATATTATTTATATTAATTAAAAAACCATAACCATTCAAGTATGAATTGTTTGTTCAATTTAAAAAAGAAAAACAATCTTGTTTGAATATTTTAATGAATTATTGATTATCAAAAGAGAAAAAGATTTGACCCATTAATTTATAAATTATAAATTAAAATATAATTTTATAATATGGTTGATGGTAGGAAGGACGACCTTGGTTTGTTGCTCAAATATCAAGACAATAAAAAAACCAGTCTTTTCTCAATGTTAAAAATAAAAATTGAAAATAATACCTGTTTCAAAGTGTTACCATGTTGCCTGATGTATCGATCAATGTAACACTAGTTTATAACAAATGCAAGTAAATAATTACACTAATAATTAATAACAATATTTAGAAATTAAAGAAAAAAAATTAAACAATAATTTCAAACAACTTAACGGTTGCGGTAAATTTTTTTTACTTTATTGTTTCTTTTTCTATGAAAAAAAAAAAATACCTACAGGATAGAAAAATATACCGTTAGTTTTCTTGTTGTTGTTGTTGCACTAGTTGGTATTAAAAAATACACAAGTCTCATTTTTCATAATGTTTAATATAGTGTAGCTTCATACTCTTACTTTGTCATTATTTGCCTTTCATAATATGAAAAGAAAAAAGTAACAAGATATAGCAGGCATCTTGAACAGGTAGCAGACGTGGCCTGAAAAGTGCGCCATCAACAATCGCGATCGTGAACTAATCTATATCGATTTTTTACCTGGTGTAAAGTAAAATATTTGATCGCAAATCGATCGGTGACAGCTGTCGTTGTCGTGTTCACATCATCAAGTGTCTTACACGTGATATTTCTACAAATTAAAACATAAAATTGTGAGCACAATATTGTTTATCAATACAATAATTGTTTTTAAATATATCAAGTGATAATAAAAATATATTTTTAACAATAAACAATCAATAATATTCATGATTAAATAAAATTATCAATACTGATGAAAAAAAATGAGTAAATAAAAATAAAATGATAGAATTTTACGTTCAAATTTGAGGTGAAATATCAGACAATCTAATTGCTCCTCCATTGTTAAGGAGTTTTATTTTATTTAGAATTTAATTATCAAGTTGAATTATTGACAATAATGAAAGACGAAAGTATTGAATCACATGAAAAACAATTAGACACAATTGAAAAATCATCAACAAGTAATAATCATGATAAAAATCAAGTACATGATCCAACAAATGATGATAATGAACGTGAGTTTGAATCATTAGAATATGAAGAAGATGTTTATTATTCTAAAAATGTTGCAACACCAAGTTTTGATGATATTGATGAATTAAGTGATGAAGAAATAATAGTACATTGTTGGAAAAATTCAAATGGTGATTTAGAAGAAATAACTGTTGATGATAATGATATTACATTTGATGATGAGCCTGTAAATGATAATAATAAAAAAAAACGTAGAACAATAAAAATTGTATTTCAAGAATTATCGAAATCATATTTAGAAAAAATTAATAAAAATCAAAATTATAAAAAATTACTTGAATTTGTAAAAGGTTGAAGATGTTTTTTAATATAAATTAATTATAAATAATTATTTATTACAGATGAAAATAGATGTGTAATATAATTTATTAATTTTTTTATTGGATTTTTGTTTTTGTTTCTAGGTGAAGATGCTTTGAACTCTGGTTCAATGTCACCATCAGCAGACAATGTAGCAAATGAATTGGCTGGTTTAACATTGGAACAACAAGAAGCACAAAAAGAAGAATGGAATCGTGAACTTGCAAAGGTATTTGATAATTTATTTGTATAAATAAATATTACAATTGTTTGTTTATTTTATTAATTTTGCTATTGTTATGATTGTAGGTAGAAGAAGAAATTCAGACACTTAGACATGTACTTGCAAGTAAGGTCAGAGTATCTAATGAACTTAAACGTAAATTGGGAATTACTGTGTGGAAGGATATTACAGAAGATGTTAATCAAAGTCTTCGTAATGTCAAGGATAGTCAAGTGTATGTATCAATTTTAAAATATGAAAATTTCTCATTAGTCATTAACTTCATAATTACACAAATTTCCGGAGGGGAAAGCTTGGTTAAATCACCTAAACAAATTACATTATTATTATTTTTTATTTTAAATTTACAAAATTTAAATTCAACAAATAACTTTTCTTTTTTTTTATAATTATTAGTTAATTTTTTAGTTAAAAAAAAAAGCATGAATGAAAATTATTTTATTTCAAATCCAACAACCTGAGGCTGATTGTAGTTTGGATAATTATTTTTTTTATTTAATTTATTTTTTTATTTTTATTATTTTTTATTTGGGTATCATTTAGTTATCAAAACGTCGGTGAGAAACTCGGTCACATTGGCAAGGCTGTCTCCGAAAATAGTTTGTAAGTATTGATGAAAAAAAAACAAAATGAATGAAGAAAATAACAACATAAAATTTTTATTTTAATTGCATGATTGTTTGATGAAAAAATACATTTAAATTAAAATTATATACACAATTAATTCATTGGTATAATAAATGATAAATAAATGTTAAAATATGTTTTATAAATTTTATAAAATATTATAAAGTTGATTAATTTAGATTTCAGAAAACAGAATCTGTTTGTAAACAAGCTGCTGGTCTTACAACAAGTATACTTGGTGGTTTTGGTTCTGGTATAACTATGAAAATTGGCCAAATGCGTAATTCAGATAGTTTTCGTTCATTGGAAGAACGTGTTGGTTCAGCATATGAAAATGTCAAGGTTAGATATTAAATGATAATTAATAATTAACAATAAATTAATTAAATATTAAAAATATATTTTCTACAGACAAAAGTTGTTCCATCACGTTCAAATTCAACTCAAAGTTTTGATGAAGCATTAAGAGAAGCTGAAGCATCAAGACGTGCTTCATCAGTTGCAACAAGTCCAACAATTCCAGAAGAGAAATTACTTTCATAGAGCTTATCATACTGTCGACATTTGACCCCGTACATTAACAACAATTGTACAATTATTTGTTGGCTATTTTTCTTGTAAACATTTTCATCTTAACAATGTAACAACTATGGGGTCCAATTATTATTTCAATTTAATATACATTTTAAAGTATTGATTTTTAAATATTCCTTCTTTTTTTTTTTTTTTTGCATAAGGATTTCTTTTCTTTTTCAAATATAAATAAATAATTGTTACGACAATATATATATATATACTGAAAAAATGATTTAAATTAATCATGATTAACACAATAAAAATTAAACAAGGTATCAAAAATAAATATATATTAATAAATGTAAGATTTAAAGAAAAAAATGTACCACTCGTTCTATCGAAACACTGTCCATAATTTATAAATTCAATTTTTCGATATTAAATTTATATAATTAAAGTAATTATTTTTTTTAGTACTTGTCTATTGTGGTTGAAGTAAAAATAAATCCAACGATTATTTAAAAAGTGTACTTATACACATAGGATATTTTTTTTTATTTTCATTTATTATTATAAGCAGTTGACGCTTGGATTTTTTGAAAAGGTAAAATAATCATGTGCTAATTATGTTATTATTCTTGCTGATAAAATAAATTATTTCATAAAAAAAAGAAGTCTCTTTTCTTGTTTTTCAATTATATTTCTTGTTTGAAATTATTAATTTAAATAAATATCAATTTTCATTGACGAAATCATTTTTCTATAGGTTCATTTTTGTTCTTTCGAAAATACTAGAACAACAAAGCTGTAAAATAAAAATTTTATTTTGCATTTAAACATATGACTTGAAAAAAAATAATCAACATTTATAAATGCTTATTTATTTAAAAAAAATAAATAATTACATTGTTTTATTATTTAAAAAATTTATTACAAACTAATTACAAAAATAAAAAAATATTTTCATGTCCCGTTTGACGTTTCACAGTTGATTTTTAATAATAAATTTTTTTAATTGTTAATTTTAATGAACTAATTAATTTTTACAATAAAATTTATATATAAAATTCATTTGACAATAATTTTTTACATATATTCTACATAATTTAAAAATAATATTTTATCCACAAAATAAATTAATTTTTAGAAATATAATTACTTATTGTTTTAAATTTTTTTTTATAAATCATTCATTATATTTAAATTAAAATACATGTATACAAGTATGTCATAGTGTTTTTTTAAATATTTTATTTTCATTGTTAATATTTTATTTTTAATAATTTTACAAATGCGTAAATGCAGCTCTCATTTTTAAGCTGCACGCGATATATATTCTTTGCGAAAACTATATCAAACTATTTATACTTTTTTTTTTTAAAACCGTGAGAAATTTTACAAGCAAATATAAAACAACTGTACATATAAACACATACACACACGCCAATAGTACATGAAAATATTACGTCTAGGCATTATAGTAGAAGAAAATGGATAAAAGAAAAAAATCACTTCCCAAGTTTCTAAATCGTGCGGTATTTGAATTTATGAGTCATTTAAAATTCAAATATAAAAATTAACCAATGACAAAATGCTAAAAATATCAAGTAAATTTATTTATATAAAATTCAAAATAATTGATTATATATTTTTACCATAATAAATTATCAAGTAAATTAATAAAAATTACAAATAAATATGTTAAATATTAGATAAATTAATTTTTCAAAAAAATCATTAGCACTGATTTTCCACAGGATTGCCTGATGTTGGCCTCAAGTTAAATATGATCTTCGACATCTGTAAAATTATAAATGTGGGAAATGTGAATGAATAAATATTACTTTTTTATTTTTTTTTTTTTTAATAATATTTATTACAATTTAAATAAAAAAAAATAATTTTTCTCATTAAAATTTTTCCATCATCAGTTGAGGTGGTTCATCAGGCGATCTTGAAGGCCACGTTAATTTCATATAGACAAAAAATTTATTCCACAATCTCACAAATACAACAGTGCAATAAATTCATTTATATATTTTTTTTTTGTGCAATTGAAAATTATTTAAATTATCTACAGAGAGAGAGAGAAAGAAATAAAAAATTTATAAATTATTGAACAAATGAAAAATTAGTATTTTTTTTTCTTTTCTTTGTTGTTTAGTAAAAATGTATTTTTTCATTTAATATCTAAATACAATCTGAGAAATATATAAACATACTTAGAAGGCTATATATGAGTTAGTTAATTAACGATGATTATCTTAAAAAATAATGTAACACAACGAACAATCAATCGATTTCACAATTCCCATTTTACAACACTCGATTTTTATTTATTTTATTTTTCAAGGTGCGCCTTTTTAAAATTATATTTCTTTAATCATTTACAAAATGATTGAATGTTCAATTTTTTATTTATCATCTCTTATCACTATATAATGATATTTAATTTTTTTCATTATCAACAATTATTTTTATCTATATTTATTTTATTAAAAAATTACAAACAATGCCACTATTTATTATATAATATTCTGATAAATAATAATCATTATAATTGCTGAATAATTATAAATATTATCAAGACATTAACAATATTTAATAAAAAAAAAAAATTATAATAATTCGTATGCTTTCATTTTTTTATTTTTTTTTTTTATCTATTTTTTATCAATAACAAACTGGTTTTTCATTTCATTCAACTTTCTGGTTTATTTATTTTTTTGTACTGAATAGGCCGACGTTAATAACAAACAAAAAAACATAATTATTCAACGACATTTAATTAATTTATTCCTGCACTCATGATCACTATACATTATTTTTATTTGCAATACATATAAAATATGAAAGAAAATAATATAAATATATATTCGAGTATTATTTTTGCTATTCAACAATGAAAAAAAAAAATGATAAACATGTGATAAATATATATTAAAATTACCAAACAAAATAAACAATTAAAATTATTTATAGATATATTAATAAAAAAGAAAAATAATGTCATGTAGCTTTGAGTATTATTTATTGATCTCATTTTTGGACTAAAAATAAATAAATAACAAAAAAGAAAAATGGAATGATAAATTTTTTTTCCTCGAGCAATCTTCAAATTAATTCAAAATGATAAATTGATTTGTTGAAAAAAAAAAAAAAGGTTTCTTGACCTCGGCACAATTTAGCCAAGTTGTTTATTAACTTGTAAATTTTATTATTTATTATTTTTCATCTGGTAATATGAAAATTATTTAAGATCATATTGTGTATATGATTTATCTAACAAAAGGGTTGTATGCCACACCTATATTATCGTTAGAAGGTTAATAGGCTATACAAAGTAAGGCACGACATTCGTAGAAAATAATATACATATTAAAAAAAATATAAAATAGTAGACTAAATAAACGCGTGGGTATGCACAAAGTTAAAACGTGATACAGGGTTGCGTTATAATATGCGAAGGTGAATATTATGCACCAGAAAAAAAAAAAACTAAATAAAAATTGTTTTAACCTGGAGGTATGACATGATTATTTGAATATAATTCAAGGGCGTTTGTATGATTATTTAAATGATTATTGATATGAAAAATAAAAAAAAAAAAAAAAACGGTAAATTCTCTTTTAAATTGGAGAAAGTATGCTTAATATTATCTTTCAAATAATATGGAAATTTACTAAACGAAAAACACTAAATAAATATACTCCGAATAAAATTTTTTATTATTTTTATCAATAAAATTTGTGCTGTTAATTTTTTACCGTACTTATTTTAGCATCAACATGATTTTTTTTTTTTAAAAAAAACATTGCACTCGTTTTACAAGTTTCTTGATTTTCATATCATTTTTTTTTTCTTTTATCACCTGATAAACGAATCAAAATGAAACACATATACAATTAGTGTTTCTTGATCATCTGATTTTATGAGATAAATATATACTCTTTATTTTACATATATTTATATAAAATTATATTTTTTTTTGACTTTATTTAATTGACAATTTATGATACCGGAAATATACAGTGTTTTTAGTTTTTTAAAATTTTCTTTTTTCAATATAATAAAAAAAATAAATAAATAAAAATATACAAGAGTTGAAAATGTAGGTTTATACACTATCTATGTATTTTAATTTAAAAAGTTTAAAAAAATATACATACGCAATCAAGATGAATGTGTGTGTGTGTGTAACATATTTATTTGAGATCGTAATGCATCGAGTTGTTCTCATGTACGCAAGAGTGTTCACAAGTAACGTGCAATTACCATCGACAACACGTAACACCGACAAGAACCAACAGTTTTTGCAGAAATATTTAAATAAAACTTTCGCAAACTTTGACCTACGATTTTAAAAGGTCTGGGCACCCCGTAAGAGATCGTTCATGCGTGCCATAAAACTATAAACATGAAAGCAACTCAATATAAACCCTCTGTGTATATTTAAAAAAGAAAAAAAAAAAAAAAAAATTATCATGTTAATAAATAGCTATATCAGTCTATCATTCATTCATTTAAATTTTCTTTTTCTACAAATTTTTTATCATAATAATCTTGTGAGAATTAGAATGAGCCATATAAAGAAAAAAATTTTTTTTTTGTTATTTATTTATTTTTAATTTATATATTGAAAAATGTTAAAGAAAATTTATATGTTTATTTTAATTTTACTCAGGTAATCATTAAGTTGTAAAATTAATTATTGTTTATTTTAAATTTTTCATTTTTTTTTTATTAACAAAATACATACAGGGTGAATGATCATGTCTTTGAGATGAACTAACACGCGACTTTTATATTCCCACGTTTTTATATTATTATTTTCTCATAATAGTATTTATTTTTTTTATTTATTTTGTTTATATATAGATTACAGTTTTGTTTATTTATATTTATTTTTACCTTTACCTAAATTTAAATAACAGTAATATATAGTTTACCTTTGAATTGTCTCCTCCGGCTTGTTAACAAATTATACTTTTTTTTTTATAATGATTTTTTCGTGATTGAATTTTTGATATTAAAATATGTTAATATATTTTTTATACAGTTTTTTTTAATGATTGAAGATTGCTCAATGTTGAAATGATATTTAATTGAAATACTGTATATATATTTATAATAAAAAAATATTTATAAACGCATTCTAACAACTCTTGAGTATGTATCTAAAATCACAGTTCATGCTACTTAATTGTTTTACATTGTTACATGACAAATAAAAAATACATTTAATTATTTTTATTATTTATTAATGAAAAATAATTAAAAATCTTTTTTTCTTTTTCTTTCTCTCTCTCTCTCTCTCTCGACAAAATCAAATGGAAAAAAAATTCACAAATTATTATACAGTTTAATTTATTCTGTGATATTTTATAAACGAGAAAATTTTATTGATATATTTAAAAATTCTAATACGGTAGACTTGTTTGTAAAAAAAAAAATAAATGTTTTACAACATGTCGATAGATGACAGTTTGTAATTCTGCGTGGGTAATACTCGACAATTAAATTAATACATAATTAACGGTTTTACTGTAGTGGAAATATTGCAAAAAAAAATAAAAAAAAACTTAGGAAATTATTATTTTTTTTTTTCTTGTTTTTATATTATTATATCATTTTTTTTTTTGTTTTTTTTTAAAGTTTTTTTTGTTTAAATAAATATGTAAATTATTTATTATTATTTGTATTAAAGTAAAACCCAGCGGGGCAAGCACACGGTGGCGTTTGTCATGTTTGTTATAAAAAAATAATAAAAAATATTTATAAAAGTCAGACACGCGCAATAATGTCGATCTCACCGCTACAGGCAGTTTTCGTGTGAAGGTCCCCGAACCAAATAAAATATAAATTCCTCACGTCTTTTGACCAATACTTCAATCAACTTCACCCAAAAAAAAAATATATATATATTTATTTTCATCAATAATATATTTTAAATAATTATCATTTTCATACATGCTTAAAATAAAAATTCCTTTTTTTAAATTTCATATGCTTATGGATTTATAATTTCTACTATTAAAATTTTTTTTTTTTTAATAACTTACGTCATTTAAACATTAGGCATACTGACATGATTATTTTAAATTAGTCATGACATTTCTAAGTCATGTAAACAGATTAAGAAATTTTTCGATTTACTTAAAAAAAAAATATTTAAATTTAAATAAACTGGCCTTGACAAATTCATACACACACACATCCAATCAAGAAAATTACATAATTAATTTTTAAAAATTTCATTAAACATTATTTCCTAAAAAAAAATAATAATTGCAAAAGTTATAATTAACTATTATGAAAATTAATTATCATCAAATGATAATGCAAAAAAATAAAATTTACTAATTTTTATTTTTTAAAAATGATATATATCTAATTATTATTATTGTTTTTTTTTTGTATTGCAACAATCAGGTATTCAAGAAGACGATGATAAAACACGTGAGGAATTAAATATACCGGCAGTGTACAGTAAATGAACTGTAATTATTTATTAAAAAATAGAGAGCTCGCAAATTTAACATTGAAACTAATATTTTATCACACGAGTATTGAAAAATCAATAATAATTAATTAGCAACCAAATATATACTCTAAAAACTAATAACTACAATAATTTCAATTTATAATAATAATATTTAAAAAAAAAAAAAAATATTAAACTAATTTGACTGATGATTGCCAGTCATATCAGTTGAAGTGCTTCCTCTGGAATTTGTTGTTGATTCAGTTGGACTTGAATTACTAGCATTACTACTATTGCCATTAGTAGTATTTGGTTTTTGTGCATTATGTGTTTGATGATGTTTAGCAAGATGTGCTTTTTGACGAAAACTTTTACCACATAATGAACATGCAAATGGTTTTTCACCAGTGTGAGTTCTAATATGAACATTAACACTGTATTTATCTTTAAAACCTTTACTACATATACTACAATAATGTAATGATCTTTCTTTTCTTTGTGCAGAACTTGGTGAACTACCAGAACCAGAAGCACCACTACTACAACCAGGTTGTGAATGAGAAAGACCACTACCACTTGTACCAGATGTTGATGGTTGACTATGATCATTGTTGTTATTACTATTATTGTTGCTATTTTTACCTGATCTTCTACAATATTTTTTTGCTGTTTTTGTTGTTAAATTATGATTTGTTTTTTTTGTTATTATTGATGATGATGAACCAGATGATGAAGCAGATGATGATGATGATGTTGATGGTGTTGCTGTTGATGTTGATGGTATTGCTGTTATTGTTCTTGCTGATGTTATTTGTATTTGATTATTTGTTGTTTGATTATCATTATCATTTCTTAAACCTGCTGATGTTGATGGTTGTAATAAATCTGGTTGTGTTGCAACAACAGTTACAGTACCAACATGACCAAGTTCAGCTGGTAATGTTATTGTTCCTAAACTACCATTTGTTGGATCTAATGTATACATTAATGTTGTTGTTGTTGCTGTTACTGGTTGTTCCATATTATTACAATATGTTTCAACAACATCATCAGCAATTCTTTTTATTTTTTCATAATCATCTGGTTGATAATTATCACTATCAAATTGTGATAATAAAAAATCATCTTCTGTACATGTTTCCATTGTTTCATTTTGTTGTGGATCTTGTGATGTTTGTGCTTGTTGTTGTTGTTGTTGTTGTTGTTGTTGATGTTCAATTATTTGTAAACTATTATTACTAGATACTGATAATGATATTGTTGATGATTGACTTGATGATGGTGATACAATTTGTGTTGTACCAGAATAAAGTTTACCTTGTAATGCACTACGTAATAAACTTTCAGCTGAATCATTACTAACAGTTGCAACAACAACAGTATCATGTAAATGATTTTGATCTGTTAATTTCCAATCATTATTATTATCACCAGTTGTTAATTTTTTAGTTGTTGCTGTCGTCGTCGTTGTTGTTGTTGTATTGTTACTATTTATATTATTATTATTGATACTTGTCGTGTTGTTGTTGTTGTTGTTATTATTAATTGTATTATTATTATTATTATTATTGGTATTGATATTATTATTATTTATATTATTTATATTATTATTATTTATATTTATATTATTATTATTATTTTGTCTACATAATTCTTTACTCTCAACAAAACCACTGTCATCAGTGTATTGTGATGTTGGTGTTGGTATAAGATGATATCTTTCAGGTATTCTATCATTTGTATCTTGATCATTTGTTGTTGATTCAAGATTTAATATTGCATCAAGATCAATACTTGGTCTTAATGACCATGGTTCAGATGATGCTGCTGTTGGACTTTTACAACAATCAAGACCATCCATTGAATTACCTTCATTATTTAATACAGTTAATGTGTATATTGCACCATCAGTATTATGATGACGATCATTTGTTGTTTGTGTTGTTGTTGTTGTTGTAATACGATGTACTGGATGTTCATTATTTGAATGTATATCATTTTGATTTTGTGTATTTGTTGTATGTGTTGACCAACAATATTTATTTAAATCTTCAAGTAAAATATTACATGTTTGTTCTTTACTATCATCTGTACCCCAATAATCACAATCAGATTGATCCATTTGTAAATCATCAGTACTTTGTATACAATGATTTCTTACATGATGATGATTATTATTATTATGATGATGATTATTATTATGATGATGATGATTTAATGAGCCAGTTATTGTTGATACTGGTGGTAATGCTGTTAATGTATTATTATTTGTTTCTTTAATAAATGATGATGCTGATGTTGTATGTATATCATGCATATCATGATCATCTTGTAAATAATTTATATCACGACAATTTGTACGATGTAAGTAATTTTCATCATCAGATATACCACCACTTGATGGACAATGAGGTGGTGGTGATACAACAAAATCAAAAAAATCAGTTTTACCAAGATCATCACTTGCATTGCCTGGGGCAAATGCCTGCGTCAGGTCTGCCATCCCAAACAACACTAAACCAGCCAGTATTATTGATATAAATTTACTATTTAATTATTATACTATTATTACAGCTTCCTTCTTTATATTTTTATATTTTTTTTTCTTTTATATTGCAAACAACCACCACTGTTAATAAATATATATATGTTTTTTTAATTTTTTTTTATTTGCAAAGTTGCTTCCAGTGTGTGACTCAAGCGTGTCCGGAATCTCCTCGCCCGATCGGCCACGGCATCCTTGACTCGTGTTACTACTACTGTTGTCTTTCCTCTGGTTACTCGTTACACCTGCAAATAATCATTAACTCGGTTACTACATGTTTCATATACATACAATTTTTTTTTATTTTTTTTTAACTATTAAAATTTACAGTTAGCTTGTACAAGTCGTTTATTAAAAAAAAAAAGAAAAAAAATTATATTAATTTATATACATATAGACACTCCCTTATAGTCTTGATAAAAAAAAATTAATTCATTTTTTTTTTTTTCTTAATTAGTTTTATTTGTAATTAGTAATCTGTTATTTTTTATTTGCTTTTTTTTTAATTCAAGAGACAAAGTGTGTTTTGAAATATTTAAAAATAATTATATTTACTTTTTTATTTTTTTTTTATTTTCTATTTTCATCAGTTAAAATAGTATAAATATTATATACGCTTAATAATTTTGATTGGTATTATATGTTTATAAAAAATTTTTATAAAATAAGTGGCGAGGGCGAGGAGTTATAAAAGTCATAAAACCGGTTGGAGAAATATAATCTTGTAGCCAAGGGGTAACCCGTTATTGGGCCCACTGTCCTACAGAGCTTGCTGAACCTTTTTTTTTTTTCTATTTAATTTTTCTTTTTTTTATATCTCATATATATTATTCAAGAAAATTCTACTATGCATTATTAATCTTAAATATCATTTTTCATTATTGATACGTAATAATGAAAATATAAAAAAGAAAATTTTAATTATACTAATTAAATATTAATTATATCAAATAAATATTTTTATATATATTTTGATGTTATACTTAATAACAAATAATAAATCAAAAATTAAATAACTAGATCAAATATTGCCGTGGGAAAGTTTACATTATAAATGATAAATTCCCATTGAATCGAGTCAAACTTGTTACAAGTATTTTTAAAAAATAATATGTACATATCAATAGTATAGAACAAAAAAATCAAGATAATTATTTCACAATAAATAAATAATAATAATAAAAAAAAAAAGTCTAAAATGATTTTAAACAAATGCAGAATATAATATTATTTCATTTTTATAATTGAAAAATAAGAAATACATAAAAATAAAATTTATAAATTGTAATAAACTCGCACTAAATTAATACCGTGTGTTCAAGAGTATGGATATTAATGCAACAAAGATAAATATTTAAAAATTATTAAGAGGAAAAAAATGATTGTAAATACCACGTAGATAATATACCTCTCTATACACTGTGTTTAACAATGCGAGAGATTCTGTATAGTAAGCGCAAAAGAACCTCGAAGGCCCCCACACCCGGATGTCCGAGGTTTCTTATTGCGGTCTGACGTTTGTTATTTTTTACTACTTTTTTTTTTTTATACATATATATCTTATTCGTATTGCTTCTCTTTTTTTTTTTTCTTAATACTTTGTATAATATTTTTTATTTATTTATTTATATACTTTTTTTTTGATATTATTTTTTTTGTAAAGGTGATGAAGGATGGAGCAATTAACGGTACATTTGCGGTAGCTATTTAAATTGTCTGATATAAATAAATATAAAATTTGCATATAAAAAAAAAAAAAATTTCCAGTAGTTTTTCATTTTAATATTAAATATTTTTTTGTCATTTGATAATACATTATTTGCATTAGTAGAAATTTAATTTTTTAATTTTAATTTTTTAAACTTTTATGGAGTGACATTAATGAGGCATGTATTACTTAATTTTTACTCAATTATAAAAGGATGGTGAGTGTGGTTAAATGGAGACTTTGATATATATTTAAGTTGAAAAAAAAATAATGTACGTTTGTTGCATTATTAATAAGATATCGGCGTGTGCGATCCTGATCATGTTTTGTGAAGGATATATCATTGATGGAAGAGAAACGATCTTACCGAAATAAACATTTGTGGTTTAACTTGTCAACATATAATGCACTTGCGCCCCAGGTAGACTTTAATGATGATTTTTTAAAATATATAATAAAAAAAAAAAATTATTTTTATTTTATTTTATATTATTTAAATAAACACATTCATGTATTTTTTGGTGATACAAAATTTTTAATGATACAAATTACATTTATATGTTAATAAAATTTTATATGTAATTTTGATTATTTATTTTTATTTATTTAAATTATGTATGGATATTTGAGTTTGTAAAAAATCAGAATATACGCATGTATGTGTCAAATTGTATTTTCAAGGAAAAAAAAAAACAAGTTGATTTTTGGTTTTCAATGATGGTTGAAAATTTAAGGAGCAAATTAAGTAAGAATGGAAAAAAAAAAAAAAAAAGATAAATAAGAATGGGGTCACACGATTGTACTTTATATACTGAAGGTAGTTGTGGTGACTTTGAGAAGAAGTTTGGGTAACATTTTGGGATACAGAGACAGACGTCTGTAATTGGTTGCAGGTAGAAAGGGCTGTGCACCTTTCGTCTCATGGACAACCAATTTTTGACTTTAACTGTATATATTTTTTTATTTTTTTTAAAAGTAATAAAATATATCCCAGTCCCATCTCAACAACAGCAATAATCAAAAAACAATCATAAAAATAAAAAAAAAAAAAAATGAACAAAAGTGAAAATTTAAAATAAAAAAAAAAATACCGAAATTACCATTAAATAATCATTAAATAAATAAATAAAATAATTCTAATTAAATATACTTTTTACTATGATAAAAAAAAAAATTATAATAAATCATTTTTTGACATTAAACTTGATTGTAAAAATAAAAACTTTCTATATTAAACATGAAAATATATATTAAAATAAATATTGAACAAATAAATTTTACAACAAAAAATATTAATAATTAAATAATAATAATTATTAAATATCATCAAGTATCATTAACAAGTTAAAATAAAATTTATATTTTTTCGAAGCAAGTGATATTTAAAATGACACTGAATTTCAAATAAAAAAAAATTTTTTAAATAAATAAATGTATCACGAATTGACACAGAAACAAAATAATTCAATTTTCAATATATATATATAAAGTTGGTAATTTTCCATTCAATATTCTTGGTATTTTGCATTCAAAAATTTGCGGTTGAATAAACACACCCAAATACGCCGGATTCAATGTGGATAATCAGGCTCTTTCGAGTGAAAAAAAATAAAAAAAAAATAATTTAAAATAATATTCGTGACGCATGTATACCTACACAAAATTAAATAAGTGGTTTATTATAATTATTATTATAGCTATTGGTTATGCTATGTGTATTAAAAAAAAATTTTGAATAATTTAAAAAACCAAGGAATTGGACACGTGGGTTTCATCGATGATAATGGTCGCATGAAATTTTTTTTTTTATACAAATGCATATATGAGGTCAAAAAATTAAGAAGAAAAAAAAAAAATAAATGTACTCATTGAAAAAGTGTGTTTAATTGTTTTTGCAAATCGAAACTCATGAGATATATAAACTCGCATGTTGAATAAAACTTTTTTTGTATGTATATATAAGATACTGGAATTGGTCAAAATTTTACGATCATTAATGACTGGTTACCTCTCGACTTTATCGCTTCATTTGCACGAATAATTTAACTTCTCATTTCTTACCTCAGAATTATTTAAACCCTTTTTTTTATGGCTTTTTTTAAAATTGCATTTCAACTTCTCTTTATTTGCAAGAAAAAAAAAAAAATAATAATGTTGATTTTTGGCAACGACCTGAATTTATAATGTCTACAAGTGAAATTGAATAAAAGAAATCTGAGGAAATCCGGATAATTTTAATAGTAATTATATATGAGTTAATTTATTTTTAATATAAATTTATTTTGGCATAAAAAGATCAAGACAAAATTGGAAAAAAAAAATATCCAAATGACATTTCCGGCTGATGAGATGCGGATAATTACACGCATTTATATAAAAAAAAAAAAATAAGGCACAACTGAAAAATCCACGCCAATTAACCATCATCAATTCGTGGTTTTTTTTAAAAAAACAGTTGTAATTTTTATTTCATTCTTAAGCGATTGCAACGTCAATTTTGTTGATACAATTATTTTATTTTAGTCTCTTCATGATGAGAGGCAATTCTTTTGATCCGCGGAATGGCGTTTGTAATGGATATCTTGACGCCCATTTGTCGTATTTATTTTAATTAAAACTTTCGTATTTGTATTTAATTATTATTGGTAATATATTAAATGAAATGTGCAAGCTTTATATATATTGATTAATAAAATGCACTTGGTGGCTATTAAAAATTAATTGTCTTTTTTAATAATGTTTTTTTTTTTTTCGCTTACATGCAATAATTTGTTAAAGTATACTTAAATCCATTATAATATAATTTGTACATCAATTATTATTATTATATTTAACTTTAATGAAAAAAAAAAAAAATTTCTATATCAATAAAAAAATCATTAAATAATGCATTGAGTATAAATTTAATAAATCAACATGAAAATTACAAAAAATAAGATCAATTTTAATTGAAAAATTTGCAATATAATCATAGATTAATTAACAATAAAAATAAAGATAAAATATAATTAAGAAAACAAAAAAAATTTGGAGAATTATAATTGATGTATATATACTCGAAAAAAAGTCCCCTTAACCCACTTGCAATGGGCAATTAGACTTGTGCACACACGAAACGAAAAATATCCAGACATGCCTGGAGAATTGGACAAAAATTCAAAGAGATATATACACTGTATTCTGTAAGCTATATAAATAACGGAACAATTCGCCGGACGACATCAAAGAATGCCCTTTTTACGCCCACTAAATTGCCAGTATTGTATATATATTTCTTTTTTTTTTTAAACAAAATAAAAAATTATTAGGTTATAATAAAAATATATAAAAATAAAATAAACAACTTATGGGTATTGTAAAATGTGTGTCGATGCCACGATTCCGGATCTACTGATTTAACATCTCAAGATAACACAGAGCATTATGCAATTATATCTATAAAATTGTATAAATAATATAATAAATTTTTTTTTTTTTTTTATATTCATATACAATGCACATTTAAATTTATATCACCGTATAACTGCAGTCATGAGGTAAAGAAAAATATCAGAAAAAAAAATAAATATACACTCGAGTCCGTTCGTGCGGAAATAGTTTCAATTTAAAAAATAAAATTTTCTAAAATGCCTGATTTAACTATGTTCATTTAGTAATATTTAAAATTTAAAAAAAAAAAATAGTTTTTGAATAAAAAAAAATTATTATTAGATTATGTCGAGTTGTAGATATAAACTAGACATGTTGTTGGCATTGCGAGAATTTTTTTTTCATATTTTTTTATGTTACAGCTGGTTACAAACAAAGATTGCATTATGCAATTATTTACAACAGCAAGTGCATATATGCAACAAGACCAACTTGACTCTAAACTAAGTTTTAATATATATTAACTATAAAATATGTCACAGATATATGTATCTTGTGTTTGTTAATATATTTATAATCAAGTGTATTACTTGATAAAATATTTACAATGACTTCAAGTCAATTAATTTGTATTTATATTTTTTTTTTTTATTATTGCTTATACAGACTGGCAAAGGGCCATTGAAATATACAGTTTAATGGAGCGTTTAGATTTAGATATATTTAAACGAGTTGAGAAATTTTTGTAATGCAATAAGTTTTATAAATTATTGAGGGATATATTTTTTAATTTAGTCAATGTCTATTGGCATGATTTTATAATTAATTGTGTGTGTGTACAAGTAGGTTGATGGGTAAAAATAAATTATGGTTTTTATGAAAATTCCCCATCGTATTTTCCACTCATGTTAAATTAAATTTAAATATTTTAAATTTGCAACAATTTTTCATATGGTTTATCGTTATTTTAAATTTTTAAATATCAGGTTAATATATTTTTTTATTATTATTTAATTTTATTTAAATTTTTTATCTCATTTTTTTATCTTTAATTTAATATTTTTTATTATTTTCAACATGTTTAAGTTTGTTATTTTATTTGGATGGGAAATTAAGTACTGAGGTGGCCTAGATATCGACATAAATTGCCAGATGGTTACTTTGTAATTGCTCATTAGTTGATGAGATACATCCCAATCAAGTAATTTTTTTTACTTTTTAAATTCAATCGAATACTATATATACTTGTATATTTTATTTTTTATTTTATTCAAAAAGCACATTTAATAATTATGTTAATTTTTATGTAGTCAGAATGAATGTGTTGATTTTTTTTTAATTTACTAATATTTTTTTTTTTTTTTTCATATATACAAACCGTCAATCAATTTTTTTTTTTTAAATATATAAATTCAAAATTCAACGCTGATTAACCGTCTGGTTCCTGTCTGATTTTAAAATTACAATTTTTTTTTTTTTCAACGCATATATTTTGTTGGATATTTCACATGTACAATTGATCTTTGCTACTAGGCCATCAATCTTCGTATTTTTATTTTGCAAAATAAATTTTTAGATGACACGTTGGTTTATATATACAAAATCAGCCTTGAGTGTATCAATGAGAAATGTTTTTTTTTTTTATCAGTTGGAGAGTTTCGGCAAAAAGAAAAAGAAGAAAAAAAAAAATCTACTCGTTGCGCATTTTAAGGTTTGTATATACATCCGTTCCGATCTCATGTTTATTTGGTTTTTTTTTAAATCTACCTGGTTACATTGTCTTGTTTTATCATGATACCAAAAAAGATGAAAAATAAAAAGAAAAAAAAATATATTCGAGAGTTCCCTCGTTGGCATACGAAAAATCAATGGTTAAGTCTCATCCATCTTTGGAAACGTGCAAGCACGCATTGTCTTTATCCTCTTTTTATTTGTTTCCGTACCTTTTTTATTTATTTATTTATATATTTATTTTTGACGCCACATGTGTGCATCTATACAATAACGCAATACCGTAAAAGATATATCTCAGTATCTGCATCAATTACATCGTAATTTATCGTTCGAATAATACAATGAAGGTTGCAAAGTGTGCACAAAACTATACCAAAGTTGGCACATTGATCGCACAATATGGTATTTTTATTATTTATATTTTTATTTTTGCATTTTAAATATTCAAAGTTATACATTAATGAAGCATTATTCTCAGTCAATGTAAATACTCCAACTTCCGGGTAAAAAAAGCCAAGTAGTTTTCGATCAGAATTTTTGCCTCATTTTAAATAATATTGACTGTAAAATTATATTACCCATCGTATATATATTATTATTTTTTTTTTTTTTGATTTATATATTATCGTAAAAGAGAAATATAATAATATTTATGAAATATTATTATATTTAAAAGTTTGTTGACGGTGAGTAGCTGCAGCAAGTAGAAATCCGCCCATCAAAGTCGTATTAAGGCCGGTCGTAGTCGCGCTTATACCAAGAAATAAAAAAAAAAAAATATATAAAAAATAAAAAAACAACTTCTAGTAGATGTACATATATATATACATTGAGAATCATATATGAAAACACGTAGGTGGATCCATTGAATCGACTCAACAGACAGTTAAAATTAAATGATTTCAAATCACAGTAATCGAATTTATTTATATACCGTTTCTTTTTATATAATAATATTTTTTTTTTTTAAATTTTATATATTCATTTTTCAATCCGTTAGTATTCAATCTAATTTTATAAACCCTATAATCAAAAATACATATATTTTCCCAATAAATATTTATATTAATTTATAAATTTATATTCAAAATAAAAATAAAAAAAAAATTTCATACATATTTATTATAATATAGTATGAATAAAAAAATTTTTTTTATTTGATTATTTAATTTTTTTTTTTATTAACTATCAAATTTTTTTATTGACTGGTATTTTTTTTGTTTTTTTATATATTTTTTTTTTTGCTTGAAAAAAAAATACCAAATATATTTATTATATATTGAAATATAAAATATAATTAACACAAAGAAGTGATGATAATGATAGAGATAAAAAATAATAAAAAACAACAATAATTATTTGTTAAAAAAAAAATATTTAAAGAACAATAGAATCGTAGGTTTCGAGATGCTCGATGATGCAAGAATTTATCTATGTAATTTTATAAATATAATATTGTTTATGGTAAAAAAAAAATGATAAACATTTGAATATATTGAGAGAATAAGAAAAAAATTAAATTAAATTAAAAATGTCAGCAGCATAATTCGAAAGACAACTGCGGGATCTAGATGGCAATCGTAAATCGATAAAGCTCATAAATCAGTAGTGTATATTATCAAGATCCTGGTGCGGCCTTGTTGACATTATTATAAAACAAAATATCAATATTAATTAGGTATTTATACAGGAGAAATTATACATACACAAGTGAATTAATATTTCGAAAAAAATTGAAACAAAGAAGAAAATATTTTAACTTGAAATATATTTAAATTAAAATGTATCTGTCGAGGAAGTTACATTATTCAAGTGAAACGAATTTGGGACATTCAAAGGTGATTCTGTCCAAGGCCGAGGTTACACGACATTGAGGGTCGTTTTTTTTTCACGTGGTTAATTTTTTACGTACGACATATCGAGGCCGAGTATATTCGATTGTTATCACAAGCCAGTAATAATAATTTTTATAAAATTAAATAACCCAAAAACAACAGAGAAATAAAAAAAAAAAAAAAAATATGATTGAGAAAAAAAAAGAAATTTTAAAAAGAAAAACAATCGTTCAAGAAAGTATACACATGTACGTGACGTTAAAGAAAATAAAAAAGACAATTGAGATTGACCCACATTATTTCTTTACAAGATTGATTATTATTTATTATTATTATTTTCCCATGTCAATCTATACAAATCAAAAAAATTTGATATTAAGATTGCCAATCAATTTATTCTTTACAATGTCTAAGATAATAAATACAAAAAAAAAAAAATAATAATAAAGATAGATGTAATATTAAATTTTCTATTATAAAAAAAAATCATTTATAATTTTATGAATAAAAAAAAATATATATATATACAAATCCCAAGATGTCAGGAAAATTTATATAGTAAAAAAAAAGGCATAAAATTATCTGACAAAGTAAGCATTAAAAAGTATGATGAGAAAAAAAATTATAAAAAAATAAAAAAAAAAATCATTAACGAAGTAAATATCAAAAAATCATGATTAAAAATAATTTCAAGTTGATGAGCCATAGGATTGACTTGTAGTGACTAAGAATAGTTAAACCGCAATCTAAAAATGAAAAAAAAAAATATATAAATAAATAAAAACATAGAGACAGCAAGATACTTGTCAGATGTAAATATATATATGTGCAGACAAAGTCCATAAATACCGTTGTCGATATATTAAAAGTCAAGAGAAAAATCAATGATGCTTGTGTATCAGCTGCGAGAATCAGTGTGCATAATAATAATGTATTAAAAATTTTATATGATATATTTTTTAATTACTATTATATTAATTATATACGCAAGTAAATATTTCATGAATAATAAAGAGTTATATTAAAAATTGCCAAGCCTCCATAAATAAACTGGTATTTCAATTATTATCATTTATTATCGATACTCAAGAGCACACACATAATTGATTTATTATTTTCTATACACCTCATTATCCTTAAACACCTAACATAATTATAATTTTGGCTTAAATAAAAAATACATAAAAATATAAAACAATGAATATTATAAATATATTATACACATGTTACGATTATTTATAATTTTTATATAAAAAAAACAAATTAAACAAGTAGATTATAATTATAAATATTCATAAATCAAGATAAAACATTATGAACATTATTTTTTCATAAAATTATTATTATTTTTTTTTTGAATCATTATATAAATATCTACATATAATGATGAGTTATTATTATTATTTTTAAAATGCATTTATTGGAGTAATAAAAACGCAGTAATAAAAAAATTTAAATTTAAAAATAAAAAATTTAATAATAAATAAAATGGCAGAGTCATACTGACTGATTGGGCATGAAAATTAAGTGGTTCAATCAAAAGGGACAAAATTTTGTAATAAAAAATATTTAAATATTGGGTTTAATGTGAAAGTTTAAATCATGTGATGTTATATTAATTATTATTATTTATAAAAAAAAATTATAATGATAAAATATAACTAAATTATAAGAAACAACAAAATATTTTGTTGACAGTTAATCCCGGAAGTTTGATTTCCTCTGTCATCCGGCTTTGCTGCTATTATTTTTGAATTAAATATAAAAAAAAAAAAAAAAACAGAGTATGTATATGCAATCAGAGTAAATTTTTCTTGAGAAAATAAACTGCCTCAAGAAGCAAACGGTTTAAATTTTTAAATACTTTTTATCTTATTTAATTTTTCTTTTTTTTAAATTTTAAAAAATTTTTATATTCACATATTTTTTGAGGTTTTATATTACATTTTTTCTTGATTATCTTTTTTTTTTTTTTAATTTTATTAAACTTCCTCGTTACCTTCACATTTTGCATTAGGTCATTCGTGAGAAAATACCCACCCAGCTCAAGAAAAAAATAAGACAATTTAACAAATTGATTTATTGTTTTATTGAACTTTTTATTAACAATAATAAAAACACTGTGAATTATTAAATTCATTTCATCCCTATTTTTTTTTTTTTTTTCTTTATTAATCCACTTTGCTATAACTTGGTCTGACGAAATACTGACTTTGCTACTTTTTATGCCGTTTTGATGTGACGCCTGAGGGTGTCTCAATGTTGCAAATAAAATAATAATATAACGATAATAAAATTTTTTTTTAAAAGCCAATATAATAATAAAAAAAACCAACAAAATTTATATATTAAAAAATAAAGCCGGTTGTAATAAATGACTGTTTTAACGATAAACACAAAATGTCGGTCATTTTTTTTAACTGCGATGAAATAATGTTTCATTTTTTACAACAAATAAGATGTTCAGTTAATAATTTTTACATTTAAATAAATATAAAATTATTTTCACATAATAAAAACAAAAAATTTGTTAATTATTATTGCAAAATTAGATGATTTTTTATTGACTTATTGACTTGGAAATTTTTTTTTTACTTACAACTTGTTTATTGACTAAATAATATAATATTTCGTAAGATAAAATATTTTTTATTATTAACAATTTTATATTTATCATAAAAACAAGAAAATTTGTCTTTATTTATTTATTATTTTTTAATTTTACAATAAAATATTATGTACTTTTAAAATGTCCTCAAATTATCGGTATATTTTCTTTTATTTGAAAGCTTTTTTTTCTCAGTTGCTGTAAAATTTATATAGATATATAAAGCACAGATGGACCTCCGGGATTTTTTTTATACATAGTTATTTATTTATTTATTTTCTCATTCGTCTTTCACCAAGTTAAGCTACCTATATATTTATGCCAGTACTTATTTATTCGGTATCTTTTACTTGACTAAATAAATTTAACGACAATATTTAAACTTTAACGATAAAATCTTTTATTTTAGGTCAAGGTTATATAAACCTATATAAATTGTTCGAGCTTTAAAACGACAAAATTAAATGATGCCACCTTGATGTAGACTGGTACCATATATTTACAAGTATACCAAATAAATAATTGTCATAAACAAATAAAAATCACACATGTCGAATTTTTATAAAAACTCGTTATACAAAATAAATAATTTACCATAAATTTTCGTTTTTTTTTTTCTAAAATTTTACATTCAATATGACAATTAAATGTGCAATTATAAAAAATTTTCATTGACATTTATCATGAGTCACAAGTGTGAGATGATAAATAACAATTATTTATTATTTTAAATTTTTTATGAAATTGTTAACGAATCATTCACATGGTATTTTTAAAAACTATTATTAAAATTATTGTTTATTTGCATTAATTATAGATTTACATACCAAGTGTTTTATAGACGTGGTGTAGGACGATTTAGTATTTTTTATATATATTTTTTCCTCATACTGTTTGTAATATAATAAATAATAAAAATAATCACGAGATAAAAAAATTATTACCATGAGAAAAAGAGTTACAAGACACGTGTGTTTTAAAGTAAAAATATTATTAAAATGATGTTGCAATAGTTTGTCTATTTTAATTCTCTTTAAAATAGTTATTAACAGTATATATAATATACAAAATGTATTTCATGACCTCTTTTGATGTCGAAGTCAAGGAGAATATAATGCTCGTTCTCCGAGTAACAAGATACTGTGATTGTAATACTGATTAGTTGTAAAAAAAAAAAATTAAAATATATATTTTATTTATTATTGTTTTTATCTATGTATTTGGCATTTATATATAAATTTTTTTAATATCAAACATAATTTATTTATATAAATTTTTTTTTATATATTCAAAATGAAAACACATTGATTAATCAAGAATTATTATTTTTGACATAAAGTATATGATATATTCAGAGGAAAAAAAAATTTAAATAAATTTAAAAAGTGTCCATCAGATGATTAACCTCTTTCGTCACATCAAAAGTGAGTACATAATATTCATTTTAAATGCATATTAACTTGCATGTATAATAAATATAGTGTCAATTTTTTTTTATATACATTTTTTTTTACCTCAAATTTTTATAATTACAGGTGGATACGAAAATGCCTGATCAAATAATTTTAATGTATATATTTTTATTCTTAATTATCACATCAAATTTTATTTTTAAAATATTCATGTTGGTTTTTTTTTAAAAATATATTACTGCAAAATTATTTAGTTTTTTTTTTTTTAAATTTATTTTATCTTATTGTTGTTGTTATTGTGCAAGTTGCCATTAAAACCCACACACTTTTGTGTCTGTGGATATCAATCAAGAAATAAATATATACTCATTGATTGACGAAATTTACAACATTCTTCATGGAATTATATATACATTTGATTTTATTATTATTTTTTTGATTTATCACCCACACTTAACGACTCATTATTTATTTGAATAATATTTTTTAAATATATTTTGTTTATACTTGTGTATTTGTTGAGTAACAATATTGTTCATGACATTAATTCATGAAATTTATATTGTCTAGTAGTTAGAGTCAATTTTAGTCAGACAAAAATAAAATCAATAAAGATATTAGATAAATAAAATTTAAATTGTAATTGAATTATTAACTGACATGTACAATTTTACATACAACCGATAATAGATAATAAAAAATATACCGTAATCAATATTGCAATAATAATAAATAACAAAAATATTGATAAATTTTAATTTAAAATTATATTTTATAATAATTTTATTGTTTTATAAATTTAAATAAATATTATTTTATATATTTACATCAATAGATATTTATGAAATTTAGTAATTGACTGTGTTTTAAAATTGACTTGATCATTGTATCACAATTCTACACTATCATTATTATAATTTATTATTATTAAAATTAAAAATATTATTTACACACACACACGTCTCAAGTTAGACACGAAAATCATCGAGTAGAGATACAAAGAATCTAGAAAAAAATATAAAAATTCATACAACATACATAGTGGATAACAACAACAACAACGACAACAACAACAATAACGAAAGCTATGAAGAAAATATTTACAAAATACAAACTCAACAGCTATGCGCGTTGTATATGATTTTTTTTATTTTTATTTTTATCTGATTCAACCATTATTTTCTCGTAACGCTTCACGAGTTTATTCCCTTGCTTATATACATCACATATTTTAAATAAATATAATATATATTATTTTTTTTTTTTTTCAAATCACATACACTTTGTTTGCACCCAACACATCGTCATATTTATCCACAAAATATTACGTAAAAAAAAAGAGTTATATTTTCTTCAATATACACACGGAAGAAAAAATTTTTGTTTCACAATTTAAAACATCAATTTAAAAAAAATATATATTTTCATCATTATTATAAATGGATAATATATTTATATAGACCTACTTAAATATTAAATGACGTGGAATTTGATAGCTCAACGGGTTATATTATACTTGTATGTTCATTTCGATATTACGGTGATAAAAAATAAAAAAATTAACAAATATTTTTCGTAAGTTACTGTGTACCAATTTTATGATCTGTCCTCTTTTTTTATGGTTTTATTTTTTAAAAATATTATTATTATTATTATTTATTATTCATTTATTATTTATATATTTTTTTTTTCGATGCAAAAGTGGGTGATTTATCGTTGGTTGAGATGGAGATGGTGATTTCCGGCTAGGTCAACTGGAACGAGGAAAAAAAAATCGAAATAAAAAAAAAAAAGTAGCCATTGGTTATTGACTTATTGACTATGCAAATGATTTATCTATAAAATAAAAAATGTTAAAAATAATGCAAGTCAATTTAATGACGAAAAATATTAAAATTTAATATTCGTGATACATTATTATTTTCATAATTTAAATTTAACATTGCACTTTGAAAATGATCACGTAACGATGGATTAAAATCACCAGTTTTATATACATTGGTACATATAACGGTTTGTATTTCCGTCTTTAATTTTTATTTTATTTAATTCAGTATTTAGTCATTTTGCTGACATTAATACTTATTTATACTATTATATATTTATTTTTATTTTTGGACTACTTCCTCGTGTAGAAGACATAGTGTTTATAATACTCATCTTGTTCTATTCACAAACGTAGAAAATGGCAGGAAGTCGATACCGTAGCCAAAACAAAAGAAACAACCAAAACATTTGTACAAGATAACCATCAATCCACCGCATATCGTGGGATAATTTTTTATATTCTAAATTTCTTTTAAATACTCTTCAAAAAAAAAAAACAAAATTACATATATTTTTTCCACCAAAATTATCATAATTTATTACCAAATAAAATATATATATTTTAAATAATAAGTTTATTTTTCCTCATCGTGTGTGTTATAACAGTTTCGATTGCATAACACATGAAAAAAAATATTATTAAATTAATATATTGAAAAACAAATATACACGCAACATATCTACATAATTATAATTTTAAGTAAAAAAAAAAAATAATAATTATATTGTTTTTAGTTAATTATTTTAAAAATATTAATATAATTTTTGACACAATTTGACTGTGGTTATATGTACAGCATAATTAAAAATATATATAGATAATTTTTATTGAGCTCATAGAGGTAGTTCAAGCCAAGTTCTTTGAAAGATACTTTGACATTTGCCAGGTTGATAGCTTGAGTGGTTCACCTATAAATGAGCCATACCTTCGTACACCAACACAACAACACATAAATAATTTATTATTTTCATATATAAGGGTATGTATGTGTATGTGTGTTTTGTGATATTTTATTTTACAAGTATGTGTACGCATGATGATGGTGATGATGATGATGGTGGTGATCGTTGCGGGGGACTTATTTTTCCTGATCATAATATATGCATGCCAAACCAGCAATATTATTATATACAACGTGTAGTGTGTTTCATGGTAGTCTGTGGTTTTTTTTTAAAAAAAAATATATATATTTTTATTTACTATTGCATGATCATCAACTCACACATATATTTATACTATGATTTTTATACATTTATCCATGGATGTGCTCATCCAACGTTGAATTTTATTTGTTAAAATTTACTTTCTTTCTTATAATGTAAATTTATTTCAATTTTATATTTTTATATATTTAACTAATAATTATTTGTAAACGCATTTATTTATTTTTTTATTTTCAATTTTACTAATGCAGAATAGCTTTTTTCATTTAACTTTTGTATATAACAATAAATTGATTTTTAATATATTTAATTCAAACAAGACTTTTGAATATATATTTATTTATTTATTGAAATTATTTGTTGAGTTTCCAAGAGGATACATTAGTTGTAATCTAAAAAGTTTCACTGTGGAAAGTAGCAACAGCATGAAACTGTCACAGTGTATATGTTTGTATCGTATATTTAATGTTTTTAAAAATCATCTTGGACATAGACTTGTAGTTGAATATGCACTTGAGTTTCAGGAATTTTTGATCGTACATACGGATACATATGCAAATTTAAAAACAAATTATTTTTATTTTTCTCAACATCATAGAGTTTGTTGTGTGTGTATTAGATATTTTTAATTTTTTTTTTTTTTATCATTAAGTTGTATCGATCACGTGAAATCAATAAATTTCGTTAGCAGATGCGGGCCTGACCTCGTTACACGTGAACACGTAGAAAATTGCAAAGCGATAACATGACGTGCAATGAGGCTTTTTTATTTTTAATTTTATTTTTCCTCTTTTTTGTTATTACTGCGTTTGAGTGGGCCAAATGACTATACTATGTTTGAAAATTAATTACTAATTCTAATTAATACTGCATCATGGTCACGGCCTATGGACATCAGGAATTTTTATTTTTTTTACTCTTTAATATATATTTGCTTGTTAAACACGTTGTCAAATTAAAATTTTTATTTTTTTATATTTATTTATTATTGTTTCTTTTTTTAAATTAATTTTTCAATCAATTATAAATCAATTATCATTTTTTTTTTTTAAATTACTATTGTAATTATTTTGAGAAAATAAATTTTTTTCATTTCTTTTAATGTTTAATAAATCTTTTTTTTTTTTTTCTATAGAAGAACAAGATGTTTTTAATTATTTTTTTTATCATCAATATATATATATTTATTTAAATTATTGAATACATCGCAGACAAATGTGATTTTAATGTTAATAAGAGATGAATCTTTACACATTGCCTCGTTAACATAAGTTATCTTTTTTTCATATTTTTTTGATCTCACATATTATGCTCAGAAAGTACTAACCCTTTTTTTTTTTTCTTATAATTTTTAATTTACCACCCACAATTTTACAACCAGATGCATCTCTCAAATTTATTTATTTATTTCAAGTTAAGTAAATATACATTGCACATACATAAAAATTTATCAATCATTTTTCGAATATACTTAATTTTAATGTTCCTTTTATATTCCACTTATTTAATCATCAAAGATTAAAATTATTATAAAAAAAAACCGAAAAATCAAATTAATATTATAAGCAAATAACAGTGTTAATATATATATTTATATATATTTGCATAATAAAGAAAACAAGTGGCTCATTTGTGGTGAAAGTCATATTAAAAAATTGTTTATTTTTATATTCATTTAAAATCGGTATATTTTAATTTTTAATATTCAACAACCATGAAAACAAAGTGGTATAATTATCATGCTTTCCTAATTAAAGTGTTCAATTTGATCAAAGAAAAAATATATGAAGAAAAAAAAAAAAAATAAATACTTATCAAAAAATAATAAAAAAATATATAAAAATTTCGTAGCGTTAAATTTATTATTGGTTTAATGTCGAAATTTAAAAAAAAATGTATTTTTTTTTCCTTATTTCATCTCACACTTTCTCAGGAGTCACGAGGGGCTATTCTATATGTTGTCGCTCAAACGAGATCAATTGCTCTTACGTGTGTGTCTTGCCCAGGACATTAAGATCTCTTTTAAGTATATATATATATATTTTTTTTTTATTTATAAATATATATTTTATTATTATTATTATTCTTATTTCAAGTTTGAATTGTGCAATGAACCGAGTGAAAACTGACCGACGAATGAATCCAACGTTAATGACTGTCTTTTTTTAACACGAGATAAAAAAAAGTTTAAGAAAAAAAATATATAAAAAATGATCAACGACCGACGGAACCAACCAAGTAGACTGACCTCAAAGATACCTTGTATATGCGTCTCTATTTTTATTTTTTATAATATACCTTTATATTTATTTTTTTTTATTATCCAAAAATTCCGGTTCTAAGCAGGTCTTCCTACTTCACTTGGGACCCTTTAAAGTTTCCGAACTTTTGAGGTCAATGACTGACCTCTTGTTCTCACGACAGGTGGGCGGCCCTTTTTTTTTTTTTATTTTTACCTGGTCCTTATTCTTAAAATCTCAACCGCCTAACGAATAAAAAATTGTGTTGAATAATTTTTTTATTTATTCGAAATATATAATATAAAAAATAAATATATTTTTTTGTTGTTTATTTAAAATTTATGAAATATACAAATGAAAAATATAATAATGTTAATTGTTTGGTTTTTTTTTTTTATATTCAATAATGAAATATACACGTGCACATGAGAATGAGGGAAATTCCGGTTGGTGATTTGTTTCTTCATCCTTCGTTACCTCGTAGGTCCTCAATGTTGCATCACGCGAACTATTCAAATCAGAGCGAATAAACGATCCTCTACATGCTAAGCTTATTATATTTTTTTTTTTTCTTTTTATTATTTGTAATATATATTTTTGTGGGAATATTTAAATTTTTATTTTGCAACACCTGTTTGTTATTTTTTATTAACATAACACATATTTATATTTAAAAAAATAAATTTATCAAATTTAATGACTTATCAGTTATCCATAAGGATTTTTTTTTTTAACAATTAAAAAAAATGATTTTAATTTTGTTTTTTTTTTTTTTTTAATCTATCAACATGTTTTCTCGTTGGTTTCATCTAGTTACACACATATCATGTATATATAACAGTAGCAAAAAGATTGTGAAAGTGGTACAGTGCCCCATGTAGTGCGTTCGAGAATGGGAAAATCAAAACTAGCAATCTAGGATCAATGCACCCAAATAGACATTCCAGTATAGACACTTTAAATGCTTTTCATCTATTCAACTTGTTTTTTTTTTTTTTTGTTGTGTCATAAAGGTATATTGCCGCTTCTTTTTAAAAATAAAAAATAACGAGTAAAAAAAATTTTTTTATTCATATAATTGATGAATTTTTATCTAATGGATTTAGGCAATTTTATTAATGTTTAATTTCTTTATATTTATTTATTTTATTGAAGCAAGTTTTGATATAATTTTATAGGAAAAAAAAAATCAGGGGAAACTTGTAGCATGTCAGGAATGCCACGTGTGTCACGTTTCTCTAACGGTTCAATGTATATAGGTAAAATTTGAGCTCGTCGACTGAACAAGTTTACGCCCTTCTGCGAAATAATATACTATTTAAAGTGAAATTATTTCATTGAAAGTTTAACATTATTATTTATAAAAAATAGCATATAATAACAATGTAATTTATAAAATAGTATATAATATTTAAACGAACCTTTGATTATTATTGATGTAAAAAAAATTTATTTATTTTTTTTAAAATAAATATTTCTCTATGCGTTGATTCAAATTTTGATGAATCAGTCTTGAATGATGAAGCTCCTTGTTGTTATAAAATATATTATAAACATAATAAATATCATTAATAAACACTTTTTCACAAGAAAAATTAAAAAAAAAAAATGTAAAAAAAATTCAAACTCGATATTAAGTTTTTGGTTTTTTTTTTTGTTAGCATCAGGTGCAATTCACTTGAGTGATAATTTATTTTTAAATAATAATAATAAACATTGAATGAAAAAAATAAATAAAAATAAAACTAAGGTTTATCCATGTGTCTTCGCGTCGACACTGATCATCACATCCACACGGGTTCGTCCAGGACGATGCACACCGTTGAACCCGGAAGGCACGACGCGGAACCGAAAGAAAGACGATAGAGGAGACAAACGAATTAAAAAAAATAAAATAATAATGAAAAAAAAAAAAGGATAAAGGAAAGAGGGGAATAAAAAAAATGTAAAAAAGTATGACTTAAAACTGCTGATGGGAATGAGGAAAAAAAAATGAGTTAAATAAGAAGAGAAACGTGAAGATTCTACCAACAAAGATACATGATTTTTGTTTTTAAATTTTCGTTGAAGGATGTTGAGGATATTTTTTTTAATGCCACGTATTCTTTACACACGCGAGCCACCGTTAAAAAGATTTTTTTTTTATTTTCAACTGATGTACAATCAGTCCACCATAAATTTTTTTTTAACAAAAAAAAAATATTATTCTACACCTTTTATCATCACAGAAATAATATCAATAATAATCCATCACAATGAAAATTAAAAACGTTTTTTTTTTTTTTCAACAATTATTTATTTAATAATAAAATAATGATGATAATCAAGATGGGTGAGTATTATAATAACAAGTATAATTTATATTATTTTTTCTCTCAACTTTTTCTTCACTTAAACATTGTTTAATTCACCTTTTCGTACTGCATAAAGCAGACAAAGTCGTTTGACATTTAGCCAAGTGCCTCGAAACGTGCACACTTTTTTTATATATTTATTTTTTTTTTCAAGACTTTAGTTTCTTGTATATATATCTCCGGCAAAGGGGCGCAGCGATCCGTATCCTTGCTTATTACTCCTTTTTTTTTTTATTTAATATTTATATCTTTTTTTATCATGTATATTTTATTTCTCAGTCTTTCTCCACAAATAAATAAATAAAACCAAATATTTTTAAAGGAATTTTTAGCACACAAAAATTTGAGATAAAAGCTTAATTGAAAAACAAAAAAGCAGAATAATAATGATAATAATAATCAAAAAATAAAAAAAAATATAAAAAAAAAAACGTCACGTTGCTGAGGATAAGTCTCTCCTCGATGAGTCGGCTTAAGCCACTGAAGATTGCGTTTCGGAGCAGCAGCAACAACTTCTCGTTGATTTCTTCGTATATATATATATATTATAAATGTATGTGTATGTGTGGTGCCGGGTTTTGTCTTGTGGTGGGTACTGAGTCGCGTCGATTACGGTATAGGTACGAAGAGTAGATGTAAACTTGTTGCTTGTCTATTGCCAAGAGGTAACTGAGAACCAGCAAACAACACAGACAAATGTCTCACTTTATTATAAAAAATATCCACACACACATATATGTTATATCAAAATAACAACACTTTCAATCCAACAATGTTCAATGAAAAATCTACTTGTCAGTTGCTCCAAAAAAACAAAAAACAAAACTCCACAACAGCTGATGAGCGTAGTTTTTATTGTTTTCATAAAAATTAAACAATAAATGAAAAACAAAGTATGTTTTTTTATAGTATAACTACTATATACTATATATATTGTTTTAAAATAAAAAATAATAAACCCTTTCTTGACTGTTGGCGAGTTGTATGTGCAGCGCGCGCACAAGAGTTTGTTCTCAACAGTGATGAAGAATCCGCGCGCGCACAGTGCCGTCCGGCTAGCTAGGTAGGTAGGTATGTATTTTGCCTGAGGCCAACTGCCAGGTATAGCGGTACTTCTATATTTCCCCCTCTATAAAATTATAACCATGCAATCCCATCCGCCTCTTTTTTTTCCCCCTTGTTTATAACCCCCCTTTATCACTGACTAGCTACCTGCCCTCTTCCCTTTTTATTCGTCCCCTTCTTAATGTGAATTAAACTTGCTATCTTTGTTTCAGGTATATACCAACTACGAGTCACAGCATCTCAAACTGTATCTCTTTTTTTTTTGTTCCCTTCTTCTTCTTCATCATCATCATCATCATCATTATCAGGACCAGGACCACCTCCACTACCACTAACATCTACTTCTTTAGCAGCCATTTTTATTTATAAATATGAACATGTATATATACACGAATACAAAACAAACACAACAAAGAAATAATTTTTCAGGTGTAAATGTAGACTCCACACTGTATAGGTATATATATACTCCATTTTATATGGGGGGCTGATACGATGGGAGGAAGGGGGACAAATAAACTTGTGTTAGTTGAGGCTGATCATGAGATGAAAGACGCAAGAGGGGAAATGTAAAATAAATTTTTTTATATGTATTTGTGTGTATGTAATGTTTTTTTAATTTATTTATTTATTATTTTTTTGTTTTTTATAGTGGTTTATTTTCATTCGAGGATTGAGTGCAGGGTACGGGGATACCAAGGACGTAGAATGAGACTCACGGGCCTGGTGAACTCGATGCCGGGTCGTGTGGGTGAACCGTTGGAGACTTCAATGAGGAGCTATATAACATGCCAATGTACTGTAAATACGTGCGAGAGTAGAATATATATAAATTTTTTATTTTTTGTTTAGGAAATTTTTTTTAATTTGTTTTTACTTTTCTTGTATTTTACGCTATATATATACTCTTGATTGTCTTGGATATTTTTAAATGGTACATTTTATAGAGACCCCTATATATTAATTGATTTTTTTTTATTAAATAAAATTAAAATTAAATAATAAAATATATAAATGAATAATTAATATTTTTCCAAAATGAAATTTATACAGTTATTTTATTTAATTATATTTTTTATTATTAAAAATAATTATTAAATAACATTAATAATTTACTTCATTTACTTGAAATTAAAAATATGAAATATTTCAGTATTTGGAGCAACTGTATAATCTTTGTGGTAAAGAATTTTTCTTTAATTTATGTTGGTTAATTTTTTTTATTTTTTATTTATTTGGGTGAGGTTCAAATTTCTTTGGATATTTTATTTTTTTTTACCGCGTCAGTGTTTCATGGGATATAATGAGAATTTAAAAAAAAGTGAGGTGTTTGAATATCGTCTTCGATTTCAATTGATTGAATTTGTATGAGTGAGCTTATATGAGATTTACCGGAACAACTTGTGGTCATCTGACGTGTCAGCTTTTGCACACTCATAAATACATCAGACAAACTTCGCTTTCTTTTTCCACTTACTCACCAACTGAGATTCACCTCTCTTGGGTATTTATCCTATATATATATATAAGTTTTTCTTTCGCGTAACACGCATTCACACACGTTCATCTCTTAAATAAATATAAATAAAAAAATATATATATTCGCGGGAAAAGGCAAAAGTGCGCTTCTAGTCACGTGGTTTATTGGAATGCATTTATATATTTTTTTCATCTTGATTTATCCACTTGTTTATTTGATTTTTATTTTTTTTTTATTTTATTTTATTCATTTAGTTTTTATTTTTTATTTTTTATATAAATAATTTAATTTTTTTTTCCAATAAAAAATTTTTTTTTTTATTATTATTTGCATTTTTATCATTAGAGATATAAAAAAAATAAATTCAAAACTCGAAAGCGCTGTTGACGTCACTAGTATATAGATAAACTGACCAAGCAAGAATTTTTATTTAATCACAAATTTTTCCACCTATTTTCACCTGCATACATAGTATTTTTATTTTTTTTTTTAATATTAAAATTTGCAAATAAATTAAAATATATATACAAATTTAAAAAACATAATGATAATATATTCTCAACTAGTTTAGCCAACGGGTTGATAGATCCAGGAAATGCAATCAACTCATCGACAAATTGATACACTGTCAAGTTTAATCGTCTATCCGATAATCAATAATTCATTATAAATGCAGTTATGATTATCAAATTTGAATAAGATAAATTCAATATATATTAAAATTAAAAAAATCTAACTACATATAAATAATGCATTAGATTTTATAAAAAAAAAAAAAACAACGATTAATGATAATCCAAGCCAAGCCACGCAAGTGTCAACAAAAATTTTATTTCTTAAAATAATAATAAATTATAATAAAAAAAAATTGAGTACAAAAGAAATAGAATCTGATTTGTAATTGTGTTGGGGTTGTGTTTATAAGAGACATACTCTTGAAAAATATAATTGACACCTATTGGATGGGCAGGGGGAGGTGTGGGGTGTGGAAGGGAGATGGAAAAACTTGTCTATTTTATGATAGTGCATAGAGCACCAGCAGCAAGGGGGCTGAGAAGACAAGAGGAACAACAAATCCATTGAAGCGAGAAATTCCATGTGGGTGCCTGATTTTAAGTCAAGTATATATACAACAACATGCTATGTATATTTGAGGGTATATACAAGAAAATGTGGGGGAAGAATATATATACGTGCAGTCAAGAGTGACTCCAGCAGCATTACATACATATATATATATTTCATGCTATAGCAACACAAGCCAACAGGTGAAGCCTCATGATCTATAATACAGTTTTATACTTAAGAGTATTATAGCTCGATCTATACAAGTCTACAGCTATAATATCTGACTTGCTCTACCCGCTTATTTAAACCAATCACATTGCAAGACCTACATACGCCCTGGCCTTTTTCTTTTTTTTTTTTTTTTTATATACCTCCTTTATATCTTGTATATATTTTTTTTTATTTTTTCTTAGTCTTGGTTTTATTCTTTTTTCCAAGTTTCAAGCATCACTTGTCCTCCTCCTCCTCGTTCTCCTCTTTCTACTTCTTTTTGAATTTTTTTTTTTTTTTTTTAATGTTTTTCTCGTCTCACCTTAAACAATCTTCTCCTCTTGCTCCATTGCATAGGCCTGTCGTCATCATCTCCCGGGACATCCTCCACGTCTTGCTCACCAAGAGTTCCAGTACCGTTACACCACCACGTTTACTTCACATGTTGCTGGAAATATATTTATTTTTCTTCATCGCGTTACTATTATTATTCTCTTGATTTTTATTCCATTGGGTATAAATTAAGTGCATATAGAAATAATGGAAGAGATATAGAAACAAGGATATATAGGTGAACCAAAGATTTCTTTGTTTTCGTATCTTCATTCTTGAAATTCTTGATCAAAATATAAAAAAAAAAAAAACTATGATAGAATTTATTTTATTTTTGACTAGTATATTACTTTGGGACTGGTAGGACAGTTTTTATTCATTTTTTTTTTTTTTTCTACACAACAAGTTTTATATTATCGTGATTTTTCAACCTACACAATATATTTTTTATAATTTTTTTATTTTTGATAATGGAATAAATATACCTACAAGCTGTGGGTGTTACATATATATTTTTTTATAAATTTATTATTAAAAAATTTAATTATTATTATATTTAAATAACAGCTAGATAATAATAATAATAATAATTTAATAATAAATATTAAAAAAGGGAAAGTGTATGTATATATATTTAAAAAAAAAATGATAATAATTACATGATAAATAGCCGTCGAATTTTATTTAATAAAAATAAAAAAATAGTGGATGAATCGTGTAGATGAAATCCGGGTTGAGTCACTCACTATTTCACTGGGTATATATATATTTATCATTATTATTATTATTATTAAAACACACATGCAATAATGTAAATGCGAAACAGAAGACACGTAATAATAATCTAAGCTTTAAAAATAATATATTGAATTGGCGTGTATGTATATCATGAAGGCGCGCGCGCTCGCATTTTCAGATGGCCAAGCGATAATTTCATCTTCGAGAAGTTTAACCACATGCAAGATATATACCATAAATTCAGTTGCAGTTGCAAAATATATATTAAAAAAAAAAGGATACATAATGAATGTCGTGTGGTACACTACCTAATTGATAGCGGACACGTTTGTTCTGGCTTTTAAATGGCCCCGCTATGCACTTAAAAACACCAAAGGTAAATTCAAAGACAAAAGAATATAATACATTGCTTGTTGTTGCTGCTAATATTAAGCTATAAATTTAATTTATATTCTTGATTTTTTATATTTAATATATTCACTTATTTTACATTATTTTATCTTGTATGTCTATAGAGCTTAAACAAAATGAAAAAAAAATATAATTAAAATATTTTAAACACAATAATGTATATTCAATTTCCAAGAAAATATTTCATTTATTTTAACTTTAAAATTGAATAATATTTAAATAAATAATTTTCAATATAAAAATTTATATTTAACAAGCTATTATTGGTAAAATAAATTTTCTGAAATATTATTAATATATTTAGATTGTTAACTTGACAGTGAAATAATCAAAAATATTATACAATTGACAGTATTTTTTATATCTTTCTTATATTATTATAAATAATATATTTTTTTTTGCTCAACTGAATATCACCTCGATTGAAATCTTTACGGCTGACTTAATCTTGAATTGAGTAACTACCTATTATCATTTTTTTTTAAATACAAAAGGCCAAGTTCAACATTCTCTTCTTTTCATAGTTAAAAAAAAAATTAAAAATTATAAAACACAAAAATTACAAAAAATATATATCTGTCTCGTTTAAAATTAAATCTTTCATGTAGATTATTTATATCTTTTACTGCAATCTTAATATTTTTTTATTTTCATTATGTATCAAAAGAATGATGATGTATATGAATAAAAATATAATTTCTTTATTCTATAAATGGGCCACCCGGAAACCATTGATTTAAAAAATTAAAAAATTACTTTTTTTGCTTTAAAAAATATATGTGTCATTGTGTTAATCAAGGGCGCGTCAAGGTCATCACTAAAAACTAAATTAAATAATAATGAAATTCTTTTTTTTGCTTTAAATATTTAGTAAAATTAAAAATTAAAAATTTTAAATAAAAAAAAGAGTGATCATGCCGTTAAAAATAAAAACGACACTTGATGTTTCATGAGTTTGTTCATGAACATTATTTTTATGTTTTGTGTGTGCAATGAACAATTATCCTGTCAGTAATTTTTTGGAGCAAATATATTCAACAGATGATGAGAATAAAAATAAATAAATATAAATATATTCTTCAGACATTACAAACATTTAAAAAAATAAATAAAAAATAACCATAAGAGTTTGTGGCTTTTCCTGTTGGAGATACTCGAAATATAAAAATATCTTTGTGTTGGTAAATTAAACACATGCGTGTATATTTTATCTTCGCAAAAATTCATACATATTATCATCTTCTTAAGAAGCTACCGTTCTGCACTCTGTTTCAACACGGAAACTAATTAAAAATCAGCGAAAAAAAATAATTAATTTAATTTAAAATATTCAATTCATGCGTTCTTTACCAATTTTTTTTTCTTTTTTATTATCATTTTCAATTTTTAAAGACATTTATAATTATTTTTATTCATATGAGTTTATTTATTCTTTTTCATTTTTTAAATTTATACATTTATTTTTTTTTATTTTTTTTTTTCGATGCATTCACGTCCTAATAGAGCAATCGTTTTTAATGAAAAAAATAAAATCATGTCGTCGATATATTTCACGCTTTTTTGATCACATATCAATCATGTTAAATAATAAATAACGTTACTTTTATATACTACATTAATATCCAAAGAATTTTTAAAATTATAAATTGGTTATAAAAAAAAAAAGGAAATTAAATTAAAATATGTAGGTTAAATGGCGGTAGATTTAAGGATGAAATAGTATATCAAAATAAGAGAAAATTTAATTATAAATTACTGTTTATTAAACAATACTATTTTATTATAAATAATATTTAAATACTTGCAAATTTTGCTATTAAATTGTTAAAAAAGTAATTTATTATTAATGATTAATTTATATAATTTTTTAAAATACATTTATTATTTATTTATTGATTATTTAAATAAAAAATAAGAAAATTAATTGTTTAATAATAAGATTTTAAATAAAAAATAAGAAAATTATTATTTTTAAATTACTCAAGGGCTATGTCATTTATCGGAAGCTCATATGAATATTATAACGATAATCATAACATTAATTTGAATAAAAAAAAATATATAATAATGAAGACAACACGTGATAAAAATGAGACAGAATAATTTTTTTTTTTCATTTTTTTTTCTCATGGTTATAACGTAAATACATTCGTTCGCGCGATGTCATGGATAATTACACTTTGCTTCATGCGTACATGAAAAATGAAAAAATAAAATAAAATATATATATAGATATATTAAAATTATTATGATGCCCCCCAATGCATATCATTCAACGAGTTTAATTCGAAATGCAGCTGCGCAAGACACCTCAGGCTGAGCGCACTTTTATTTTATTTTAAAAGGTGTAAAAATATATTAAAAATAAATAATATTCTACTTTGTCAAAAATTAATATTCAACAAGATATTTTTCAATAATATAATTATTCAAAAAATTATATACATATAAATGTTTTTTAATGAGTGAAAATATAATCGCAATATTAAATTACAATTATTCAAAATGTACAAAAATAATATTTATATATTTTTTTTTTGTTTAAAATTAATGTTTAACAATTAATTATTAATAAAGTTGTTTTATTTTTTGATTATAAATTTTATATACAATATTTAATAATAAAAGAAAAGCTTAGGTTTAAAAAAAATAAAAATAACAAAAAATTTTCAATTTTATTTTCTTTTTTCAGTGTTTATTTTATTTTTGCATAAAAAAATATAAAATAGGAGTGCCTTTAAAACACGTGTGTACACGTGCTCAAGATGTACCACAAGTGATTCGACTCGTGAGATTTTAACACAAGTATTATAAATACAATGTAGCTAATCAATTTTGTGTCGACGTTAACCCAGAACTCAAGCGGTGCCATAACAGTTTATAAAGTAAATAAAAATAAAATAAAAACTAGTGATAAAAATTGTTCATTTTCATGAACGTTTAAATGTCATGATATAACTTAAAGTACATATAAGTTTAAATGTGCTTGCAAAATTGTTGTTGTAAGGATAAAAGACATGAAAAACATTTCATGCGCCCAAAGAAAGAAACACCCACCTGGTACTTTTTTGTCTCTTTCATAAATCAACTAGACTGATGATAGAGAAATTTTTAACTCACACAAGATGAGACGCATTCTTACTGGTTTTCTATATACACCATAATTGTAAGTGAGCTTGAACATGCACGTGTTGATATTTTAAAAATTTTATATTATTTCAAATTTATTATCAAAAAATATTTACGGTTAATTTATTTTAAATAAAAATATATCCTTAAGCTTATTTCAAAGACTTTAATTCATTTTTTCACATTAATTTGTATCTAATAATTTTGTATATAGGCAAAGTTGTCGAAATAATTTAACGACATTTTATTATCAATTTTAAAAAATATATAAAATTTAGAAAAAACGAGAAATTTTAAATAACCTGTTGGTCAATGTATATTATTCAAAAATAATTATATGGTGACAAATTATTATTGCAACATAGATAAAATAAAAAATAAAAAATAATGATTATTGAATTTTCATAGTTATTTTATTCGACATAATAATTTTTGATAAATTATATTTAAAATTTCTTTTGCGTAAAATGTACATTGAATTCAATTTTAAGGATTATAGTGTTTATTTATATTTTTTAAAAATATTAATCGTTGTTTTTCAAGTGCAGGAAAATATGTTACATGTGTGTGTGTATTTTAAAAAATATCAAGTAAAACTTTCTAATGCCAGAACATTTTTTGCCTGTAGGCCGTTAACCGCATTGCGTCAAAGGTCGTTGCGCGTGTCTATAAATTCAACTTGAGGTCCTGCTGTTTTTCCAATGGACTTTCTGAATTTAATATATATTTATTTTATGAAAAATATATTTATTTATAATACATATTGGGTCAAATAGCTATTGCCCTTTTTTTTTTAAACATAACATAATAAATATTATAATATTTATTTTCCAACAATTATAAATTATAAAAAAAATTTTTTAAATTTCATTTTTAGATTACTTAGTTTTTTTTTTATCTTTAGCAAAACATGGCCAACCGGGCTTGACAGGCCGAACAAATGCATATATACAGGAGACACGCTTCGGCGAAAATTTTTACAAGACTTGCGTCTTTTTTTTTTTTTTCAACCTGATGACTCTCGAAAAAAAAAAAAAAAATTCTGAAAAACACAAAAATAAAATTTTTAAAATATCAAACACATGAGAACACATTTATTCTGTTGAATTACTCGAGACGTACTTCACTTTGATGGAATGTAATTTTATATTTATTTTTTCATGAAATAAACAGGACTTCAATCGAATTAACCGGTAAATTTTTTATCCAAAGAAAAAAAAAATTAAAAAATATAAAATAAAAAAAACATTGTTTGAAGTTAAATTGGCTTTAAAAAAAGGCCTGTATTTAAATATTTTTTTTCCCTTTAATTTTCTACGAAAAGGTACGAAATATATAGGTCAAAAATTAAAGGTCGTATCTTTTTTTTCGAGGAAAAAAAATTAGGCTAATCCCTTATTGTAAACAAAAAAAACCTTGCACCATGTCTGCGGACAATAAAATTTTTTACTCCAAATTAAAAATAAATGGATCCTACTTTTTGTGAAAAAATATATATAAATTCAATGTATGTATATTTATAATAATAACATTATTAAATAAAAACATCATATTTATTTTTAAATTATTAATCAAGTTAAACAAGTACACACTAATGATGTATATTATTGAAAATAAATTCAAGTAAAAATATTAAATTAAAAAAAAAATTGTAAAATCAGGTGTTGAAATATATTTTTTATATGTATTGTGAGGATTATAATGATGATCATCACAATATCATCACGTTTTCACATTGCAATTTCAGGTAAAAACTTTTACCAGATCAACTGGTAAAAAAAAAAAAATTGAAGTGGTAGAAAGTTTTATGGAAACCCGGCGGGCGTGAGTTTAATACTTTACGAGAGTAGATTTATATCAAAATAAATTCAGTATATATATAAACTCGTCTTCATTGCTCTTTCAACTTAATACCAATAATTTTATTTAAAAAAACCAATAAACTCGTAATTGGGACGATATAACGTCAAAGGGATTGAACGGCTTTTCTAAATTTATACTTAATAAATTATTATTTTTTCATTTTTTAACTATAACAATTTTCTGGTAGATGATTACGCTTTTTTTTTTTAGCTTATCTTATATTTTGAATTGCATCTAGTCACATATCTAAACATCTTAACAATCATATCCTAATATAAAAAGGACAAACATCATCGGTCTTCCGGACATTTGATTGGTCATTGTTTTTTTCTCACTTACTCTCATACAAATTTCTTTCTGTTTGCCTTTTTCTATTATTTTTTTATTTATTTCGTTAGCAACGAAAAAACAACAAAAAAAAGCGAGTAAACAAAATTTTTTTTGATATTTTTTATATGTTTTTTTTTAAAATTGACATATTAAGCTAGCACAACTTTTTTAATAATTATTAGATCTTGATGCAATTGGGCTTGAAATTTTGTGCGAATTATGTGTTTTTTATGTGTGAAAAAATAAATTTGAAAGAAAATTTTTTTTTTATTTTTTACATTTTTTAAAAAAATTCAAATATTAAGCTAGCACAACTTTCTCAATAATCATCAGATCTCGATGCAATTAGGCTTGAAATTTTGTGCAAATTATGTGTTTTTTATGTGTGAAGAAATAATTCAAAAACAAAATTTTTTAAAATATTTTTTATATTTTTTTTAAAAATTGACATATTAAGCTAGCACAACTTTTTTAATAATCATCGGATCTCGATGCAATTGGGCTTAAAATTTTGTGCGAATTATGTGTTTTTTATGTGTGAAGAAATAAATTTGAAAGAAAATTTTTTTAAATATTTTTTATATTTTTTTTAAAAATTGACATATTAAGCTAGCACAACTTTTTCAATAATCATCGGATCTCGATGCAATTGGGCTTAAAATTTTGTGCGAATTATGTGTTTTTTATGTGTGAAGAAATAATTTAAAAACAAAATTTTTTTAAATATTTTTTATATTTTTTTTAAAAATTGACATATTAAGCTAGCACAACTTTTTCAATAATCATCGGATCTCGATGCAATTGGGCTTAAAATTTTTTGCGAATTATGTGTTTTTTATGTGTGAAGAAATAATTCAAAAACAAAATTTTTTTAAATATTTTTTATATTTTTTTTTAAAATTGACATATTAAGCTAGCACAACTTTTTCAGTAAACATTCAATCTTGATGTTATTAGACTAAAAATAACGTGTGAATTATGTGTGATTTATGTGTAAATAAATAAATTAAAAAAATTTTTCGTCAATTTATTCATTCTTTTTTTTTTTTATGATAATACTTGTGTTTATAAAATCAATGAACAATGAACCTTATAGAAGGTATAGATACAGGCGCGCGTAGCCCGCCAATGTGCTCGTAGACAAAAAACTTGCAAAATCAAAAATAGAGAAATCAAATAAATTTAAAAAAACAAGATGAATAAAAAAAAACAGATAAATTAAAAAAAGCAATAGATTGACCTTGGTGTTTTATTTTTTTATTTTTTTTTCTACCACAAAGCACGATGGTCTTTGAACTAACTGCGAAGGTCGTTTGAAGATTAGAGGTACTATTTACACACTGAAAAACCAGTTGTTTGCCAGTCTCAAGAGAAAGAGAACGTGTGAAAATAGACGAGTCAAACTATCGCTTTCAAAATTATATGATATAAAAAAAAAAAATTAAAAATAGAAATACAAAAATATCCCCTTAACCTACCGCAAAAGAAAAAGGATACTCCTTGAATAAAAAATATAAAATAATCCAATGCCATCATCAAAAAAAAAATGTCAACGACATAACGGTTATATAAAAATTTTAATTTATATATATTTAAAAAATATAATCATCTTGTAAATAAAAACTAGATAAATCTATTGATAATACATATATTTTTCTACACAATGGAATTAATTTTAAAAAGACCCTGTCGTCAGTCAATTTTACTTAATGATTATCCTTACAATTGAACGAAAAAAAAATATATCTCGTTTCTCATCAATTGCTATTATTTATTTATCAAATAAATAAAATTAATTTAAAAAAAAAAAAAGTACATGATTAAATAGATCATTTACGTTGTCCCCTTGTGAATAAAATTTAAATTCATCAAAATAAAGTTTTTAATAAAAAAAAATTCAAAATAAAAATCACCTTTTCCGGTTGAGATTTAATCAAATACATCAGTTAATTCTTAATTAACGCCAGCCTCTTCTGTCAAATGAGGAAAAAAAAATAAATATTAACAAGAGTAAGAGAATAAAAAGAAAAAAAAGGTTGAGGAAGAGAAATAAAATGACGAGATGTTAAATACACAGTTGGACAATTGATAAAAGGATACTCATTGCAGGATGTCGTTTAAATTTAATCGTATTAATTAGTTGATGATGCGTATAATCACAACGACAACTACAACATTGTCGTGTACATGTTGATATTTTCCTAGCAATATCATCAAATTATTATCATGATAATCATCAGCACTCCCTCAATGAAATTCCATTAATCCTGTCATTAAATATACATAATTTTTTTTTCTTGTATTTTATTTATCAATAATACCGCTTTAGAAGTCAACGATCTAAATCCCTTCTATATTATTTTTTATAATTTTTTTTTTTTTTTGATATGTCATCTTGCAAACATTTAGCTGAATCAATATGTTGCAATGACAATAATAATCCGTTATATATGTATTTGATTCATTATCTTTTGATCAATTGTCGATAACCTATTGTTGTTGAATTTAAATATTTAAAAAAATAAATAAATTCTTTAGCATTGTCACTGTTGAATTGTTACTATCATAGTATCATTTGATCTATCTTATTTTAGTTGCAAGTCTCATTCTCAGTATTATTTTTTATATTTACTAATGTATTTTTATAATAACTTAATTTTTATTTTGTTGCAACAGCAATTAATGGGGTTAAATAAAAAATATATTATCGAATTTAATCGTATAAGTGATAACTTAAAAATTTTATTTTAAAAAGCTCTTTTTAATTAAATAATTAAGGATCAAATAGAGCTTTAAATTTTTATTAATTTTAACAATTTTTTCGAGTATTTTCTTTCGAAAGAAAAATAGTTGAAAATAAATAAATAAATAAAAAATTTCATGTTAATTTGCTTCGCTCATCTCACTTTATTTTCTAATATATCTTTAAAAATTTTTTAAAAGCTTAAAAATGACCCCAACGGGATTTGAACCTGTAATCATTGCATCCATTTTTATCAAAAAATAAATATACTATTTTTCTCTCCAACATTCAAAACACAGTATACATATTGTCTAATATATCATAGTTGAAAAAAATTTCTCTTATTTATTAATTAATAAAATAATAAATAAAATAATTTACATAGGAAGCTTTGATTTAATGCTAATGAAAAAAACATGAAAAAATTATTGATATAAATAATACTAATTCAAGTATAAAATCATACTGCAATTATACATGGTAATCATATCAATTTATATGTATAAACAATAATATTAATTAAAAATTATTGAATAGCGTTGAATAATTATTATTAAAAATATTTTATATACGCACCTGTTTCACGTGCGTTTATATTTTACATAAAAAAAATTGTTGGCAATCTAATATATAAATGTAATATTGACCAGCATGATACCTTGGCAACATTAATTTTGAAATGATTTTGATTGGTCATGGTCAAGTAAAATCACTGTATGAAAAATATACATCTATAGAATTATTTTGTAGTGATAGCTGTGCAGTTGATTATTTATTTTTCCCCTTAGCTACATTACTTCCAGGTTAAATATATTTTTCACCACAAGTACAATTTTTATCATGACCTCTTGACGTTGCCAACTCAAATCAAATATACACTGATGAGGATTTATCATCACATTACACTGTATGTGTGAATTATGTTTTTTTATTTTCATTTATATTTTTTTTCTGCAATAATATACTAATCGTGTTTATGTTCACCTTTAAACACACGGGTGTGGTATATTGTTTTTAAATTTTTTTTTATTTATATATATTATTATTTTTCTCTTCATCATTTATTATTTCCCATTTATTTTTTATTTTTTTTTTTTTTAAAATACAACATATTTTATCCCAACGTTCCTGAGACCTACTTTTGTTTTATTTTTCTTGTTTGGACCTTGGGGTACTGTAATTGATTGTACGCGCACTTCGTGCACACCAAAGTACATTTTATTTATTACAATCAAAGTACATCACCCGCTGGATATATATATACATATTCAACTTTAAATATATCCGTAACTTATATAGAATACTTTATGTAACTCTTTATATTAACCGTTAGATATATACAATCTTTTTCTTTGTTTGTATATATATATAATTATTATTATTATTATTTTGTGTATACAAGTATTTGTGATGTATTTGTTTTTATAACTAGATCATCTATTTTTTTATTTTATTTATTCTATTTCTATTCGGGAGATTGCTCCATTGAAATCAACTTCGCAAACACTTTGCGTGTCATGATTTTTATCTGTAAATCAATTTATGGATATATGTGTTATTATTTATTTTTTTTTTTAAGTTTTGCCGATAGTTGATTGATAGATTTTACCTGTTAAGTATGCAAAAAAAAATTGTAAAAAAATATTTGAGTGAGTTGTCAATTTATCGATTGATTTATCATGAATAAATCAACAAAAATAAAATGGCATTTATTTTTTGCTGGGATTAATAGAAGCATGCTAATTTTTTTTAAATCGACATCATTATTGGCACCGTATACGAAGAAATTTAGGGGAAATATATTCACCGTAGATTTTCCCGTAAGCTTTATATAAATTTCTCCGTACTTTTTGTAAATTCCCCCGCATAGGGTGCCAGTGTCGTCACCGTTTTTTAAAATTGAAATAAATAAATGAACATTGAGTTGTAAACAGGAAAAATTAAATATATTTAGCTGAAATTGTTTTTTTTTATTCTTATCAAATATTGTGTTGTGTAATTTCAAGTGTTTACCAAGATTAATATTCTGATATCGATAACAATAATTACTGATACCTATCATTAGAAATATTCATATATCTTTAATTTTTTTTTTGTATATAAACTGAGACTACATTTATACGCAAACGGAGTAACCGCTTTAATTTTTATAAATTCAGAAAACATGGGAATTTTCAAATTACTATTAGTTTTTGCTATTATTGTAGCCTTCTCTTCTGTCGAGAGTCAACAAGTAAGATAAAAGAAAAATTATTCATTTTCAAAATTTAATAATACCTATTACTTTTTCGACTCGGTTACAAAAAAGAAAAATAGTAAATAAATGATATTGTAATAGTAATTTTAAAAAATAATAAATTATTATTTTTTAAAATTACCATTACAATATCAATTATTTACTGTTTTTTTTTTAACTTTCAATATTCAATTTTGATGCTTTTTATTGATGAATTTTCAGCTGGAGGATATTGATATATCAGTACCAAAAATCAACACTATTGGTATTTACTCAAGTGACGCATACAAAGCTTGTGTTAGAATTTGCAAAGAACAATATGGTGAAGGTTCAAAAGACTATACAAAATGTGTATTTGGTTGTGCAATGGTGTTGCCACAATAACAACATCAAAAATTAAACACCATTGACATCGAACCTGGCAAACTATCAATATTAAAAAATTGTATAATAAAATTATATTTAACAACAATAATCATGTAGAAAAAAAAACATTTAAAATAAAACAAATTCAGTAATTATACTTGAGTGTATTCCTTATTATTTTAAATCAATTTTTATTTTAAATTATTTATCAAGAGAAATGTTCATTATAAAAATAAAATTCAGAAGCTCGAAACAAAAAAAAAAAAGATAAATTGTATGTTATTTAATTTTTTTTTAAATATATATAATAACGAAATAAAAATTAAATAAACATAGCACATTGAACAAAAGGGTATCTAATGAGATATGAGAAAATATTTTTTTTTCATTCACATAACGAGAATATAATATACGTGAATTTATTTCTACATCAAACTGATGATTTCTGTGGGAGGATAAACGAGATAATCGATATACCGCAATCGCGTCGGCGTTCCATCGAGGTCGGCTATGATAATCGACATAATATCTTCGTTCAATTTATATAAATATATATAAAAAAATATACATTGCAACGTTCATTGGAATTTCCAAGGTGTTGCTGTTGAACAAAAGGATTAGAGGGATGTACCATGAAAATTAATAGAAAAAAAAAAAATAAAAAATGTCAATTGAAAGAGCAAAAGATCAAGAATGTAATATGTATATATAAAATTTATAATTCAAATATTTTTTTTCAAGTCTGGTATTTATGTAATTTAACACTTGAAATAAATGTGGGCCAATAGAAATTAAAAATAAAAAAATATATTTAAAATAGAGATTAAAAAAGTTTAATTTGAGTGAAATTTTACATAACATTAAAATTTTTTTTATAGAATTTAATTTTATATTTAGAAACTATAATATACATGACATTTATTATTAATTTGCAGTTTAATAAATTTTTTTTTTATTATTGATTACTAAATTTTATGTTTTCATTATTAATTTAATTACTATATTATTTATTTAAAGCCAAAAATATTTGAATAATTCATAATGAAAAATTTATAAGTAATTTTTTTTATTTTAAAATATATTTATTATAAATGTTTTTGAATTTATGATAAATAAATACAGATATGGAATAGAAAAAAAGGTTGATAAGAGAAGTTGTGTTTTTGTAAATATTATGATAATCGTAAATAAATAACGTATTGTGTAATTTCAAGTGGCAAATTTTATCTGTTATTGATAACAATTGATAACTTTATAATTAGAAATACATATGTTTTTTTACGGAGGCGAAGCCTTACGTATTGAAATCACTGGCAAAAAATAAATAATGTTCATATCTTCTAAAATATTTAAGATAGAGAGTTTGAAATAGGCTTAAATTAAAGGTTTTGAAAAGATCTACAACCAAGGATATGAAAGGAAAATTTTGGATTATTAGTTAATTAATTGTTAATAAAAATAGATAATGAAAAAATTTTAAACTCGATATATTAAGAAAACTAAGAACAATATGATGCAATTTTTTGCCAGGATGGTTTTAAAACTCTACAAAATTACGATTTATTGCTAGAAATTTGTTAATTAACAGAATATCTGAATTTGTGTTTTTGACTTCATAACTTTTTAAAAATTATCACAGAGTTATATTTTCTTAAAATTTTCCTCATAAATACAGCCAAGGCTATATTTGAAATGATTTTGTTTATAATAATATCATTGCAAATAATGAATAAAGGGCCTTTAAAAAGTTGTATGGAAGTTCTATCATATCCTTGGCTGTGGAAATTTTATAAAGAATTTTGAATGCAAATATAATTTTGCGTTATTTATTCAAAAGTATCGGTTGAAACAATTACCAATTTATTTACAACAATTTCTTCTAAATAAAAGTTTGTAATGCGCCAATCAAAAATATATTTCGATCGGTAAGTCGGTATTTCTTTTATCGATCTTTCATTTAAATAGTAAGAATAAAATTTAAAAATAAAAATATAAAATTTTGATCTAAGTAGAATAAGATAACTGTTAACTTTTTAAATTTTTAAAAATTAAATTTAGAAAAATATTACATATTGATTAATTCAAATAATTATCATTGTTATTATTGTGTACAATATTTATATTCAAATAAATATTTAAAAAAAAAAAATATATTATGTATAATAATAATAATGATAAATATGGTTCCGTAATTAAAAAACCCGTGTTCGCCGGAATTTTGAAAATTTTCAATTTTCAACGGGAAACGATTTCGTTAACAACATTTTTTTTTATATTTATTTGAGAAATAAAATAACAGTGTTAGTCATTATTTTAAAAATTTATTAACAATTTTAATTTTTATTTTTATTAATTTTATTTTATTATTACTATTGTTGCAATTTATTTCTCCTTGCCAGAGCCACCAGCTTTGCGTTTGTCATCAAATAAATTAATGGGAAACTAGGAAAATATGAAATCGGCTGTACTATTGGGGACTACTATACCGTATTTATTTATTCAACAACAAACATTTCGGTTGGAAATTCATATGGCGGATAATATTCAGTGGGTTTTGCTTTATATATTTACAAATTGGATATAACCAAGGCTCAAAAAATAAGAACCTTGCCATAATTACAAAATCAACCATCAAAATAATTTCGACATAATAAAACCTTTTAAAAAAAATATATTTCTATTATAAAAAAAATTAATTTACACATATATAGTTAATAAGTAATTAAAAAAATAGTTAATATTATTTTTTAAAAAATCTTTCACAATGATATACAATGTATATTTAAACAGCCATTGAGAAAAAAAAAATAAATTCTTTAGTAATTAATAAAAAGCTTTTAAATTTCTTAATATTTTTTTTTTATTATTTCTCAAAAGTATAATTAATTTTCAGCTACAATTTTAATATTGCGTTTAATCTATAAACCAAATTATATTTTAAAATATCATCTATTAATGAAAATGAAAAAAAAAAAAGTTTTTAAATATTATATTCAACAATAATTCAGTGATTTCGATAAGATAAATATTTAATAATTAAAAAATATATATTGTACATGGAGAGATAATCATCACAGAGATTATTTCCAACTGGCTGATTCTCAGATTTTTTTTTTTTTTTATAATAATCAAACTCACAGTTTAATAATAAATTTAAAATAATAATTATTATTTTATAATTTTTATTTATCCTTGATAATTTAAAAAATTCAATTTGATATTTTAAAACAAGTGCATTTAATATTATTTATCGTCTATCGATATATGCTGATTAGAAAATGAATTTTTAATTCACTTATACAAAGTTGAAGGTAGGTTAATCACCTCAAGTTTTATTCAAGGCACTCAAGCATCGAAAAATAATAATAAAAAAAATATATAGACAACTTGTGATGTTGAATTGAGATCGTATGTCGCGCATTGGTGCCCCTGTTGGACCCAATATGTAAACGAATTATGAAATAATCAAGACAAATTGATGGTAATTATACCTGTACTGGATAATTCAAGTTCTCAATTTTTCTTGCGAAAATTATGTGTACAGTAAAAATATATCAAAAATAAGAAAATTAATAATAAAAAATATATGGATTAAATCAACTATAGCATAAATTATTATCAAGAAAAAAATTATTAAAACGATGTCGTAATATTTTTTTTTTTTTCTATTTAGATTGATAAATTTCTAAATAATGATAGATGAATAATTTGATTTTAAATGTATTAATGCATTCCGATCTATTATCAATCATGCTTTGTAACAAAAAAATAATAATAATAAATGAACAAAAAAAAATCCATGAGAGACAAAAGCTTATAGGAACGTGTGTCCTGGTGACTTGGCTACTTAATGTAACTTGAAGAAGGACATATTGAAAAGGTAGATATTGTTGAGTGTCGTGACTGTGTTATTAACAATTCTACGTCAGGTATTTTATAAAATATTATACTTATTTTTCATGCTTGTTGAATGTTGCTTTATAGAAAATTATGTTGTGAGTTCGTTGAACGATTTTTCATTCATTTTTATATATACATTTACCAAGATTATTTATTTATATTTATTTTTTCTTTAATCGTATAATTTAACATAATAAATTTTTTAAAATATATTTGTATTTTTCATATACGTGAGACAATAATTAATATTGACATATGACAAATGGGATTGTTTAACACGTGTTGTTTTGGCAGGCAAAATGTTTAATTTAAAAATAAATTTAATTTTAATTTTTAAATTAATGTTTTTTGTTGGTCATTTAATAATAAAGCTGGTTATGTTGAAAGAGAGAATACTAGACAGATAAAATTTCCAACGGTTTATTCGATGAGTGACAGACACACACACACTAAATACAAATTTTTTTTTTTTTTTTCTTTATTTTTATTCATTGGGAAGTCGATGAATTGCGGAACATTCCTTCAGGCTTTTGGTCTAGTTTTAGAAATTTTCGAAAATAAAACCCACTGGCTTGTTATAAAAATAAATATATATATATTTATTGACCTTTTAAAGACTGGCGATATTAATTTTAAAAATATTTTTTTATTTAAATTTTCATTTTTTTCTTTTATAGTGCCTTCAAGAATATTTGAATTTTATCAATATCACGATGATGGCAACGATTTAACCACATTATTAAAATAAGAAATAATAATAAACTGCAATTATCTGATATTTTTTATATTTTTATTTTATAACATTAAGTACATCAGCGTAATATTTGCAAAACTCCCGCCAAAGTATTTTCTTTGGTACAATTTTTTTTAATTTTTTTTTTTTTTTTTTCTTTATCGATAAATCAGTCTGTGAGCATTAAAAAACCACGCCCTTAACATATAAATATATAATATAGGTATATAAAAACATGACAAATATTCAGCTATACTACACTGTGTATTTATTTTTTTTTTTTAATTGTGTAACGTGTATGGGCATTGTCAATGCTACTTTCTCGTCGGTTCGACAGAAAAATGGATAACGACTTTACGAAAACAAAGTTGTGGAAAAATATATGAAAAAAAATTGGATGAAAAAAAAAATTGCTATACGATGGTGGATGGAAAAAGACATAAATAATAAAAAAAAATAAATAAATAAATAAATAAAATAAGGAAGGCGGCTTGTGCCAAGTGACCAGTTTAAATATTCTCCCGGCTGTTCCCTGGGGCAATGTAAGGCGTGACTACATACACCCGGCGTTAAATAAAAAAAAAAGAATATATATTTTTAAAAAATTCTCTTTTGGAAATTTATTATTTCAATACTGAAAAATTTGAAAATTGTTATGTCTCGAGTTAAATAATTTATGAAAATTTAATGATGGAAATAAATTTTTATTTTATATTGATGAGTTCTTATATATAAAAAAAAAAAAAAAATGAAAAAAACTTTAGTTTATGCGTTAAATAATTATCATTATTTTTGGTAGGTTTTTTTTTTTTATCAACGGTAAATGAGTGCTACTTTTTTGTGATGACAACAACAGCAACAAGAACAACAACTCAGACAAAACAATGATAAAGTTAAATGAAAAAAAAAAAAAAATGTTAAAAGGGAGAATGAAATAAATTTAAAAATTTAAAATCGAACAGTGACGAGTTATTTTAATTGGTATGAGTTTCTCTTTCCTCTTGTTCTTTTCACCTGATCAACACTGATCAGTGATCAGTATAAACCCTTTCAAGAAATACATCTCCTTCAGCTGACTAAAATATTTTTCATTTATAAAAAAAAAAAAAAAAAAACTTAAATCTTAATAGTTTTAATAACAATAGCAATTTCGGACAACAATAAATACAAAAAATTCAATTATACATTGTTTAATGAATAAAAAAAAAATTACTTTGTTTACTATGACTCATGAATTTTTTTTTAATTTAAAATTATTTTCTTCATCTTTACCTTGAAATAGACATAAACGCAAATTTGTCGTTAATAAAATTATTATCTCTTATTCTTTAATTATTTTATTTATTTTTATTTATGTATGTATATTCTTATTTTTTTTTTATTTCTCTTCATACCTCTCCGTTATACTTGTCGGTTTGAAAAAAACGAAGAAAAAATAAATAAAATAATAATTCTGATATTTCGTTTATCACTTGGGAAATCATTTTAAGTGCGAGTGAATTGCAACGAGTAGAAGATTGAAGAACTTTATCGCTCCTTTTTGCCCAGAGATTCCAGGTTAACAGGTCACAGTGGTTTAGCTTATCCATAAAATTGTCAGCGACAGCAAATTACTCTTTGAATTCATTTTCACGCATCCGTGTTACACATCATCATCATCATCATTTTTTTCTCATCATCAATATCATTTTTTAAATAATTATAATCTTTGACACGTTGTCAGCAAACATCCGAATCAACACATATTTTTCGCCTCATTAATTCAATGTCATTTAGATTTAATTAAAAAAAAAAAACACAACTGTAACTTGGAAGAAAAAAAAATATTCTGTTAAGCCATTATCATAACGCAAATGACTATAGCGGTTTAATGTTTCATTGAAGTGAATATTTAGTTTTATTCGCAATTGTTGTTGTCCAGTAGTGAGGTGCTGTGTTTTTTATTTTATTTTATTTTTTGTATAATAAACGCATTCACGTACGCAGTAACACACCAAGAAAAAGATTAAAATATATTTAAGTGTGCAAAAATAGGATATAAACTGTTTGTACTAATGCCGAGAAAATATTTTAAACGCAAAGGTATGCAAATGATCTGGATACCAACTAAAAAAAAAAAATCTATTTAGTTTTTTTTAATGGAAAACACGAATCTCTTTTGCGATCTATTTTATATATTTATTTCTAATTGGGTCACTATTATCATGTTTTTTATTTCTAATTGTGGCAGAGTGTATGTTTTTTTATTTTTACATTTTTAAATAAACAAAACCACGGCAATAAATGAGGAGTGGTATCTTTTTTTTTAATATATTTTATGGTTTACATTTTTTTGAATTTTTTATTTATTTTTTTTTATTCTACAGCACGTGCGAATACTAGATACTGGATTTTTTTTTTTTTTCGTATTTTTCAATATATACTTACGCTGATTTTTTAAATATATAAATTTTATTTTCAACATATACGTTATTTTTATATTCAAGTAATTACTATGAAATAAATTCTAGTAATTTTTTATATGTGTATGCAAATAATTAAATGACACAATTTGCGTGATTTACTGGCATTCATCAGCAGCTGTCTACAAAAGTGTATGTAGAAAAAAATAAAAAATAAATAACATAACTACTTCTACCATGTTAATGGGAATTGAATGAGAATTGTTGAAATCGTCAAGACAAAATTGTACATGTATACATTAATAAAAAAATAAATTCAATACAAAAAAATATAAATTTAATGATAAAAAAAAATATTCGTCGTCGTGATTTAATAAGAAACACAATGGTTTTTAAAATATTATTATTATAATTAAATTATAAACGTTATTATTTTTTGTTTATTTATTTTAATGACAATATTCATTTATAAAAATTGTATTTTATTTTTGTTGATAATGTATAAGAGAGTATAGTGCTAAAAAAATAACAAAAAATACAATTTTTTGATTTGATAAAAATTTGCCTGTTAAATTGATAATGTCATGAAAATCACATGTCGAAATTGAAAAAAATTTATCAATTAAATTAAAGAAACTCAGAGTGAATTGAATTTAAACAATGAAACAATTTAAATTGTAAAATTTTGATTAAACAAATACTAATATAAAAATATAATTTTAAATAATTTATCAATTAATTTTTGTAAAAATAATATTTACAGTTTTTTACAATGTAATAATCTTTAATTTTACAATAAAAAAAACAATAATAATATATATTATAAACTGTAATTGATGTGGGCATATATATAAATATATTTATTATTTATTTATATATTGATTTGATGCAGGTTCAATAGTTTTTTTTGCTGATTATACTTATAAAAGTCTATTACATTAACGTTTATGATAACTATCTCCATTGTACGCACGATTAAATTGATTTATCCATGTTGTTATAACGTTATTTATATTAAATGCAACTTTTATTCAGCAATGAGTATATGTATATTCAAGAAATGACAACTCCTCCACTGGCAAGAGACTGATTTTATCACTTGACAGATATGAGATCGTGCGACCCGGCACATATGCATAAATATATATAATCACTTATTCAATTTTTTTTCATTTTGATTTAAAATAAATAATTTTTTTTTTTTATCTCAAGTTATATATGAAAAAGCAAATAGATAAATAAATAAATTAATAACAATTCTATAGGATTAAAGTAACATTATAAAAGTTTAAAATTAAAAAAATAAATTTTATTTGTATTTATTTTATTGTTGTGTATTTTCAGGGTATTCATAAACAATATATATAGTTTTTATAAACAATATATATGTACTTGGGAAAAAGGTCAAATGACACGTTACAAACCTGGTGTGTATTTTTTACTATGTCTTTGATGGCAACTATCTGTAAAATAAATTTATAAAATTTCGAAAAAATATATTTAATATCCCATATGCTGCTATTACTGTTCAAGAGATTTAAATATCAAAATAATAGAAAAATAAAATAAAACAAATGCTTGAAAAATATTTTTAAAATATTCTAGATTTTAGTCAAGTGTCAAAAGTATTGTAGAAATATTTTTTTATTATGATTTTTAATATGAATAATAAATTTTTTTAAATCTATAAATAAATCTAAGATACAACTATAAAAATATATTATAACTGTAGATGATAGATTTCAGTGTGAAATAAAATTTCTATTTCCACTTTGAGAAAAAAGAAAAAAAAATTACTACAACGGAGAATAATTTGGATAAAAAAAATAAAATAAATGTTTAAATAACAAAAACCGCTGTTTAGCTGTTTATCGTAATAAAAATTGTCTAATAATAAATTTTAAATCATTGACATAAATATACATATATGGTATATTGAAAAACCCCGTTGATTAAAATCATTAATCTATGTTAACATTGAAAATTTATTATTTGATTAATTTATAAATTATGTGTCTAAATATTTTTGTTATTTATTTAATTTAAATTTTTTAAATAATTATCCTAAACTTTCACGCGTAAAATTTTTGTATATTTTAAATTGACAAAGACATAAAAATTATAAACAGTCTGAATGAAATGATAAGGACAAAATTTATTTGTGCATTTACTTTTGATAATTTAATTTTTTTATTGTGCAAAGTCATTGTGCTGGAGGGAATTTCATAACTTGACATTAGAGATATAGATAAATCAGCAAATAAATCTAGAGGCCATTGTAGACCTTTTAACAAATTTAAATATATATAAACTACTGATATTTTTTTTATTTTTTTGATATAAAATTAATCACAATGTGTAAATCAAAATTTATAAACTGGAAAAATATAGAAATTTTGTTGATTTAAGTCTTCATCATATATAAAAAAATGAAACAAACATCGGATCAACATGTTTATAAAAGTGAAAATAAACAACATGAAATCCAGTCTTCCCATTTTCTTTTAAATAATTATGAGACAAATTAAATCTAGAATATTCTCAGATAAATTCCATAGTTACAAATATATATTTCATTTTTTTATTTATTTTTATTTCTATATATATTTTTATTAACAAAGTTCAAGATCTTTATGATCCCACATGATATATCAAGATATATAGTTTTATAAATATTATCATTTTGATATTTCTAGTATTTGAACAAACAAGCTTGTGAATATTAATCTAGAAATTCCTCAAAGATAATCTTTGAAAGATTCATTTAAATTCAGTTGTCATTTTTATTTTCATCATTTAATAAATGCAAATACAAATTAAAATTATGATGAAAAAAAAAAAACAAACAAAAATTTTTGTATCTTATATAAAGCCAACAATCGGTGAAGGATTTAGATTTTTGAGATCGTTACTTGATAAATGTGCTCGATTAATAAAGCTCTTTAAGAATTTTAATAATTAATTTAGAAATTAATAATCTTATAATTTATAATGATCAAACTTATTTGTAAAGAGACATATTAAAACTGTTTTACAGATATCCATAATATCATGAAAATCTGTCAAAAGTTTAATTCTGATACAAACTTTGAGCCACTCAAATTGAGGGTCTGGATACAGTGCGCTCAATGTGTTACTGTATCCAGACCCTCAATTGGAGTGGCTCGAAGTTTGTATGAGACCTTCAGGCCTTCAGTTCTTATAAATTGCATGGCGGAGAGTCGGAGACACAAACAGAAGCAATCCTAATACAATATAATATAACACCTAAATAAATATGTATGTCAATTATATACCTATAAGTCAGCTAAAAATGCCAATAATCATGATTGATGATACAGCATACTGCAGTATTCGAATAAATAAAAATCACCGCACTTTCAATGCTTATTTATCAATAAATTATTATTATAAAAATTATCAAATGCAGCATATACATGTATTATATTGGCATTGTAAATTTTTGGACAATTTTTTTGGTAAATTCAGTTCCGTGGCACTCCGTGGCTACCACCTGGGCCATTGTTTTTCGACGTTTATAGACATTCGAATGTGTACCTGCGGACACTGCATTTGAATTTTGAAACTGCGAATTTACCGTTTTCCAAATTTTTTTATTCCACCCTGGTGGAAATTTTTCTCCGGCTATTTCCAACTTTCTCCACTTTTTCTCCAAATTTTTCCATCTTTTTACGAAAATGCCCCATCGTTGGAGAAATGGCAAAAAAATTTGATGTTGTTAAATACATACTTGTATTTTTTTTTAAATTGTTAAACAATTTATCAATTAAAATTCAAGAGATAAAAAATTATGTACTTAATACAATAATTATTGCAACAAAAATAAAAAACTTCAAAATTATTTATCATTACTACCAATAAAGCCTGTAATTAATTAGATCATTCTCTCTTTTACCATATAAAATCTTTTTTTATATAATATTATATTACTATTGTTTAAGATAAAAATATTCAATTATTATTTTTTTTCAATAATTAATTTTCAAATTAATACCTATAATAATGTTTGTAAATAAAAAAAAATTAAACATTATCAACTAAATCAAAAAAAAACATAAAAAGCATAATTTAATTAAATTTAAAAATGTAATTTTTATTTTTTTTTTAAATTCCTAAATACAAATTAAAATAGTAAAATCTAAATAATAATAATAATTATAGTCACTAAAAATAATTGTATAATTTGTATGTATAATATTTAAATTTAAAAAAATTATTCTGACTCGTTGGTGGTATAAAAAAATTTAAAATAACAATATTAAATATTTTATGAAGTATTTGTGTCAACAGGTATAACTGGTGTTCTATAAATACCAGTAAATAATATTGATTGACTATTTTTATCATAAATAATATAAACAAATGGATGATTTGCATTAAATACTGCTGGTTCAGCTGGTCTACTTGAACGAAAACTAAATAATGCTGTTGCTGCTGCTGCTGTTGTACCTTCTTCATTAATTTCAATTTTAGCTTTATGCACAGCATCACCAAGATGTAAGCCTTCTTTATCATCAACAAAACCACGTAAATCAGCTACATTTGCTTTCATTAAATCACCAGCACCAAGTGCATCAAGAAGTGTACCCATTGGTAATTCTTTTTCAATTGTAAATTTTGGAAATGTAACTTCAACTTCACGTTGTGGCATACCATCAGTCAATATATCTTGTAATTCTTTAACACCTTTTTCATTTGTTGTCATACGTGTTATTAATTTTTTAATTCCATCACGTTCAATTGAACTTGTTGAATTATCACCTAATGATCTTGCCATTGCAAAAGGTGGAAGAAATACAAACATTGATATATCTTCACCTTTGTATGGCATTTGAATAACATAAGCTCCCAAATCTTCAGCAACCACTATAAAAAAATAATAAATAATTAATCATCATTATAATTTCGAAATTGGTTATTATAGAAAACATTTAAACTTACTGTAATTAAATGTTTTTTTCTGTGTCATATATGTGACAATTGAATTTTTAGATCCATAAAATATATCACGTTTTGAATCAGCTAAATCAAATTTATTTTGCCAAAGTCCTTTAAAGTATACAGCATTTACAAGAACAAGATCAGTTGCTTCATCAATACCATCTGATGGAATAAGATCTTTAATATTTCCTTTGGTTGTATTACTGACCCATTCATTAATCATCATTGTTATTTCAGATGGATTTGATTTAAAATCCACTTTTTCCAATTGTGAACCAAATAGATCTAGCATACATTCACGTATCATTTTTCCAGAACTTATATACAAACGATTTGCTGTTGTAAATTCATAATTTGTTTCTGATGAATTTTGCTATAATAAAAAGAGATAAAAAACAAATTAATAAATATTTTTTTCATAATATAAATAATGTTTTTAATTTTTTATATACTTACAAGTGATTTGGCAAATTGTTTTATTGATTTATCAAGTGCATATGATCTTTGTATATCAATTTTACTTAATTCTTCTGGTATTTTAAGAGCTTTTTTTAAATTTTTTTCAGTCTCACCACGTGCACCAAAGTATGCAAGTACAAGTGCTTCATGAATACTATGAGGACTGTAAAAAACATTATCTCTAGCTTCTATTAATGCTACTTTGTCTAATGAATCAAGAGCAAAATTTAATTCAGCCATTGTTAGTAGAGCTTTTGAATTTTCATCTCCTGTTGTTGGACTATCATTGCTTGTTAAACACTGGCAATTTATTGTTGATAAAATGCTGATAAATAATAACACACTCAGCATCTTTATATTCTGAAAAATAAATTTAAAAATTATATTATTTAATTTAAATACAATGTAGATAATGGATGTCATTATTTTTCAATTTAAAAATTTAGTGAGTTTAAAAAATCATCAACTTTTTAAGTTACAAAATTACTCAATGGATAACTGTAAATTTTCTTTTTTTCTTTTATCATAAAGCCTCAAAAATATTTAATAAATTTTATTAACAAAAAATTTATCATTCGTTAAATAATATTGTTTAAATTTTTTTAAATAATATTTTTTCATTTTCAAACATATTTATTAACAGTAATAAATAAAATAAATAAAAAAAAACTCTCAAATCCTGGAGAAAGCGATGAGTTTTATTTTGCTTCATATAAGAATTCAGTTGAATTGAGAACGAGTATTTCGCAATCTTGTCATCCTTTTCGTGACACATTGATTATAAATTTTATATGTATTTTAATTTTTTTTTTATTTTTTCTATCAACTTCCTGATCAATCTGTTTGACTAGTTGTCCCACAAAGATATAATTAATCAACCAAGTATAAATAACAGACTCTCAGGAATTTGAATTATTAATTAATTTATTTTTTTCGTTAAATAAAATATCTATTAGTAATAGGCTATTACATATCGATTAAAACTAGATGAGACAAAAGAAAAAAATAACTCGTTATATTGTTAAAACTTAAACAACTATTAAATAAAAAAAAAAATAACGGATTCATTTAGAATTAAACAAGAGTGATATGAAAAAGAAAATATAAAAAAATAAAAAAATAAAATCCAAGATGTAGCCGTTGAAAAAAGTGAAAGTTATGTTGCAAAGAATGACGTCATTAAGCAGCTTTCTTGTTTGAAATTTGCCAGCAGTATAATTTCCATCAGAAATAAATAATAAAAATATGAAAAATAATAAAAAAAATACATATTCACTTTATGATAAACGATTGAAATAAAAATATATGATGATAATATAATAAATAAAAAGACAAATAAAAATAAATGATTTATATTTTTGAGCGTAATAAATATATTCAAAGGGAAATGTTGAGGCCTTCATGGATGAAAGCATAATGATAATGAAAACATGTTCCGGATATGTGTTACTAGTAGATTAAAAAAAAAATTAATTAATTTGCGTTTAAATATTATATTCAAAAATTCATTATTCTCATTAAAAATTATATCTAGTTTAAAAATTGTTAAAGTATTTTTTTTGTTATTTTAAAAAGCAATAATAGTTCATTTATTAAACTCACCATTGTTAAAATTTTTTACAAAAATCACAAAGCATAAAATTAAATATGACAAGTTATTAATAATATTATAAATATTGTTAAATAGTTTGGCGTGTTTGGTTCGAAGACTATGAAAAAACTGAATGGATCGTTGGGAAGTTACTGGAATCTTGGAACCAGCTTTGAAGAACCAGTCCCACTCCAAAATTAAAATACATATATACAGAACAACTCATTGGATTGTGTACAATGTGAGTATACTAAAATAATCAATGTAAATTATTTTTTTTTTTATATATATACTGTTGAAACTTGAACATGTCTCTCTAAAAGATGACACTCAAGTTTCAAATGTAAAAGCCAACAATCGAGGCATTTTTAACAAGTGAAATCATCAAATTATATTTTAAATTTTTATATTTCAAATTATAAAACCGTTAGAAATTCAAAATAAATTTGTATACTTGAAATATTTGTAATCATTTAATCACATGTTATCATTTAAAATCACCAAAGTATTTTAAAAGCTCGTAAAAAAAAAGCTCTTGCAATGAAAAAAATAATATAAAATTAAATAACTGAAATAAATATTAATAAATAATAATATTATAAAATTTCAACGCAATAGTTATCTACAGATATTATATTATTCTAAACACGAACATATTTCTTCATATTTTGAGAACGTGAGATACACATTAAAATCAAAGAAATAAATATATTTTTCTTTATTTTTTTTTTTTATTATTTCATGACAATGTTGAGACTTTCACAGATTTAAAATTAATGATTAGAAAATATTATATTTTAAATAATAATTATACTTGAATACTGGTCAGTTATGAAAAATAATAAGCTTTTTGTTTTTTTTTTTGTTTGTTATTTAGAAATTTAATGAAATCTTCGTTACGTGATGGAAATTGACCAACTAAAGTCAACTTTTGTTGACTCGAATAACTCATTATCTTATTATTTATTTATGATATTTTTTTTTATTGATGAATCCGGTTGACAGGGGTCAAGATCATTTATCAAATAAATTGCATAATAAAAAATTATTTTAAAATTTATAAATCATCATTATTAAATTTTTTTTATATCAAAGTGTTTTAATAAAAATTTCGATAAGAAATTCGTTATGATTGATACATAGGTGCTTTGTGTAATTTAAATTTATCACGTGTAATTTAAATTTAATAAAACATCTGGTGGATAATTGAAAAAAATTATTGATTGTGAATTTTCAATGTCGAAAGAAAAGTTAAGAAAATAAATAAAACTACTTTTGCACGAGTTCAACTTGTGAATGAACAAAAAAAAAAAAAATGTCACTGATAAAAATAATCAAATGATGAGCCATATGTACAATCTATTTGATAGCCTTGTTCAGATAAATAATTATTATAAATAAATATAATTTTTTTGTTATTATTTAAATTACCTTGAATGATATCATTGTGTTTTTGTTTTTTGGTAAATTAGTTTTAATTTAAATAATTATATCACTTGTTATTTAAAAAAAAAAACTATTCACTATAATTTTTTGAAAATAATCAAGTGTTTTATTTATTTTAGTAATTTTTATTCCATCGAGACACGTGCAGTACCTCGGATCAACTCAGACTGTTACGAGAAAATGTGAATCGTCAGCTTTATATGCGAAATAGCCAGAGGCCGAGTTAATACGATGTGTTTGTTTGCTTCTCAATAAATTGCGTGTATTTGTATTCACAAGTAAGCATTGCATACGTCATGCACACGTAAATAACGAGTTATTTAAATTTTTTAATCTCAAGAATATTCAAGGCATTCAACAAAAGGGAAAATCCCAGAAATACAAATTATTATCCTCTATTGTATATACAATACATTTTTTTCTACTACAATTATTATTTTTCAGACTAAAACAAAACTTCAATATATATTGTAATCATTTTTTTATTTTGTTTTTCACAATACTATTTTTTTTTTTTTCATTCTTTTTGTAATTATTTTATGGACAATAAAATATTATTTCCTGTTTCTTGGGCTTTCCAATTTTACATGAGGTCATACTTTGAGTTTAAAGTAAATTTACTTTGCTCTTGTTTCATCTTAACTTTTACGTACATAAATGGGTAAAACCCAAGACGTCTGAGATTATAAAAATGGGCAACTTAAAAACTTGACAATAAAAATAAAACAGTTATATTATTTTTATGTCTTTTTATCTATCAACAAATACGTCATTGATGACATAATGTATGCCGATGAAATACTATCGTTAACTGATAAATTATTAATTCATTTTAATTTAATACTTTACAATTTATGGATAAAAATTTTTTAAATAATAACAGGACAACTTTGAGTGCGTCATTTTTAGGTACATAATTTTTTTTCTAAATTGATATTTATACAAATATTTACATGTATCATTGAATTAGTTGAAATTAAAATAAAATTATACGAAAGGAAAATCTCATGTATATATTTGAGCAAAGGACAACGTTATAAAATTACGTAAATAAAAGATATAAAATTTAATTAATAAAATCAAAAGAAAAAAATAAAACTTGAGAATATAATATTATTATTCTCACCAGAATATTATTAACAATGTTCGTGTCAACAATTATCAACAGGCACATGCATTACTGATTCATCATTAACATCAACTTTTTTGGTACTATCAGTCTTCCATATATTTAAATCTTCACCTCTTTTTATTTTTCTGGTTATTGTAAATATTGCCATTACTGTAAATAGCACTGCAAGTACAACAAAGTAACCAGAATAAACAACAAACTGAAATAAAAAATAAAATTAATATTGTAATTTAACCAAAAGCTATATAAATAGAAAATTAATATTCCTTACTTGTTTTCTAATTTCTAATTTAAATACTCTTCCACTTGTTACAATATAAGTCAACAAACTTTGCATCGCCAATGACATTGTAATATTAACACCAAAAACAAGTCCATAATTATCGTCAGATATTTTTTTAGCAATTTCAAAACTATAAAAACAAATTAAATAAATATTATTCTTCATGTGTGACAATATAACATGCAATTTTAAAATTAATTTTACCTTGCAACTGTAATTATTGTATGATAGATAACACCAAATACAATATACAAACTATATAAAATCCAAATATTGAAATTATTTGATATAACAAATAAAATAAATGCTTCAACAAATGTAAATATAGCAATAAATGCTTCACCCAAAAAACTCCAATTTAATTTCAACAGTCCAATTAAAAATACAGTTGCTGCTCCTGTAAAGATAACAAAAAAAAAAATCTTTTTTACAACATTGCAAAATTATTTTTTCTATTTATAAAATAGCAGAGTTTTTATTACGTAACACTAATAGGAAAAACAAATAAAATAATTTTAAATTATTCCTTGTTTCTTTTAATTGGAAAAAAAAAATAAATTTTAAATTATTCTTTGTCTCTTGAAAAATTATATTTTTAATGCTAAACAATTTACGATTGTTATTATTGTAAGCTAAATGAGATAAAAAAAGAAAAAAGTTAACTGGAAAGTTCAAATAATAATTTACCAATAATTGAGTAAATAGCTTCAACTGCACCATTATAAATTTTTTGATTATCTTCAACAGCAGTTTGCCAAACAGGCTGACTGTAGCTCACAATTTGTAAATATCCACATGATGCAGCTGCCCACCAAATTGACCATTTTAAAACATGTAAATTTGTGTAAGCTTTTAAAAAATCTTTCCATAATAAAAAATATGCTCTTTGTAATTTTTTAATGAAAGGTTTATCATTCGTCTTGTTGCAATCATTTGCATCAATTTTATTGAAAGATATTTGAGTTGATGAATTTTCAAGGTTAAAATTTGCCTCAACTGTTATTGATTTTGGATTAAAATATGCTGATTGTTTTACAGATGGTAAAAAGAATGATACAATTGTTGCAAAAACTTGACCTGTAATGAAAAATAAAACAGTTAAAATAGTCATAGCAAAATTAGCTGGACACAAAAAAGATGGATAAATTCTAAATACATCTTGTGGTTTATTTGAATTTAAAATTTTCATAAATATTTGATAAAAACCTCCAATTGTTAGATAATTAAGTTGATGATAGTTGAGTAGATTAAATGATACAAATCCTTGTGAACATGTACCAGCAAAAAATTTTCCAAATAAAAATGCTGAACGTGTATAGCTCGATACTTTTTGATAATGTTCTTTGTCAACTTTTGCATAAATATATGTGTAATATGCAAGCTCAGTTGATAAATATAAACCATAATTAAATTCAACAAGTTTCATGGCAAATAATGATTGACAAAATGTCAACATGGTAAATGTAACAATACCAGATAGTCCACATAATATTATTATTGGTTTATAACAAAGTAAATCTGTTATTAAAAACATAAATACAAGTGTTGCAAGATAGCTGTATGTTCCAATTGGATATATTTCTTCAGTTACCTAGAATAAATAATAAATTTATTAATAATAATTTATAGCTATATATTATTTAATAATACTCACTTCAACAATGGTGAAGTTTTTATATCCAGTTAGATAATCAGTGACAAATGGTTCACCTGGACGAAATTCTTTTAAAAATCCAAACATACAAAGTATCAGTGATATTTTAATCCAATTCATTTTTCCAAAAATATGACACTCCATTGTTGATCAATAAGCTCTGAAACAATATTCATTATTAGTTTTATCATCAAATATAATTTTGAGTAACTATTTTTTTTCACTGGTTAAAAATAAAATGATTATTTTGTGTTTTTAATTAAAAATATAAATAAAAGACAAAATAAGTAGTTGATGAATATAAATTATACCAAGTAGTGTGATTAATTAAATTTTTTTGTAATAAAAAATATAAAAATTACCTTTGTTAAATTATTTGTTCACTTGTTATCTAAATTCAGTTTTATGTGATAAACAAAAGCTGCTTTTGTTATCAATTTTATTGATAACGAAGGTGTAACAGCTGATCATCCTGCAATACATATGATTACACAAAATTAGTTTTCTTTTTTTTTTTTATCAATGCAACTACTACCACGCCACCTGGATTAGAATATAGAATAGAAAGAGAAAGATGAACACAATCATCATCATCAACATCATCATTTTATATTATTTCCGGCTCAAGAAATTATCACGTGCGTTTATTAATACGTCAATTGAAAATAAATAATATTTTCATGCCAAATATTTATCCATTAATAAATTAAATTAAATAATTTATGTATAATTTTTATAATTAATTTAAAAGCAATAATAAACAATTGTATAAAAAATGATGACAATCTTTTCAATATACATGATTTATTAAATTATTACAGTCATTATATGAGAATACACCATTTATACATATACAATATATTTCATTACTATCTATATTTTTAGTTATTTTTTTATATATTTTCGTTTACCATTTATTTATTTTACACTCAATTAATGACCCTTTTATTTCTTATTATTTTTCACTTGTTACTATCAGACATATATACTTTTATTATATTTTTAATTCAGACAAAATAAATTGTTTGAATTCGAAAATTAAAAACAAAACCAATTAAAAATTAATCGAAATATTCACATTGTGCAACTATTTTTTATGTACTATCATTGTTATCGTTGTTAAAATATTTTCTAATTATCAATTCTGTATATTTATTAATCCATAAATTATTATTCAGGGAAACATTGATTGTTAGTATTTGAAATATATTTGCAATAGCTGCAAATTATTCAAAATAATACTTTCTAAAGCCTTATTTTCTTTTTTTGTAAATCATTAATTTGGCTTATCTATTTATATACTTGTAGCAATTATTTTTTTTTAAATCTTTCATATTCGTTATTTCAAGGTAACACAGTAATAATTCAGTGACATGATTATTTGAAAAAAATATTTTAAAATCCATTTGCATATTATTTATTTTTGTGTCAATATTGTACGACACAATGAGACAGCTATGTAATTTACAATCAGAGATTCAAATCATTGAAATGTAAATTAACAAAAAATTATGGTTAAAGTGTTGAAGATTAATTTAATTAATTTTCTTTTCTTTTTTTTAAGCAATGAAGACACTGTACCATCATTCATCATTCATATAAAATATTCACACATTTGTTTCTAATTTTTTTTTAATTTAATTGGTTTTTTTTTTCATTTCTTTGTTAATTTTATTTATAATTTTATTACTGTTTATGATGAACTTGAACAATTTTGATTTTTAATTTACAAATAATATGGGTATATCAATTTTTATCATTTTATTTATCTATACTCTCTTTTAAATTTATAATTCGACATGCCCTCATTGATTAGTATTTTATTTTCATGCATTTTAAATTATTTCATTTTTCAAAAAATTATAATTACATTAAATAATAATTTTTTTCGAAATTTTAAATACATAACTTTGGCAAGTCATTATTTATCATTTTACAATTTTTTTTGTTTTTATTTATTTTGCTGTTTTAAAAACAATATTTATGCGATAAAAAATATGACTTGAATATATATATACAATTAATGCGATTAAATGCCAACGATCCTAGTATTTTGTTAAAAATTTTTTTCTTAATTTTAACTGTGACGAAATATAATTGCGAAAATTGTAAAAATTGTGCAACTCAATTGTGTTTTTTTTTTTTGTTTGTATTATTGTATTTTAAATTATTTAAATTAAAAAATTATTTGGTTGTTATTGAATAAAATATTTGTTATCTTTTCTTTTTTCTTTTTTTTCATGCGTTGAATTATTATTTTACAGATTTGTTTATTAATATTATTATAACTATTATTATTTAATATTCTTATGTTTTTATTATTCGTTTTTACTATTGTACTTTGAGTACTCGATACAACTGATTCAATTGACTATAATTTTGAGTATCTTGTTGCGTTAAATATAAATAAACATGTTGACTATTTGAAAAAAAAAAAAGCATGTAGTGTTTTTCGAATAAACATCGCAAGAGATAAATTAAAAAAATTATTTTCTCTGTTTATGAATATTTTTTATTTCTTTTTTTGTACCAAGTTGTTAAATGCTGTTGACTATTTAAATTTTTGCAAGCAATATCAATTCCTAAAAAATCGGTATATTCTCAATTATTTATTTAAAAAAAAAAAGAAAAAATTCCTCTCCATTTTAAAAATCAATTGTTAGCAAATAAAATATTAGTCTTATTATTTTTTTTTTATGATTAATCACGTGATGTTAAAAATCAATTTGTTTAAAAATTAAAATCCGCCTTTATATATTTTTTTTTTCATCTCCATTTAATTCAGTTAATCAATAAAATAATATTATCCTCACTCGTGCCAGCACGTTAGTGCAAATATCGTAAAGAAATAAAATTAAAAAAAAAAAAAAAACACATCAATATTAGTGCAACCAGTAATTAAAAGAAAAAAAAAAAGCAAATGTACAAGAAAAAGAATGAAAAAATAAAAATATTATACAGATAATATATCAGAAAATTTGTAAAAAATTCTGTTTCAAATATACCAATGTGTAGCAGTTTTTTTTTGCAATTTACTTATGAGTTAATTCAAACACACAAAACAAATTAATCTCTGTACCAATATTAAGGTTTTTTCTTTTTGAGTTGTTGTCGACATTGAGGGGAACGACTCAGAGAGCACATATTATTATTTTTTTGTTTATTTTGTATTCAATAAATGACGCAGTATTTTAATATTTTGGACGTTTGCATATTAAACCAAATTCTTTGGAGAAAGGTGCACGGTCAGGCATCTGTCTCTCCCTTGAGCCTAAGACGAGCAAAATCTTCAAATATGATATCATCATCACCATTATCATCCTCTCTATAAAAATATAAATATATTCTTATTTGTTTCTTATATTTATTTAAAAATACTTGTTAATAATTAAATAATAATTACCCATCTAATTGAATAAGATTTGTATCAAGTGAATTATCACCATCTGCAGTTTTATGAGTTGGACTTGGTCTAGCTGTTGGTACTGGTGTTTCTTCTTCTGGTTTTGGATGCATCAAAATAAATGGCAATTCTGCAGCTAAATCTCTGTTGAAAATATTAAAAAATATTCTATTTTAATTTTTTTATTTTTTAATTCAAAAGTATGTAGACAATGTTTATATAAATACAAACATTGTATAAAGTTTTTATTGATATATAAATAAAAGTTATTCAACAAAGAGCATTGTTTTATTTTGGAATTTTAAAAACACTCACCCTCCAAGTGCCCCAAGGCAAAGTTTTACTTTGACTTTGTACTGGACAATAATACCCAAGTTTTCACGTTGTGATGGATCAGCAACTCTGTTTTACAATGATATTAATAAATTATTATTATTATTCAAAATAAATTTAATATTGTAGCATTATATTTAACATCATAATGTTGAAAATGTAAATTAAATTCCATGCAAATAAATATTATAATCAAATTATCTAGTAAATTAGTTTTAAATATTTTGTAGTTTTAAATTACATAATTTTATTATTACTGATAATTTGTTTATAAATGTTAATGAAAAATTGAAATATTATTGGAAAATAAGAGCAATAGAAACATGCAACAAGCAACATCAATTTGTTATTCAATAAAACATGCAAAAATTTATTTTTTTTTCTTTCCAATTCATTTTTAATGAATCGAAATAAAAAAAAAAGATTAATTTATAGTCCTTTTTTTTTATACGAAGTGTTTTTAAGAAGATTATTTTTCAGTGTATTGAAAAAATATAAACAACACTTGTTTCTGTGTGTAAAAAAAAAAAAAAAGATTCATTAAAAAAATATGAATAATACAAAAAAAAATATATAAAATTTTTTTTTTACCAAAAAAAAGGTTTTTTCGTTTTTTGATAATGTCGTGTCATTTTTTATGATAATTTTTGATAAAAAAAAAAAAAGTTTGAAATAGAAAGCATTCAAAGCAGTATAGTAATATTGTAATATTTATATTCTTTTCGATCGACTGTGAGGTGAAATATTTTCTATATCGAATACAACTCAAAGCGACAGATTGAAAAGAAATAAAAAATTTTTTTATCATCCCAAATACGCTTGGTTCAAGACTATAAGCGGATTTAGTTATTACCGCATAAATGAAAAAAAAATAGTACGCAGTAAAAATTTTAATTTTAAATATATAAAATAAAATTTGTTTAAAAACAAATTTAAATATTCAGGATATTTGAATTGATGGATTTTTAATGATTTTAACAAAACAACTGTGAATTTTTTTTTTATCATTGACGCAAAGTGTTGAGTGAAATATAAAAAAAAAAAAAATTCCAACATCAATTAACGGATATCCTGATAATCTAGGAGCGCGATGTTGATAATAAACAAAAAAGATTAAAAATAATTCTAATATTGAATGAAAAAACAGAAAAAAAATGATAAAAAAATTAAATAAATAAACTAATTAATTGATTTGATATAGTGTTTTAATTTTCACTTTGGCTTTGTGATAAAAATAATAATATTGAGATTGTAAAAAACAAAAAAAAAAAAAGAAATTTAATATATATTGTCGCGTTAACAGAGAAAAATAATTTTAATTAAAAAGTTTATTGTTCAAGGATTGAGTGAATAATAAAACAAATAAAAAAAAAAGAATAGAGATGAGCTTACAGGGTGCTGGAGGCTAAATTGGTGTCTTCATGTTTGAGCTGGCCATCAAGGGCAAGGGCCCATTTATCTTTGTTGTTGGCAAGAAGTGGCGTCAGTGAAAATACTTTGCTCAGCGTGAAACCAGGACCAACTGAGCACCGCTCTCTGACAAAAAACAGGACAATATTTATTGTCACAGAGCTTTTTTTTTTAAGTATAACCGTTTTTTAGTTTTTTTTTTTTATTAAATTCAATTTTAAAAATTGCTATAATTTATCTTTCCTTGAATTTCATGAATTAAGTTATTTAGTCTTTTTTTTTTTAGGGTACTGTGTTACAAAGTAAGCTGAGGAAAAAAAAACAAGAAAGACATAAACCTGCTTTACGAAATCAATAATGCTCTACATTTTGAGCTCTAAAATTATTGTTTTATGTCATAAATTATGTGTTTTTTTTTTTCAACTTTATTTTAGCTAGTAAAATTGTCGAGTAAGTTGTCTTTGTAAAAAATTTTACTATCGCAATTCCTTACTAAATATAATTTTAATTAATTTTTTTTTTTTCATTTTATTTTTTACCATCCATTTTCATATTATATTTTCAATGCATAATTTCTGCATTTGTCGAGAGAGAGATAGAGAGGAATAAATTGTGAGAAAACCAATGTCGGTCGAGATGAAATAAACTTTTGAACCATAAAAAAAATTAAATTAAATGAAAAACAAATAATTTTGCTAAACAGAAAATTAACAAAAATAAAAAATTAATGATAAAAGTAATAAAATTATTTGTTTGTGTAAATGTGTATTTTTTTTATATGGAAAAAAAAAATGAAAACTTAATTTCAATTGCAATTTCATAACGTTACCAAAGACATTTTTTTTGCAAATAGAAAATTCAAAAGAATATTATATAAAAAAAAAAAAAAAAGTATATAAAGTTTGTTTGTTCGAGGTTCAAGCTTGGATATAAATTTGGAAAAAAAAAATTATTCAATCAAAAATTATTAAAATTATAATAATTAAATAACTGCTTAACTGGATCATTGACACTGAAAATATAAAAAAGATAAACAGACACAAAGATACCACTATCACCAATTAAAAAAAAAAAAAAAACCCACAACACAAAAGTAGTAATAACAAAAGAACAAAGGCAAAATAAAAAAAAAAACCACAAATAATATTAAAAAAGTTTTAAAGAACAAACTGAAACGAGCATTCCATCCACCAACAAAAATTTGTTCTGCAACGTTTCTCATTAATTTACTTTTCATTATTTGTTATAATTATTATGAAAAAAAAAATTAAGCAGAGACTGTAAACTGGCTATTTTGAAATTAATTAATCAATTTAAAGCAAAATGCTTTGAAAATTTGATATCAAAGCCATATGAAACTTTTAATCATTATTAACAATATTATCGATACCATAAACGATCAACTAACGAGGTAACAAAAACTTTTAAAACAATAACTAAATTACATCATAAAAAATAAAAAAACTTGACTTTCTTTAAATTTTGTTAATTTATTTTTAATTTACTTTGTGTATAAAGTGAAATATTGATAGCCAATTTAATCAGTCTCAGTAATAAACGTTGCTAAACATTTTTCCCCACGTTTTAATTAATTTTTTTTTTTTGCTCTACGAAATCTCACATGGTACTAGATGCTAAATTGGTGTCCTCGTGTTTAAGTTGACCATCTAATGCAAGACCACGTTTATCCTTGTTGTCAGCAAGTGATGGTTTAAGTGAAAAAACCTTGCTCAATGTGAATCCTGGCGCTACCCCTATACTGCCGGGTTTAATCATTTTTTTTACATTTTTTTTTCTACAAAGAAAAGAAAAAAAAAAGCAAAAAAAAAAAAGAAAAAAAAATATCCCTACTATTTTTTATAAACCATAATTTAATTAAATATATTTAGTTTTTTTTTTTAAATTTAATTTTTCATCAAGTATCACACGATATTTAAGATCAATTTAATTATGTAGAGATAATTTAATAATTAAACTTGGGAAAAAAAAAGAAAAAGAAAAAAATCAATTGATTTGTATATTATTAAATTAGAGTGTTGAAAATGATGGGGGATGTTAATTTAAACTGATGATTTTTAATAAATGACGTCATATATAAAAAAAAGAAAAAAAATTATAGTCGGGGAGAACAAATTTAAAGGTCAAATGTTTGGTTGATACTAATATAATGTCACATACGGAAGTTGGACGGAAAGTATAATGAAGATATTAATCGTCATGAAAATATGTTGTATATATATATATATTTTTTTTTTTTATCGTTATATGTTGAAAGTGTCCGTCTGTCTGTAACGAGACAGCCGGAAATTACTATTTTTATAGATGCTATAAAACCATGAATATTTTGGGGATATTGCTTTGTAATCAGCATATTTTTTTTTGCCTTTTCTAACGTTAAATAATGTAAAAAATTATTTGAAAATAATAAATTAAAAACCCCTAAAATAATCAACTAATTAAAACATTCATTTGTAAATTAAATTTTGTTGTTTTTCATTAAAAAAATAAATAAATAATAATTGAAAAATCTATTGGGATAATTATTATTAATCTAAATTATTGATGAATTTTTGTGATAAAAAAATATTGTACTTACTCGCTTTCAACTTCAGCAACTGTACATTTATATTGAGCCGTTGAAAATAGACATATATCAGCAAATTGTCTGACTGAAACTTTGATTTTTTTAACTGTTCTATTACTGTTATTTGCTATGTGAACATTAACTGCAATATTTTCACCATGATGATAAAGTTCTTTGTCCAATGATGCTTCAAGATGTAATTTATTTGGTGACATCATAAATTCTTTACTAACTTCGACAGATGGTTGTTCACCTTGTCTTGATGGAGCATACATAATTTTTCTGATTGCCAGTCTAACTGAATTTCTAAGACAATAAATAATAAATTAAATAATTAAATAATTTTAACAGCATTGGTAAATAAAATTATAATATAAAATAATTTACCTTTTATGTGGTTTATCATCTTGTGTTTCACCAACAAATGCTTTAAGCTCATAATCAACACCACAAGGTTTACCAGTATCACCAGGTGCTGGTTGTAATGTAACTGATGCAGGACAATGTGGTGGAAGTTCAAAATAAAATGGAAATGCATTACTACCCAATTTTTTAACAAGTCTTTCTTGTAATCTTGTTAATTCTCTTGGTGGTTGTGAACCAGGTAAAACTGGATATATTTGTTCAGCAGCTAGATATAAATCTTTTCTAAATGTTAAACCAAGTACATCTAAATCTTCTCTACCATATCTAAATGCAGCAAGAACATGACCAAATACTTTACGATCTTTAACATAATCAGGATCTATTAAAACAACACCATCTGTAAAATTATAATAGCCAAATTATTACAAATTAAATTAATTATTACAATAAAAAATATATTGTTATTTAATTTATTAACATATAGCTTTTTAACACTTACCAATTGGATCAACGTGTGTTATGTGATCAACAAAATCTCTTTTTCCTAAATAAACTGTTATTTTACCATTTGGACTTGATTTTTTAAAGACCCTTGTTGCTTGTCGTTTACTGACACTGTCAACGGCATCCATATTGATGCTTTTATTATTAAAACCTTCACCTAACTCATTAGCATCATCTGAATCATATGAAAAATCTGATATTGAACTCTCAGACTGTAACAAATAAATTAAATCAAAATTAACCCAAAAAATAAATTCATTTTTAAAGAATAAAAAAAAAAAATTATCATTATAACAATGATAGTAAAAAAATAGGGAGGATTCCAATGAAAAATTATGTCAAGTTTTTATCGTTTAGTGCGGGAGTCATTTTAATCGTTGATCAGAGAACATGGCTCATTGGGGATACAAGTTTTAAATGTAGAACGTGACAAGCAATTAAACCGGACGTCGTCAACGTGTTGCATACATATTATACAACTATAAAAAAAAAAAAAGAAATATAAAAATTAATGAAAAAGATAATTTTAAAAATTATTTGAATGAAAAATTAAAAGATTTAATATTTTAAATATTAAAAACATCAGATTAAATTATACATTAATAGTTACTATTTTTAAAAACATGTTTTTCTTTTTTTAAAAGAAATAAAAAAAATAACTATTAAAATTTTATTGATGATGGGTGTGTAATCAAGGTCGTTGTAAATTGTCATTAAACTAATTTACATATTGACATTATTCATAATCTTCAGCATAACCAGTGCGTAGTTTGGTCCAATTTTCAATCAATAATAATTGTATACAATATACTGCGCAATATTAAATTGCAATATAATAAACAACTGAAAAATTATTACCTCTTGCATTGTGAAATCCATTCACAATAGATATATTATAACAAATTATAACAATAATTTAATTCAACTAGTATTAATGACAAACAAATCTAACGAAAATTAAAATTTAATTTAAAACAATGTGATTAATATATAATAACATGATTTGTTGTCTTTTTTTTTTTTTTGCTTTGTTATTAAAAAAAATAAAAAAATCAATGAGTCGTTACAGACAGATTGTCAAGCATAAACTGATGGACAAATAAAATCAAGTTTTATGTACGTCTGTCAATTCCAGAGACCCGGTGCTAGTCTCCATAATTCTCATTGAGATTAAATATGTATATAGATGTATATATGTTTTATAATATTGCCGAGTGTATCTGTCTATTGGCTTGTATAATATCAAACTCTCTTCACACATTGTTCATCTATATACATATATTAATATCGTGCGCGGCATATCCACAGGGAATTATTGTACAATTCGAGTGGTAATAACATCGTCACAATTTTCATCATTATAATAATAATAAAAAAAAATACTTGTGATGATGGAAGATGTAGAGAAATAAAGGTCAATAGGACTACAATATTTCTTAAATGAATTTTCATCTCTATAAAAAACATATATGGTAATTGTGATATATCAGTTGAAGTAAATTCATTTTTATTATTATTTTATTTGAAAGTTCAATCTTTGTTTTATGTACGAGAATAAAATATCAATTTTAAATGAGTTTATATAGATTTTTTTTTTATTTTTGATTTCTTCGATGTATGGAATTATTAATTTTTCATGTGAGTTATTTTTTAACGAGATGAAATTATTATCACTTGAAGAGAAAAAATAATTAATCGATAATATATTTTAAATGATTATTTGATAATAATAATTTTTTTTTTTATATCAAGTTAAGTGTAATAAAAATAATCAAGTGGATTTTTGATATTGTCAATTATTTTTGTTGCTTTTGTGTTTTAATTTTATTTTTGATAATGTGTTTTTCTATGGATAAATTTAATAAACAATTGTCAAAATAATCTTGAATTTTTTATATTTTTTTTTTAACATTCAAGTGGTGGTAGTAACGGTATATATATTTTATATTTTTTGCATATTCAATGTATGCTCCTACTGTATATGCGAAGCACATGCGTTCAATTCTATCGATTTGCCTTATCTACACACACTCAATGTGGAACACAAGTACCCTACTACAAAAGCCATTTTGCCTCCAATGAAAACACTCATATATGTATAAAAAAATATATATATTTGCAATAAAAAAGAAAATAAAAAAGCAAAAAAAAAGTATAAAAAAATTGTATTTTTAAAAATAATACATTGATTATTAAATATTATTTATAACTTCTAATGACAAACAAGAAAATTAATATTATTTATAATAATTAATAATCATAGTTATTTTATTACTTTATAAAAAAAAAAAAAACAAACTTGATATGATAAATTTCATTTTAATATATATTTTTTTCTATAAATAAATTAATTTCAAAGTTAAAAATTATACTGAAAAGTGAATTAGTATATTTGAAAATCGTTCATTCATAAATAAAACTTTGTTTGCTCTAGAAACTATGATCCTTTGCCATTTTCTGATAAGAAATATTTCGGAGAAAAATATACTCTATCAACTTTGTATGTATGATTGAATAAAGTATGAAAAAAAAAACTTTAAAAATTTTTTATATAATAAATCAAACAAAAAAAAATATAAAAAATAGTTTGTTTAGATTATAAAAACTTAAAATGTTTGTATTACATATCTAAAATTAGATTTATTTATATTTATTTTTATGAAAATCAATGGATAAAAAAAAAAAATTTATAAATAAAAATGGAAAAATATATGTAACAAACATTTTTTTGTGAAACGTAATAAGTGAAGTCGTGTAAAAACTATTACCATAATGCCATCAACGATCATAGAAGCAATATTATAATTTTCATATAAAACACACACCTTGAGTTGAGTCATCAGACCGATCATCGATGCGTACAGGAAGTCGATACATTTGTATCTACCGGAAATACGTGAGGAGTAGTGTAACAAATAAAAAAAAAAATTGAAAATACAAATAAATAAATAAGCATTACGCACGAGTTACAAAAGCAGATGAATAAAATAAATAAATAAATAATAATTAATTTATAAATTATAATAAATAATATTTTTTATAGAAAAATAAATTTTAAAAATAATGAAAAAACCTTTTGCTGTACTTGAAAAATTTATAAAGGATCATTTGTAATTGAAAACGTTAAATTAATACTAAAAAAATTTTATTGATTTTCCTTTTTTTTGTATTTTTAAATTAAATTTTCGATAAAAGCAAAAATTTTAAGTGACTCACTTTGATGTCTGTGTACATGCAAGCTCAAAAAATAGTTGAAAAGTATTTTCTCCACGTAATATTTCATTTTTTTTATGATACAAAAATACATGTGACTTTTTTATTTGAAAACAAAAAAATATATTTAATGCATGTGCATTTACAGGAGTTTTAAAAGTATGTCGTATGTGACATAGAAATAAAAAAAAAAAAAATCCAAGTGTGCATATAAAATATATGTAGGGAGTAGTAATTTTAAAAAGGGGAGAAGAAAAAAATAAATAAATTAAAAAAAAAAAAAAAAACACTTGTGGGTAATTTGCAATGTTGTATTAAAACCCTGTGGTTTTCATTCAACACGATATATATTTTTATATGACTTCAATATAAATTTGCAGTCTAGACTTAAAATAATATGAAAAATATATTTATCAAATTTTATTATCTACAAAAAACAGTAAATAAATAAGCAAAAATTCTGACTAAATAAAAACAGTAAATAAATAAAATACTAGCCAATTTTTGTTCTAAATTTAGATAGCAATAGTTTAGCTAAACTATGACGCATGTATTAATCACAATCCTAGGAGAACATGAATAACGTGTAAAAAAAATAAAGTCAATTTACGATGAGAAAGAAGACTATAAAGAATAGAAAAAAAAAAAAAAAAAAAGACATCTAAACGATAATTACAAATACGTAAATATATCCTGAAAATTTGTCAGTTTAAAAAGTTTTCTCATTTCCTATAGCCAAGTTTTAATTTATATACTCTGTCGATTTTCATTGTATAATATTTACACTGTTAAAATTAACAACTTGTTTCAATAATTCTCATTTGCATTGTTTTTAATTAATTAAAATTATTTTTCCATGATATTGTTGAACACCAACAGTCAATTTAAAATATAAATTATTATTCGTTTTGTGTAATCTTTTGTGTAGCGAATAAAAAGCAGGATAACAAAAAAGGAAAAAAAAAAATAGAACAACTTCTATGTACACACATAACAATATATCAAGGGAAAAAAAAAAAAAAAGCTGAAAGATATTTTAGCTTTTTTTATTGTCAAAGAGAAAATTGTCAAAGTTACTTGATGTGAATGTCAAATGGCAATTTTAAGGTGTGATATCAAAAGTATCACTTTGAACATTATTTTTTTTTGTCTATTTATTTAAAAAAAATATTTTTAACTCGAGTTTAACTTTAATTTGTTATAATTTTTTTTAGAAAATATTTATGGCAGTTAATTGAGGCAATTAAATCAACTGATTAGCTACATTATCTTGATACAGGTGTACTAGATAATTATAATTTTATACAACCAACATTTATCATTTTAAACATACATTTATATAATTTTATTTTATCAACTAATCGACTTATTCAAGTGGTAAAATATCACAACGAGATAACGCTATTATTTAAATATACAAAAATAAAAAAAAATAAAAATTAGCTTGATTGATTTCTAGGTGAAACATTGTAAATATGTATGTCTGAATTTGTATTTACCATAAAATTAAACAAAGTATAGAATTACCAAAAATAAAAATAAACAAAAATGAGCAAAATTTTTTGATATCCATGATATTTAACTGGTCTAAAAAATAAATGAAAAAAAATAAATAAAAAGAAGGAATACATATATATTTACAGGATTTTTTTTAGTGGAATGAGAGAGAAAAGAGCTTGAGGCTCGTGAGAAGGGCCTGAAACGACCAAAAGAATCCCACGGTACCCAGGCATTTTCCCATGGATCTCGAGCAACCGGTTCCGAAAACATAGGCATCTCTAATACCTCAACGGTGTGTATATTATTGTATATTAAAAATAAAAAAAATAAAATAAAATTTATATATGAAAAGATGGGCCATTCACCTTGCGCAATTCGACATTTCCTAAACCATTATATACCCATTATTTTTCCCTAAATCCCATGAGGATTTTCTTCTGATAATCTCACACAATTTTCTTATTTTTTTATTCTCTCTATTTTATTTTTTTTTTCATAAAAACTTTGACTTTTATATATACTAAATTTACATATATTGCAAAATGTTTTTATTTAAATTAAACAAATAATAATTTATCATTATGTAAATTATTATTTTTTAAAGTAAACAATGAAATTATTATTTTATTTATTTGAATTTGCATATTTAGTAAGTTTGACAATTATGTATTATTTTTTTTTTAACTTCAATGCAATTTTAACAACAAAAAAGAAAAACAAGTGTATTATTTTGTTGTATTTTTTATACGTCATTTTGTGTAGTTGTATAAACGGCATTGTTTGTATGGCAATTGTGCATTCCCTTCATTCTATAAAGAGAGTAATTCAACAGAAAAAAAAAAGAATAAAAAAAATGCAGTGTCTATTTTTGAAAAGTTTAATATAATTATTTAACAAATTAATAGTTTTTTTGATAAATTGAAATTAATACACTTTGCCAGATGATAAACAATAATACATTTATTTTTATTTTTTATTGTAATTGACGTGACAAGAGTATTTACTCAAGATCGGAGTAAAAAAGAGAGAAAAAAAAAAGGAAAAAAAATCAACTCACCCAGGTGTGTTGTTGTCTCGAATGTGGCCAAACTTTTGATTAAAATAAACAATTAATATTTGTCACAATAAATAAAATAACCACGTTAATTATCATCACACAATAACACATAAATTAAAACTCGTATATTATTTATTTGCTTATTACAATGTTTATTGGATTAAAATGTATGCTTGCCATAGATTATTACAGTGGTCAGAAACACACAGTGAGCTACAATCTTGTGTTAATTTTTTTTCTTTTTTTTTTTCTGTGCTCGATTCAATACCTAAGCGCCTCTAAGGTTGACAAAAGAAACTACCACTAAAAAAAAAAAAATCATACTCACTAGCGTCATCATAGTTATCCATCACAAACTAAAATAGTTCCGAAAAATAATATATTTCCAGGGATGACACTACTTTCCACATAGAAAAAAAAAATAATAATAACAAAAAAAAAAAAACAACAATTGTTGAGAGACAAAAAAACCCATCATCTAATTATTTTTATTAAACAGTACTTTGGCTATTAACGGGTTAATTAACATTTTTATTTAATTGAAAAATGTGGAAAATTTTTTATTAAAAATATGAAATATTTTTTATAGATTAAAAGTAAATTCCTGTAATATCGAATCTCATAATAACACGTCATTTCTAGGGAATAAACAATAAATATTTAGTTTATTTTCTCTCTGACTTTGTCTGACAAGGACATTTGTTTTGACTTTTGACAGTTAAATTTAATATAATATCAAAGTGATACACACAATTAATGATAATTATTTATCATTAAAATAATAATTATCTATATCCATGTAGTAAATAATCAAGTCAGTAAGTTTTTTAATAACAAAATATACATGTAAATTATTATATTATGATTATTATGTTATTCAAGTAGGCGTTGCATTATTATTATGTTATTATTTTTTGTTGTGTACGTGTTTAGTAATAAAAAATATAGTTATTAAATGATTGTTAAATTTTTTAGATGGCTGACAATAAGTTAAATGAATTTGAGGTAAACACAAAGCCTTGTTGTACAATGGAAGAGAGAACAGAATATTTTATAAAATTAGAAAAATGGTTACAAGAAGCACATGCATGGCAAAGTGTTGCTGCAATGTTTCCTTATTATTTAATGTCTGGACAAATTTATCAGCAACAAAATGGTACTAGTTATTAATTGCTTATTAATAAACAAAATTATTTTATTTGTTTATTCTACTTTAAGGTGCTCCATTTGTATCACAAATTCAACATGCAGGAATAACTCCAATGTCAAATGGGCAATCAGTTCCAACACCAGAAGGTATCACAAAATATAATATTAGAATATCATTAAATTAATAATAAATTCATATTATTGATTGATTTAAAAAAGCAGGGATTATTTAAATTATTTTTAACAACTATTAGTCTATTGATAAACAGATAATATTATTTTTAAGGAATTGAATATCGCATACCACCAATATGGAAGAGATTTGTAGCTGAATTCATTGATTCAGTTATGTTGTTTATATTGAAATTAATATTAACATTATTTATACTCGATGTCATGTCAGCAATGTGAGTATATACTAATAAAAAACATCAATAAAATAATGACGATACTAATTCACATAATAATATTTAGGGACCTGGAGCCTTATAAATTGGATTTATTGGAAACAAGTCTTCGTATTGTTGATTATCGAATGGCAATGGAAGTTGCATCAAAAATACTCATATGGGATTTAGTACACAGATTGGGTGTTTGTATATTTGAGGTATATATAAAAAAAACAACCATTAATATACACAATAATTAATTAATTATATATTTAAGAAAAATAATAATTATTAAATGACGATAGGCTGTTTGGATACAAAATGGTACACATGGACGTATTGGTGGTGCAACACCTGGTAAAATAATTATGGGTTTACGAGTTGTACAATGTCGTAGTATAACACCAGTTGATGTACAAGATAATACAACAATTGTTAGAGTATCACCTGGTACTGATTTGGGACTTCCTTTAGCACTTGGACGATCACTTGTTAAAAGTCTTATTATGACACTATTATTTCCAATGTGTTTTTCATTATTTTCATTTCGTTTTAATCGCACGGGATATGATCTTGCTTGTCATTCAATTGTTGTTGAAGATCCATACAGAAATCAACAACAACAACAACAACAACAACAACAACAACAACAACAACAACAGCGTCAGTAAAATAAAATACCAAATAAATTAAACTTGTAAAAATTATAATATATATTAAAATAAATAATAAAAATGTATAAAAAATTGTCGTGATATGTACATATATAAAATGATAAAATACAATTGATTTATTTGAATCTATTTTTAAATTAATGTTATTATTTTTAATTGTTTTTAATATTCATTTTAATATTTTTATTATAATTGTTAATTAATTTTATTTCTTTACCGACTGCTGTACTCATATGGTTTGACACAATGTTTATGCCCATATTAAAAAAAGAAAAAAAAGTAAATATACATATAATAATAAACGAGTAAGAAAGAGATAAAAAATATTCGACCAATGACGTCACTTCCCAGTCAAACGTGGCGGCCACGAACAGACAGGGAAGGTAGGAGTGGCCGTCTGTCGATCTGTCAAGTTGCTCATTTTATTTTTCAGCTTAATAATAAATACTATTTGTTTATTAAATTAATATTATTATTATAAACAGTTTATTAGTGAATATATTGTGTTATTAATTAAAAAATATATTATTTTTTGTTTTTAATAATGTCGTCCTCTGGGGATTTTGGTAATCCATTGAGAAAATTTAAGCTTGTCTTTCTTGGTGAACAAAGTGGTAAGCTAAATATTTATCATCATTATTATTATTATTATTATTATTATTGTTATATTTATTTCAATGAAATTATTAGTTGATGGATCAATATTGTCAATGTGATTATCAATGTTTATTATTATTCATGGAATTTTATTAAAATTTATAATTATTATGAGCTTTTTTTCTCCTTGACTCGACAAACTATATACATTTTTTAAGTTGTCATGTTCGAGGTTATAAATCGATATGGTCCGAGTCACTTTGTCTACTCAGTATTTTATTTTATTTTATTTTTTATATCTTTAATCTTTTTATTATAATAAATATTGTCCATCATTGATATTTTTTATAATCATTATTTCAATAAATAATAATTGACAAAAAAACATTTTTTTTTTCTTTTTGTTTTTATAATTTTGTAGTTTTATTTGAAGTATGGATTTTTTAATTTCATTATACATTGATGATGATAATGGCTCATGAGTGAAAGTAAATTATTACTTTCTCATGTGAATTTAATTTTTTTTTAAAACATGAAAGTCTGTGTCAATATGAAGTGGGCATGTAATATATGATAATGATCCTGGCAGAGACACAGAAAAAAAAATATACATTCTTTTTTTCTTTATTTATTCATCACCCACAAGTTTCAATAAAAATTCAAATTTAGACATTGATAATTTACATTTATTCTTTTCATATAGAAAAATATTATTTACAATAAATAAATAATAATAATAATTTAAATTTTCAGTTGGTAAAACATCACTTATTACTCGTTTCATGTATGACAGCTTTGACAACACGTATCAGGTGAATTATAAATTTAATTTAGCATTAAATTAATTTATTTGTTAAACTTAATTAATTATAAATATATTTTCTTTTTTATTTATCAAATTACAGGCAACAATAGGAATCGATTTTCTAAGCAAAACTATGTATCTTGAGGACAGAACTGTTAGATTACAGCTTTGGGATACAGCTGGACAAGAAAGGTTTTTAATTAATTAAATTAAAATAGAAAATTTAATTAATTTTGAGTTGATAATTGATTTATTAATTATTTATTTAGATTTAGAAGTTTAATTCCCAGCTACATTAGAGATTCGACTGTTGCTGTTGTCGTTTATGATATAACCAGTATGTTATTTTGATTAATAAATATAGGTATATATTAAAATTAATAATTGTAAATTAATTGTTTATAATTAATATAACAGATGCAAATTCATTTCATCAAACATCCAAGTGGATTGATGATGTACGAACGGAAAGAGGCAGTGATGTTATTATCATGTTAGTTGGCAACAAAACAGATTTAAGTGATAAGCGACAAGTGTCAACTGAAGATGGTGAACGCAAAGCTAAGGAACTTAATGTTATGTTTATTGAAACAAGTGCTAAAGCTGGTTACAATGTGAAGCAGGTAATTTATTTTTTAAAATTAATCAGTAAAACTTTTAAGCTTTTTATATTTTTACTTTTTTATGATTATTTTTGTTATTTAGCTCTTCAGAAGGGTTGCTGCTGCTCTTCCAGGCATGGACTCAACAGAAAATAAGCCACCAGAAGACAGTATCCTTTTTAAAATTAAAATACTATTTTTAAAAATGTTGCATGTTTTTAATTTTAAATTTTCAATATAATTATTTAAAAATTCCAGATAATTTCGAATAACAATTCATCATTTTTTTTTGTTTTTTTCTTCTCTATTTTCGGCACACATTTTTTATTCAAATTTCGAGAAAAAAAAACAATCATAATTCATCAACTTTTTTTTAAATTTTGAATTAATTAAATTTAATTTTTAATCGCGAGTGTATTTTTAATTTTATAATTTTAATTTATTTTGTGTTTTCCTTAATTTTTTTTTTTTCTTTAAAACCTGTAGTGCAAGAAGTAGTTCTCAAGGACACACCAATTGAACTGAAAGCGTCGGAGAGCAGTTGTGCATGCTAAATCAAGAGCATTTTCTAAATGATAGATGAAAATATGATAAAAAAAAAAAATAAGAAAATTTTAATTTAATTTATTTACGATAATGAAATTCTTTTTATTTTTTTTTTTTTTGTGTGCAGATTGAACTGAGATACTTTTACTCAGTGTAAGCTTGTGTTCTGTTATTTTTTTATTTATTTAATTTTTGTTTTCATTTTGCAACACGATACATGATTGATATATGACAAATCATTGTTTTCATTAATGTGATACAATTTTTTTTAAAATGATCGTTATTATCTCACAACATCTACATACAACGAATAACAATAAAATTATATCCCACGATATTTATTGATTGTTTATTAAATAATATTACAAGTGATATAATTCAAATACATATTAAATTATTCACATTAAAAAAAAAAAACAAATCACAATTATAAATGTCACTTGATCGTCCCCTGTTGCATTTAATCTTGCTCATAATCGTAATAATAATAATATTTATTGATAAAATTTCGGTATTTAAAAGCAGTTTATATAATAAATAATTAAATGAAAAATATGTTTTAAAAAGCTCACAATTATTATTTCATTTTTATCTAAAATTAAGTACAATAAATAGCAATAAGAGTGCTTTTGTTGATTTGATTGATTAAAAATTCAACATAAAAAAAAGACTTAGGGCTGTAACTGATAAGGTATTTAAATAAAAACAATTCGTGCTAATGAAAATATATTTATATTGATATTTAATTATTATAAATTATAACAATGGACTTTGAGGGATAAACACTGATTCATACAACACAGAAAAAATTTTTTTTTAAAACATAAAAACTAGTTAATTAAAAGGGTGAATTCATTGTATTTTAGCTTGTCACTTTTTTTTTTTTTAATTAATTTTGTGCTCATTAAAAAATAAAAAGAAAACAAGTCATATTTTGACTAAAAAATTGAATGAATTAAAAACACAATATTTCATAAAGCGAAAAAAATAAAGTTGTAAATAATTTCAATGTTGGGAATATGGATGATAAAAAAAAAAAAAAGAAAAATACATTTAAATGTAGGTAGTATTTATGTCATGTCACTTTTGTTAATTCATATTATTGTAATCTTTTTATTTGTATTAAAAAATTAAAACTACCAAGGCACAGGTTTTAGTATTGTTTTGTATATTTTTATTTTAAAATGAAATAAAAAATTGTCATTGCTGATGAAAATACATATGTAAAAGACCTTAACAATAATAATGAAAATCACAGCTGTCGACTTGCAGAATCAATCACCAATGCAGAATGGCTCTACTGAAGGTGAAGGTGGTTGCATTTGCTAGGATGAATAATAATAATGCAGGTCAATAATTATTTGTTGACAAAACGAACCAGTTAACTCTACAAAATTCATGATTAACATGATTATTAAATATAATCATGTTTTTTATTTAATTAATTTGTCTTAATTTAATTAAACAAAAGAAAAAAAAAAAGTTAACTTTAAAAACTTACAGTGCAATTTAAATCTGAAATGAAAAATATAAATTTAAAAAAAAACTAATAAATAGTAGGAAAAATTGAATATCGTTTAAGTGTGCTTGTGCGGTTTTTTAGCAAAAAAAAAAACAAACAAACTAAAAATAATAATAAAAAAAATGTGCAATTTTGCTTGTTAAAAAAAATTTATTGTAAAAGTTGTCTGATACATTTGTCTTCGAAACGATTAAGTAATTTATAATGGTTTTATTATTAATTTTAAAAATTTTAAAACTAACAACAGTAAGAATAATTTTTTGTATTTTATTTTTTAATTTATATTATTAACGATATTGTTTTGTTTAAATTTATTACTACCGATTTTTACTTTTTATTTATTTCGTTTATATTTTTTCCACGATTTACAACGGTTTTGTTTTTTTGTGTAAAAATAAAAATAAGATATGAAATTTATCGTTACAAATGTATCACAATTGTTGGGCACTTTTTTTTTTTTTTTTGTTTGCCTAAGAGACGCATAAAGATGCACGCTGATAAATTGTCACAATATTTGCGCAATGTCAAGAGATAAAAATATAAAATAAAAATGACAAAAATAGTCACACACTTTTTGAGTGAAATCAATTAAAAATTTTGTTACAATATTAATCTAAGAGACTGAATGTTTTTTCATATTTTCAACAAACCAGTATGTAGTTATTGAGAATTTATTTAAATAATTCGTTATTATTATTATCCAAGATAATATAATGATTAAATGTTTTTTTTTAATTTTAAATACACAAAGTGTATAGCTTTATTTAATTATTTTTAATTTTTCTATATTGAATATAACGAAAATCACAGTCTGTGAAAAATAATAATCATCTGTGATCGGTGTAAGCTTGAAGAAAAAAATTAAAGAAAAATAGACTAAATAAAATTAAAAACACCAATATGCTTGCGTAAATTCAACAAATATTTGCACTTTTTTAACTGTGCAAATGAATAAATAATTAAAAATAAAACATAATCCATTAGTAATCCAAATTTTGATAAATAATTATAAAAAAAAAAAATCCATTGTCGTTGATTTTCAACAATAGCTATTATTTTAGATTTTCTCACAGCCAAGTAAACTTCAAATCTAAAAAAAACGAAAAGCTTTAATTAAAAAAAAAACAAAAGCTTTCAACTTGTAATTTTTAAAACCATCGAGACATTAAAAAACGAAAATATTTTTCATTTAAAAAAACTAAATTTAGCTTGATTAAAAATAAAATGCACATCCGTAATATTTTATCAACTTTTTTTTCTATTATTTTTCAGGTAGATATATAGATTAAAAAAAAAATAATAAATGATAGATATTAATCCCTTAGCTTCGAGCAATAAATGTAGCGCACGCATATAAAAATATCAAACTGTTGTTTTTATCAGAACTATTTTTTTTTAATTATTATATTATTTCGATAAATGAAATAAAAAATTGTATGTATATCATTAATTTATTATTTATAAATTCAAGAAAATTATCAAAGAAAAATTGAATAAATAAATTGGCTTCATTGGCAACTGAATTTTTATTGAATTTTTATTATTTTTAGATAATAAAAAAAAAAGGAAAATGTGTGTTATTAATTGGAGTGACAAAACAATGATTTTGTGGATTAAAAAAATTAACTATCAATCATTATAATGGCTCATTTTTACTTTATTATAATATCAATTATATACAAACTCAAATTTCACATGTACATCATTAAATTTTTGTCTAAACACACCACTTGTCAATCTTAAATCTATTTTACAATTTTTTATTTTCAATTATTCTTGTCGTTTTTTTGTTTTTAAATTATTTTTTATTCATCTTGTTCATATTTCATTGATTTTCTCTCCATCAAAAAGATATTCTCAGTCAAATTCACTTAATAATATATTTATTTATTTATTATATTTATTTATTCTTTTTATTTACAATATAGAATATATCTATTTATAATAAATTAAACATTGGGAAATATCGTCAATTGAAATTGTCAATTTATGAAAAAAAAAATGATAGTAATTTTATTAAATTTATTATATATCAACAAAAAAAATTTAAATTATATTCGCATTATAAATTTTTTATTCAACTCTGTCAGTTTATTAAATTTTTTTTTTTTCATTATTGAACATTTTTAATTCATCTTTTATATCTACGAGTTGTTATTGAATACTTTGGCAGTATTTATTTTTTTTTCAATGTTGAAATATATAACTGTTTTTTTTTTATCGAGTAATAATATCTCCTATCTTTTGTTTATATTTATTTCGAATTTTTTTATCAATTGAGCATTTAGTGCTGATAAATAAATGCAAATATAAATCGAGGAGAGCGAAGCACTTTATAATAAATTATTATTTTTCATTTAACTGTACAGAATGTTGTTTTTTTTTTTTTTTATATTTTTTATTTAAAAAAATTTGTATTCAAGTCTTTATTTATTTATTAAATCATTGAAGCAACAACAACAGTGTTGGCCCCGTAAAATTTTTAATTATTTAAAATTAAATTAAAATAAATAATTTGATTTTAAAAATTTAATGCAATAAAATAAATAAACACTGTACATTTGAAAATAAAATAAAAATACATAAAAAGTTTTCAAATAAATTGTGCATTATAATATTTAAAAAAACAAAAACAACAAACAATAGTTCATTTTATAATATCTTCTGCGTTATTGACAGTAGCATTTGACTATTTTCACTCGAGTTATACAGTGCCCTGGTTCGACAAAAAATTCAACCAGGCATCGAAATAATTCTTTAAAAAGTTCAATAAATTTTCAAAGAACTACTCGAAAATTTAACAATGATCTTCCGTTTAACTGAACCAATTCAATCTTTCGGAATTTCGACTTTTAACAATTGTCTACATTTATCGTATAACTGTACAAAGAATCGTACTTGTCGTCGTTTGTTGAAAAACTTTTTCAAATTTCACATAGTTTAGCATTCAACTATACATTCAATACACACTGAAATCACTAGTATGTCACTCCCATATTTTTCATGTACATCCTCACACTCTTCCACAACACACCCATCAGACGATAAAATTTCCATATCAAATAGAAACTATTATTACTATTATTATTACTATTATTTGTTTCATTTTATTTAAACTTTTTTTTTTTTATTTTCTTTGTTAATATGATAAATGACATTCTTCACTTTCAATTTTATACAAACAAAAAAAAAAAAAAAAGAAAAACTGTCACTGAATTATTTTTTTGTGTCTTTATTAGTTAATTAATTAATTAATTAATTTTTTTTTCAAATCACTATAGGTACATGTTTTATAAACAGTGGTAAATTTAATATTTATAATAGTATAAATTTCATTTAATTCCACGTTAACTTCAAGATTATCTCATCAAACGAGTTATAAATAATAAATATAAAATGAAATATTAAAAAAGTCAGTCTACTCGCTGGATAATCACTTGTTTTTTAAATTTTAAATTTTAAATTTTTAACATATTAACAAATCACTAATCCGAGAACAGCCCTAAAGGCCGTTGTCCTAGAGTCAGACACGTAATTCTTCCATCATTTGTTGATGATTATGACTTTTTTTTAATGTACCAACACTAGACATTTGTAAACTTTCACCTGGTTGTAATTGATTTGGACTTATTATTAAATTTTGTCCACTTCCAGTTGTTGTTTTTGTTAATTTTGTATTTTTAGGTGGTGGTGGTGGCATTGGTACAAGACATGTTGTATTTTGTAAATCAGCAAAATCAGGTGGTGCCATGTGTTGTATATGATGACGTTCTGTTGGTGTTTTAGTATCAATATCACCACAAATATTATTTGGCATTGAACCATTTTCTTGACGTTTTTTTGGACATTGATGTTGACTTTTATCACGTTGATAATAAACACCAGCAAATATTAAAACATTTAAAATTAATAAACTACAACCAATTGCAATTGTAACACTTAATGCTGTTGAATATGCTGCAAAACCATCTTCTGGTTGTGTTGTTGTTTCTTCAAATGATAATTCACTTGGTGATGATGTTGTTGTATTGTGTGTTTTATCACTAATTGATTCAATTGTCGTTGCTTTTGTTGAACTTGGTATTCTTTGAATAAATTTTGGTGGTACCTTGATGAAAAAAAAAGAAAAGGAAATTAATTAATTTTATATTAAAGCACATATATTCATTTGATAAATAAAATATAAAATTACCTGCTCAGCATCAAGTAGATGATGAGATCTTGGTACATCATCTAGACCAGGCTTATGAAGATCAGGAACGAGATTTAACCAAAATGACAGTCTATGTGCTCTGTAATGATTTTTTAATTTGCTTTTTGTATCTGAAAATATAAAAATTAATTGTATTAATTTTAATATTTTATTATAAAAAAAGAAAAAAAATGTTTTCTATATTTTTTCATGATTAAAATTGTATATGAAATGAATGTTTATGTCCAAGAGTCAGGGTAAATGGTGTATATCGATTAAAGATATCAGATGCATTAAATTTCAATTGTACAATTGGAGCGTGAGAAGAAGGCACGCTTGTTGAGATGTAGAAACGAATGAGACTGGTTGGTTGGTTGTGAGTTAGTTGAAGGAAACAGCTTGAAACGAATGATGGCTCAAGGCCTCAGTTGGTTTTGTATACTTATATATACAGTTGTACAAGGGGTAAAAGAGAAAATTGTATTTGACGATACAAGAAAATGAGACAGACAATATCCTGGGGAGTTGCTTGATCGCTTGCTGATGGAGTAAAATAAATTGAATGCACAAAATAAAAAAATACAAATATAAATGAGATAAAAACTAAAAAGTTAAATTTATTATTATTTAATTAAAATATAAAAGTAAATGATGAAAAAAAATATATCAAGTCAATGAATAATTAAATTTTAAATATAATAAAGTTTATTTATTACCAAGACTAAGATAATTTTTATGAACAGCTTCATAAGGTGTCCAGACAATGTTTTTTAATTTAGTTCTTTCTGAACGTGATCCTGATACTTCTGTTGAGCCCTCATTTGGATTTCTGTAAGATTTAAAAAAACAAAAAATAAATCAAGTTAAAAGAAATAATAAACTTTATACAAGGTACAAATTATTTTTATTTTAAACTATAAGTTTCTTTAAAAAGTTTTGAGCAAATGTTAACATTTCCAAGTTTTATTTTTTTATTTTTGAACTTACCCAGTACGAGCAAAGTTTGTAAAGTACAGTATAATACTCTCTGACAATGTTATTTCAGCGCGAGTGTAGTTTTTTGGCCAATGAGACAGACCACCAATCAGTGGAGCACCAAAAAGATATGGTAGTTCTTCACCATGAATACATCCTTGTCTCTGAAACAAAAAATATATATATATATATATATAAATAAAACTTTATACTATTAGCTCAGTTTAAATATAATTTCCAAACGAATAAATATTCAACTAAATCAATAAATTGTTTTTTAATTTGTGTTGATATTTTATTTGTTCATTTTGTTCAAGTTTTTTTTTTTCACCTGGATGAGTTGATTTTTTTTTACTTTGATCATGAGTAAATATACTATTTTAATGAAAAAAATTTATTATTTATTATCATCTGGCACGAATTAATATCCGAGATATTGATTTGAAGAAAAATTTCTATAATAAAAAAGAAAATATAAAATTTAATATTTATTTAATTAATATTTTCAAATAGTTTTTATTTAAAATATAATTTATCTAAAATTATGGAAAATAATTATGTTATCTTGTTGTCGACATGTGTGTTGAATTAGTGACATATGGACTCCATGAAATTATAACTCAACGAGTTTCCAAGTTAGGTTGTAGCGAACCCTTGAATGGTTAAATAAATATCTCAAATACCTGGGGAAATGCCAGAAGGCTTTCAAGTGTCTCTGATGTGGCAAGCAATAGCAGCACATTATATAACATACAACTTGCTAAAAACACAAATTATATATGTATGAGTTTACATATATAACTGACTAATTTCAAAAATTTAAATTATTAATTTTATTCTATCTCAACCTTTTCAAATAAATATAAAACATGAAAAAAAATAAAACTTCAAAAGCTTTACTTTGTAAAACGAAAACTTTACCAATTTTTATGATTATATTTTTATTATTGAATATATTTTTCTGAAATCCCATGGCTTTTCCACAATGTATATTTGAAAATTTCAAGTTTTCAATATTTGTTGTTTCCTTGATGATGTATGTTTGCGACATTGGTAATACTACGGATGTTTATATAAATATATGTAAAAACCACTTCTTGAAAAATCCTTTGATCCAACAAAACATGTTGTTTTTATATTTTTTATATTTTTCTATTTATCCACAATTGCAAAAGAAAATAAAAATATATTCAAACAGATGCAAGCTTATTTCCGCTTGGCACGAAAAAAAATTGCTTCACATAAGAACAGTTGCTTTATATTCGGAAGGAAACTGGTTCATATGCCAGTCTTTTCCATCATGTATTTCATATATCACTTTACTCGAGAACATCTCAACAAGAATTTTCATATTATTTTTTATATTTTAAAATAAAAATAATTTTTATCTTTTATATTACGACTGAACTTGAATATAAAATATGATTTTAATGTCAAGACAATTAACACAATAAACATAAATTGATTTATCATATATATAAATTTAAGATAGTTAATTAAATTTTGATTTTGAATGATTAATGTTTATGTCGTATATTATCGATAAGAGTTTTGGACGTTTAATTAATTTGTATATGTCAAGATGTAGGCGGTGGCTGGGAGTTCAGTGATGTGATACATTGCAACGCTCCATCGCTTCATTTCGAGGATATATGTACATTGGTATGTATGTATATATTGTGTGTGGGAGGGTATGGGATCTGAAGGAAAGAGGGAGTCAAGAGATGGAAGAATAACGAGAAGGGTTGTACAGAAATGGTATGGTGAATTCAGTATAAGGGGAGTCTGGCTAACTTTCGACGATCAGATAACTGTATGAGTAACGGTTCGGTACATTAGATCGTTGTGAAATCGGGAGTTAGGCATCCGGCGTATTGCAATCTTACCCCTCTCCACCAATAAACGGGGTCATGAAATAGGAAGCAAGGAAATTAGCCGGGAAATGAGCAGGACGTGAATTCGAAGAACACTTTTACCCCGGAAACCAAAAAACAAGCTCAAGATATTGATAACATTTTTTACAATTAATTTTCTTTTCTTTTTTTTTCATATTTTTCAATTTTCATCTCATCCAGTTTGTTGAGTTAATGGATTTTTATATATATTTTGCCTTTTTAAGAAATTGATAATTAATATATTTAATGAAAGAAATAATTACCTGTGGATAGTCACCGTATTTAGTTTGATAATCAAATACATAAAGATATGAATTTCTACGTGATTGACTGTGAAGATCAGCTGTTCTTGTTGCTGGTGCAACTGTATTTGCATCACCAAGTGCCTCCAATGTTTCATCCCTTAAAATAATATTCATAAATTATTATTATATTGACATTAACAATACACATTTTAATATAGCTAATTTATTATTAATTTATTTTGTAGGTGATAATCATTAAAGGTTAATTGAGCTCATAATAGTTTAGTAGTCTTGACGTTGTAATTCAAAAGTTTTTTCATTTTAATTAGCAATGAGAGTGTATATATAAGTGGAGAATGAAAAAGTAAAAAAAAAAAATTAAATACAAGAATTAAATGTGGCTAGTAAATATAAAAAGTTTTTAAATTTATTCTGTAACTGGTTTAACACTAAAGTACTAGAATAAAATTATAACGTTGAGTTTATAGAATTTGAAGTTGGTTTTTTTCTTTTTTTTTTATATTTCAAATTTTATTTCTTGCCTCAAGTAAAAAAAAAAAATAAAATAAATATGTATGTAGTATATATTGTAAAAAAAATATGAAAATTGTAAATGTAAATTTTGTATATAGATTTTTTTTTTTCGTATATTTTTATGAAATATTTAAATAATTTTTTATACCTGATGTTGACAGGATGCTGTACAGGTCTTTCCCAGTCAGTATATTCATTTATAATTGTTGCTAAAATTTCAGGCTGATGGTAAGTATATGTATTTCTAACAAATTCACGAAGTATTTTAGTACGCCTGTCAGCTTCCATTCCATACTGTGCATCATCAGCTGTTAGTGAAAAAAATGCTTCTGATCTAACTACACCAACAATCAAATCATATCTGCAAGTAAAAAGACAATAAATTCTCTATTAATTATTTTTAAATAAATGAAAAAAAAATAATAAATATTCATGTTTATTAAAAATGAAATCCAATTAATTTTATTTCGTAAAATATTTCTATCAAAATTATATCGATATAAATATACTATTTATTTATTAAAATAAAAATAATTTTTTTTATTTATTTATTTTTTTAACTACGATTCAGTAATGAGTTTCTAGTGTGTATTTTCAAATATCGTTGTTGTTTTTTCCGGGTGTCTCATATCCCACGATAGGGTTAAAAAACAGCCAAACAATTTTTTTTATTTTTTTTTTGTTGCATTTTCCTATCCTCTTGCTAAACCAACCAATAGCAACAACATCATGTACACTATATATACATCAACTAGTACGAGAAAAGTGATGTTCAATTTTAGAGACTCTGTTTGACTTTTACACAAACTAAAAAAAATAAATATAAAAATAACAACAATATAGGATTGTACAGTAAACGTTTTATATATAATAAAAGCCGGTGAATTTCAATCAAGGGATTTCAATAGTTTACATGTGCTGTTGTTGTTGTTGTTGTTGTCGTTGTTATATATATATATTTTATTTTATTTCTCAAGTTGTAAATTGTTATTTCAATTTTCCTAAATACTAGCATAAAGTTTGTTTTTTTATTTTAAATAGCACACAATTTCTTTGTATCTAGTTTTTCTTTTGTTTTATAAATATTTTGTAATTTTTTACTAATGATAATGTTGTGGATATTTTGCATTATAATATGATAATAATAATTTGACTTTGTAACCTTTTATCTTGAGGTTAAAGTCTCTAGATTGTTATGTCATATTTTGTAAACTTGTAGAATACAAATTAATTTCGGGCAAAGATTATAACAACGACGAAAACGACAAAGTGGTGGAATGTATGTATATATGAAGGGAGAATATGTTATCCGAGAAAATTACTCGTGCTCAACAGTAGGTACAATATGTACACATGCATAAATGGCCCGAAGGATATAATATGTTATTACAAATATAATTTCCGTTATTGTATTTTGTCGTAATCAAATATTTTACGAGTTTTGTTAGAATAACATTGTTTACTTTTTTTTTTTTCATTGTTATACTTTATTAAGTTTCTTTTTTTTTTTTTCTCTCTTATCCAATTTTTCTGCAAACACTGCAAATAGTAATTATATTTTTATTACGAAATATATATATTTAAAAGTTTTTCTCATTTATGCATTATCAAGAATTACTGTGTAATTATATTCATATATTTAAATGAAGATTTGTAAATTTTTTTTTTCATTTTTTTTTTTGTCACCAACAGTTTTTTGTACACATTGAAATAAAGAATGACAATAATTCTTTTATCGTTAAATTTTATATATATTTTGATCATACAGTCTGTTAGACTCAAGAGTACCCATTTTTTTTTCTCTAAATTTATATATTTTTTAATCTCAAAAATTTTTTCATCACATATATGAACATTCGAGTGTCTTTATTTTTTTGTTTAAACTTCGGTGGTTTTTTTTTTTGCGTCCCTGAGGACTAGTACCTTTCAAAAAGAAGGTGGATATATTCAAATAAAAATAAAATTCACAAATAAAAAAAATATATAAAATAAAAAAAATCCTTTGTGAGGCAAATTTGCTTCGTTTAGCATTATAACAAGATATTCTCGTTTGGTTTTTGCTATCATGCGAAATAGCCTCATACATCATCCAAAACGCAATTTTATTTTCTCTTTTTTAGACATGCGTATGTTAGCCTAGGATTTACTCAAGGATTTATTTTTAATAGTTTTTTTTTTTTGTTATAAAAGATAGAGGCTTGTTTTTATTTTTTAAATTTTCATATTCATTTTTTTTTTTTTTTTTTTTTTGCAACAAAATCTCATGTGAAATAATTTATGTAGTTGCGGATATTTCGTTTAAATTTTCTTTTTGTTTGTACAATGTCATATGTAATTTATATTTTTGTAAATAAATTTTAAGGATATAATAAAAATTAAAATCAAGCGTTGAATTATAAAATTAATAAAAAATGTTAATGAAATCACAGAGTGGATATTCAGTTGTCCTTGGCATGTGGCTAATTTTAGTTCAGTTTACTCTGGCACACCAGAGACATTTACCCAACGATTCCCTGTGCTTCGTATCATAATGGAAGCTTATTAACTTTTACGATAGTAACCACAGTCTACTTCTACATACTTTTACCAGCATTTTAACATTAAATAGTTTTATAAACCCATATACAAAATGACTAAAAAAATACACACCAATTTTAATACCTCTCGATTTTATACAGTCAATGTGGCCTTAACACTAAAATATATTCCATCCACGTTTTTTTTAATAACATTTTTAATTTTAATTATTGTTCTTCTCGTAACAACAAATATACATATATAAATATATAAATAGAATCTATTTTAAATTCCATCTCATACATGTATTGTTAAAAAATTCAATCCAACCATTGTCTATTCATAAAACTCGTTACTTTAACAATTAAGACTTGGACTAAATTGCCAAATTCCATTGCCAAGTTAATGTTCATTGTTATTTTTCTCTCATTTTTATTATTTTTTAATTTTTCATTCTTTCTATTTTTCATTTTTACTATTTTTTATCATCATCAATTATTTCTCATCAATGAATCAATTATTCTCATGTAGTAATTAACATTCATCAATAAACTCATTGTTAATTTGCTTGAAAATTATATATATTGTATATATAATTATCTAATACAATAATTAATAATTAATATAATGTATCTTGTGAATTGTAATATAGATGTAAAGGTATATATAAATTTTAGCTCGATAAATAGATTGAATCAATGAGAAATATCAAACTAAAGGACAATAGATTCCATTTGTCGTCAACTGTTAACACACAGTCTGATAGCCATAATGGGATTTTGTGGTTGTTCATTATTTCAAACACGTACAGGAACTCTGACTGTGTCACAACTTTAATTGCCAGTCTCTCTTGTCTATATATGGTCTCGTACTTTTGTGTCTTTCAAGCTTGTAAAGCCAGTCAAGTTAACTCTATTCGACATGTTTCATTGCATATTCAGCAATCTCAATCGATTTTTCTTTTTTTTTTTTCATCTTTATATTATAAAAAATTTTTTAATGGTCAATTATAGGATGAAATTAATTTTTTTTTCTTCTGTCACAAGGTTCTACTGATAATAATTAAAATTATAATGTTATTAAAATTTTGCTTAAAGATATTTAATTAATCTTTAAATTGGAAAAAATTAAATTAAATTTAAAGTGATGATAATTCAACATAAAATTATGATAAATAGTTATTACAATTTTTAGTTTATTTAATTTGGCATACCTTGATAATTTAGCAATGACATCTTTCCTGAGAAGTATATTATTTAGTGTATTGATTGTATCAACTTGTAGTGTAAAGTCGTGATCATCTGGGTCACCAGGATCAATAACAACACCATCTATACTTGGACCAAATGCTGGAGCAAATGAAAGTCCTCTTATTGGGACGGACATGAGACTTTCAACTGGTACATCACGCAAACATCGCAACAATGATTGTGGATCATGGGCAACCTGTAGAATAATCATAAAAATAAATATATTAAATTTAATATTACTTTTGTCGTTTGCATCGGTTTTAGCTTTACTCTATTTTTTTTTTTTCATTTTTTTAATATCTTTTTAAAGTTAGATATAGTAATAGACATTTAAAGTTCATATTTTCAATAACAATATATTATTTTATGTTGAAAATATTTCTATATTATTAAAGACAAATTATTATAATATTTTATGTGTACATGATTTATTTATCAATCTACAACATATGAATCAAGAGATATTGAAAAATATAATGCACATCGATCAATTCAGTGTGGGAATTTAAAAATAAATAAAATAAATAAAAAAAAAATAAATACGATGAGAATAAGCTGTCGATGAGATAAAAAAATATACACTATATAAATATATGCATTCAGTTGCAATCTATACAATTTCTCTTATCCCTTTTTGCTTCTCATTTCCACACTGACATGTTGCTTGTACATGCAAACATATCCCATTTTATTCATCTCTTTTCTTCACGTATGTATACTCTAGCTTTTCAACATCAGCATCACGAGAATTCTATGAATGAAAAAAAAAATAAAATAAAAATAAAACCGTGTAGGGAAATCAAACCACGGTATTTCTCAGTGTATGTACATTTAACTATTCACATGGTGAATTTTCAACTAGTCATCACCATCAAACAACAGACAAATCATGATAAAATATAAAATACACATTGATCTTTTGGAAATAAATAGTTTAGTATCAATATGATTATTATTGTAAAATTATTTTAAATCAATTTGATTATTTTGTTTAATTGTTTGTTTGTTTTTTTAGTTAAAATTTAAAGTTAACTTGAATTATAAATTTATATGATTAAAATAACGTAATTATTAGATTTATTTATATGGATTTTGTTTATGAGCATTGAAATGAAAACATTGTATTCAACCGATTAATTTATGTCGATCAATTCATCCTCGATTAATGCCACCGTTTTCAATCGAGTTCATTCTCGATGTTGGTTTGGCTCAGTGCACTGAATACCGAGAATCCACAAATATGTTTCAATCGAGTGGAGTAGACAAACTTTATCATCAATCTGATATTTTATTGCTGTTATTATTATTATTTATATTTTAAACTATCTGTTTGTTTGTTACATGATTGCAGATAGTTATTTTGTCATTTAGAAAAATTTAATAATAATTATCATGTAAATTTAAAAAATTATTTTCAGTATTTACAAATTTTTTTTTGTCTGGATAATAAAGTTCATGTTGACTAGTAAATTCTTGATGAGTTTATGGAGTTTTTATTTCATCACAAGATTATTTTTTCTTTTTCATCTCAAGAATAAAATGTCTAGAATTTTAATTGGTTATTTTTAAATTTAATTTTATTAATAATATAGATGAAAATATTTACCGGTGAACAGTTGAGATGTCTTGCAACTTGCATTGCATAATTTGAAGCTCCTCTAACTAAAGCCCAGGGTGATAGTGCACTACCTGACATGAGAATTCCCCGATGAAATAAAAGACCTGAAATATATAAAAAATTTATTATTATTATTTGCATTAAATATACATCAATGCATATGCAAATTAGTGTTTGAATAATATAATAACAATCTTATTATGTTAATTATCAACAAGACAAATTTCTCACTGATAATATTAGAATATTTATATTTTTTTAAAAATAATATCTGATGGTATTAAATAACATACTAAAAATAAAATAAAACTTGGAAACAATTACTACCTTTTTGAGTAACTTCATTTTTTATATGCATAGTTTTATTATAATTATTTTATTCATTCTCATGTTGTATTGTGTTGTATATAACAAGCTCCTCATGAAACACTTTTATGACTCTCTGGCATTGTAAATTTTTTAAACAATAAAAAAAAATTCTTATATATAATTTTAATCGTCTCAACATGATTGTCAACTTGTAGTCAAAATACGTCACTCTCTTGAGGTCAAGGGGTTTTTCAAAATGTCATTAAATCTCTTCACCAACACAAAACAAAAAAAAAGGCAGAATAATATATTTAATTGGCTTTATTTATTTGTTTATTAGCGGCCATTATACTAATGACATAATTGCGTCATTAATTGTTGTGGCGCCATCTCTTTGTCAATTTATTAATTACATTAATTGTAAATTTACTTTTAAAATTTCGCGCGTTTTTTATTATCCCTGATTGGTTGTATGATTGACCAATTGAAAATACCGGTAATCCGCCGTTTTAGGTGCGTAGCTGTTCGTCCACCCCGCACCAGCGGGGGCAGATACTCCTTGTACGTTTTGGTGGAAGGATGTACGCTTTGCACTTCGTCATTTTCATAACTTTATAATTACCAATTAATCATAAAAAATATAATTATCTAATACTTTAAATTAAGATAATTAAGTGCGTATATTAAAAAGTGATAAAGTGATAATTAAAGCCAGTTATTTTAGTATGAAATTCTCTATGATGCTGCTGTTTCCTGCTGTTCTGTGCTGTTTCTTTGCTGACAAAAATATAATCCTGACTTGTTTATTTCTGTTTCAACGTATGTATTTTTATTTTTCCTATCTTTATTTTTATTTTACTCCAAAAATATTTTCAATGAACTAATCTAACTCCGGCTATAATTCAATACGTATTTTATTAATTGCCAATTTTTTTTTTTATATCCGTGTGATATTTGCATTAGTATGCGTAGCGTGGGTTCGCACTTTTGCACCCACACACACATACAATATATTTTTTTTTTTCCAATAAAAAGAAAAAATATAATATTCCAATTATTTAAATTAAATATTAACATGTCAATAAATATATTAATAATTGATTCATTAAATGAATGTAATTAAATGATTGTTGAATTTTCACGTAGGTGTAATTTGAGTGGTGGTGTGGGTAGCTTGGGTTTGCACACACACATGCATACTCAATATATGTGTTTTCACAAAAAAAAAAAAAAGGAGCATGATGACTACGTAATTAGTTTCGTTTTACAAACAAAAATATTTACATCTTGCTCTTGAATTACCACACGGAATCTCGTCGTATTATTATTAATAATAATAAATATATTTGTCAAATAATATTGACAAGTAAATATTTACATGGCATATATGTTAAGTGTTGGATAATATCCTTAGGGCATTTGGTCACATGGACTGGACAATCCAAATTGACATCAAACTGGCTACAATGCAAATGATCATTCTGTTTTATTATTCTCATATTAGTCATGAATTTTAGGATAATCAGTAAATCACGTAATATTAAAGAGTAGAAATTTGACATAACTTATTGTTGATTTGTGTGTTAGATTCTTGTTATGCAATCTGGTACCATCAGTGGTGCTTGTCAAATGTTGTCATTCTAATATTGCCCAAAGCTAATTTTGTAATATCCCAATGGGCTTTGGATTGATAATATCAGTATCATATGTTACGTAATAAGTACGTGACATTTTGCTTTGAAATTAATCTTTGATTATTATAATTAATTGTGTTATAATAAGACAATATTTTTTTTATTCATGTCGAGATTGATATTAATTATAATTATCAAAATAATGTGATGATAATAATAATTAAACACATGACATTTTAAAGCATCGTGTTAATTGATGATGATTGATTGTACGTAACTTGTTGTATAGAGAAGATGATAGTGTAGATATGTTGCAAGAGATTATAGGTTGGTTGATGAATCCTTTGGTAAAACCACCCGGCGATTATATTTGACGGTGGACAAATGATTTGGGTTTTGCTCTCTTGGGTGCGTCTGTGGCCACCGACATATTAGGCACTATGAGGTTTAGGAGAAGTCGGTTGATATTCATCAGCAATATATATACACCTATTGAGTGAGAAACTCAAGGGCTTGGTAGGTAGTTTAGGCGGAGGAGTAATAGTCTCTTGTTGGTTAGTGTCTGCTATAAATTACAACGAGGAAATCGCTTGACCCAAAGCCACATCTTGACGTCCAACTGGACTTTCTAACTTGCATGAAAATTATTATCTCAAACAATTTTTAATATTTATCATTTTCATAAGGCTCATTATAAATTATTTATATTATTATGATTTATCAATGCGGGTTTTGTTTAATATTATTTAATATCTATTATTTTTCAGTTGGTTAATAAATTATCCTGGTCAAATGTATTTTATATTTATAGTTAAATGCAAAAGAAATTGTCTTTTTTTTTTTTTTAAATTTTTTTTGTTGCCCAAACTTCCGGGACATATCTAGCGAACTTGCGGAAGTTGCACGACGGGATAAACGATAGAACGACTGGGGCGTGTACATTTTTTTTTTTTTTTTTTATACACAAACTCTTTCTCTCCCTTCACGAGATGAATTTATATTTACTATTTTTTTATTTTATTCTTTTATTTTCTTTCACCACTGCCAGGTCTCAAACCTCTCATTTTGTTTTACCATTCTATTCCTTCGTTTTGTCGACAGCTTTTGCGGTATACCACTCGACAATTTTTCTTTTTTTTCTTCACCCTTTCATCCCCCTTTTTCTTCAAGTACTTGCCCTTTTCTTTTTATTTTTTTATTTTTTTATTCTCTCCTTTTTGTGTTTTTTAATTTTTTATATTTTTTTCGTCTTTTAGTTTTCGTCTTGCACGGATTATTCTTGTCCGTTTTTTTTTATTTTCAACCACCTTTTTGGTTATTTTTATCCTGGCACACAGTGTCATCTAAATTAGAAACTTCAATCTTGATCAATTCTAATGCTGTATAACATCTCTTGCATTTAAAATTTGTTTATATCCTCTCGAGAGAATTGAACGTGACTTGACGTTAATAATTTTATTCGACAATGCAATTTTTATAATTTGAATTGTTAGTAATACATATTCATTTTAAATAAACAATTAAGATCAAATTATATAAAAATCTTTAGACTAAATAATAGAAGAAAAAAAAAATAATTATACAATTGATTGATTGAATTAGCTTACCATCTGGTACAGCATGACTAGTCATTAGAAAATTGACACATGCAGCACCAGTGCCATGTCCAATAAGTGTTACACTTCCCGGATCACCACCAAAATATCCAACATTCTCTTGAACCCAATGCAATGCTGCAATTTGATCCATGAGACCATAATTTGCTGGTGAACGTAAGTGCGAATCCGTGTTGGCATTTAGAAAACCTATAATCAAAAATTAACAAAAGTTTATCATCAAAATACACATATAGATATATTTTTTTTAATTATCAATGTTTTTTTTTTGTTTTTGTCACACTTTGTCCTTTGAATATCCTCTTTCACACCTTTCGACATTCTAGTGCTCTTAATGACACTACGATAACCATTCGACTACTCGTGATTCGCGGTGTTGTGTCACTACTCGAGGTAAATAAATTGATCGAGTTTAAACAGATAGTAAAATGTGAATATATATATTATCTACTAGACCAACATTTTCAAGCTGTTGTATAATTCTACTTGAAAGCCAATCGTCATTATAATTTATTTTGAATATCGTTAATCAATTGACCTGTCATTTATTTATACCCAAAATTTAATTTGTACAAGAATTTATATAATCCATGAACATTATAAAATGATGCAAATTATTATTGATTTATTTATCATGAGTTGATGAATAGTAAAATTTTAATGAAATGAGAAAATTATCATACTTGTTGGTATTTTGTATGTGAATAGCATCTAAATGATAAAAAAAAAAAAAAAAGGAGAATTAATAGTAATGTGTGACAAGTTATTGATTGCAATCGATAAAAACTTTTTTTTTTTTTTTTTTTTTTGTTCATTTCTTGTCAGGAAATAATATTTAGTCTATTTGTTTGCTCCATTCAGTTTGATTTTTTAAAATTTTATTCTTGTAGAAATATTTATATAATTTAAAAAAAAAAAAAATTTATTTATCAATAATAATTAACTTTGGTGTAATTCCATTTGTCGTATTAATTTTTTTTTAATTTTCAATTAAATTTTTATCAAACAAATAAATAATTATTTTTACTGTTCGCTTGTACCCTTATCACACTTGTCAGCTTTTTTTTTTTATTATAAAAAAATCGTATGAAATATATATGATTTTTTCTGATCAAATTGATGCAAATATATTATTTTACAAAAGCTTGAAAAACAACTGTCAGTCAAAAAATCAACAATTGCTTTTGTTCAATTTGATGTCCATTTTTATATACTTTTTTGATTTTTGTTTTTTCATTTATTATTTTGCAAGTTTAAAAATGCAATTTCGTGTAGGGATGAAATTTTTTTATTGTCTATTTTTTCATGTTGAGGTACTAGAAAATGACTGGCATGCTGAAATATTTATATATTCTTTATATAATATCTCTACTTGTCAATTTTTATATTTGAAATAAAATAAATCGACTGCAATTTTGATATTATTGTATTTGTCAGCAAGCATAGAGCATTTAGGTATCTATCAAACAAAAAAATAAATAATAAAATAATAAACAGTGTATAAAATAATAAAGAATAAAACAATGCGCGAATTTTTTTGTCAGAATTTAACTTCCGTATTTGGTGTCACAGTTGGGTACACGCAGGCTTCCGTACTATTTGTCATGCGGGGAGCATATATACCAGCGGGTCACCGGCAACGACATTGCGAAGTACTGCTCAAATTATTCATCGGTTAAAATACATATATAGCCGAGTATTTATATGAATTATAAAGTTATGAAAATAATAAAATTTCATTTGACAAAATAATTTATACAGCTTGAATAAAATTAATATCAATCATTGTTAAATTTACGATGAAAAAAAAAAATAAAATAATATATGTTTTAAAATAAAAGAATGAAATATAAATTTGATGATGATACTGTAATCGGATGGATTAAAGATTGTGGTAAAAATTGGTGGTGACACGTGCATGGCTCTCAAGAGATAGTAATGTCACGAGAGCGTAGACCGTTGAAACGGAAGACCTGAGTGTAATGAGTTTCCTATTAGATTTGCTTGCTTGGTTACCAGGGCAACTTGACGGAACTTCCAATCTCTTTACTTGTCCTACCCCCTTTTTTAACCCAACCTCCCACTCCCATTCTCAAATGCTTCGTGTACTTTTCGCACCCTACACGCTGAGAACTCTCGCCCTAGATTTCTTGCAAAAGCTAATCTCGCAAAAAAAAAAAAATTATATGAAATAAAAATAAAAAAAAATTCTCCAAGTCAAGGATTCAAAAAATATAGTTTAACAAAAAAATAAATAAATAAATGAAATATATATTTTTTACTGAAATAAGTTCTAAAGTCACGTGTATCTTTTAAATTTTTGTTGATATATATATTCTAATAATTAAATAAAAAATATACTTTTGAATTCAATTGAAGTTGTAATAAAATCATAAATATATTTATCAAAGTTTTTCACATTTTTATGATACGACACCACTGACGACAAGAAGAGTAGCATTTTTTAACTTTTGTAGGTTTTTTCGACAAAAATTGAAAATAGATTTTAATTTTTTTATCAATAAAGAATGTATAAATAAAAATCCTAAATTCCTCGGAAATACGGTTTATGGTATTTTGTGAAAAATAATGCTTTGTGTTGGACTTACCTAAAATTCCAAGTCTGTAGTTGATTGTGACGACAACAACACCACCATAACTTGCAAGTACACTTCCATCATACGGATTACCACTTCCCCATTCATAGCTTTCACCATGAACAAAAACGATAACTGGATATCTTTTGTTGGCGCCGTCTCTTGCTCCAGCTAGAATGTTAAATCAATAAAAATTATTGAATGATAGATTGACAAAAGCTGACGATGCTTGAAGCAATCTGCCATTTCAAACTCGTTTATCAATAAAATTATTCGCATACATCTACACCACCAACTGCAGTGTAAAAATAACACGTTTTTCAAATGAAAATATATATATAAAATAAAAAAAAAAAATACTTAAAGTATATAAGATGATATATATTTTTCAAGAATGGCCCATAAACTTTTGACACTGTAGTAACGGATTACCTCAGACTTTTATTTCGACAATGATGTACCAACGAATCGGCTTGACCCAACATACATCACATGATATATGTACCTACCCGCCCATCAAATTCTCGTTTGTTGTAAACTTTCATGCGACAGATTATAAAGTTCATACACATACTAAATTTACAATCCCCCATCAAAATAATTTTAAATGCAAAACAAAGAAAAAAAAATAAAATAGCAAATATATATTCTCGTCAATCGATTAAAACCATCACTGTATAAATATATTTTTTTAAATTCAAAAACTCATCACAAAGCTTTGTACAATTTGCCTCGCAATATTGACAATAATGATAAGCACCAACTCATTAACAACCAACGCGCATTTAGGTAATTTAAAAAAACAAAAACAAACAACTCCATCTATTTATAAAAATTTATTTAAAAATTAATTCAATTGTAAAGCTAAATTTAATTGTTTGAATTTTGACAAGTTTATAAAACGTGTCTAAATATTATAATGAATAATTTATATGAAAATATTAAAATGAATTTGAGGGTTTATCAAAATAATATATGCACATTATTGATGTTTGTATAAATCATGTATAATAAAATAAATATGTTATTATTTGTTTTGTTTATTATGATACTTGTACATAAATATATTAGTGTAAAATTTTGTATGACGTTGAAGCTTTGTAACATGTGTAGTCATATGTATGTATATACACACAACACGTACTCTTGTACTTATGCCCACTTGACAATCGCTCTCATAAAATACAGGTATACATATAACTTGATGAGATCGTTGACAACAACAAACAAACGCACAATTTTCATTTATATGTATTTTGAATTTGTTATACGATATATATTCTAAATTTTCATGTACAGTCCAATGAAATTTTGTATTGTAATGGCTGTGAGGTTGGTAACTCGCTTGATTCGTTGAGCTATGATTATATGTACCTCATTTTCATATATGACCTGTATATATGGTATAACTTTGTCTCTTATGAATTAGCATGTAATAATGCACGATTGATGCAGTCAACCAACCTCAATTTTCTCTCTCTCTCCCTCTCTTGATTTCTCTCTCTCTTTTTGCTGAACCAATGACCTGTACATTACGACATGCTATACAGCTTTTAATTATCATTAGTACAAATTTAATGTGGTCGGTTAGCATTTGTACATTTGAGTTATCAAATCAGATGTTATTATTCACGTTTGATAATTTAATTTTCTTTATAAATTTTCAATTGAAAATATCAAGTTATTATTTTTATTATATATAACAATTTGATATTTCATTTTTCAAAATTTATTTTTGTTAATGCTTGTTAAGGTTGTTTCTTTTTTTTTTTTTTCTTGAAATTTTTATTATAATTTTTGCTTGGATAAAACTCTCAAGGTTTCAAGTAAAAAAAATGAAAAAAAATTGCAATCTCCGGTTAAAATCAAAGTATATAATAATTCATAGTTGAAAAATTTTGCATAATATTTTACTTGGTATATAAAATAATTTTTCACACCGTCAATGTCAATATTTGTGAATTTTTAAGACAATTTTTTTTTTCTGGTTTATTGTTCAATTTTACATATTCATAAAATGTAATATTTTTTCTTAAAACTTTAGTGTATCTTGTTTATTTTGTTGTTGTTTTTTTCTTGTTGTGTTTATATATGTAGATAATATATTACAGTGTGTATATACACCTTGATATAAAATGAAGCTTGACTGTGATTCTCCTGAGAAACACCACCACTTGTTTGTTTTCAAGTTTACCACATGTTTAATATGCATATATATATTCAAGTACATATACATTGCCGTTTTATCATTAAAATTTTTGACAGGTATAACCGTTGTGCATTTATCATTTATTTATATGCATATATTCCCACAATTTTCCTTATCAAAATACTGAAAATTTGATGTTAAATTATTATCAATATATATTTCTGTTGAATTATAATTTACGACATCTCATTAATATAGTTGGATAAATTGTGGTTTCAAGATATTGTAAAATAATATTATTACTACAGTAAAGAAACTTTTATAGAAAAAGCAATTTATTTTTTATTTTGTTGCAAAGTAGCAGCTATAAAAAATAAAAAATAGAAAATAAATAACAAAACTTGTGATAAGTTTTTAAATTGAATCCGGAAATTTTTCTTGACAGTTGTTACGACACAGGAAATTAATTCAGACTCACACCGGTATTTATTTATTTATTTTTTTTTATTTAGGTTTATACTTTATTTCATTCATTTATTTATTTATTCCTTTTTTTTTGTTTGGTTTGTTGTTACTTCTGTTGGTCTCGTACTCTCACTAAAATTCTCTCTGCGCAATATTTACATTTCTCAAGCGTTTGTCACCCTTTTTTTTACCTCGATATTTATATGGATGTTACATCAGTAATGTAGAATTTTTTCGATCGATGACAAATTTCAACTAGCTGGAAAAAAATAATGAAATATAATATAAATAAATAATAAATAAAATTATAATTTCTATTTCCGTAATATTCACAGGGGAAAAAAATGTGTAGAGTCTGGGGAAATCGCATCTCACGTTTTTTCTTGCGAATAAAAGTCGTTGACGTGGCATAACAACAAACTTTCATTCTCTCTTTTACCATCTTCGTATTTTATTCCATTTTCAAAATCAAAAAAATTCTTATAAATTTCAGTATTCAAATATAGCGTTAAATTGAAATTTTTTTTCTTCAAAAAATAAATGAATAACACAAAAAATACATAAATAAATAAATATTTATATAAATCACGATTTATTTTATTCAAGCTATATTTCAGTAATCAATTTTTATAGATATTAATTTAAAAAAGAAATATTATTATTATTATTTTTATAAACGAGTATCATCTTCTTTTTATTTCGAGAAAAAAAAGTAATAAAAATACCATATAAAATTGCTAAGTCTTCGTCGTTGGCTTTTGTAACGTGTAGAACAATTTTTCTTCTACACTTTGTAAGTTTATTTATTTGTTTTTTATATTTTTTTTTTGTTTGAAACTTCAACAACTTCAGAAATACAAGTACAAGCTTTTGTCAGAACAATTTTTTTTTTTTACAACTGAGGTAAAAAATTTTTTACAGCTTCTTGTGTATTTTAAACTTTTTTTTTTTGAACATTAATTATTGTTATATTATTATTTTCTTGTTTTGTCGAGTAAAAACTTTGTTTTTTTTTTCATTTTTTTTCATCATCATCGACAATTGTTTTACATGATTTTGTTAGAAGTTAAAGTTATAATATGTAAATTTGAATAAAGTAGATTTATCTAATGTGGCCAAGTTTTTTTATAACTCAAATTTTTAAAAACTATGGGCAATTATCTTCGAGCTATCTTGAGAAAAAAATAAAACTTTCCAAAGAGGGTGGATCTTCTTCTTCATCGCCCCTATTCAAGCCTCAAGTCATCTAAATCACCAAAACTTTTTATTTTTTAATTTTTATCTTTTTCTAATTTTTTTCTTTCCCATTTTTTCTTTATCGGTAAAAATTAATCGAGTGTGCTTTGGAAGTGTTGAAATAAAAAAAAAAAAAACAACAAGTATGTTTCAATAATTTTACTTCAAAGCCACAAAAATAATAATGATGATCACGCCAAATTGTCGACAAAGTGGGTCAGACTTTACGATGAGCATTAAAAATGACAAATAATCTTGACATTTAAATTTTTGTGTAAAAATTTAAATTTCTTTTATCACCTATATAAATCAACACTTTATTCATTCATACCATAATTTGTAAAATTAATTTTTCATATAAATTATCATATCAAGTTGAATCATTTGATATATATTTTTATAGTTCTCCCGAACAGACATAAACACCTTGACAATTTTTATTCTTAATATACTATTTTATGTCCTTTTTTTTTTTGCCAATATTTTTCCACTCGAACAAGACATCTTCAATTATCTTTACTTCCACCATCTACATTTTAAAACCGACACTAACTGATATTCCAATTTTCCTTGAATTCACAATAACTCTATCAATTTAAAATTTTTAAAATTAAAGCAAATAAATGAATATGCAAATTAATTGTATTCTTTATATAAATATTTTAAGAAAGAGGGTATATTCATTAATTATTCATATTGAATATAAAATTTTATATAAAAAAATAACAACAACATTGTTACTTAAAATGACAAGAGTCGTTAGTAAAGACCCGTGTGATACAAATTGAATAGAAATTAATGGCTTACGCGTTTTGTACAATATATGATGAGGTATAGTCGTAACTGATATCTCATTAAGATGGATAACAATCAGGTCGATAATGTCTTTAACTCACTGGCGAGAGAATATATACTCAAGGCTACGAAGGCGTGTTTCAAAGTGCCACACTTAGTGCGCACTCTAACGACATCTCAAGTACTTTACCTTGTCCACTGTACGTTCTATCGCGTTTACTATAGAGGATTTAGATTTGTTGATCTTGTCCTAATACACATACATTAGAAACAGGGAGAGAGGAAATGAGTATAACATGTTGATAGTTAGGTGTGTTTAATTGCTGTTGATGATGCATCATCATCAAGTGAAATCGTATCAATAGATCCATGATAAAATAGACAAATAAATTATTTTTTTTCAAGAATAATGTCAAGCCATTGGCACTATTGTCTTGTTAAATAATTTTTTCTATTTTTTTAGTATTATTAGCTCAACCGTACTATATGCTAATAAATTTTTTTTTGTTCTTTTATTTGAATGATTTCTTTTTTTTTTAAATAGCTCTATTTTTTTTTTTTTTTGCTCCGTTTGTTATTATATGTTCAAATTTATTTTTCCTACTTTTTTTTCCTTTTTTTTTCTACTCTTTCATTCTTCAGTGTCTTCACGTCGAGAGCTTGCAATTGTCTCTCAGACAAAGCCAGATTCACTCGACTCGTCCTGGGATAAAATTCTGAGGCTGCCAGGATTACCCGTAGACTCGTATTTTTCATGTGCGATTGCCTAAAGTGACGACAATGTCGTCAGTATATTCAACTTGAGAAAATAAAAAAAAATTATAGAATGTAAGGTTGAAATTCAAAATTGATTTTGGCTTGACGAATACCAAAAATGTAGCTTCTGTCATCACGTCAATTTTACAATCCATTCGTAAATTTGACACGTGATTGCTTATCGTTTTTTTTTTCCCTTTTGTTACCTTTTATTACCTTTTTTTTTTGACCCTCTTTTTCTGTTACCAATAAAAATTCAATGTGAATCATATCCGAGGAGAGAGAAAGCAAAAAAGCAGCATTAATGTTGCCATAGGCCCTATTTTTTTTTCCATCAGTAATAGAAAAAAAAAAAGAAAATTTTCTTTGAAAATCAGAATATAAAGTATGTCATAATCATGAAAAATATAATAATATTAAAGAAAAAAAAATTGTCTCTAATCATGATTTTAACGTTTGACAGTTTTTATGTTCGTTAAAAAAATTTTTCTTCAGAGATTTGCAAAGATTATTTAAGATTTAAAAGAAAAAACGTTCAAGAGTTAAATTAAATTTAGGATTACTGAAATACTGAAATATTATTTTAAAAATAAAATACAAAATTGCAGCATAAATTTAATAATATACGATACTCTGAGACATTTTATACGTCCAATCTTTTTTGAGTCTGTTGAAAGAATATCTTGTTCATAACACACTTTCTTTGCTTATACCTTTTTTTTTTTTTTTTCTATCTCGACATTTCATTATTTTGGTCATTGTCTTAGCATCATTTTTATTTTTTTTTTCATTTTTGCTCGTTTATTTGTTCATCTTAGCATGAATTTTTTATCCCGAGTGTGCCAAAAATAATAAAACTGTCAGTAAACTGCTTTAGAAATTCAAATGACTTGAAGTTTTTCCAAGGATTTTTTCTCTCGTAGTCAACCAGATGTCTATTTCTATATTTTAGATAATAATAATTATATATCGAAAAAAATTTAATTAGTTTGACGATTATATAAAAAGCTAAAAAAATGAAAAAAATAAGAGGAATTACATGGAGAAAGACGTGATCAAGTCTCAAAGGCATCGAAATTTTGAATAAAATTTTCGTGGCTGTATAGGGAAGCAGCCGCAAGGCGTCCTTACCTTATTGGCAAAGCAACAGAGACTCTGTGAACTATATACAGAGGAACAATTTGTTGAGAAGTTTCAAAGCGAAGCCTATTAAATTCCAGACTTACTGCTTCTTATACGAAACTTAAACGAAAAGATACTAGTCCTGTTCAATATACTTGCAACAATACTTGTTTCTTTGTTGTTTTTATTTATTGAAATTCTCAAAATTGTAATGACAAAATTCTTTGAAATTTACAATAACTATCAATTTTTATTTTTCCTTATCTTCTCCACCACATCTGTTTTTAAATTACCTATATATATTTTCATTTTATTTTTTTATCAAACGAAAAAGAAAAAAATAGATAAAAGTTGCATCGTTTTGGCTCAGCTGAATAAGATCATTAAACACTTTTTTAATGAGGTATACATCGAGTAACTTTTCGACTGATTGCTGCCAGAGGGTGGTGCTTTTTTTGTTCAAAGTCTCTTTGACATCCTCCATATCCTCAACTTTGTAAAAACTAAAATCGTTCTAATGATAAATAATTACTAAAAAAAATCGAAAAAAAATAAATAAAAATTTTCTTATTATATATAATATTTCATGACTTTTATATAATATTTTTAAAGAAAAATAATTTCATTTTGTTATCTTTCACGTATTGAAAAAACGTCTAGATAAAATACAAATAATATATAAAAATAAAATCAACGATAAAGAGAAAACAAGTAGCAAAATAAAGTATACAATTTTATTATTTACTTTTTTTTTTTTTTTTCTTTTCTTTTCGTTTACGACTTGGCTGCATTCTCCACGCTTGTCCCAAATTTTCAACAATTGTTTGGATACACTAGAAAAATATTCTCAGTCCCTACTGTCTGGTACAACCAACGTCGATTGAGTTTATTATTTCCTCAAGCATTTGTTTTGTTTTCTGATGATTTAACTTGTATGTAAGAATAGTAAAATAGACAATGAATAGTAAAAAATAGAAAAAAAAACAAGACATATTCTAGCTCAATCTTTTGTCATTTTATTTTTTATATTCTTGTGTATTTTTACACTTTTTATAGCTGATGGTATCAGACTTCAGTACAAGATGAAATTGACAATATTTAGAGGGGTCATTACTCTTGATAATATGGCAATTCTTTCTTCTTATACCTATCTACACGCCATTTATTTGTATGGTTTTCTTCGTGTATCCATCTGATTCCCCCGAGGCAGTACATGAAAAACGGCGTGAATTTTCCATCCATGTCACTTTAGCTACCCCAAATGAATGGGGATTTTCCAATTATCTTTATAGCATTAATACCCTCTAAATGGTCTCTTCTTAAACTTAATATCACTCTGGATTAATTTTTTTTTTTTTTACTTTTAAATTTGCTTTTAAAATAATTACAAGCTTTTTTTTTTTTTTATGAATTTTAATGTTCAGTAATAAAGATAATTGTTTATGCTATTAATGACGATAATGAATCAACGGAAAATGATTAGATTTTACAAAAGACAATATGATGATTTGATTGACATTTCATTGATAGTTTCTGAGTGGAAGTGGAATTTTGGCTATTTGTATTGAACTACCTGCTGTGTTTTGTCCAAATGCCATTCGATTTTATGTCTCAAATTAGAACGACCACCGAGCCAAATGCCTATTGCCTCGTAATTTTCCGATGATCAAATGGCTATATCATTGACAATGTGATTTATATGTATCAAGATATAAATATATTTACTAAAATAGTGAAAAATAAAATAAACAATTAAAGTTGAATAAATTTGAAATAGTTATTATTAGTGTTGATGTTATATAATTATGTCATTATTTTGTTTTAATAGAATTTGATGAATGTGGGAGTTAAGTGTGTGTGCTTTGTTATTATTTAAGTATATATTTAAAAGGTATTTTACATTATGAAATTTACTGAGCGACATTCAGTAAAGTCAAAGTTGTCGTCAGTATAAGAGGACAAAAGTTCTACCTCATACTGAGTTTAGGCTGGCAAGAAGAACAAAACTCTAGAAAAGCTTGACGTGTAATAATATTGTTGTTACATGCGTCTATGACGAACTTAAATATATACGTATGTCGTTGTGACTTGGCCTTCTATTCTTCTGTTTGCACAGTGATATAACTTTAAAACAACTCTCAAAATGCATTGAAAACCCTGTCATTATTTAAAAAAAAATATATATACATTCCACCTTCATTGAACAATTTAATAATTGAAATTAATTAAAATGTATTGCTTTGCTAATGTTCATACGACTCATTACAATTTTTAAAAATAATTTTTTTGCATTAAGAAAATCAATAAGTTGAAAAGCACAACCACGAATTTCCGATAAATTGTAAAACTTTTATGACTTTAAAATGCTTATGAGTTGCAAAAAAAAGAAAAAAAGGGTTGAAAAAAAATATCATCACTGACTTTATACTTAAACCCTTTTGAATATATAATTTTTTTTTTCTTTTACAAAAAACTATTTTTTTTCGAAACATTGACTTTTAAAACTTGAGTTTTTTTTTTTTTTTTGTTTTAAAAAACAAAAAACTGTAAAAAAATTAGATTATCAGAGGGCTTTTTATCGTAATATACATCAAAACGGATTAACTCAGAAGCTGATGAATATTTAAGTCACCTTTTTCAAACAATTATTTAGTTTTTAAAACTTTGAAATAAATTTTCAATAAATTATATTTCAATTTTTTTTAAATAATAAAAATTAAAAAAATAAATAGCTATTATTCTCTGAGAAAGTTTAATTCTATTTTATGAATTTATTGGTGAATGTGATTAGTTTTAATGTGTGTTCAGTTATTTCGAAATACAGTGTGTCTTGTGAAAAACGATAACAATAATGAACATGAACATTGAATGAGTTTTTGTTGTTGAATGAACAGACCAAATTCATTGAAAACAAAACAGCTCAAAATTCAAAACAAACATTTACTATTAAGTAAACAGTATGTGTTCGAAAATAGAAAATAAAAATCATAGTTTTAGGAATATTTCGACTCTATTAATTTGAAAAGATAACATTAAATATTTATTAATTTCACTTGGAAATAATTTACTCTTAATTTATACTTGAAAAAGAGAGATGAATAATTTTTAAATAAAAAAAAAACCATTGCATGCAATTTATTGGTAGATATGGATACATTTACTGTGATAATCCAGTTGGTAGAAAATATTGTCACAGTGAAGATTCCATCAGCATTGAATTATAGATAAAAAAAAAAAAAAAATTCCAAGTGTGAAATGCATATATGCTCTCTGTAATTTAATATATTCTCTGATATAATATTCTAAGATGAAATATATGTATATAGAGTATAGCTGTGTGAAAATTGGTGCTCAGTTCACAAACTTCACTTGGTCGCTTTGTGCTTCTTTGGCTTTAACACGTGTGGATTTTCATATGGAAGTTTAATGGCAAAAAGCATTTTCCAGTCAAAGCCAAGAATGAATAATAATCCTATGAGGGTTTGCATATTTTGAATTCAAGACTTCATAAGACAAAGGATTATAGATATGTCGAGAAACATTTTCTTATCGTCATTCAAGTTTATTACCATTCACTTGATGTAACTAGATTTTAAATAAAAAAAATTCTAATTATTCATAAATTTAAAACACCAAAAAAGCTCTCACATGTTTTTTTAATTTTTCTTTTTTTTTTTCTTCCGGATCAATTACTTTATAATGCAAAAACAAAAATTATTCAAAACTACTTAACTCTTTTTGATTTATTTATGAATTATTTATTAGTTTATTGGTAGTATTAAAAATATATAATCTTTGGATGAATGAAAATAAAAAATTGGATAGCAGATGAAATGTTTATGATCCATTTTATGATCATGTTATCAAGTTTGATATGGTTGAATATTCATTTTCATGTTTTCCAATGGCATAGCTGTACCATTTGTCCTGATTCAGTAGGTACGCTTGATGGCAACAATGCCATTTCATTTGGAAAGCTTGGATTAATCATGCGTGATGTAAATTCATAGAAGCGAATTTAAAAACAAAATACAAGACTATGAAAATTATAAATAAAAAATTTTTTTTAACAATGATATCTGTATTGAAATGCATAGTCTATTTTTGGTACAATATTTTTCATGAAAAATTATTTTTTTTATCTGCATGGATAGATCTATAGCATTCGTTGAAAAATAATTTTAAAAAATAATAATGATAAAAAATATATAGAATATTAAAAACTAATTGGGTATATCTAATTTAAATTTTTATTCGTTCATTGCTTTTGACGTTCTAATTTTTTTGTTATTTTAATTTTTTATTAGCTTTTTATTTCAAAAATGTACGATATTGAAAAATAACTGATCAAGTTTTTACTTAATCTTTCAATTTATATAAAAAAAAATATATTTTCAGACATAGAATAAATAAAATTAAAAAAAAAGTGCAAAAGGTAAAATATCAATGTGAGTTGATTTCTCGCATTTTTTTCAGACAAAATGAAAGATATCTTGTGTGCATTCAAGTCTAACTGCTTTTGATATCATTATTGTATTGTTTTCTTTTATTCTTTTTTTCTATTTGTAATTTTTTTCCACACTGATATATCAAGTTTAATAAACTCTCTAAACATCATCAAAAAATTTCAAAAGTCTGGTATTATTTCTCTAAAAGATTTTACCTCTTTGTTGATTTTTTTTTCTCTTTTATATCATTCACTCTGATCAAACTTTGGCTCAACAAACTTTTGACATTGTCGTCGATCTTGAAGATCTTGAAGAAACTCTATGAACGCTATCTACTTTAAACTTACTATTTTGACTCAAACATTCAATTATGATCTTCAATTCTCACCCTCAAAGCAATCGCAAAACGATTAAGTCAATATCTTTCAATTTATTTTTCATTATTATTATTTTTATTATAGAAATTCAGTATACAATGTATGAATATATATTTTTTTTTTTTTTATAATGTTACAAAGTTTTCTGTGCAATTTCAATGTAAATTGTATTACATTTTACTGTAACTTTTATCGTATATACACACGCAAAAGCGGACGCGTACAAACTCTATCTGCGTCCATCTCATTGTTCTGAAAATTCTGCTCCAGATTATTTAGATGAAGTCTCTAGATAATTCAGCTTTAATCACCACACACTGTTGGGATATGTGTTTCAACATACAAAACGAACTGGCCAAGTTTAAATTTAGGTTTATATTACAAATAAAACCATATATATTCATTTCAATTATTCAGTTTTATTTTAATTTTTTATAAAATCAACATTCATTTATATATTTATACTAGAATATATTAATTAATCTAGATCACCAATCTTTTTTTTTTTTTTTCATTTTAATTAATTTGTGTTTGTTTTTTATATTTATTTTTATATATGAAAAAATATCTACTTTGCTTTTGGTTTGCGCGAATGTGCAATCGCTGCAGGCTGATTATTTTTATTATTATTTCATTAATTATTAATCCAAACTAATTATAAAAATCATTCAAACAGTGAAGAATATGTTTGTGCATATCAAAAGCAATTATTTATTTTTTCTCTCTTGCAGTATATTGTCAAAGATTGCAATTCTTTAAAATTAAATAAAATTATATACATGCACGAAGAAAAACGTGTCATCATTCTTTTTGATATAAAAAGCAAATTTGTAATATCAAGATTATTACAAATTTAATTATGAAAAAAAATATTTAAACCGTATGGTCACGTTCGAGTATTTTATCTGTTAATTATCTTTTAATTATCTTGTTTATCTTGGCTGGTAAAGCAAAAACGAAATTCCATTTTCTCTCTACATATACACTTTAATTTTGAGTCTTTCTCACTCTTAATTTTCATTTCTCTTAGCCGTATAATTGGTGCTTAAAATTCCGTGATGTAGCTGAATGTCGTTGCTTCTTCCAACATACACATATTTTTTTTGTTATATTTATCTATCTTTCTCTTTCATGGGTTAACTTTAACAAACGCTACAGAACCAACTAACTACCTCTGTTGCGATATAGAAAAATTAATATGCATTATTCATAGAATGCACTTATGTGTACGGTAATCAGCGTGTGAAAATTCAGTGTGTGATGCTACTGGAAAATAATATATACTGGACACTCCACAAAACTATATACTAAATGTAATTGAAGTAGAATTTTTTTTTCTTTTTTTTATTCAATTTCATTTTTTAAATATTTTTCTTGGACTGTAAATTATATTTATAATAATTTGAATATTTTTTTTTTTTTGTTACTTCATAGACTTGCTATCTGTGAGTTGTGAAAGAAAATTTTATGAATATAAAAAAATATTCTGCATACAGTTAGATATCTTATGATGTAAAGAGTTAAATATAAAATGTATATATCTCGATATCAAAGTGTATCTATTGTGTTGGAAAATATACGTACCTATATATTTCTTTGAAAAATGTGTCGCAACATGAGCTTATGTGTTGCCCAAGGGTTCACCCATCTATACCATATTTTCTTTTCAATATGCTTTTTTAAAAAAAAAAAAAGAGCACATATACCACCACCACTTTTATTTTACAATAAATATACACGTGAATTTCGATATTTTCCATGCAATGATGGCTCTTTATATCACTACATAAGTGTACACTATAATGTACATACTGTGCATGAAATAAAAAATAGTTCATGATCAGAAAAAAATGAAAAAAGAAAAAAAGTTGAAGAGAAGAATAAGAGGTATCTCGATTCTCAAAGGGAAAACGATTCTATATTCTCTTCTGACACAAGATATTCCTCGAGAGAGTGTGTGCAAGAGGCCTTTCTTTGTGACAATATAAGAATTGCAATATATACTTGATTTTTATTTTTATATATAGATAGGTATATATTTTTTTTTTTTTTTGTGAGAAAAAAAATTGTAAAGATGCCGTTATTCAGTATGACCATTGACATGACTTATTTGCTCGTTTTACGACTGATCTGTTATCGATGTTAAAAAATTTTATAAATAAGATATTTTCCATTCAATTTATATTTAAATTCCATTATTTATTTTATTTATTTTTTTATTTTTCATTCATATTTTGTTATTGTTTGAATATTAGAATTATGACCCGCAGTGAAAATTTCTGAGTTGTGTCTGCAGGTCATGATAAATTATTAAATTGGAAGAAAATAAAAAGAGTTAATTTTTAATTTTGAAAAGTATTTATAAATTTATTTAATAATATATTTTTAATATTTGAATAATCACATTTATTATTCATTTATTTATTTATAAATTGAAATTAAGTATTTACATTTTGGATTTACGCGAAATATAATTCTTCATTGTTTTCTCATTAATAATTATCAAAATCGAATATTCTCTTGCAATACTGAATAGTCATGTATATTACTGACGATTAGAATTAATTTTTATAGAAACAATAAATATATATAGGTTCATTTATATGTATATGTACCAGTCGATTGATTGTAACGAGATAATATATGTTTGGCAGTGTTATTACAACATGAACAATACTGAACAATACAAATATTTTATATATATAAAAGAGAAAAGCTACAAGCTGTTACCCAAAACACAACCATACGAGCACTCGATTCAAACTAAAACCACAATCATGATCGTCAGAGCGTATTACAATGGTTTTAAACGTTAAATAAATTATTCACCAATAATATGCGTTTGCCAAAATGTTGCTGGTTGACCTCAAATTAATATAGTTTTTCACTGTAATGAAACGACGATCAATATTTTTCATAATTACATTTAACTCGACATAAACTGTTCACAACTTTTCAAAAGAAAAATAAAAAAAAAAAAACTAAACAAGTAATAAAAGAAAAAAAAAAAAAACACCTGCAAAATTGACCTATTGCTTTTTCTCAACAGTCAATAATTTTTATTTTTTCATTTTGATTTAATACTTGTCTAAAAAAAGTAATTGATATTATATTCCAAAAATGTCAGGTATATATTTAGACCCTTTTAATTTAAAGATTATTCTTTTTTTATTTTCCCAATTTACATTTAATGCTGTTTTTAAAAATCAATTTCAATTATTCAATGTTGACCTGCATAATAATTTTGCGTTTAATTTTATCATCATAAGTTACTAAATTATTTAATAATCAATGACTCAATATTGGTGTTTAACGAGTTGAAATTAATTTTATATCTAACTACTAGATATATACAAAGAAATAAAACATTAACAAAATATATAAAGATAAACATAAAATATTTCATTTTACAAATTTAAGTTTCAACATTGTCATTGAATAATTTTGCAATTAATGATAATAAATTTAATACATATATGGTATATTTTTTTTGCATAAATTAGCGATATAATTTTATCATCAAATGTTTGTATACAAAATCAAATAACATTAAATCTCTATTATTATCGTAACAAATTATTGAATAATTGAAAATATTGAATTAATTAATTTATCAATATAAAGTATTATAAATGATTTTGTCATTTGCAATAAAATAATTAAATTCATACATAAATTTATGGCTTCAAAAAAAAAACAAAACAGCTTAATGTGTTTTGAAATTAAGTGTGCCAAATATATACCTATGCATTTATGCAATCGAAGGATACAATGACATTTGAAATTTAATTGCCAAGTTTAAGATATATATATACAGTTTGAAATAGAGAGATGTTTGTGTGTGGGTTAGCATGCTTGACTGATGTCAAAATCACGTGTTACATCGATATGGTACCTTCATGACCACAAACAACCTGATAACTATCGTTAACTTGTCGACACACTTGAGATAACTCATTCAGATAATTAAATCAATATAAAATTGCCAAACTAAAAAACACAACAACAATTAAACACAATGAAAATGTCTTATTTTGAATTAACTTGACCATTAATTTTATTTATTTTATTTATTCGTATTGATAGTGTCAATTTAATTATATAATGTAAAATTTATACTGTATACCTTTTAATCCACCGTAAATTTATTTATTTCAATGTTGAAAATTCAGAGATATACACTGACCATTTGAAATATTTTTGAAATTTTTCTGTAACACCTATATATTTACATTTTTTTTTTTTTTTATTTTCACAAATCCTGTGAAATATTGAGTGTTAACTTGACTTTTTTATTTCAAAAAATTTTTCATTTTATCAAGCTCAGATTATATATACACACGTATTGATTACGCGTTTGATTTTTTTTTTTTTATTATTTTCAATTTTATTACAAACAAATAGTTACTTTCTATTGTTCAGTTATTTTGTATATGCTACACATTGTGCTTTAAATTTTCACTCGAAATAACTGGATGAAAAATATTTATGACTCTCTTCTGTACTCATTGTTACTTCATTCATGTAAAAATTAAAAGAAATATATATATGCCATAATAAAAATAACAAAACAATTTTACACACGTCGTTATTTACAAAGAAATTGAAAAAAATATATATCTGCATGCAATTTTAAGCTTTTTATTATTGCTTTTTTTTATATTCAATTTTAACAATTTTTTAATTGTTGATTTTAATTATTTATATACAAAAATAAATTGCGTGTTTATGTAGTTGTTTATTTAACAAAATACTTTTATTATATTTATTGTTTTGGTTTTCATAAACACATATGTAATGTTGGTTTTGTAATAAATGTTAAGCCAGTATTTGTCATTAAAAATTTATGATATTTTCTTTGAATTCAAAATTATAAAGATTAAAATGTACATGTGCATGTATATAATATTTTCTTTTTGTGTGTACATTATGCTGACCATTGCATGTGACTAACTCAAAACTATTATTATACATGAATTTTGTTAAGTATCAGGATTATATACTTAACGATGCAAGTGTGCTTATCGTTAAATTTTATTATGTGAAGTAATAAAGTGACGCACACGCGACTAAAATATATCTACTATCTTTATTTTTGTGTGAGCTTTAGGCAATATCAAGTTTTATTACCTCCTTGCAAGTATACTTCAAATTTTGAAGAAAGCGTATTCCCATCAGGATATGCCAACGATATTGGCACTAGAGTCAAGTTTTTTTTTTTTTAATTTTTTGTTGTTGTTGTTGTTGGAAGATTGATTCGATTACAGAAAAATTTTCGTTGTTAAAAAAGTTATTACTTTTTTTTTTTTTATGTATATAACTTTGGTGAAATGAAAATAAAAAAAAGTAAATAATGTAGATGAGAAATAAATATAAATTTGATAATAAATTTTATATATGAAAATTATAGATACAGTCTAGTTGTTGTTAAACATATAATAAAAGTTTTATATCGATAGATTTTTTTCCATTAATTAATTAACGTCAACTTTGGGTATTTGACAGAATGATTAATTCAGTAGAACAACTTTATGATCCCTAGTGAGGTAAAGAATAGTGAGAATGATGTTATAGATGAAGAAAAAAATGGAAAAAAAAAAAAAAATTACCTACATTTCATTCTCTTCTTGTTGAATGGAGTTGTGATAATGGCTTTACAAAAAAAAGAAAGAAAAAAAAAAAAAATCAAAGGTATATAGAAGAGACAGAAAATAATTACCTGGATGATAAATGCAAGTTGTTTTTTTTGTTTTTTATTTTTTTTATTCTTCCCTTTTTTTTTGTTCGTATTTCCTGAAAATATTGGACCGGAAGTGGCTCTTCTTGGCAAGGAATAGAAAAAGAGAGATGAGAGTTAACGGAACCTCATTCCAGACGAATGGAATTGAAATTCATCGTTCGACTTTTCCGAGAGATGGGTGACATGCCTGACCGACGAGTGAGCTAGTGCATGGAATTGATTTTCTATAGCATACAATGATTTCATCTATTATCTATTATCTATTAGACAGATTTCTGAATTTGCACAATACCTATCCGTATATATATACTTGAATAAGGTAGCACTTTTTATTCCATCTTTTGACAGTTTTATAAATATATCCACACCACGAAAATATTTTTATTCTATTCTTATACAATCACTTAATCATCATCATGATTATTCATTTTTTTATTTCTCGAATTTAAATAAGATAAATGAAAATATAAAATGCTAATTATTCAAAAAATATTCAAGTTTTATTTATATTTTAATAGTAACAATAATGAACTTTTAAAAAATAATTTGAATTTTTTATTTTTACGAGTTTTTAATTAGTTAATAATTGTTACTACTTGAAATAATTTTAGTTTTAAATAAAAGTGAAGATTTACTTTGAGACTTGTAATTTTATATAAGTCTCAAGTATATAACCTCTAGCAAGTAGTATGATAAATGTCATTCTATTACAAAACTACTTTGCTCAGGTGAAAATTACACTACGTTATTAAGAACTTGTGAAATAAAATCTTCTACATCTTCATCGTCTTTATTTTTTTTAAAATGTATATATGTATTCTTTATTTTTTTCAATTCTGTTTTGTTTCTTTATGTATAATTCCTACAGCTATATAATGTTCTTTCATCATGAAATCTCTTTGTTCAAAGTAACATTTACGTTACTTTATTTTTATTATTCTTATACAGTCATTGCACATGTTAAACAAAAAAAATTTCAATGAATATTTGAGGTGGAAGTGTCTATGAAAGCATACAAATCGAGATGAATTCAATGCACTCACTGAGTTTGTCAACATGTTTCTGTCAATATTAGCTTTTACCCGGTTTCACGAATTATTACACTGAAAAAGTTCAAGTTAAGAGGTGTACACTATGGATTGAGCACGTTGAATAGCCATCAACAAAAAAAATTTCAGTTTGTTTTGAGCTTACTTTTTTTTTATTTCTTAAGTTGTAGAATTTACAGCTTATATATTAATAATTCACACTCTCGATAAAATAAACATTGACATTATTTATCTCAAATATTTAAATATCAATTATTTTTTTTAAATTTAAGTTACAATATTTATATACTTATTGATTCTTTTGACATTGAATATTTCATCTAAATTTTATCTCATTGTTTGTAAAAATATAAAAAATTAAAAATCAATTAATTACTTTAGATTAAAATAAACTTTTTTCTTTGTTACAATTCAACTAATAATTCTTACTTGCTTAATTACTCAATTTAATTGAATTTCAATTGCCAGAATTTGAATATTCATTTTATTTTAATTTTTTAAGTCTTTCTTTTCAATTTTTATTTTTTAAAGTTTTATAATTAATTAAAAAAATATTCATATTTGCTTTTTTAACAAAAATAACAACAAATATTTGTATTAAATTTGTGTTAAAAAGATAAAATAATATAAACATCAATATATTTTATTTATTTTTATCCATTAAATCAAGTAGAACGAAAAACAAGTTGAAAAATAAAAATGTCAACATAATATATGGCTAAGACGTATATGTCTTGGCCGTCTATTATCATCACCCCAACAGTATACTAACATTTTAAATCCGCCAAATAATATCTTGCACTAGCTTGGTGGCTATTTCCGTTTCCGGTCACTGCGCCACTTTTGTTTTACCTTCATCTCCGGTTAGCTTTTCTATTCTCAAATATATTCAGAGTCCACACACTGAATACATCGTTTTCGTCTGACCATTTCACAGCTCTATAAATACATGTGAATGACTGTATACGTTTATACATATACAGTGGCACTTGCTTCAGTAAAAGGGATGCTTCTCTTCCGTTTTTCTGCAGTTTCCTCGGCTTCATATATATAGCTTCTACAACCTTCACCTCCGCTTCGCATTTCGCGCTTATTTTTACTACTTTTTTTTTTTTTCTTTTTCATTTTCTTCTTCATGCCACGTTCTAAAAACTCGACATGGTACAATGGACTTGTTCGTATGTGTATTGTGTATATCTGTGTACAAATATACTAAGCAACATGAGGTTGAAAATTTTTTTCGTGCGGTTCACAGCCTTTCATCCTACCTCAGTGAAAATAAAAATCTTTTCTCATTTCTCATTCACGCTTTTTTTTTCCCATTTTGTATTTATTTATATACACACATGTACTTTTCTTGCTCTTTCCTTCTTTTTTTTTATTATTTATTCATTTTTTTTTTTTTTGTACTCTGTATTTATGCATTGAACATCTGTAGACTGGAAAATTGAAATAGCAAAAAATAGAATACATATATGCAAAATATAGAATAAAAATAGAAAAAAAAAAAAAAACAAAAGAGATTCATCAACTGAAACTAAAGAATATTTGAAGAGATTGATTCAAAAGATAAATTTAAAATAAAGCTAAAAAAAAAGCAGCTATAAGATCAGTTGAGAAGAGTTCTTGAGTCAGTCAATGTGGACTCCAATACAACAAACTTTTCCAATAATTAACGAAATCGTTGGCAAGACGTCAAAGAGAGGTGAGAAAACGAACAAAGTAAAGAAGAAAAATAACGATAATAAAAAATACTAAAAGAAAAACCTCTTCAGGAAGAAGGAAAGCAAGTTGAGGGTCCGGAAAGTTTATGAGAAAATTGAATTTTCCTCTTTTGCTTCATGGCAATGGGTATTCGTTTAGGATTTTTCTATCTCAACGATGTTTTTATCCTGGAAATGGTTATATAAGCTATATATACAACACTGGTTAGTTTTTATTTCAAAAGAATAACAAAAAAAAAAAAAAAAATATGTTTCAATTAGGTCAGTGAATTTCCAATGCTAAAAAGATATAGAAAAATTTCCAATCTCAATTTTGTTGGCGCAAAAATTCGTGTCACTTCTATTCAGTTCAATCAATAATCCATATATCCCTTCCACATAATACAATCATAATAACAATATCACATATACAGTAATATAAATTGATGATGTTTATTTGTGATTGTGGTTACCACTCTGGTATTTCTTGTTTTCTCCACTATTAAATTTCTCAAGAATGAACAAATTAAAACAATGTCTTTTCCATATATATAGAGAAATCAATTTCAATTTTACTCTTGACTAGAGAAACGCCTCAATTAGGCGCAATGATTGCCAGAGTGTATTTCACCTAACATTTTCAATCTTCCTATTTCAACCACCATTGGACAACTTCAACTTTCCATTTCCTCATTTCAACATACATGTATGCATACAAATGACACTTGGAGTTTTCAAATTAATCCACATTCATTTCAACATTCTTCATTATTAAATATACATGTATAGAAAATTTTCTACTTTGATTTTCTTAACAAAATGATGGTTAATGAATAGAAGGATATAGTGCATTGAAAAATAATACTTTTCATCTTTTTCTATTTTCCTCTCTCTTCCTCTCTGGTTAACAAAATAAACGACAAGTTCACAATGTATAGTTAAGGTATTAAGCTGCTCTCTAATAATATATATGTTTGGTTGGCATTCACCTAGCGTATCACAGCTTTAATTATGCCAACCAGACTTGCCACGATGACTATATATACACACACAATATATCTATAGTTAATAGGATACGACAATGTATCTATAGGACATATTCACTGTAACAGGCGTTAATACCTCGATCGTGCGTGTACCCAATGACTGGCTTGTGAATCATGGACAATCTAGAAACTTGAAGCCTATGGGCACATGTGTGTCTGATGTGTATATGTGTTGTACATATAGTATTACTGAAGGTACACGATTTATGTAAGCTTGACGAAATCCATCGTCCAGTTAAATTTTACCCCTTTCTCATACCTCATCATTCACTACCATTACGAGCATGTTTGTTCTCGTGTTAGATGATCCTTTGATAGACTTTGATGTGTTGTGTATTTTACTATAAATTATAATCGTCTTATAAATCCTATATATATATTTACAAGTGTAATATGATATATTTTTATATATATTACAGCATTAACTTGATGAGATGCTTTTTTTAAATTTATTTTTCTTTATTTTAATAAATTAAAATTGAGTCTTTTTTTATGATGTCATGATAATTATTTTAAGAGCCAGTCATTATTTGTTTGTGTCATTCGCATTATATACATCTTGAGTATATTTTTTTATGTACATTTTTTTAAGTGTTTATAATATTGTTAAGTATAAATGTATATATGTGTATTGTATGTGGTAATGGTGGTTAAGTAAGAATATGTGTGAGTGTATGCGTATAGCATTTTGCATCTTGAGAGACTGGTTAACCGAGATAAACACCTCATAGTGTCTTTACTTAAAACTTAAGGATCTACTTGACTCTACATTTTTTTTATTTTCCCCATACAATACTGTATTTAAGTGGTATTTAAATTGCAATGATGACGACTAAAGAAATGGAATGTCTAGTTAATGAAATTACTTTATTACTTGCAATAATACTGAAATGTCTATATTATATTATTTATTTTCTCGTTTTTTACTGCGTGCTTTAAAACTTTCTCTCTCTCTCTCTCTCTCTATCTATGCTATCTTTAAACCCTTTAATTTCTTACTCGTTCGATTTTCTTACAGTTATTTATCATGATTAAATAGAAATAGAAAAAAAAAAAAAAAAAAAAAACATTTAACCACTTTCATCAGTTGAATAAATAAAATTCTTTGATCGTAAAAATAAAAAAGTATTAAATTCAACTCAATCATGATAATCATTAAACGAAAATGTTTGAAAATAATTGTTTAATTAAATTTTACTATTTGTATTATATTATATTGTAAAAATAACAAAACAATATTACAAATACTTTTATTTAAATTACTTTTTAAATTGTTTATTAATTTTAATTAATTAAAATTAAATTGCGGTCAAGTTTTTTTATTCATGTTTTTGTTAATTTAATTATTTTCAATTATGACTAATAAATTTACTTTATTTAATTTTTTTTTTCTTAAAACTTTTTCCATTATATTTATTAAATCATTTTTTTTTTTATTTATTATCATCTCTTTTATTTTTTTTTCTCAATAAAGCCGTATGGGTTTCTTATTTTTTTTAACAAGTTTTTTATTTTGTTTTTCTTTATGAGAAAGTTTAACTGTTGTTGCTTTTACATTTACAAGCAAGCTAATGGACTATTCGTATCTGGTTTATTCATATAACAAACATCTCGATATAGTTTGTGTTTGTTTATGTACATGAAGGTATGGATACAAGGCCTACAATGAAGATAGATGCATTTATTGCCTATGCAGTTGTTGCAGTTTGTCTTTTTGTCTGACTATTCGCTTTGTTTATTCCCTGGCTCACTTTCTCACTCATCCAAATAGCTTTCAACACCAATGCTCCTCTTGTAATATATTGAATGTCCAAAGCAATTACCATTTACCTTTTTCTTACTATAAAAAAAAAATAGAATAAAATAAATAAATAAACAAGACAATTCTTGATTAAAATTTTATAAAATTACTTTTGTAAATACAAAAAAACTAGAAAATAAAATTCATATAAGTAGAACAACTCAGTCTTTAGTCGGACATAAAAATAGTATCTCTGAGATTAAAATGAAAAAAAAAAAAAAAAAAATTACTATTAATTTTTGGCTCTTATAATTCCAATCGGTTTCCCTGATTTTAATTAATTTGAAATAAAAATGGTTCATTGATTTTTCTAAGCCTCTTAAGTATATACTTGTAATGAAATATATTGTAAGATTTTTATTTTTATGAATCATTAAAGCTGTAATATTTTATATCTTATATTGGTTTTGAAATATTGAGATTGGTATTTGGTATATTAAAGATAGAATATTCAGCTGGTGACAAGTTGAAACTTATCGAGGTTTATTGCTCTTCGTCTGGCTCTTTAAAATTATCATCCTGGTGTTGTATGGATGTCTAAATGTGCTATGTTATATATATATTGGGGTAATATTTCTGTATGTTACATGTACCAAGAGACAGAATGTCGGGACGTGGTGGTGGTGTGCAGTAGCGAGGGTTGTTGTGGCCTCGTATATTTAACGAGATGTCAGTACTTTGTCCAAACAAATGAATGGCTGGTGAAGCTGCCAGTGTACCGAATGTTGCTTGGTACCAACCACTGGTACTAAATGTATATATATATGTACACTCTAGAGTAAAGTGTTATTCAACGCTTTGTCTATCTTTGTTTTTCTCTCTTGAATATACATATGGTGGTGTACATGGAGTAAAAGACATACGGGGTGCTTGAGCTCACCCTGCATGGATTACTACCAAAGTACAATGTGAATCTAGAAGCCAACAAACATTAGTTTAATGTAACTTGTACAAAATCGTAGTTAATTCTTTATTTGGCTGACTTAAAATAGCTTTTTCCACTGAATAGTGCAACAATTTATTATTTTTAAATTGCATTTTTCTCTCTTTGAAATTTTAAAAAACAAAATATATATACAAAAGTGTATATTATTAGTTTTTTTATTTTCTTCTATGTGTTTGGTATGAAAAAAAAAATATATTCAATAAAATCAAAAACAAATTTTCAGTATATTCATAGTAGGTTATAGGGGAGATTGAATATTTTGTCTAGCATAACACCACATTGAAAAATCTTCAAGTATTTTCCAAGAGAATTTACCAGAATAAATTCATTTTCAGTCGTAACAAGATCGTAGGACATGTTCACCTAGATTACACTTTGTCATGTATATTGTATATATATATTTTTAAAATAGTTTGTCCCATCTCATCGTATAAACATATACATTCACTTGAAAATTCAATGGAATAGTTGAGGGTGTGTGGTATAAGTATAACCTTTTTCCTCGGCTTTGCCTTCTCGTTGAATTGCATCGACATGAATTTACTCATGAGATTGCAGGCAAGAGGGATAACAAAATACAAAAAAAAAAAAAAAAAAAAAAAAACTAAATAAATAAAATATAAAAAAGATGAAAAAGATAGAAAAGTATATAGGATCTCTTTAGAGTCAAGATTAAAGTGCCTGAAGATGTATATTGTACAATACGAAAATAAAAAAAAAATATAAAGGTTTATCTTTATCCTGTTCTTGAGACAAGCTAATAAAAAAAATAATTCAAAAAATTTCATAAAACCATGAAAAAGAAAAAAAAAACAATTTTCCAAATTATTATTTGACAATTTATTTTTTTTTTTCTATTTTAAAAATAATGTTATAAAGTATTAATTTAATATTTTTTAATACAATTGGATTTGATAATTTATCTCTAGGGATAATTTATCTTGTCTGAAAATAGTCCCTTGATACTGCATGTTTGTGGATAACACGAAAACCAAGCCAACTGGCCAGTTTATCGTCGAATGACTCGATGTTCGTTGCGTGTGTGAATGTTCGCGATCTCGTGTTACATAATCGTCCATAATAATGATAATTATAGTATGTCATTAATTAGCACACGGTCATTGACATTAATATGGTGATATTGGATGGATCTTTGCATTTTAGTACATATATATTTACATATCTATATGTATTTACAATTTCAAATGATTTTATGTGACAACAAGGAATACAGGAAGAGAATTTTCAAACTAAACCAGCCACATTAATTGTTTTTCAATATTAATCAGTAGCCACACACACAAAACAAGTACAACGTTTATCAATCAACTAATTTAATAATTTAATTTTAATATTTATTTTATTAATTTAAATATTAAAAATTCATATAAAGCTTTTGATAAAATACAAAAATAATTTAAAACCATTTAAAAAATTTCAAATAAAGTTTTCAATAAATTTAATATATAGTCACGATTTTTTTTTTTTTTTAAAAGAAATTTCAATGTTAAATAAAGTGGTCAAGAAAAATGTGTTGGATAATACTAGAGTAAAAGGAAAATTCGGTGTTAGTGAGTATACATGTATATGGCAAAGGGGAAAAAGGAAAGAAGGATACTGCGGACGAAGGGTCCAGGAAGGTTATAATTTATGGACATTGGCGTTAGTGGTTGCAAGTATAAGGTAACAGATTGGCCATGTCACAGTGTTGGGCAAGGACGTGTGGGGATTTTCAGAGAGACGCCCTTGTTGGATGATTTAAACCACTTCAACCAGTATGGCTGACTATAGTCACTAGCAATTTACTGCCATACAATTCAAACACATACACACAATTAAATTTTAGTATTGGTGCTTTTTATGCTTAATATAATCATATTTAACTGGATGATGATTCAAGAGCTATATGACATTTCAAGAATCCTCAACAAAATAATAACTTTTCCCTTTTTAAATGCATCAGTTTGATCTACTATTAAAATTCTTTTTTTTTTAAATAAATTAGAATTTTATTGAAAAATCGTTTCTGCAATATGAAAGATTTGATTGAATAACTTTTTATTGTCTTATTTTTTTGATGTACTGTATAATTTTATTATTTTTTAGAATATAATTGTTAATATCGAACAATTAATAATTTATTTGAGATAAATTGGTAAAGTCATTTTGTTATTTAGCGTTGCTTTACCTTTTGAAAATTGTCAATAATTGATTATAACTTGATAAGGCAAAGCCGGGTGTAAATTAACCCTTTCAAATAAGTTTGTTGAATATTTCTGAGTAGTTTGGAAAACATGTTGCATTTTATATGTGTGAGTGTATATTTATATTTGTATATATTTGTTAGGGTGAATGTCTCATTTTGGTGAAAACTTTTGAAAGTGATGAACTTTTACTACGGCCTTATACGTTTTCTTGTTTCTCGTTTCAGTAACGAGGAAAAATGAAACAAAAAAACAAAAAATATATATATGAAAAAAAAAAAAAAGAAAAAATACATTACGGAAAAAAATAAGCATCACGTCTGTCTCTCACGATCGGGCTGACGCAACTATATGCTTTTTCGCCTCGTTTCATTACATCGTCAATTTTCTAACTTGTAAGTTTTTTTTGTTTCATCGTTCTCTCGATCCCAGAGCTTGAACGAACTGTACGACATAAAAACAGACAGATGAAATTAATTTTTTTTTTTTTCTCTATTTTTTATGGTATTCTCGCTGCTCTTGAGGCTAGACTAAAGTATTTTCTTTTGAAACGAGAATAAAATGAAAATACATTTTACGATTGTGTTTTACCTTGTGAGACTTTTAATGATTCACGTACATAAAACTATACTAATTAAACTTTTTTTTCAAATTTATTATTATTCATATATATAAATATATTAAACTTGTCTGAATAAGTTACGACATTTTTTTGTTTTTATTTTCTCGTTAATTTATTAAATAGTTTATTAGTTGGTTGAGGCTTTTGAAAAATAATGAAAAAATGTATATGAGGTCTCAAGTTGAAAATAGTTTTGAAAATGTATTGTAAAGAGAGCTTGAAATATCAGTAAAATTTTACCAAGATATTTGATGAAAATTGCTGACACACACACACCTGCTGTTCCTGACAGATTGCTGGAAGAAACTTTTCGTTGTTCATCGGCTATTACATGCCACCGGTGCATTCTCTGGAGACTTCCTAATTTGCTATTCAACTCTATATATATCTGTCTCTTTTAATTTAAATAAATAATAATTATCTAAAACAACAAAAAAAAAAAAAAATAAATAAAATTGTGAATTTTTATTTATTTTTTTGATAATTATATTATTGAATTTGTTTAATCTAAATTAGTGAGATCAGATAAATAGATAAAATATGATCAGTCAACTGAAAAAAAACAAATTGCAAGTTGTCTTTTGTCTGTCGAAATTTGTTCTAGAAAATCAGACATCCGTGAAGATGTCCTCGGGCGGTAAAAAGCTAAAACGAATAAACAAAAAAGAAAAAAATAAAAAAAAAGTAAATAAAATTTTCTATAGGTGTATATATTTGTAGTAAAAATTTATATATACTTTGTGTACACAATATCGAGTATTTCTTGATGATAAAAAATACTACATTTTCATCAGTCCCACATAAACGGCAAAATGTATTTTTTATTTTTTACTTTTTTGTACAAGATTTAATCCGTCAGCAGCGCGCAACCGGATAAATGTGAGAAAGCAAAAGATCTCTTTGGCTCAGGATTACTCGAGTTGTATTCGGAGAATCGATCCAAATATACAGAAATAAAAAAAATATATATGTCTCATTGAAAATGAAAAGAAAATTTATGAAAATAAAAAATTGAAAAAGATATTAAAAATAATTTGAAAAAAATTGATTTTTTTTTTTTATTTTTAATTATGACATGAACAGAAAGATAGTGTATATTTATATATTCAACGGTTTTGACTATGTCTCCTAGGTTAATTCTCGTGAACATGAAATAAAATGAGAATAAAAAAAAAAAATAATAATAATAATAAAAAGAAAAGAAGAGGAAATGGACTGAGAAAAGAAATGGAAAAAAAGTTCAAAAGGATTTAGTGACAAGGGATATGAGGGAAGAAGAGATATTACCAGACAAAATGAAAAAGTTGAACATTTTTTTTACAGACGAAACACTGGCCTAGTAATGAGAATAAAATATCTTGTTTCAAAATTCCTAGACTATCATTTTATCCTACCAAGGAATTTCTACATAAAAAAATTAAAAAAACAACTGTAAAATTATTCTACTAATTATCTACTTTTATTTATTTTTATTCATTAAACTTTTCAATTTTTTTCTTTGTACACATAAAAGTTAATAATTAAAACATCAAAAGTTAAAAAAATAATAAAAATAATAGATATTTTAAACCCAAGCAGACTTGATAACATCATTTTTTTTAAAAATAAAATTTGATAAATAAATTATAGCATTAAAAACGAGCAAACATTTAATAGATTTTATTTTTTTTTATTTTTTCAGATAATCAGAGCATCAATATGAGTAGGATACCAACTTTCAGCCCCGTAAAAAAGGTAAAAAAAAAAAAAACATTTTATCATTAATATAACCACCCCTTTGACGTATCAGTAATGTGTTTCACTATTTTTCATCAATTTTATTTTTTTTTCGTTATATTCTTCGTGTCATTAGTGAAGAAAAATTGTTTACACCTTTCATGGCATTGAAACTAACAGGTTGTGGCCGGACACACGCGTACAAAATGATTAACCATATACAATCCAAAAATTCAGAATCGTGCTTTAGGATTTATATCCAACTATTCGTCCGGTCATTCGTCTACAAAACGTCAATTTTCTCATTGTATATTAGTTGAACAATCCTATTAGTCATCCGTCCATGACAATGTCGGGTACATTGTCTGCAATGACGATCAAATAAAAACAAAAAAAAAAAAAGTTAATAAACCAAAAAAAAAGCAAATACAAAAACAACGACAAACAGGAAAAAAAATAACGGATAAAAAAAATATTAAAAACACGGCAATAACACTAAAATTTATCGTTTTTTTATTATTCATGCGTTTTTTATTTTTAAAATTTATATTTTGTTTGTGCATAGGTACAAGAGTATATATATACCAACGTGTTATCGCACTGCACGCAAATATATACACGTAAAATATGTTTGATTGAATTATGTTGAAAAAAAAAAAAAAAATTAAAAATAGTTGACGTTGATTCTTATCAATTTTAGAATAATTAATTGGACTTGATAAAAAAAAAATTAAAATTTTTTCTTTTAATCTTTCCAAGGAATAGTTTACGTGAATTTTAAATCATGGCAAATTAAAATAATAATATAAAATTTTCTACAGAGGTTTAAAAAAAGAAAAAAAAATGTATAAACTATGTATTTTATTATACGTATAAAATAGAATGATTAATGAAAAATATTTTATACTTTTCATGTGCCTCAACAATTTTATATGAAGGAAGAATAATGACTTTAAGGATCAAGTATATAACTCGATAAATCATATAACACATGAAAGCTTTATGTAGTAAATTTTTTTTATTTTTATTTTTATTATATTTGAAGATATTTTATAGAGCTAGAATCGAAGAAACCCAATCATCAATCGATAAGAATATACAATATCTCTATTATCTAGTTTAACCCAGCGACAATTTCGACTATAACCAATTTTTACATGCTCTATATAGCTATCGAGTCTATTTTTTTTTTCTTTTTTTTTATTATAAACGTTAAACCGATATAGGGTTTTTTTTCTAGGTCTCTTCTTGCCTCTTTTGCCCTGGATATAAATCCGAAAATCATGAAGCTTTTGTGTACTTATCCGATCTTCTTAACAATTTTTTTTTTCTATATACATTTTTTTAAAATTATATTTTATAGATTTTTATATTACATATATATTATTTTGAAATATTAATCAATTATATTGTTTATATTATTCATTTTAAAAGAAAATTTTTCTTGGAATAGGTTTTAATTTTTTTTAGCGAAAAATAAATGACGCTGAAGCTAGCGTCTAAGTTAGCGTCTCAAATCCCCTGATCCAGGGATGATTCGGGTACCAAGGCTCCGACTTGAATAAATAATTTGAAACAATGTGAAACTTAATAAAAACTATTAAAAATTATTAAATAAGTAGCAATATACCCCAAAGAAGTCAGAGATATAAAAAAACAACTCTCTGGAATAAGTTACATCGTATTTAAAAAGAACAAATTCAGGGGTTGTTGGCTAAATAATTTTTTTACCGATGATAGAGTTGAGATATCCACATGATTTTTTTAAAATTAACTTGTCTATGATCTAAGCTAATTGGAGAAAAAAAATTATAATTTTTGAAATGGTCGAAGGGGGGTAGAGGGTGGATTTATACAATTCTTCGACGACTATGATATTAGCTATTTTTTCGTAATTTTTTTTTTTTATTAAATTGCTGGAGAATATAAGTAGAATTTTTGAAATGAATGGGGGTGGATTTTAACTGTTTTTAATTTTTTTGACTATGATAGAGTTGAGCTATCCTTGTATTTTTTTTTTTTATTAAATTGTCTAAAATCTAAGCTAGTTTAGAAAAAAAAATGGGAATTTTTGAAGTAGTCAAAGGGGGCGGGGGTAGGCGTGAAAAAATTAAAAACAATTAAAATCCACCCCCTACCCCTTTTTGACCATTTCAAAAATCCTGGTTTTTTTTTCTAAATTAGCTTAGATTCTTAACAATTTATTAAAAAAAAAATTACGAGGATAGCTCAACTCAACCATAGTCCAAAAAATTAAAAACAATTAAAATTCACCTCCTACCCCTCTTTGACCATTTCAAAAATTCCCATTTCTTTTCCTTAATTAGCTTAGGTCCTCAACAATTTATTAAAAAAAAAACTACGAGGATAGCTCTATTTTAATAATAATTGATTGTAGGAGTTAAGGGCTAGGCTCAAGAAAACCCCTATGTTTCCTGTACTTTTAATTTCGAGATGCTAACTCAGACGCTATAGCTTGCATTTACCTAAAAAATTTAAAAAATATCTACCGATGCGTTTTTGTAGAAGAAATTTTTTCTTCATAGAAAAACACAAAAATAGCTTTTATCATTTCCAATACAAATAAATTACATTGTACTAAAAATACATAAAGTGGAAGTGATGAAAATCAATAAAACTAAAACATATATAATACAACTTGAAGCTTTTATAATTTGACAAAGTTTTGTCAGTGGACAAAGCTTGCATACGGCATCATTCGCCCTCTGACGTTGTGGCGTGTGGCACAGTGGTTGCATTCCGTGGTTTTCGCCTGAGTCACCTTTTCAACTGATTCCACTCTCTCCATAACTGTACTCGTACTTTCATTTTATTTCTCTATACACATGTACACATATACACACTGACACAAGCACTCTATTTCTGGTTTTCCATCATGAGACCAAGCTCTCTTTTACTCATCATATTTTTTTTTTTTTTTTGCTTTGTGGTTAATCGAAAAAATATACGCTTCACTGTATTCTGACGTATAATATATATGTAGATTACAAATGGAGATTGAGTTGAAAAGTTGGGAAATAAAAAATTGATTTTCAATTGCAACACGATTCACTGTATGGTAATAATCATCCATTTTCATTTTAATTTTTCACTTTATCGTAAATAAACAAACAAAATAATTTCAAGTATATCCTTCAAATGAATTTGCCTTTTTTTTTTTTTTTTTTATTACATATATTGTTTGTTAAGCAGAAAATACAACGAACAAGTCATTAGTAGGGTCACTATCACAATCATCACTTGACTAGAACAAAAAAAAATAAGAACAAAAGAGAAAAATATAATTATATAAAATAAAAAAAAAAAATAACTGATCACGTGTAATGAAGCAAATAAAAAAATCAAGTCATGATATTGATAGTTAATTAATATAATCCGATTAAAATCAATTACTATCATTATTTTAATAAAATCTTTAATTATTACGTAGAATAAAAAGAGTAAAGAGGCTTTAAATTTTCCATATTTTCTCGAGTAAATTTAACATTTGCACATTCATCAATATCATCATTACGAATAGCATCAATTTTGCAATAATGACGAAAAGATAGGTATGCAATTTCACTACACTATCACTGAAACAAAATTATTTCATATCATAATTTTACTGCTACAGTGTCAATGTACTTTCCCAATTTTGAGCTGCAATTAATCCGTTGATTATATCACACGAATTTATACCATCTAAATATGGTTACAGTATATATATATATTTCTCTATCAATAAATTTTCTATATCATCATTAATATAATAATCCTAATCACAGTTGTTTTAAATCAGATATATATTATAAGTTTAAAAAAAATAAAATAAAATTAACCCAAATTTTTCCTGTAAGCAATCAATGAATATTATATTTATTTTTGTTTCGATTTATAAATTTTTAGCTTTTTTGACCCTTTAAAATCTTCGACAAAGTACAATCAATATTTATTATCTCTTTGTGAATATATATTTATATGAATTTGATATGCCTGTGTATGTAAACTCTACATAAATAATAATTTTATGTATTTATTCAAAAATATATACACAGCAAGTAGAACAATAACTTATCAAGTTATCGGCAATTATGCAATTTTGAAGAATAAAAAAAATGAAAAAAAAAAAAAGAAAATGAAATTAAAAAATGATAAAATTATAATTATTATTATAATTTGCTTGTATATATAGTTACTTGTTTTATTTGAATTGGGTATAAAGTTATGCACATAAATTGAATAGCAAATTTAATCTGAAAATTTCTGGCACTTGGATGTATATATTGTCGGTGACCTGGCTCGTGTTGAACTCATAGACTAATACACATTTATATCAATAGTCTGTATATAGACGAGATATGACTATATATACCTTGTTAATTCTCATCACGTTTGAAAAGGGAATTATTGATTCTCGTTGTGTTGGAGTCGCTTCTTTACTTCCTCGTTTATACAGTACTTAATATATATCTCTATAATAATATTTCTAGTAAAATTTTGAGCCAAGTTTATGTTGTAAAATGCCACTAACAAATTTCCAGTTGATAATAATAATAATTTTTTTATTTATTTTTATTATTGAGGATATATATAATTTTAAATTTGTCTTCATGTGGTTTTATGTTTTTTTCATTTTTTTAAAATTTTTCTCTTGATAAAAAAATTTATTCTATATTTATAACATAATTAATAAAATAACCCAGTTTGTGGTTTTTAGTTTTTTTTTTATTTAATTTACAGTATTGTTGTTGTAATTAAAAAAAAAAAAATAAAAAAAATATTAGTAAATAGAAAAGTTATGACATGTAAATAAAAAAAATTTACAATGAAAAAATAAATAAAAAAATAATGATCTAAATACAAAAAAAAAAAAAAAATTTATGTATGAAAGAAACATCTTCTTTTTTTTTTTTTAATAATAATAATAAAAATAAAGTCAGTGAAAAGTGAAACATGAAAATTGTAGGTTGACAAATTCTGTTGCTTTCGTTTGCTTTTTCTATTTTTTTTTCGTTCACTAGAGATTTGTTTATATATATCGTTTGTGAAAAAAAAAAAAAAATGTTCATATAGTAGCAATTGTAGATCAACTGAACTATATATATACGTATGAAAAAATATTTAGTTGATACCAGTGTGTGTAGAATGTAATTCACGGTATTTGGTAGCGTCGTTTCTCGTTTATTTTGTCGTTTCATGGAGCTTATACCACCCTTTTAGAAAGCAATAGTTGAAAAGAGAAAATACAGAATTGAAAAGAGAAAATAATAGAAATAGTAAAAAGTAAAATAAAGTAAAGATATAGTTACCAGCCGTCTCGGTTGTTTGTTATATACAACTAGAATAAATTGGAGAAAGAGAGAGAGAAGGATTATATTGGTATAAACTATGGTTCTGTTGGATACACATATATAAAGTTTACATTAACACACGCCCATGAATTGGTACTCTATATACAACTTTGAACATATTTCGTTTTTGCATATATACAGCCAAAAGTGCAGTATAAACCTGAGTAAAATCCAGCACTGTCATACTATCCATGTATTTGTGATCTTTTTAGCTTCAATTTGGTTAATGTACATTTTGTTTTAGTCAACTTAAGCCATATAAATTTATCTCGATTTATTAATTTTATTGTATATAAAAATTAAAATACTAAATATATCTATGTGTTAATATATTTTATCTCAAATGATTTTTGACATAATATTCTTGATACTTGAGAAATATATTATAATATCTTGGCTTATATATTTGTAGAAATATATTACAAGTATTTTGTGAGATATTGGGCCTTTAAAATTGCTCTAAACCGAACATTCATAGTTTGAGGATCACTTGCCGTAGTAAACCTGACTCAAGAATATATATATATAGATATAGCTTGACTTCAACATCGTTGCAATACGTTGAGACTCTTCTATAACTCCTTGAATCACTTCTAGCTTTACTCTCTATATCCTTATATTTCTCTATAACATCTTAAAGCCGCCCTCCTAAAATTTCAAGCAAATTCCGCACTTTAAACAAGTTTTATGCTCAACAGTGTGTGTGTTGAGTAATCGTCAAACTTTATCATATACATTGTGAAGTCTGTTAAGATTTAGAGAAAATTGTCGACAAATTTATTGTTGATACTTTGAATAAGATTGATGAGTTGATTGACTTTTTATAGTTTCAGAATTATATCGATAAGCTCAAAAGTTATGATAACCAACATATTTACATTTTACAATATTAAAATAAAGAGTTTAATTATTTTTTTTTATTTTACTAGACATCTTTAAATTTTAATAAAGCAAAAATGACTGAATTTTATGAAAATGAAAATATTTATTTAACACGTAAAGTTGAATAATGCAATTTTGTGTCTGACACTTCTTGACTTGTACTACTGAAATATGTAATATCTGATTTTTCATCAATAAATTTTTCCTTAATATAATCATGAAATATAATTGTAAAACATTGAGGTTATTGACTGTGTAATTTAATAATTTTTCATTAATTCTACTTGTAAAATTAAAAATGGAATTTCTAATCTAACTATGTCATTGTCTTGTAACACCGAGAAATTTAATATCACGAGATTGATAATGAGCGGGTTTTCGTGTTTCATGATTCTATTTAATTTTAAACAATAGCACAGAAACAAACAAGACAGAGAGAGAAAGACAAAATAATTAAAAAAATTGTTTAGCCAATAAAACAACGATGTAAAGTCTTACAACCTTTGGTATTTAGTATAAAGATTAAATTCAGGCAACAATTGTTCTAATAGCTGTAATTTTACGTTATTTTTTCGTTTAAAAAAATAATTGACCAAAACAATAGAAGTTATACTTCAATAAAGTTCAATGAGCTTTATATTTCATCAAGTTTTTTCTTGTTCCAAAGAAATTTTTTTGTTTTCTAGTACATAACTTCAATCACAATTTTATTTTTCAAAAATTTTATGCTCATTTAATTGTTATTGTGGAAAAAATTATAACTTTTAAAAAATTATAGCATTCATTCAGTTGATATTTTTTGAAAATAAGCCGATTCTATAACAGTCCAAATAATCTTGCAAAGTATATGAAGGTTTTTCGAAATGAAAAAGGTTTACGGAAATGCAGTCAACCTTATTGCTTTTTTTTTTTTCTGTTGCTTTCTCGAGGGGCTAAAAAAGAAATAGAAAAAGAAAGATAAAAAAAGAGAAGAACAAACCTACAACTGGAGGGTTTGTTGTAAAGTGGAATGAGTTGCCCGTGGGAAATGTTGTGCAGTGCATAATGTAGTGATGCATAAATGATGCTTGTGGATTGCCAAGGGCTGCTTCCAAGGATATCGGTATCTATCGTTTTATAATTTATATACATACATTGCAACTTGTATGACGTATCTACCTACATCTTTATACAAATTAATATTGCAAAAACACATTTAGTATGATAACTCTATCATACATAATTTCATCAAAATATATTTTACTATCGTTCTATGTTTTACTAATGAAAATTAATTTATAATTTCAATACAATCTCTTAATTTATCCTCAATTAAAAAATCAAATAATTTAATTATTCAAGTTTTAAAACTTCTAACTAGAACAAGAAATAAATTCAAAAAAATCATTAAATTATTTCGATATTTTTTGGCAGTAATGTTGATTCATTTTGCTGCCAAGTTTTATATTTTTTTTGATAATATAAATTCAAGAATAATAAAAAAAAAAAACTGACAAGCATTATAATGTTTATGAATTGTCAAGTAGTCTAATCATGTAAAGATGAAAGTTTTTCTATGTTTTATATATATTTTGTTTGTGCTTCAACTGTTGCTATTTCTCTTGTCTATCATTTTTAAAAAACAAAAATAGAGAAAATAAAAAAAGTATAATAATAGTATACACATAGTGACAAACATAGATAATGCTCATGGTATTTCACATGTTTACCAAGACATGTAAAGCAGTGAATGTACATGGTATTTGAAGATAGCGACAGGAAAGTGACACGGGTGTAGGATGTTTTGTCTTATGACCTACTCTATCTTTATTTCTCTTGTTGTGTTTAGTATATGTTGAGTGTGTTTGTAAATAGATTGCCTGAAGCAAGGCTTGTCACTGCCCTTGTCACTGGGCAAGAAACAAAAGCATCTGTATATGCATGGTTATTGTGATAAAACTAGAAATATATATATCTTTAACTTCACATACCAAAGTGTCACATAACATTTTATATTAGTTTTTTTATATATAAAAATTTCTGAAGCAAAATTTTTGTCATCATGATTGTTGCTATTATGATTTTCTTTTTTGTTTATTATTATCATCAACATTCATCATTGTAAGCTTTTCATTTTTAATTATTTTTATATATATTCATTTGTTTTTGTTTTATATTTTTCGTGGAGTTGTTTTTTGGTTAGTTTGTTTCTTTTAAATTTCAAATGTTACAAGCAGACGTTGTATTCTCTCTCCATGTTTGTTCTCAAGAAAACAAGGTTCACGAACCACAGTGCAGTTTGTATAATCGTGTCGAGTAACACTGGCTCTATATATTTATTTTTTAAAATAAATACAAGGTATCAAAATGTCCGATAGCATATACAAATGCATATTTCATTTTGTATAATTAATTATAATACGACTGTGTTTTAATTAAAATTTAACTAAGATGAAATAATAATTAGGAAAAAAAAAAACGAATTTCTTTTTTTTTTTTTTTAAATATTTTTAACAAGATGTATTTGTTTATCTTGTTAAAATTTTTTGTTGTGAAAATTAAATTTATTTTTTATCTTCATTTGAATGCAGTAAGAGTATATTTTTTATGTTAAAATGAAAAAAAAAATATAAATTATTATTATAAATAAATGAAGTATAGATGGTGAACTCTTAACATCGTGACTTGACTTTTAAAAATTTTTTCAATGAAAATATATAAGTGAAAAAAAATAAAAAATATATTTTTCTTTCAAGCCACGTAACTCGTGATAGTTGATGCACTCGTTTTTACGTCAAAAACTTTTGATGCTTGTAAAGTTAGAAAAAGCAAGATCATCTATAAACGTCGTTTTGAATATATACGTTTTGTATATTTTTTTTTTCTTTTTAACTCAAGTTATTTTGATAGTCATTCATCAATATAACTTGTAGTTATAGTTTTTTAATATTTCAACTTTATTATACATATTATATATATTTTGTTTTTTTTATTTTTTCAAATTTTATAATCATGAATATTTGTCATGTTTCAACTTTTTTAAAGTCTCATTTGCAACCACTTTACATGAAAAGTTATTTATTTATTTTTTGTCCAGTATATCTGGTTACTTTCAAAATAAATTTCAACAATTTGCCATTTTTTTTTCCCCTCACTGCTCACAATGTAATTGGGGATTTTTCTCTTCTAATTACTGAAAAGAGACCCATTAAATTTCATTCGTTCATCTTCAATGTGAATTTTCTCTCTTGTCTGTTGTATAAAAGTTCTAGGTAAAAATCATTGGTCCGTTAATTGATGCTCGTTAGTGAACTACTTCAGAGTCTGACTTGACTCCATTCATAAAAAGACAAATGACTCAAATTTTATATTCTACAAATAGTATAATCTTGATAATCTATATCATTTCGATGAACTTGAATGTCATTATATTATTTTTGTTTCCAAAAGCACTGCAGTTAAAAATAATCTCAAATTTTGCATCAACTTATAGATCAATAAAATATAAATTTAATGCACTTTATAAAAAATATAATAATTAATAATAATAAAAAATTAAACATATAAAAAAAACAAGTAATCAAAGCTTTGACATTTTAGTTTGAGCGTTATATTCAAATAGAGATATAAACATTACATAAAAAAACTTTTAATATATAAAAAAAAAAAAAAACTTATATTAATAAGCAGTGAACTATAGCTAATCTGTGTAGACCATGTACAAAGCTGCCAACAGCGTAAGCATGCTAATTATCAAGTTATTGCACACTGACTAACCTTCGAACCAGATTAACTTTATACTGTTCGTCTACCTTATTTTTTACCTCGGCCTGTAGGTTAATGATGTGCTACAACATTTCATCATGCGTATTAATATAACACTATAAAATTACACTTAAAAAAAAAATAATAATAGTAGAATAAAAAAATAATATTGTAACTTGATGATACAAGTTGCAATGATTAACTTGTATAAACAATTTTAAGGACATTATAAGTGATGTGATTAAAAAATTATATAAAGCAATAATTAAAAAGCCTTGAGCTATTATATCAATTGATTTTTTTTTTTTAAAAATATTTATTAACTCAATGAAAATGGTCTTTAAATATTCTCCAAGTTCATAGTGAAATATTTGAATGTATATTTTCAAATGATGTGCACAACGTTTCAATTAAATGACTGAACACGACGAGCAAGTTAAAACTAGGGTGACGATCTATTAAACAAATCGGAAACCTTGATGCACAAACGGAAACAATGTCTCCGCAAAATGTACAATACATTTTGAGACATCACATCACCCACACACACATATATTCTTCATATAAATTTACAATGCGTTACAAGCATCGATGAATCAAAATACCATATATATACATTAAACAATAATCCTCCACAATACCTGTCAAAATTTTATTTCCGTCCATTTGTATGTCAAGCATCAATACAACCTATAAATAGCTTGTTTTTTGCTTTTTTTTTTTTTATCAATTTATTAATTTTCAATGTTATATATAAATCCATACAAAAATATCGAAAAAAGTTTATCTCGATTTTCTAGTCAATTGAAACTGAGGTTGACTGCTTTATCTACCTTTTTTTTTTCAACTCGTATCAATTTTGTATATTCATCGGTAGAAAAAAAAAAAAAAATGAGTAGTTTTTAAAAAATGACAGAAGGGGGATTTGGTGAATTGTATACATTTGTATATGGTTATCTTGTGATTTGAAATGAAAATCAGGAAACCGGGTAACCAAACATTACAAACGAGTAAATATTGAAACAATAGTATGAAATATCATGCTCTACAAAATTTTGTGTACTGTATATTGTAGTAAAAGATATTTGTTATTATTTTTGAAAACAAAGTTATCTATATATACTGTATATGTAATTGATGTATTCTTGTGTGTATATTTGTGATAGTCAATGATGCCTGATTGCACATGGTGACCATTCATCATTCAGTGTCTGTCTCCTTTTGACCATTGTTTTCATTGCTGCAAATGGTGTATAGACGTATTACTGCTTACCCATATACAAATTTACATAACATGGATACTTGAGTTTCACGCCTCATCAGCATATCTAAAAACTTTTCTATTGCAAAATTACATATTCTATCTTTGTCGTTGTCTCTCTCTTTTTCAATCATTATAAATTGTCATTATGACACAAAAGCTGTAACAGTAGTAGGACTCTGTATATGAACTTTAATATGACAATGAAATGGCAATGGATTTTATAAAATATCAATTTTGTATGTGTACTGTGTAAAGTAACATGAAACTAACTGAAAATTATTGTGTACTATTATTAAAAATGAATTTTAAACAGGAATGCTCAGATAGCTGACATTGTGACGTGAAATAATGCAATAAGCAACGTATTCTACGTATATATTTGTCTCTGTGTGGCTGTGTGGATAAAATTGTTAAGGAAATAATAGAATTACATGTATGCACATACATATAAAGTGGATAAAATAAAGTAAAAGATAGGGGAAATTTCCAGATGCATAATGAAGGGGGATGATGATTCATCTGACAGTGTCAGCGGTGCGTCAAGCACGGGCATTCTGTCTCAAAATTCTGTTTTAATTTATTGAAGCACAACGTTAATTTATTCCACTGTTGCACAACTACTTTTACTCATTTTTTATTTATTTAATTTTTTTTTATTTTTTTACCTCATGAAAGTTTTTCATCAGCGTATCTGTGTATTTTTTTTTTTTTTTTAAATATATTATTTTATATTTTTTACATTTTAAAATGAAAAAACAAAAAAAAACAAAAAAAGGGTTGATTTCTTTTTTTTTTTTTTTTTTCATGTATTTATTTTTATTGTTGTTGGTTTTGTTGTTTTTATTATTATTTTTTTTTGTGTTCACGTTTACCTGGATATTTACACAATCCATGTACATGAGCCAACTTTTTGTAAAACCCCCCTCCCGAAATAATTACCAGTTGTATATATTTTTTGTGATATTGGACAGGCATAGGAAAATTACACTTGGTATAGAAAAAAATTTCAGTGAACTGTTATTCATCCAATGGTGTCAACACACAACCCAAACTGTTCTAATTTAAAATATTCAGAAGGTTTATTATTATTAAACCTTTATGTATATGGGATTTTTCCTTTTTCTATTTTTTCTTGTAGCGCTATTGCCATTTGGTCTTGTTACTACTGTAAAGTATCGGTTTTTATTTATTTTTTATTTATTTTTTTCTTTTGTTTTTCACTTTGGACTAGCCCGGAATAAGTTATATACAAAATGTTTTAAAATTTACGTGATGTGAAAATTCATCAGTATCATCAATCGTATACAAAATAACACACACTAACACTATACAAGAAAAAGGGTCAGAGTAATCTATACTCTTTGTTTACTTCGCTCGAACAAACTTACGTTCTACCAACCGTTAAGTCGTTAAGTACCGTATAACGGCTAGCTAGTTCTTTGGCTCCACCATTATACTACTAGCTCATTTTTTATTTTTAATTCTATATATATATTTTTCTTTCTTTTCTTTTCTTTCTATCGTAACTTGAATATATATCTCGTCGTTAATACAACCATCTCCAACACTTGTTATTCATAAATTGTTATATAATTATAATTGAATATTGCTTTATTATACAAACCGTGCTATTGATATTTTTAAAAATTTACACTCAATCAGCTGCATCATCAACTCACCTGTAACAAATAAATAAAAATATATTTTTAATAACTTCATGATTTATGTATATATTAATTTTCAATAAAAATATATATCTCTTTTTTTATTTATTTTTTTTATATTGAATTTACAGTGAATACATTTGGAATAAGATGCTTCGGATATCTTCTACAATTTTGTGAATATATATGTATAATTTACGTAACATTGAAAGATGGATTTATCGTTTCAATATATATTGCGAAAATGTAGTTTGTCAGTGAAGTAACGTATTTTCAAATCAGATAGATATCCAGGAAGAGGGTGAAAATCGTAGTAAAAGATTTGTTGTTCATTTTTATTTTATTTTATTTTTTTTTTCGTGTGAGACGCCGGATATCCTGCACAATATTCTATCGAAAAATGATTGCCTATACGATATATATATATAGGTAGTTTATCGTGAAGAAGATTAAAGAAAAAAAAATTATTATATACATGTGACATCGACAATGTGAATATGTAGGCTATACAAAATATATGACGTTATTCTTGGCAACCTTGAGTCACGTAAAAATATACCTATATTTTATCAAAAAAATATATAAAAAATAAATAAATAAAACAAAAAAAAAATGCAATAAAATATCCATTTTCATGAATTTAAAATCTTTAATAAAATTTTAATATATGATCTTTACATTGGGGTCGACACTTATCTCAAGCCATTATCAAATATTGTTCCAAAAATATTTTCATATATAAATTTATTTATATTCTATATTTATTCATAAAATAAAATACAAAATAAACAAAAGAGGATAAAACTTTTCATATGAAAATGAAGAAATATCTTTTGCGAATATATTGTTTATTCAAGTTTGTTTATAATATTTTATTTAACTTTTGTAAACGATGCGAGAAAATATAATTGTTTGAATATATATAAATATACCTTTCAGCGTTTATAATATAAGTGTGAAAAGTTCATTCAAAGTCAAAAAGTCAAAACGACAAAGTACATGAATTTACCCTCGTCAAATAAACCACGAATTTATTTCTCAAATTTACAGTAGTTTAGTTGTTGATAATAAATATTTAAATAATTTAATGAAAATATAAATTGAATAAAATATTGATTGAATCAGCTGACATAATTTCATGTATTATATTTATTATAAATTAAAATTTTATTTATTAAAATTTAATATCAAGTTTTTTTGTAAATTATATCTTTAAAATTTTTCTTACACTATTTTGGATTTTTTTTATTAAAATCAAGCCTGGGAAATTTACATTTTATGTTTTAAATATACAAAGTTTCAAAATTAAAATATTCATATTTAAATTATTATAATAATTAAAATACGTTAAATTAATAAATACCAAAAATAGAAAATTTAATAATGAGCTTGCAAGCACACAAGTTTTTTTTACTGTTTATTTAACTGAAAAATTATTCAAGTAGGGTTGCAAACTGTCACTCAATATTATCCACTTGATAATCAAATTTTCTTGAAAATTAAACCAACTGATCTTGGTTCTTTAGGTATACCTTTTTGGTTTGCCAAATTATTATCGTTAAATGCCTTCAGGCGAATTCAACTATATCTAATTTATAAACCAATTAAATAGCATGCAACCCTTTATTCTTTATCTTTCACGTCGTGTTTTAAATATATTTATAGGGTGTTTAGATATCTGACAAATAACGATGCTAATTAACGAAATTTTACTGGCTAAAATTTGAAAGAATATAATTCTTCTTTTTATAATTGAATAATTGTTTTTTTTTTTCAATACACTGTCTGAACACATCAATGATTCGATTGTTTTAAATTTGTTAATTCGATTTTTAGTATAAAAAATCGTTAGTCTTTTGTTGAAACTAAAAATAAAATACCATTTTTTTCTGAACTCTGGTTTAAATAATATGAGGGATTGTTTTATACATTTGCAATAATCAAGAGACAGCTTTCAGTATTCACTGATTCTCTGGAGTCTTGTTTTATATATATGAATATCTCTGGAGAGACAAAGAGCTTATCGGGTAACGAACTAAAACTTGGTATAAATTTATATATCCAGTATGAAACCCTGTGGAACTGAATTTTCTTCAACTTGGATTATTTTATCAAATGCCTTTGGCCATGTTATTCAACGCATATTGTTACTCATTTGAAAATAATACCAGATGAAATCATATCATCATAAGTCAAAGTTTTTGTACCACATGTGTGTACAACACGTTCTCTATTTACAAATATTTTATATTTGTTTTGTTTATTTTTCATGTTGTTTTTTTAAACTTTTGGCAAAAGGTAAATTTCTCGTTGTTTTGCCAATTACTAGAGGGCTATAAATCCGGATCAGAACGTCATGTTTAAATGTGTGTTGGTCATGTTTTTATGTGTATATAGCATTTGGAGAGAATGGACAGTAAAATGGCCAAGCTGGTGAATCTTATTATTATTCTCACAATTTCTGACATTGGCTCGGTTTACGTATCTATCCTTCGTAATGCTATAAAATACACAGGTGCTTTGTTGAAAATTGTGCATGGTCAAAAGCTTTTATACCAATTTTTTTTTTCCATCAGATTAAACCTGAATGTACATATAAATAAATGAATAAAAATAAAAAAACTTTCAAGTAGCTCAAAAAATATATAATAAAATATAAAAAAAAAAACAAAAAAAGTTATAAAGACATTTGTAAGTAAAGTTTATGACATTTTCTTTGTTACAAATTGTATTTCTTTTTGAATTTTCTTCAGAAATTTATCGTATGGAATACACTTGAACTACAAACGAATTTACTGTATATATTTTATTTCAAAATATATTGGATCTGTTGTCGTCAGTGTAATTAAATTAAAATGTTTCATCATGATAATTAAATTAAAAGCGCACTTTTTAGTATATATAATACTTGTCTTTAAAAAAATACATGGGAATAGTAAAAAAAAATAAAGATGAATCTCTTGAAATAGTATTGGATACAAAGGTGTTGCTGGTTTAGAAAATAAAATAAATTGGAAAAAAAAGAGTTATATAAATGGTCGAAAGGCAAAGCTTTCTTATCATTCAGGATAAGTGAAATGGTGTTTCTTTGGTTTGTGAATGTATATTGCATACACTGTGAATATATGAAAATAAATCAAAGCATGTAAATCTGGATAACTCAAATCTTTTGTGTAAACATGTTTATAGATATTTTTATTCTATCATTAGCGTATCAAAGTATTTTTTAATAATATTAAATTGAATTTAAATATTAAAGTTTGTAAACTGTAAAAGTAACCATAATATAATTTCATTTAAATACAAAGTTTGTTGCTTTGTAAACTAAATTGACAATTAAATTTTCTCAGACATTTTTAACTAATTTAATAAAATGTTTGTATATTTTTAAATTTAACATTACAAATATTTATGTTTTTTATTTTGTTTTTTATGAGATGAAAAAATATAATTTATTTTTCTAAATTAACGATCAAATTTTTAGTTTAAAACTTGTAATATTTATTATTTATTTTTGATAAAATTCAAGAGCTTATATAGTAAGGACGAAAATTGTTTTTGTCACCACAGGAGTTTGATTTAATATTAAAATACCTGCTGTGAATAAAATAACGTTTACGAGTTTATGACTAAACAACTATTAGAATCTAAAGAATTTCGGTATTTATTGGATAAATATATATATAAGTTTATTATATAAAATTTATTTAATAATGTTAAATTTATCATGTTTTTATTAACAATATATTTACGTGCAATGTGTTTATCATTGATGTACAATGTATTTTGATATTCTGTAATCGTGTATTGAAATTTATTCACTAAACAAAAAACAGAGTTCAAAATGATTTGAGCATAAATTATAATACATTCCCTTCATAATATAATTTAAATATTTTTATTCAAATTGCATAAAAAAAAGTTTGCTCTTGCTGATTTTTTTACATCATTATCAAATATAAAAAAAAATCATTGTTTTTTCTATTTATTTTTTATACTAAAAAAAAAAAAAAAGGATTTCGAAATACTTGGAATTGTTTCTTGGATAAAGTTTTAGTGATCAGCTAGACATCATCCAAAACTTTTTTTTTTTTATTGCAAATGAACAAGCACATCGTGTATAAAAGTTGTTTCTCTTCTCACGAGTATTTCAAAGGATTTTGGTTTTAAAATAGGTTATCTTACCTAAACCCTATTACATTTTATACAAAATTTTTTTTTTATTCACGTATTTATTATTTATTATTCAATATTATTTTTATTTATTTATTTATTATTGAATTTATATGAATTTCTCTTTGAAGCAACATTTTTCATATGTAAAAAATGAATAAATAAAAGTTTATAATAAATTTATCAAAATTAAATACAGCTGCTATTCGCCAGGGTTCAATTTATAGTCTTTTGAATGTAAAATATTTCTCGGAAACATTAAAATTAAACTTTTAATCCGCGGTGTTATAGCTGAGACAAAAACCCAGTTAAATATAAAAAATAAAAACACAAACTCAGTGAGTATAGCCATACTTTTAAACAAAAAAAAAATAGAAAATAAAAAATATGTATGTGGTGAAAACAATTCATTATAAACTTATATTGCGAGATATTATTTTTCAACTTTTTCATTTTATTTTCTCACAACTTTATAATCAAAATAGATTTAATATTTGTTATTTTTCTTTCATGAAGTAACAATAATATTAATTATGATAACATCTTATCTTGACAAGTTCGTCACGTTTAAATTATACACAATGTGCTTGTGTATTACAATTAATTTAAGCCATATACATTTGTACATAAGTGTCTATATGTGATACTTATGCAGAAACATAGTTAAGCTCTCATTCTGTCTTTATTTTTATTTAATTTTCTCACTGTCTGCTTATTTAGATGATGCAATACAGTCTATGTGTACTCTCTACTTATATCAAGAAAGTTGTTGAATCTTGTCTATTTTCGACATACAACTTTGTTGCCTTAAAATTTGTTGTCCCGTTTACAATTATTAAAATGAATTATTGTCTCAGTTATGCACAATAGCTTGATGTGTTAATACACACCTGAGAATGTTTATTAAACTAATTCAAATATTTACATAATTAATAATATTATTTGTATTTATTTAAACTTTATGTAGATTCAATTTTCATACAACACAATATTGATTTTAAATTTTTTTATCAACTCAAACATTTTTTATTTTTTTTATTTTGTTCATCAACTTTTTATTTATTTTTTTTTTAGGTTAATTATATTTTTATTTTGTAAAGTTTTGCAATTAATATATTGAATTTTGAGCATTATGTCATTCATTTTATGAATATTCAACTTTATTTATTTGTTTCCTTTGTTTGCACACATTTGGTTTGTTAGGTAGTTATTATATTTTGACTGACTGTATATAATTTTACAAATATAATATAACAAACCTTTATAAACATACAATAATCACAAAGTTAAAATTTGAAGTGGTGATTGTCCACCATAATTAGTTTCACAAATTAAAAAAATTATATAAAAATGACAAATATTAAATCTACTAATGCTCGTGAAATAAATTAATCACAAAGTAAAATTAAAATTAACTCATGTTATTAAATTCAATGGAATATTGATGAAATCAGATAATGTAATTTAATCAGTAAATAGAGCTAAATGATAATGAATAAATAATTGAAGGGAAAAGAAAAAAAATTAATTAATAAAAATAGAAAATAATATATACCTATAATAAAAATGATAATTTTTGTGACAAAAACACACATGTTTTTTGTTTTCATATCAAATGTAATAGAACGATAATATTAATAGCTTTTTCGTCTGTTTTTGGCATAATGGACTTGAGCAATATTGCTTTGATTTAGCCTTATCCCAGACAATCTATAATTCTTTATTCGACATACAACAATATTCATACATCAAGGGGAATGAGATAATAAAAAAAAAAAAAAAAAAGAAAATCAAAATACAAAATCAGCTGAGTGTGTATTATTTTTATGAGTTATTTTGAAACTTGTGAAATATTAGACAGACTCAATCTAAATATAAACTCCATAATATACACATATATTCAATAGAATTGATTGTTCAGCTTAGCCACAGACCATGACATATTGAATTTCCATGTGATATCGATAAGCCTCAGAAAAGTTTAATTAACAATTTAATTAATTTGAAATATAAAATTATCAAATTTAATATATTTTTTTTTTAATGATTTTTTAATTATACAAATTGCAATGATATATAATTTAAATTATTATTCAAAAAGTGTCTATTTAATTTATGAGTATAGTATTACAGTGTTTAATCAAATTAAATAAATTAAAAAAAAATTTATAATAATTGGTAATTAAATTTTGAAGTAGGATACGATATATCCTGCATCAATTGGCATTAATGAAGCCTCGTCTCGGATATGCTTTTCATATATGGTGAGCTTTGCATTGAACTGATGTGAGATCAAACAACTGAATCAATAGACAGACATTCGTCTTCATGTTCAGCTATATATAATGTTGTATATATACATAAACAAAGTATTAGCTAAAGCTCAAACCATGGCAATTGCCTCCAGAATATTCAACCTTCTCAGGATCCAATAGTTGACCCACAACCTTTTGCCTTAAGCAACCCCAAAATCCTCTAGAATTCAAGATCACACTGTTTATTCAAAATGTTCTACATACAGAATTGTATAACACACACTGTAACAAACATCAATAAATTTACCCACTTCAATTGATAAATAAAAAACAGAGAAAATACAAAAAGAGGGTTGTATGTATAAATAAATTTACATTGAAATAATTTCAAGTAATATCAAATGACAATTTTCATTCATTACATTTACCATTATTAAAATTATTTCGTAAAATTTTTTTTTCAATTAATTTAAGTAGTACAACTCAGATTTTAGTCAGACATCAAGAAAATAGAAAAAAAAAAACTAATGACAATTGAAACTGTTATAAAATAGAGCTTTTCATTTTTATGAAAATTGATGCATAATATTTTATAATAAGAAATTTAATTTATATTGTTGAAATGAGATTTATAAAAATAGGTCATCTTTTTGAGGATAATAATATGATTCTTGGCAATATACTTGTGAGAAATGAGTTTATTCTCTTATGCAGTATGTTTCTCATATTATCGTGGCTCCAAATAATCTTTTATATGTGATAAAGATATAAGATCTTTGTGTATATAGTAACTGAGTATACTCGTTTTGGCACTGCTAGAGGGTGAAAGGCATATCTGTATGACGAGATGAAATGTACGCTTCATCGTCACCACGTACATGTACATTCACATTAGTAAAATGGCGTCGATGCATCACCTTGGTAACGCATATGCATTGCATCCACCAAAAGTTTACTCAATAAAGCAATGCCCATGAAAATTCCAAAGTAGAAAAAAATATAAAAAAAAGAAAGGGATGAGGAGGATATAGTGAGTTAGAATCAAAAGACGAGAAGAAAGTGATGATGGGGTGCTTACACATATCTATATATATATTCACAAACACATGAGTAAAGTAGGCGCGCCGAGAACGAATAGAATTTAACCGTTGGTTCAATTCAGATAGCCTTTCAGTCGGCATATTAAATTTATGGTATGCTCACCACACATAACTCATTGACTCCTCTTTTCTCCCTACATGTACCTCTGCCAACTTCTAAATATATATATAGAGCTTTCGCGAATGAGCCTGATGACACACCTACACCATATCATCACCTGTACATTATTTGCTTTTCTTCCTTGATAACGAAAAAATATTTCCAATCTCTCATATAGTTTTTTGTTATTTTATTTTTTTCCATCTATCATGAGCTTGACTTTTTCAGCACCCTGCAGGGAAGTTAAAATGAAGCTTTTGAAAATGAAAAAGACGCAGGTGCTCTATATGAAATATGTCCAGTACCGTATCTCGGAATATATATTATTCGCATTTGCTTTGTATCTCGATTATTTCTCTTTTTTTTCAACAGAGAGATTTTATTATTTTTATCATTACATACAGTATAATAATTATTTTTTAAAATTATCTACTGAGTTTATTTATAATTAAATCGTGTAATTATAGTTATCCAAAATTTTGAGATATTTATTTAAGTTATTTACTTGATAATGATAAAATTAAATTAATTTTTTTTTTGTGTTATTCTAGATACCTTAATTAAAGTAATTAAAATTAGTAGACGAAAAAGTTATCGCCAATTTTATAATTGTTTTTTATGACGAATGAATTTCTTGCCAATTAAAAAATTTATATAATTGGTGACAAGTTGATATTTTTTATTAATTAATTACCAATGATCTTTTCATTTTTATCAAGTTTTTTTCATTCTTATTATTATTTTTCTGTCGTTGAAAATTCTCATCAGTTGGGTATATATTTTTTTTTTTTGTTATATAATTCATTTTATAAAATAATAAGAAATAAAATAAATTGTAAAAAAATATTAGTATACAAAATGATATAAAAGCGTAAAAAAAATATACGCTTGAATTATTGCAATTTTTTTTATGTTATTTTAAATAGAGAAAAAAAATAATTACTTTCTTTTGAAAATTCGTTTTAATAATAACATGTGTTAATTTTATTTTAATCTGTCATTCATTCTACAATTTATTTTTCTGCTCATTTGTATTTTTTTTTTTCTTTTTGTATATTTATGCTATGTCTATCCTTGTATATACCTGCAATACTCAGCCAACTAAAAATGCGTATACAAAAAATAAAACAACAATAATAGTAATAAAAAATAATAATAATAATAATCATAAATGGAGGGTTGAGCCCTAGCTGCATAGCTTGTTATAAGAAACTGATGAACAGCGTGAAGTATCTGTTCAGTTGAATCGATTGTCTGTCTTCTTGTCCTTCAGTTGACATATTTTTCATTATCAAGATTATTATTTATATTGAATCTATACATGCACGTATATAAATTTACCCTTTTATATATAAAATCTTTAGACCTGTCAATCTCCGATTTATATAATTTTTTTTTTTATTTCATTCCCACAAAATAAATCGACCATCATCTACTAACGAGTTCACGTTAAACTTTAATTTCCGATCAAGTTCATTCGTGTGTCTTGACCTTAATCGATTGCGATAGGAAATCAATCTGACGCTATTCACTCCAAGGATACTATATCAATCAAAAGTCTGATAATTAATTTTTTATATTAATTTTCTTTTTTTTTTTTTTAAAAATATTCAAGTATATTAATAAACTCTAGTATCATTTTCAAGTAAATATATGTAATTCAAATATATGAATTATATATAAAATGTTAAAGTAATCTTTTTTCAGAAAATTATATATAAGTTAATAATTTGAAAAAAAAAAAAAAATTATAAATTGAAAAAATTGATATTTATTAATTGATAGGAAGTTGATTCATCATAGTATTTCCGGGTATCTGGCAAAATCATCCCTCCGTAACAAGCGTATAATTGCTTTTGAAAATTAATTAAAAAGCGATCGTTGGTGTGCCTAAGGCTTGATCGAAGGTTTGTGCGACACATACATAAAAATAAAAAATTGTTAGTAGTCACAGTAAACGTGTTGGTCAGCCAGAACGTTTCAACGTCAATTCCTACATTAATACATACACATGCATCCACATATACACACACACACTTATATTACAATATTGTATAACGAGATTTGAGATTCTATCCAGTTCAATCCACAGTTTCGTTCAACCGTTTACTATCACTCCTCTCGTTGAAAAATTTTTGACCACTTTTTTACTCCCACTTCGCAATTGACTATTTTTTTTTTTTTATTTTGACTCGGAAATTGGATGCAATCTCGAGTTTTTTCTCACGCTTGTTTTTTTTTTTTTTTTTTTTTTCTTTTACGTGAATGGTCAGTTGGCAATTGACTATTTTTTATATTTTTTTCTTTCGTTAAATTATTTTTTATCTTTTTCTCTTGTCTACACTTGACGCTGCTCTAACGATCGCTATTTGAAATTATTCCTCGTTAAATAAAAAGTTTTTTTCTCTATAACTTTTATTTTTTAAATTTTTTTAATTTAAAAAAAAAAAAAAACACGGCTTATTGGTCAAGTTCTGACCAAAGAGAAGATATTATATTTATCGTTGCTTCTGTTGCTGAGAAAATTGTGAAAAGCGTGATAATGCTGCCTGCAGCGGCAAAGATAAAAGAAATGCATAGTAGTTAAAGTGAAATTAAAAAGAATAATAAAAAAAAAAAAATGGATCTCAGAGAGAATGTTTTTATCGCCACAATTTGACCCATAGTTAATAAAATTCACGTATCTTTTGTTCACCTGTACATTAATTTTTTTAAACATTTTTTTTTTGTTTTTTTAAATTATGTATAAAAAAAAAAACGTTATGGCGTTTTAAATGTGTCTATGAATAAAATTTATAATGTTCAGTTAGCGAGGTTAAAAGTATATGAAAATTGAAAAATACATAAAATTAAAAAAAAAAATACAAACAAAACACATTTATACGTTTTAAATGAGATTCATAATATTTACTCACAATATAAAATTTATTATAAAAAAAGTTTAGAAATTAATTAAATTCTCGATAGTAAAAAATAATACCAATACTGGCATATTATATAATTCACGAGACAAAAAATAAAAGTTATTCATTCGAAATAAAATTGAAAAAATAAAATAAAAAGCTCTTTATTAATTTCACGTACCTAATTTAAATAATTAAATTGACATTTATTTTAATTAATATTCAAAATCAATTAGTTTTATTTATTACATCACTAAAAAATCGATAGAGCCTGACTTTTACGCTTTTTTTTTTAGTCAAAAAGTCGACTTGATGAGATATCGTAATTAAATTCCAATACTCTCACCTTTAAAAAAAAATATAAAAAGAAAAACTTCTACAAATATTTATCCATGCGTCCAAGTTCAATTTGAGTCAACAACTTTAATAAAACAAGATAAAATAAAAATAATAAAATAAACCATAAAAAACTTGACACTTGAAATCTTTTTGTTCTCGAAGCACCAAAAGAAAGACAAAAAAAAAAAAAAAAAAATTACATTGGTTTTTCCAGTGAGGTGGACCAACTGTTGAGAGAAAATACCATTCACTAACATCAAAGTTTTAAAATAAATTGTGTCTGATACTCGTACTAGCATTTTTCAAAGTCTGTGTTCATGTCAGCGTGTTCTATCTTGTCCTCTTTCAACTGAACTAAACAATATATCAATAAAAATATAGAATGAACAATTACAATAAAAGTAATTCGATTTAACGACAGATAATAAAAATAAAAATTCATGTAAAAGTTATCTTTTATTTCTCATTTAAAAAGATAAAAAAAATCTTTCGTGATTTATTTTTTAAATTCAGAAGAAGATTAAGATGTTTTGAATTAAAAAAAAAAAGAAAAGTAAAGACATTATGTGCTTACTTGGTGCCTTACTTAATCTACCCACTCATGAATTCCCAGTCTGATTAAATACCTGGGATTTGAACATCTTGAAGGTCTTCACACTCGACCCAGTTAAACCCCAATCACAATTTGACTTTAAACCATTTAATTTCATCAAGATCTACTTCGAACTTGCCTCCTCCTATCACTATGCAAAATTTTAAATTTTTTTTATAAACTCCAATTGTGTTTTAAACTAATCAGAATCAACTTGAACCATACTAGCCAAAAAAAAAAAAAAAAACAAAAATACATATATATTCATGAAATTATATTTCTTGTAAATATACAAATATTTTTTCTTTTTTATTTCTCATATAAGCTGGGCTTGGGGAAAAAACAATCGTAAAAAATATTAATAATACACAAAAATATTGAATAAAATATTTAGCAGGAAAAACAAGAACCGCTTAAAAAAAATACAAGAAAAAAACCCAGTAGATCCGGATATACATGCTTTGATAGTTGATGTACAGAATATATTTTTTTTTTTCTATTATTTATTTTTTTTCCGAGTACACATTGGATGTCTCAAAAAGTAAATGTCGATGTTGTCAGTATGTTATCTGCTTGCGTCGTTCTCAGCGAGTGGTAAGCAGGATAAAAATAAACAATAAATAAATATATAAATAAACATGCTACACGAGAATAGAAACTACATCCCTTCATGTAAAAACTTTGCAAAATACATTTAAAAAAAAGAAATTGTTTCGAAATATCATAAAAAATTTAAAAAAAAAAACTTGATGAAAATATTTGGATTGTGATGAATCACTTCTGTCGAGGCGTTCAATTTACTACCAAACTTTCTCGTAGCTTTGTTTGTTTTTTTAAAAATATTTTTTCGTGTTTTGAAAAAAGATAAATATTATGAATTTAAAAGCACAAAAAAATATATATATGTAGATAAATTGCATTAGAATAAACATCAGACAAGCTTGGGACAAGTAAAATCCCTATCGAGGTCTTTTATTTTTTTTTTTTTTCTGTTCTACACCCTCTGTATTTTTATTTATTTTCACCTATTATTCATTTTTTTTTTTCCCACACATATCGTCTCAATGTATTCTCATGAGATGAAAGAAAACCAGAGGTAGACAATTCCCTCTTGTGTCTTCACATCGTCAGTTTGAACGAGACAGGTGGGTACTACTCGCGGTTATCCGATTTATTATTTCCCCGCCGAATTATTTATTATTATTCTAACATTCTTGACAGTCTCTGTCTTATGTATCATTTACCCAAGCAGTAGTAACAACTGTTATTTTTTTTTTTTTTTTTTGGTAGTCAAACATACAGAGCTTTTTAAATAAAATGTATTTCCATTATCTTCAACAATGCAATATATAATAAAAAAATAAAAATAAATAGAAAGCATAAATAAATAAGAAAACCTTGGTGTTTTTTGATGTGTAGTTGTGTCATTGGGGAAAAAATAAGAAATAAAATAAAATAAGGTGCTTGTGAAGACTAACCTACAGCTTCAGAAGATCGAAAAAGTTCAGATCTCGAAAGCTGGGGCATTCTCGTGGGGGCAAAACTCAAGGCCTTGTTGACGTGATCGATGGCTTCGAGGTCAAATATCTTCTATTTTATTTTTTTTCTTTTCTTGGACTAGTTATTTATTCTACTATATTTTTTTTTATTCATTTTAATGTTTAACACTTATTTTTCGAAATTCATCATTGTATCCGTCACAATATTTCAATCTTATCTAGCAGAAATTTTCAACTTTTTCAATAGCTACGATATAAAATTATTTTCAAGAAAACAAAAATTCTGTTATCATTTTTCTTTTATATATAAATAAAAACATCATCATATGAAAAAAAAAACTCTCAACTTGTAAGTCGTAAATTTTTTCTTTTATAAAGGAACATTTCTTCAATTGCACTGTGGCATCTGAGACTATATTTTTTTTTTTTATTTATTTGGCTATTTCATCACTCGAGTCAAGCCATTTCCTTCTTAAATTTCACGTGTATTATTTTCAGTATGTGTATACTGAAAACCAGTGGTAGTCGACAATATCTCATCGACACCCCACACTTGCCAACGGACACACATTTATTATCTTACTTTTTCTTTACGGTTAAAAGCTCATACATATATATACGAGCTTTCTTTTACCCTTCAAGATTCATTCTTTCAACATCCTTATGTTCATCACGTCAAGAAAAAGTCTGAAAATTCAACTGAAAAACGGATGTCGATAGTTTATATTTTTATCATCCATTCATATATGTTTATTTTTTTAATTTTTTTTTTATTTCACTTTATCATCAATAAACGTACAACAGAATAAAATGAAAAATAAAAAAAAAGGTAAATCACATAAGCTGACACAAGATAAATAAAGTAAAAATATATTTTATAAATTATATATTAATTATAAGTGCTGAAATAGACTTATCGTTTAATTAGTGAGGTGGATATTTTTTTTTCTTTTTTTTCGTTCGTTAGTATTGCGTGCTAGTTGAAAGGGCCAGGGTATTTAGCAAGAAGCCAGGAAAATGCCGACTGATATTATACCAGAAAAGCTAGTTGTGGTGCATAAAAGGCAAAGAGAAAGAAATGGTGAGAGGTTTACGAGTTATTACGTCGAGGTAGATGGGTAATTAAACACAGATGTACCACACACGCGAGATTGTACTTGATTAACATAAAAACTTTGCTGGCTTTTCAACAATTTTATTATACATCAGAAATCGAAACATACTGCCAAGTGTATTTATTACAATTAAATTTTATCGGGTCATCAAATTTAAAAAATAAATTATAAATTTTTTTAAATACTAAATTTATATATGCAAAATAATTTCATTTATTTGATTAATTTGCTAATTAAAAAATAATGAGATAATTTATAATTAATTTGTCAATTTAGAAATTAATATTTTTCTAATGATAACAATCGTTTATTGGATACTTTTTTTTTTCATTTTTTGAATTTATTCTGACGATAATATAAAAGTAATAATTTAAAGAAAAAAAAAAAACACATATGAATTTATTTTTTTATTTCATAAAGAGACATTTCAACGAGATGAACGTATCCTGTGATCTGGAATATATAAATTGGTATGCAATTCGCATTGATAATACTGCAATGATATTTTTTTTCAATTGCATTTCAATTGAACAATGAAAAAAACCATCGTACTCATTCTAGCAAAACGTGCTAATGCCATTATTCTGTATCAATTTACAATTTCTAGTTTTCATTTTTTTTTTTATATCTCTAAAACCAATATCATAGTTTTCAAAAAAATATTTAAAATAAAAAAAATCATTTTAATCGAAAATTTATTTATTCATTTGACTCAAAATAAAAACAAAAAACAAATCAGTTACTGAAATGAACAATTTTTTTTTTCTATTTTTCAATTTAAAATAATGAATTTAATATCAACATTGTATCTAACTTTTGACCTAAATTGTTTTCATTCCATGTTGCACTATGTATATATATATATAGTATACTGTTATTTGAGCTTTGTTCTTATTCTTATTTTTATTTTTTTCCATTTCTTCGTTGCTCTATTTTTATTTTCACTTGGAAAATTTTTTTGAATAGAATTTTTGCATTTTCACAGTCAATTTAGTTGAACGTCTGTCAGAGCAGTGTTGTGTTGCCACCTGGCCAGTGACAGTTTCAGAAATATTCCTTATTTTATTCTGGCATTTCACTTGCCACGTGTACCGCTGTCCACTTGAACATGCAACTTGGCCATTTGTGCAGATGACAAGTAGCAGTTCTTGGTAATAACTTTTCACTATACAAAATAGCACAATTTTTTTTCTATTTTATTTATTACTTTTTTTTTCAATTCTACTTGGCTATATTGAAAAAAATAAACCTTCGTCTCTTTAAAGCTCTGTAAACTTTAAAAAGAGTAAAATAAAACAAATAATTTCTCTTTATTTTTTTTATTTATATAAAAAAAATATATAATATAATAATAAATGCAAAGAAATAGGTAAAATAATGGAAAATAAAAAAATAAAAAAATGGAATTTACATTGCTGAGAAAGATCTTGTGTATATATACCATTCAATCGTCCGAGAAAACTCGTTTCGTTTCACTTGGTTCTTGATCCTATTTTATCACGAACCCACATACATCTCACTTTTTTCCATGCCTTATTACATTCCAAGCACAATTCTTTTGCCACCCTTGTCCATTCTATTTTTTTTTTTTCTTTTATTCTTATTATTATTGTTATTATTATTATTATTACAACGTATTTGTATTTCTATTATTTTATTTTTATTTCTCTCCTTACTATTTGTCTTTTTTATTTTATTTCTACCGATTCTTTGTTTTTTTTTTTTTTTATCTATTTTTCTTATGCCACATTATATATATCTTTTGGTGAAATATTTACCGAACTTGAGTATAAGAGCAGGGTTTGTGGGTGATTTCAAAGAACCAACGGTTTTATATATATACGAAAATTTCGAAAAATAAAATAAAAAACGTCCAAGTGCTTTGAATCATTCAAACACTCATGTTGAAACTCGAAGCTTACTTCAAATGAAAAATGTTAAAAAAAAAAGATGGAATAAAAAAAAACTAAATGAATCAAAAAATAAAAAAAACATTTTCGATGGTCAGAAAATTTAAGACTTGAAAAAATTACATGAATCGGTTTTTGTCAAGTTGCTGTAAAAGTTATAGTATATCAAAAAAATTTATTTGATATTAAACCCTTTGACTTTTAACTTTTTATATTTTTAAAAATAAAATTTTTTGTATCTTTTTGCTTGAATAATTTGATATATGATGATTGAGTTTTAAAATATAATAATTTTTTTTTTTTCATCATTATTTTTATATTTTTCGTAAATTTTAAATGGATTATTTAAAAATAAATTTTTAACCTTTCAAAATAATATTTTTTTATGATATATAAAAATAATAAAACATTTTTCTTTTAAATTGACATTGATAAATATCGATTAAATAAATTATGATATGGGTCAATTTTGTTTTATCGTCTTTGACAGCTTTGAGCTTTCTTCATCATCAAAACTTTGAGTGTTAAATTTAAAACTTTACTATTCTCTTATTTAAACAATTGCTACATTATCGAAACAAGTTTTCTTGTGTCTACTAGACGCCAGTTGCACGTTTGTTACGTTTCAAATTTTAGTAGTTATATATTTAAAGTGATGTCGCGAATTTGAAGAAGCTGTGTCACGTGGCTCAAGCTAATCACAATTTTCTTCGGGTCACAATTTTGCCTCGATTCATTATTATTCAATGTAACAACCGTTGGAAAGTCTCGAGAAATTTTTTTTTATTTATCGTTTTCCTTCTGTATATATATATAAAATATTTATTTTTTTTTTTTTTTACTTTTATTGTCACGCTTTCCCGACAGCTTTCAATAAACGTGGTAGCATACTTGAACAATTTTTCATTCGTTTCCGCTCGTTCTCTAGACTATGCATACATTTACCTCATCAAATATATACATGTATATTTTTTTTCTGATTATTATTATTTCATATAGAATGCAGCATTCGTATTTACAAAATTATTTTTTTTTTCTGCATATTTTTTGTTTCAACATGTTAAATTTTCATCATATTGATTCGACAGATTGCGCGCTGTCGTTCAATGATTTGATTGCTCATGTTTCATTCATTGATATAAAAACAAAATTGAAAAAATAAATAAATTAATTAAAACAATAATAAAAAAAGAAAAAAACAAACTGAAAATGAGAAAAATAATAATAACCAACGATTCGTGACATTTTTTAGCATATGGTGTTTGTCAGAGAGACAATTAATTGTCAATTCATTGAATTTTGAATAATTTGGAAAAATTTTCCAGAATTTTTGGTCATGTGAAAAATTACAAACTATATAGCATTGACAAATGAACAATTTAAAAAAAATATATTTATTATTCAATTTTTATTCTATACATTGTTTTATGATTGATGAATAATATATTGAAGTCATATATGCAATTCAACTGGGAAAAAAAAATAACATTCTCTATTTTGTGGCATTTTAAAGTTACGACGGGATATAAAATTCTGATGAATACACCAAATTGAAAAACGGAAGACCGAGATTTAGAAAAATAATAAAAAAAAATTAATGAAAAAGAAAATAAAACATTTTTGATTGGATTCGTGAGCGTTTGACATTTTTAGAGTTCAGCTTAATACGTATTTCGAGTAGAAAAAAAAGAAGAAGATAGAACGTTAGTTTGTCAGAAAGCAAAAAATAACATTGAAAAATAAAAGTAATCATTAAAAAAAAATTCTAGTCATACAAGAAAAAATAATTCGGATCAGTATCGAGTGTTCGTTAGAGTACAAAAAAAATAATAAAAAATAATAAACTAAATTGAATAAAAAATAAAGGAAACTGTTGAAAAAGTTATAGGAAAAAAAAATTTAAAAATAAAAAAAATGATAAAGTTGAGAGTCACTTGCAAGAAAAGCCAGTTGAGACAGAAGAAAAACTCAGTACCGCTGAATAAGCAAAGAAACGATGCACTTAGTCGTCTAAGATACTTTTTTTTTTTTTTAATTTTTTTTTATTCTTATTTGTTTTATTCTATTTTTTTTTGTTCCTCTATTGCTTCCCCTCTTGCTCCTTCTATTCTTGTGTATAACACTCAGTTCTCGACATTGCAAAAAGGCATTTAGCCCGCATTTAAAGATTCCTACTTTAGGAAAATGTGAAAACTCTCGGGGGAGATAACAAGGATACGCCGAAAGAAAGACAACATTTTATGGATTTGTTTTTTATCTTTTTTTTTTTTGTTATTTTATTTTTTTTCATTTTACCCCACAGGACAATCTCAACCATTTAACTTAACAGTTAAACTTTTGATAAAAGCTATCATTTAGTGTTTTTTAGTAAACATTAAATGTTTTTTTATTTGTTTTTTTTTTTCCATTGATTTCATGAAATACTATAAAAGCTGAGAATTATTATATTTTTTTTTTTATTAAAATTTGTTGACAATCAAGTTTTATAATGCTGAAAAAAATTTAATAATAAAATATGAATAATAAAATAAATAAAATAAAAAAGTTTAAAAATTTATAAATTAAAAATAAAAAAAGTACACTAAAAATAATTAAAATTCTATACACTGAGAATTTTTTTATTTTTTATACTGTGTTTGGATTAAAAAATTTTTAAATTAAAGAAAATTCATTTAAAGAATAAAAGTTACTTTTTTCACTTCAATTAATTTATTTTTTCTCATGTTAATTAATTTTTTTTATTCTCTGTCATTCTTAAAATTATTTTTTTAAAAAATTAAGTTTTTTATTTTTTTCTCTAAAAAATTAGAGTGAAATTTTTATGTTTTCTAAGTTCATTAAGTTGATATTTTTTCAAACTAGAATATGACCAATAAGGGTACTTGAAATATATTAAAACATACAATGATATAAAATTTTACCCTTTATTTTACGTGTACTGAAAGACGACATATTCACCCAAGTGTTGTTCCAGTAGAGAGTCGCTCTAGACTCAGCTCCAGACGGTGCTGAGACCCAACATGAATAGTCTATATATATTTCTACCCACTATCAAACACTGCACGTCATTTTCGTGCGTACACCCCAAGGCCTTTATATTATATACATATATACATATAAATGGTGACAGACTGAGTAAAGCAGGTGTATGGCTGACATCAACGACTATTTTAGTCTCCATACATATATCTATATCTACACTTGTCTTCCCATAAATGCTGTTATTTCTCTTAGATGTCAACTCAGCTATTTCTTGTTGAAAGAATATTTTATATATAAATTTTTTAATTTAATTACACTTTGAAATTATTTTTTAATTAATTATCTTATTAATTTTTTTATTATTTTATTATTATTTTTTTTTTTTCAATTATGACAGAAAAAAAAAAAAAATAAAATGAATAATCTGGAATACTAGAAAAATCACGAGTATAAAATCAATAAAATTGTTGGTTGGTAGGATCTATCATGGCATGTCCACAGGCAAGGGCTTGGTTAATAGTATTGCCTGATTCCCCTGTTGCAGTAATGTCCGCCTCGTTCACAAAATCAAACGACTAACCCGATTATTCAATTATACTGTACACCAATGTAGTCAATTTTATTTTATTTCGATAGATAAATATGTATTTATTAGTTTTTTTTTTTCGAATGTTTTTATATTTCGTTTTTTCCAGTCGTCAATTCCATCGGTGAACCTGCGTTAGTTGATGTGTTTGTTCATGAACGTGGCAATCATGCTACAGGCTTTGTTATATTTTTTCACATAGACATATTTTTTTTTTTTTTTTCCATACACTCACGTTTCGAGAAAATCAAGAAACCATGAGGCCTACTATGAATATTAACGTACCGAATATATATGTAATTTTTTTATTAAAAAAAACTTATTTTTGTTTACAAAACAATCAACACGAATTTAATTGGAGAAAAAATATAAAAGTAAAACGGAACAAGCCAGCATGTTTAAATGACACTCGAGCATTGCCACACACTGCTAAAAAACGAAAAAGATTTTTTTTATTTTTAAAGTTAAAAATAAAATAAAAACACATAGAGAAAAACAAAAAAAAAAAAAAAAACATTGAACAGTGCAGTTTGCCATCGAGAGATCTAACATTTTTTTGTTTTTACTTTTTTTGCAGGGTGCACTTTGTCTCGACCGTTATCCACCTGTCGCATGATCTTCCATGGCTTGAAGGCTCTGCCTTTAATGTACTCCTGGGATTTAACAGTGAGTATATATATTAAGATAATACTTTTTTCGTAACTCAATCTTTATTTGTTTGACTCATTTTTTATTGAATCACAGTCAAATTTGTTCAAAATTGATACAATGATTGATGCACATTGTATCCATCATTTTATTAAAAATAATTACTTATTTTTTTCTCAAAAAAAAACAATGATTTTCATTAAATATTACCAACTATATTTCAAGTAATTGAATATATTTTTTTTTCACTACTGTTATGTAATACAAAACACCTTTGAATTATTAAAATTATAAAAATTACATAAAACAATTTAAAGTCTGACATTGCTTGACTTGTACTACTGAAACAAGTAAACGTTTTTAAATTATTCTCCAGTAAAATTATTGGATACGATTATTCAGAATAAACGAAAATTCATTTTACTTTTTGTGGTGTTTAATAATTTTATAGATTATTTTTTATTTTGTAAATTTATCCACGAAAGAAAAAAAAAATCTAAATTAAATGAATTTTATTGTTATCGTTATTTAATGATGATAATAAATAATCATTTATTGAAGAAATATCGTGAGGATAACATGGGCAATCGAAAGAGCTTTTGTATAAAAATACAGTGATAAAAAATAATGCAAAAAAAAAAAACTCTTCAAGTCTCTTGGGTATTAAATGAAGAGATTTCGATTTCTGAACAAAATGAATCATAACAACGAGAGAAAAGATCAATAAAAAAACATATGTTGCAATATAAATAAAATAAAATCAATTTTTATTTTCTGTTTTCTTTTTTTTTTTTTTTTCAAAACACCCAAGAATTAATATGATCCAAAGTATCAAGTAACCAATATCAAAGTATTAAAGTATCAAACTCGAAATAAGTTTTTGATATTCCATTTTTTTTTTTATATAAATTTCGTTTTTTTTTTCTTTCTTTTATAGAAAAAACCTTTTTCTCTTTTTCTGCCGACTACGTGAATTTTATTCGTCGACAAGTTCGAAGCACGACACCTGCGACCGCAATTTTCCAAAATCGAAGTAATAAATTGTGGTGTACCAGTTATTCTATCGACTTGTCAAAACAGAGAGAAAATCGTTGGCTTTGTGATATCTCGTTTGGAGTTTGGACGGTTTCATTTAAAATTGTTCATTATTGTTGTTTTTGTTGTTGTTGATGTTGATGATGTTGATACTGTTGGTGAACCACACTAACTGTCTGAATAAAACTACACATTGTATATGGCCATGTTATTTTAGCCACGATTTCGTGGATCAATAAATTACGATGTCCATATCAAAAGTACTTAGCTCCGATTGGCTGATTTAATCATCTGATCTGATATTTTATATCTCAATAAATTTTTTTTAAATCTGTGATTGTTCTTTTTTTTCATTTTTCATTCATCATCATCATCATATATTGTTGTTTATTTCAAAAAAAAAAAAATTAATAAAAAAGCTGCACAACTGTGTGCTTTAAATTCGCACGTGAAACAGCTTTTGTATTCAATTAAGCAACAGCTAAAAAAAAAATTAAAAAACATACCAAATCAGTTTTAGTAAACATCAAGCACATACCTTTGTAGTTATATTCAAAATAACACCCTGAGGCTAACCGGCAAATGTTTGATGTTAATTTCAACCTCACAAAATATATATTGCTTGACGCTCAAAAACATTGTTATTGACAAAATAATTTTTATTTTAATATTCAAATGAAAAAAATACTGTCTACATAATCATTAACATACAAACAAACGTATTATAAAAACTATTGATATAAAAAAAGTACAATAAAGTACTGAGAGAAACCAAATAATAATTTTTTTTTAAATGAAAATTATAAAAATAAAAATTGTCATAGCAAAACATTTTACGTATTTATATACGATTGGATACATTGCCAAAATTTATGAAAAATAAAATTGGCAATTTTCCATTATTGAGAAAATCCAAATACAACCATGTCTTTTTTCTTTTTCAGTACAAAAACCATTTCACACATTGCTGAATGGGTCAGTCAGTTTTGTCGAGTAACGAAAGTTTATTGTTTGCGTTGACATATATATTCGTATTTGTAATATAAGGATAGTCTTTACTTAGCTACTAAAGATGCTGTTAAATTCCAATGTCATATATTTGTACAAGTATAACATGGAATCTTGATATTGTATTTATATATATGTATATGGATTTAAAAGTTGGACATTGTAAGCTTCTTCTCTCGTGGTTGTCTAAGAGCCAAAGTATCGTAAAGTCCAAAACCACAAACTCATGCAGACTTGCATTAATTTTCAAGTCCTGCAGCTTTTACTTGTTCAAGCTTTTCTTCGTATACACATTGACTAGATATATACACTAGCCATTGGTTTACAAATTCTCACCACCAATGAATACAATCTAATGCTTTTGGCCTGTAAAGTCTTACCACAGCTAAATGCAGTGTTGGAATATAAGCCATAGCCTATTATATATAACCGACAAATATTCAACACTGACTTAATGAAGTATTTCTTTTCATATATACAAATGTGTGTATGTATTTTTATGCGTATGAAATAATAACCTCGCATACATAGGAGCAACCCATGTACCCTTTGATGAATAATACCTCAAAAGAAATTGAAAATAATAAAAATAAAATATATAAAAGTCAAGAAAATAAAAAATAAAATTTACACTTGAGCTTTTTCACTCGTATTATGTGAATACTTTAATTGGTCGAAAGTATAAGCTCTTTTTCATTACAGTAACACGTAAAAATTCCACTCACATACCAAAGCTCAGATTTTTTTAAATTGTTTTTTTTTTTTTTCCATTTGCATCATTAAGCTGTAATCTCATTCTTTTTCTTTACAGTATTCGTCTTTCAGTGTTTCCGCAATTAGTAAAAAAACCAGGGTAAATACTTGGTGAATTAATTTGTGAGAAAAATAAAATACAGTTAAAGAATAAAAAGAATTGAATGAAATAAAAATAAAAACAAAAAAAATACAAATTAAATATAATTACAATTGTATTTTTGGGTGTAAATTTTAGGGAAATTTAATTTTATTAAATTAGATTATTCAATTTGAGTAAACAACAAGTTAAACAAAGTTGAAAAAAAAAATATAGTTAACAATAGATACCTAAATATACGATGAATAAATTTCAAAAACATTTTATTTACTTAACAATTATTACTTAGTTTCATCAGCATTTTATTAACAAAAAAAAATAAGACATTTGCTAACAATCAATACATTTATCAATAATAATAATATCAACAATTGAGTTTGATAAACTTGAAATTCATCAATGCAATTCATTCAAATAAATAAATAGACAAATAAAATCCAAGAAATAATTAATTTAATCTACAAAATGAATAAAGTTGTATTATGATTGCTGACGTCAAAAGAGAGTGTATATTAAAAAATCTGAAAATTCGTTATATCAACGAATTAAAATTTAAATTCAATGTTCTTATGTACATATTTTTTGTGTATATATACGAGTATGAATACAGCCACATATATAAAATATCTAACGATGTTTCCTTTCTCGTATTTCTACTTTTCAACTGGTGAATATTTTTCTAGTATTTCATTTTTCATTCTATATATCTCACCACTTTACTGTCACATATACCTTGGCTTTATGTGACGTTCTACTTTGCGTATATTTACTCTCTTTTAAATTTAAATAGCCAAAAGTATATACATATACACCATAAACCGTAATGATGATACCCAGATGCCGGAAAAGTCATTACTCGTTAGTCAAATTTTATATAACAGTCGTCTGTATATATCTACAAAATAAAAAATGAAAATAAATATAAAAACTAATAATAAAGAAAAAAAAAAAAAATGGTAAAAAAAATATAGTTTCATTTGGTTTTTTTGATGAGATAGATATCGAGAACCGATGCCAAATAATGTGAATAAATTCATTGGATGAATGATGTGCTGTCTTTTTTACACTCGGTATAAATTTATTTCGGACGGTATAAAATAGCCGCAATAACTGAAAAACCCCATCGACCAAAAAATCCAAAAAAAAATATAAAATGGTTCATTAACACCTCTTGGAAAATTTTAAAACGTCAATTTTCAAGTATCAATTTAAAGTATCCTACGGTCTATTTAAACTATATACATTTTTTTAAATTGAATAAAAATCAATTGAAGCAAATAACGTGAATTTTTTTTTATCTTGATATCTTGTTAAAAAAATTCAATCATAAAGAAAAAACAAAAATCAATAGTGATTTTTAAATCAAAGATTCTGCGGTAGATTTCAAGGTTAATATACGTGCCGGTGATATTCTTTGTCCTGGCAAAAGACACGAGGAAAATAGATCAAAAAAATATATATATATTAAAGAATAGAAAAATGGAAATATAGATAGAAGTATAAAAGGAGAAAACTGTTTACTGGCATCTGGAAAAATGGGCTTTATGCCAGGGTGCGTTTTCTGGGAAATTTTGTACCATGTGCACGTATACTCGTGTAATGAAGGTGACCAGGAGGTGGACACAAAAACCAAGTCTGCTTACAATTTCAGTTCACGACGTTGAGTTTTGTATATATGCTTAAAACTGCAAATAAAAAAATCTATTTTAGAGAGAGCTTTTTTTTTATTATTTTAAATATTTCATTAACACGCTTAGTTAATTTTATTTATTTTTTTATATTTAATTTTTGACACTTGTAAATAAATAGTTTGTATATAATAAATGAAATAAAAGGTTTATTCTTTTTTATCACAACAAAATTGTAATTGATGAAAAATTATGAAAGGTTATTTTCTAAATTATTTACGAAATATTTTTTTTTTATGTGTTTTAGTAGATTTGATATTTTTTAAAAATGTTTTAAAAGTGTAAAAAAATATAATAAACAGCATAAATAAAATATTACGAAGAAGAAAAAAAAAAGAAGATAGTTGAGTTTTCTGACCTGGTGCGATAAAATCCCTGAAAGTTTATGCAATCCTATTCATCAGCTTTTCCGACTGCTTTTTTTTTTTTTTTCTTTTGGCTTTTTCATTTTATTTTTCTTTCCTATTTTTTTTTCTTTTTATTTTTCTTCAACCCTTTCTTTTTTGTTTTCATATACTTAGACTGCTGTATTTTTTTTTTTTTTTTTCATTTTTCGAGGTGGTTTCAACGTGGCTTAGGTGAAACGAGGCGCATTATCTTTGCAGGCAGAAAATGAGAAGCCTTGCAATGAGAGAGAAAGTGGTCGTCATCCAGTGGCTTTCAAGCTACCCTGGCGTAAAATGTACTTTTTGAAAAAAAAAAATAAATAAATTCTGACCACAACTCTTCACCTTTCTGCCATTTTCATATAGTATATTTTTAGGTTGAAATTTTTTTTCAACTTATACATTTTTCGTTTGTTCTTTATTAATACACTATCATCTATATATTTACAAAATTAATTAAAAACCTTAGTAACAAAATAAACTTAAAAAAGAAAAAATAAAAACAAATCCCATTTACTTTTCTATAAGAAAAAAAATTCCATGAAATAATCTTCGTTATCAATATTAAATTTAAAAAAATTAAAACTGAATAAATAAATCTATATTCTCGGTAAAAAAAAATATTCAATTTCCTTCCTCAAATTCTAAAAATAAAAAAAAACCTCGAGAATATATAAATACAATTTACAATAATATCTATTATTAAACTTGAATGATATAAAATTTAATTGTAAATGTTATAATAAATTTTAATTTTCAGATTTCTTGGATATCTCGTATGTCAAATATAATCGAGATAATAGCGTGCCAAGTGGAAAAATTTTATGATGGACAGTACGAGTTATAATAATAATTGATGAGCGAAAACGGCACTGATTGCTAATTCGTATTCCACGTCGTGGCTCAGAAAATTAATGGCATCAAAACCGTAATGATGCAGCCAAATAAAGCACACATACATAACACATATATTGTTAGCTCATTTGCGCTTTGATTAATTCAAATTGGTAAGTCAAAAATTAATTTCATCATTATAAATATATTCATCACGATAGTTTACGACAATTCACACTACTATAGTAAATATATTTTTTATTTTTTTTTATATACAAATAATTGAGTGTTAATGTTGTTTGTTTTTGTAAATATATATTTTTTATTTTCTATTATTTTGTTATCTATACTTTCACATCGTTTTAACCCTCAAAATATTAAGCTTATCCTTCACGCGAGCCTCTAATCTGGATTTACGATCGCGTTCAGAGGCTTTAGAAAACGAATTTTGCTTGAAATGGCAGGGTAGTTTACCCTCTTACTACGATTATATACACATAACATACCACAACATCAAATGACTCAAAGTTAAAGCTCTTATTTTATCATAAAACACTTGAAAAATAATAAAAAATTAATGATTATTTAACAAACTCGTAATAACGCAAATATATTTTACAATGTTCTTTTTCTTTTTTTAATTTTATTTTATATTATACTATAAAAATAAAATTTGTTTAAAACACTGTTTTACTGAGTTGGTTTTATATACTAAAACGATTTTTGAACACTCGAGTAAATGTCACCAGGGGTTAACAAGCAAAGGAACAAAACACGCCGGCTGGAAAAATAAATAAATAAAGAATGAAAAAAAAAAATTCATAAAAACGAAAACACAGAAAAACATGTGGTATATTGCGAGTGCAGTATATAGCCACGAAATTATCTCATTTATTTTTTTTCCCTACTGAATATTTGTTTACCTAGAGTCTATTTTTTATTTCTATATTTTTTTTCATTGTCTAAATAAATAATAAAAAATATATTTTACCGAGTGAGCATGTACATATATTTATTTTTTTTTTTTTTTCGACAAGATAGATCGCACTTTTGTGACAAACGTGAGAATTATGTTAACCCTCAATATACAACACGATGCGAGTCATAAATTAAACTACAGGTTATAAAAAAGAAACCAAATGATAACTAAAAAATAGTTAAAAAAAATAAAATAAACTTTGAAATGAAGAGCATAAACTTTTTATCTCTCAAGAGAGCTTTTCAAATAAGATATAAAAAAAATTTAGTATAACATTATTTGAAAAAAAATATTATATAGGTATAGAAAAAATGAAATAAGAAAATCATCTTTTTATATTTATATAAATATTTTCTTTTTTACGTATGATAGTTACTTCGTATATCTGTATTTTATTTTATTCTTTTTTACGTGAGAATAAAGTCGTATTTATTTCCAGTTAAGTAAAAAACCCAAGTTTTTTTATGTTCTATACACATTTACCTAATAAATTTTAAAGGTCAAAGTAAAGAAAAAGATCATGCTAGTAAAGCAATAGTTCTTGTTTTTCAATATAGACAGCAAAAAACAAAGAAAAAAAAAAAAACAGAATATCTCTTGAGATGTATATACAATCATCCCTTAGATTCCAGTAGTAAGTTCCTATCAATATTCTGACCACAATATGTTAAAGTTTTCAGCATCAAAAACTAACATCGTGAGATGAATTTATAGTTTAATATCATATCGATTTTATCTCAATGATGTCAGCTATAAAGTTTGATAATTTTGTCTCGAAATAATTATTAGAATAGCCCAAACTGAGTGATAAAATACTGGTCATTTTAGTAACCAAGTAACTTCAAGTAACTTGACATAATTTCTTTTTATATTGAAATTTTTAAAAATATAATATTATATAATTATTATTTCAATTATAATATTAAAATAATAATATTATAAATCATAAAATTAATACTATTACGTGCAACATCAATTTGCGTAAGTAGAACATCTCAGGCTTCAGTCAGACATGAAAACAGTATATCAAAATATAATTAAATTTTAAATGTTAAATACACCACAAAAATTTACAATATTCTTATAAAATAATTTAATAATTAAAATTATAAAAAAATAAGAAAGTTATTATTAATTCCTAGCTATGTATATTGAAATGATTTCAATAAAAAATTATTCAGTGGCTTTATATTAAATCCCTTGAATTAAAAAATTAAAACATTATAGCAATTGAATATAACAAGTAAAAAAATAAATAATAAATTTAGCACTTGATAATGATGCCCCTAATACAACATGAATAATTCAATTAATTGCTTGATATTTACTTTCTCCTATCTAATGTCTACAGTTATACATATATATATAATATGAAAATTCATTTCATCACATGCAGTACCAAGAGTTCTATTCTCTTATTTTCTTCAAAAGCAAAACCCAAAGGCAGCAAATAATTAAGCTCAAGTTTACCCATACAGTAGTAGTAGTAGTAGTAGTAGTAGTATATAGTAGTAGTGTGCTTTCAGAGCTTTCAAGTAGTGCATTAGCACGACATGCCAAGGCTTTTCACACCAATACATTTATAATCATAGATATATGTCAGTTTAACATCAACATAACCATCTATATTGCCTTTCATATATTGTTAACATTTGTGATTATATTTGTCTCGAAAAATACGTGGTGAAAATTTAAATAAGCACCACCACTTTATGCATTCAGTGTGCATGTTTTTTTTTATTTTATTTTTTTTCATTCAATATCAATAATAGCTAGATAGTGAGGCTATAGAAAGTTTGATTATATATATTTAAATTTAGATTTGAAGAAATTAAAAATTAATCAATATTGAATGTCTATTGATTGACATTAAAGTTAAAATAAGAAAACTTTTTTGTTTGAAATATTATATAGTATATGAACGAGTATTTTTTCACAATTTTTGAAATGCAATTGAGGTTGATGGTCATGAATTATCGATGCAGTTTATCGACGACGAGAAGTAAGTGCATCGAAAGGGTTTTTCACTAAAAATCAATGGGTTTACATGAAGTCACGTTTCAGCCACAAATAGGTTGGCCAAAGTTGCTCTGTAAATTTTTTCCGAACGTTTATGTATTTTTAAATTTATATATTTATTTATTTTTACATTCAGTAAAGTTACTTTTTTTTTTCATTTATTTGAATAATTATTATACGGATGAAAAAATTAAAATAAAATAAATAACCACAGTCGGAAGCGTTTTATTGACTTTAAAGCTTGTTTAAAAAAAAAAAAATATTGAGAATGATCAAAATTTATATACAGTAATGGTAAAAAGCATCAAGTATCCGGCATTGACAAAATATATATTATTTTTATTTTTTATATTTTTTCTTTCGTCGCAAAATGAGTGGCAACTATCCAAGTATACTTCTTCTTACTATATCGAGTGTCAAGAATTAAAGTGGCGGAATGAAAAGCTCCAACGACCCCATTAACAACTTACGAAGACGAAAGTTGCATTGAAGAGAATTGAATTTCTCTAATTCTACTACAATTTTTATCAAAGTAAAAAGAAAAATACATAAATAAATATATATTTATCAAAGAATAAAGAAATTATTCTGATAGAAAAAAAATATTAAGCTTTTCATATATTTTTTCTGTATTCACTTGTAATTCCTTTGTCATATTATTATTTTTTTTTTTTTCATATCATTATTTTTTTTATCTTTCATAACTTTGACTCAACTACTTAATTTTTTTGCTTTAAAAAATAATTATAATAAAAATATGAAAAAATAAATTAAAGTTTTCTTATTCTCATTAATTTAAGATTATAAAAATACTAATTGAATAAAAATATCATAATAGTTGTAATGTTTTTTCTCTCTAATAACAGTTTCATAAGTTTCATTTGAAGAAAAAAAAACTGTTGTTTAATTAAGTGAATGTGTATGTAAAATTAGATGTTTGCAATCTATTGACATTCAAGCATGTTAACCAAAAGTTTGAAACTTACGAGTAACTATATATATTTGCTATTCGTAATATACCAAGCATTGCTGATGGATATATACATATATTTAAATCAACCAAGTATACCTGATAACTTTCATGTGTTGTATACTACAAGTAGTTATGGTCATAATCAAGTATATAACTTTGATTCATAATTTTCCTTTAGTTTGTAAATTAAATGCACATATTGCATCTTGTTATTTAAAGCATGAATAAAATTTTTATTATAATAATGAATTGAATAAAAAAGAAAATTTATAAAATATAACGTTGCAAGAAAATTAGTTTGGACAGCCACTGAAAGTGAGCACTCTCATTTGCTTTTGATAAGTTTAAACTTTGTAAAAAGTAAAGTTTACCAGTCATTACTATTTGTATTAAAATGTTTTCAAGATGTTTTAATGAAAGTATAAGGTATCTTCTCTTATATCCGGATGAGAAATATAATACATAAAAAGATTCAAAGTAGATTAAAGGGTCGTGATATAAGAAAAATTTTGTTTTCAAAATGAATTTTTATATTTTTATTTTTACCATTTACCCAAAACAATATCATAATCATAAAATTACACTTTCATACATGTACTAATTATGGTGTATTTTTTTTTTTTTTTTTATCTTAAATGAGATTTTTAAATTATCAAGATGACATTTAAGATACATAAAATTTCAGCAAAAGTTTTTTCGAGTATACTTTGAAGGATATAATAATCTTGTAAAAGCGGTATGTGCTGCAAACAATGGTTCATATTTTTCAGTACACTTGTACACACTCACGTGACAAAAGCAAAAAAAAAAAAAATAAAAGTAGAACAAATGTCGCACTCATTGCATATCCAACTGGGAATTACACAGTTCTAGTGGATTAATGAAATGCTTAAAGCATTTATATGAAAAATAAAAAACAATTAAATTAAATAAAATTGAGAAGCATGACTGTCGAGGGGTTAAATGTAATTTTGAATTGTCAAAGACATTTTCATAATTTATATTAAATTGTTTCTTATTATAAAATATATTACGTATAAATTCTTGTTCCTCAGAAAATTTTCATAATTTTTAAGATATTAAAATATTTAACAAAATATTTCATAACAGTTGAAAAGGAAATAAAAAAAAAAAATTCCCTGCGTTAATAATACTATATGAATCATTGAGATTTTTATAGTCTTGATTTTTTTTTTATTTTTTATTTTCAAGCATTAATCATAGTGGCATTTATCCGATATATAAAATTCATTGTTGACCAGAGGTACAATTTTTATTTCAAGCAATTCAGTTAAATCAAAAGTCACATTTTTACCTGTCGTATTTGACCGAACGAAAGCATCATCATCATCATCATCATAAGGAGAAATTGAGAGATAAAAAAGTGAAATAGAAAAAAAAAAAAAATTGAAGCAGTCTTCCCCAACGTATTTGAACATCATTAATCACGTAGATTGGGTATCGGGGCTTTGTCACTATTCACACGATTCGTCATGCTTGGTAAAGCCGGATTTAGGTAGATGTCGACAATAGCTTCGTGTTAACAAAGTGTGATGTGAATTGTCTTTAAGAATACCACACATGCATGATAACTAAAAAAAATAAAATAAAAAATAAATAATTTTGTTTAATCCTTTTAACACAGTAGTATCAGTGATCCTTTGTAAGCTTCATGTTTACCCAATACACATGTGAGCTTTTGTAAATCCTCCTTAACGCTTGTTAGACTCACTAAAATTCAAAACTTTTTCTTTTTGATTAATCCGATATGATGTAGAAAAATTAATAATCATTTTCATATTTATAATTTCAAACTCAAAACTTTAAACTTGTACATTTGTTTAATTTGTAGAAAAAAAAAAAGCTTTAATTTTTTTAGAGAAAATTTTAGTAAACATTTTTAGGTCAAAGGCTATATGTGGAAATATTTTTTAAAATTTATATATACTTGAATTAATTGCTTTTTTTCTTTTTATCACATTATTTATTTTTTTTAAATTTCATATACGAGCACATTGGCGCGCTACGCGCGCTTGTATCTATACCTTCTAAAAGGTTCATTGTTCATTGATTTTATAAACACAAGTATTATCGCATAAAAAAAAAAAAGAATGAATAAATTGACGAAAAATTTTTTTAATTTATTTATTTACACATAAATTACACATAATTCACACGTAATTTTTAGTCTAATAACATCAAGATTGAATGTTGACTGAAAAAGTTGTGCTACCTTGATATGTCAATTTTATTTATTTATTTATTTATTATAAAAATATAAAAAATATTTAAAAAAATTTTGTTTTTGAATTATTTCTTCACACATAAAAAACACATAATTCGCACAAAATTTTGAGCCCAATTGCATTAAGATCCGATGATTATTGAAAAAGTTGTGCTAGCTTAATATGTCAATTTTTTAAAAAAATGTAAAAAATAAAAAAAAAATTTTCTTTCAAATTTATTTCTTCACACATAAAAAACACATAATTCGCACAAAATTTTAAGCCCAATTGCATCGAGATCCGATGATTATTAAAAAAGTTGTGCTAGCTTAATATGTCAATTTTTAAAAAAAATATAAAAAATATTAAAAAAAATTTTCTTTCAAATTTATTTCTTCACACATAAAAAACACATAATTCGCACAAAATTTTAAGCCCAATTGCATCGAGATCCGATGATTATTGAGAAAGTTGTGCTAGCTTAATATTTGAATTTTTTAAAAAAATGTAAAAAATAAAAAAAAAATTTTCTTTCAAATTTATTTCTTCACTCATAAAAAACACATAATTCGCACAAAATTTTAAGCCTAATTGCATCGAGATCAGATGGTTATTGAGAAAGTTGTGCTAGCTTAATATGTCAATTTTTAAAAAAAATATAAAAAATATTTAAAAAAATTTTCTTTCAAATTTATTTCTCTACACATAAAAAACACATAATTCGCACAAAATTTCAAGCCCAATTGCATCAAGATCTAATAATTATTAAAAAAGTTGTGCTAGCTTAATATGTCAATTTAAAAAAAAAAAATATCAAAAAAAATTTTGTTCACTCGCTTTTTTTTGTTGTTTTTTCGTTGCTAACGAAATAAATAAAAAAATAATAGAAAAAGGCAAACAAAGAAATTTGTATGAGAGTAAGTGAGAAAAAAACAATGACCAATCAAATTTTCGGAAGACCGATGATGTTTGTCCTTTTTATATTAGGATTCAAAGTATTTAAATTTGGGTTTGTAATTAATTGTTGATCTAAAAAATTTGACTAAAATCATTGTCGTAATTTTTTTATATTTGATTCTTTTTTTTTATTTTTATTTAACTAGAACAATAACTGCTGGTAGCTCAGCTTGTATAAAGATTTTTTTTTTTTTTTTCTCCTTTTATTGGAGAATGTTAGAGAATGGTTTGGCTTTTCGTATGGTCTGGTCGAATCTTTTTTTTGCAAACTAAAAGTGGCGTGTGAGGATCTGAACATGACTCTCGAGTATTCCCGTTTTTGTGGTGGTCTTTTGTCACCTTTTGTCCTGTCCACCAATGAGCTCATATCCATTATATTTTTAGTAGTTGAAAATAATAATCGTACATATATATTATTATTTTTTTTCTTTGAATAAACATTTAAATTACAAATAAAATAAAAAAATAATTAAAATAATATATGAAGAAAAATTTCTATTGCCAATGAAAAATTCATATCTCAAGAGTAGAATTAGTCTGAGGCTTTTTCAACTTGGCAAGTTTCAAAGTAGAACATCTACACACACATAATCATCGTTCATGTTTTCACATCTTTTGTTCACCTTCAAAATACCGTACAAGTTGTGTAAGCCAAAGAACATCTATAAAACAATTTTATATGTCATCCCAACTGATGTCACACTAAAGGTATATAATGCTGATGCCAAAGAGTTGCAAGACCATATCAATTTATCAAATTGTAACATAAAATCGTTACTCCAAAATTTTAACACAATCGTATATCTTTCGTTATTATATTTCCGATGAAAAATAAAATGATACAAATTACAAAATATATAAATAATAAAATAGACATGTCTAAAAAAAAATTGCAAAAATCTTTTTTGATTTTTTGGCAACGAAAATGGATGTTGTATATTTTTTTTTATTTTGCAAATTTATATATTCCATGGGTGGTAGGATTTTTTTTTTATGATATCGTTGAAAATCATGTCTCTACGAGAGTGACTACATATCTAGCTAGCTGTCAAAAATAACCACTAACTATGTGCACGCAGCATTTAAAAAAAAAAAAAAAATACCAAAATTAAAAAGAATTTATTATTATTACTTTTTAAATTTAGTAAATTTTACCTAAAATATACAGACCCATTTATTCATTTTTTTTTTTAATTTGATATAAAAAAAATTATAGCTTATGTGTATAATAAAAATAAATAATCATCAAAATTGTCGATAAAATTTTTATATCAATAAATAATTTACAACATTCTTTAGAATTTTTTCGTCTATTTTTTGGTTAAAAAAAAATTATATTGTATAAAAATTTTTTAACCGCTATAAAAAAAATTATAAAGCATATCTTAAATTGGCGCAATTGTGTGCAAAAAAAAAAAAAAACTTAAAATGGAAAAGACAGACTTCATTTGACTATACATATAAAGTTGAAAAAGTGAAAAAAAAAAAAAAATATAAAATAAAAATAAATAAAAAAAATAGAAAGAAAAGCATTTAAAAAATAAAATAAAGGGACAAAAGGTAATGTAAAGAAGAAGAAAAGTTTTTAATGTCAAGGAAAAAAAAAATAAAACGTTCGTCCAACAGTTGAATGAGATAAGAGTATACCATCTTCGTTCATCCTGTTGGTATTCTTTGTGCTATAGTGCCTTCCAAGTCTCTTCTCATTCAAAGATCAAATTACCGGTGACTTGAAATAGCCTGATGAGTGAGGGTTGATATAATATATAGTTATATTTCAAGTGTTAGTAAGAGAAAAGTAATGGACAATAAGAGAAAAGCTCATGATGCTGTCAACGCTTGTGTCTTGTAATGTTGCTTTCAATTAAAGTAAACAAGACACGAGAATAAGCTTGAATGAAAATAATACTTTGATCTTGCGGTTGTTAAATTGCTATATCGTCTTTCAAAATATATCCATATATAACTTTTGCATTGTACACATTGTATATTGAATTTTGGATAATTTATAAAGGCCTTGGAAGCTTTTGAGTTGCGGTAAATACTGATATCCTGATGGTGGATCAAGCCCCATCACTAGATACGTCGCAAACGTTAATTTCATTGGTTAATTCATACGGAAAATAATTGGGTGATAATCTCATAATCGTATCATTATCATCATCTTCATATAACCAATTTTTTTTTTATCAAATTAATTTTTTTTCTATAGTCCATTATCATTTATTAAATAAATAATTACCTTATATTAAATTTAGTTGAAATAAAATTGCTTAAAAATTCTTTTAATAACTGAAATTGTTTTTTTTTTTATTATTTTAAAAATATTTTAATAGTAAATTCATGTATGTGCAATTATGTGTAGATGGTATTATTTCAAGTACATTTTAGAATAAATTCCTCAGCTGTAAATTCCATCCCTTAATCCACTTCAATCAATGACCGTTGAACAAGAGAAATTTCACTGATCCATATCATTGGTATTCTCAAAGTACCATATTAATTGAATGTTCTTCTTGGCAAATATTAACATTTTCATAATTTTATTATGTTTTGACAAAATCATCATATAATATTTTGCATCATCACGTGTGTTACCAAACAAACACTGTGGTTTTGTGCATTATTTATTTTGTTTAATTTGTGGGATTTGAGCTTTATCATTTGACAGACAAAAATGTTTCTCAATTTTTTTTAATTATTATTTTTACTGTTCATTTTTTCAAGGTATTTTATGAATATGCATATATCCATTGAATTGTGAACAATTCTCTTTTGAAATCTTTTCTCTTTTTTTTTTTTTTTCTATGGAGAAAATATATTTTAGTCTAGCTCATACAAACCACTCGTACGAGATTTTTTTTATTTCTTTTTCTTAATATTTCTTTTATTTTTTTTATTCCACCTTTATTTAACTCACCGTCTTCGATCTCATTCGGCTGAAAAAACGTGCCATCGATAATGCATTGAGAAGAAATATAAATTTCTTTTTTTTTTTTTCAAATGCCGAAATCGTGAGAATTTTAATGCCTCATTTACAATCACATTGCAATATATTAGACTTTATATATAGGCTCCATATGATTCTACGAGAAATTTTTTATGCGGTATTTAAAGAAAAATTTATTTATCAAGCATCAATTGATTTATTAATTTACCAATCTAAGATTTGAGAAATAAAAAAGCTATATCATTCTTTTTATTGTAGTATTTTTTTTGAATTATTTTAAGGAAACGCAATTTTGTTTCTACTTCAATTATAGGATTTCTCTCTGGAAATTTAATAAAAGTAATCAACTTTAGCCTGGTTTTTTTACTTTTTGAATTTTTTATATAGAAAATTCGAATCACGTTAATCTAAGACACATTTCTCCTACGTTCAGAAATAAGAAAAAGAAAAAGAAAAAAAAAACCATATTACAAAAAAGAAAAAGTAATTAGTTGCCAAACGATTTTAGGCTTTCCATAAAAAATAAGATTCCAAATTCTGCCTTATATCCTCGACAAAAATCCATTCGACCTACAGTGTTCCACAGTTACACGATCCCACAGATTGGATAAAAGGATTTGTCGGATAAAAACGAGGCAACATTTTTTTTTTCTCTTGGTTTTCTCCTACATGCTTAACATCTTCATTCCCAAAAGAGAACACTTTCAAATTAATAAGAATTCTTTATTCCATTTTATTTTTTCTTTTCTATTTTATTTCTATACATATACCCTTGTTATTTCATTTTATTTATTCAAAAAAAGAACAAAAAAAAAATACCAAAGAATGACCTGAATCAAATCAAAGTTAAATGAACCATTGAATTTATAAAAAACAAAAAAGCCTTGCTCTATTTCTAGAAGAGGATTTAGCGAATGGAAGTGATTGTAGCATGTGCAGTTAAAAAATATAATTTGAGTACCTACTTCAGGAATTCTCCACAAGCTGTAATACAGTAGTTTGAAAATTCTAGATGGAAATCATGTGGAATTGACTGTAAAAAAAAAATGTACAAAAAAAAAAGAGCAATAATGAAAGAAATAATAGTAAAAAAAATTTAAAAATAGATTTGATTTATTAAAGGCTGTAGTGTGATGATTTGGCAGACTCATTGTGTTATAATGATCATGTTTTTATTTATTTATTTTTTACAACAGACATTTTAATTGCATCACGTAAATTTGTGACAAAATTTTTCTAGTCTTTGTATACACACAGCATCTCTATATTTATGTCATTTAATTTTTTAGCCTTATTTTTAACAAAAAGCTTGAATGACCTCTTTAGTTATCATCTGAATTAAAATGCGTGAAAAAATTTTTAAATGAAATTATTATACATAAATTTTGATGTATATTTTTTTATAACTCTTTATTTATAAACTCATGTTTTATTCATTTATTTATACAAGTTAAAATATAAATTCATATTTTTTTTTTCAATTGCTTTCAAATGCAATCAATCACTACATTCAATGGTCAATAGTTGATTTTTTTTTTTTTTACTTTATTGTTGTCACACAATCAAACAATTTCCATATGTGTTTCTCGAGAAAAAATAGTTGTGTTGGACTCTGAGGGAATTGGAAAGTCGTGTCCAATCCAATACAGTCGTTTTGTTTCCCATTTGGGAGTATATCCAATCGTGGTTTCAATGGTTGAAAAAAAAAGTTATTTGAAAAAAAATATATATAAAAAGAAGAAGAACAAAGATTGAGAAAAAAATAATGCAGTAGATAAAAAAAAAAAAAATAATAATGACATATCGAGAGCTAACCACAAATCTGGGGTTTTGTTTCGACAAAGATCAAAACAACTGAAATAAAAAGCAGTTTGTAATTTTTTTTTAATAATTTTTTTTTTGATATAAATCTCTTGGTTTGTAAATGCAATTTTTTATTATCAACTCGATGAAATATTTCAATTTTAAAATAACCTTAACTCGATAAATTATTATTTTGTAAAATAAATATTTTTGTATTTACACAGGAATTTTTTTTTATTATCTACTTTTTTATTATTGTTTTATTCTGCTGAAATTTTAAATCATTTTTTTTTTTTCTATTTATTTAGGACTGTTTTAGAGTCCACTGAATTTTTTTTTTTTTTTTGTTTTTTTATGTCTTCTTATTTCGATTTAAAGAATCTCACGAATTATAAGACTACCACGTTTTTTATTTTTTACTGTACATCACTACTTTGTATATATATGTATAAAGTCTCCCAGTTATTTCTTCATGCTTCGTGAGCTATCGTAAAGTGTTTTTGCTTGTTTACAAAGAGCCAGGGGCCGTGTAACGAAGTTTGCTTTATCACATGGAGAGGAAACAAAAACAAAAAAAAAAAAAAGTAAAATCGCTGTCAGAATTCACAGGAGGGATGTAAAGTTTAAAATTAAAAAGAAATATTTTCCTTAAAAGACTAAAAATATTTTTAAACTGATGAAAAATTAAAATATGAGTTAATCAATGTTTTTTTTTTTTTGTTTTTATTTTCCATGTTATTTATATAATCATTTTTTTTTATTTATTCTTAAAATTGACAAGGGTTTATTTTAATTTTTCATGTGGCTAGTTTCATCATGCTAAGAATTTCCTCAATATAAAAAAACGAATTTTAAATACAAAACAGTTTAGTAATATCGTAGTGAAATAATTAAAATTAAATCATGTTGAAAAAATAATTAATTTGTGCTTTAGTTGTCTCGTCTATCAATGATAATGAAAATACCATAATATTTTTTTTTACTATATATTAAAATATGGTGACACATGTTGAGGTATAAATTATACTGAATAATTATATAGCAACATGTACATCATAGCTCGTTGATGTCTCTGAGCTTTTCTTGCGATATCTTGTAAGTTTAAAATTATTTGTCCTTTTCAACGCTACGTGTGTGACTATGTACAAGAACATGATAACCACCGAAGGGTGAGAGGTGAGGTGTTAAATATAAAATTCCACATCGGATATATATCGTAGATCAAGAATATTTATGTAAAACGAATGGTGAACGATAAAATAACACTATCCATTGAAATCGTAAAATTAATGGACGTTTTTCATAAATTCTTTGTTTTCGTATTCCAACAATAGAGGGTCTCGTTGAGTTATAATACTAGAATGAGACGACATCATGAAAATGGAATTAAAAGAAAAAACAGTAGGAATATAAAAAAAAAAAAACATTTTTTAAAAATAAAATAAAAAGACACATAGACAAAATGACGTGGAAATAAAAGTGAAAATAAATTTTAAAAAATGAAATAAATATATACTGACGTTTTTTATTCAATAAGCAAAAAATAATATAATGACAGTTGCAATGTGTGGCATTAAAAGAGTGTGTGATGATAAAAAGAAAAAAAATTCTGAGAGAAAACATTAAAATGAATAATAAGGTTTATATACAATGAGTTGAAGTCAAAAGAAAATATTATATAAATTTTTTATAGAGAAGCAACGTGGACATTCTACTAGAAGAAAGTCACTTCAACAAAAAATATAAAAAATAGAATAAAATGAAATAAAAAGTTGCTGGAAAAAATTTACACGATTGAAGTTTTATTTGACACTTTAGATTTCGAAGGACGACTTTTTAAAAAGCAATGTAAATATAGAAAAAAAAAAAAAAAAATGCATTTTTAGTGAGATACTGGCACAGTAAGAATTATATATATTATTTTTTTTTTCTACCAAAAGTATGATTTGCATTAAAGAAAGTGAAAAAGTATGTTAAAAATGTGAAAAATAAAATATAAAAAAAAGTTAAGTAACATGGTTTTTGGTGAGAGGATATAAGCGTTTGAAATTCACTGATTTGGACCAGTGATAAGTTTTTTTCTTCATGGAAACCTTTCTTCGTCTTTGGGATGTTAGAGGGTGCTTTTTCAAGATAACGATCGATGGACGCTGAACCACTTCTATCCCAGACTTTTCGTCTCGCTGGCGTTGGCACATTTTACAAAAAGCTCTTTTAATTTTTTTTTTTTTTTTATTTTTGTTTTCCCTGATTCTGTTATTAGAATTTTATATATATCTATATATTTTTTTATTCATCCAATTAGTTTTGTAACTACAAGATAATTTTTTCGACATAAAATTCGTTAGATATGTATCAATAAAGTTTTAAAAATATACATAATTTTATTTTTTCGAAAATTTTAAGCTTCTACTGTCTTATCTTTATTTTTCGTCCCCTAAAAATTTACAAGTCCATTCATTATATTTTTTATAAATATATTATATTTACTTTTGCATTGTCTGACTATCCAATTTTTATACTACTTAATTTTCAAAAGATTGGCTATTTTTTTTTTTTAAAGTTGCCAAGTTCAAGTATCCATAAAAAAAAAAAAAAAAAAAGAAAATATGTTCTCAGTCTTGTGTAGCATTATTCATTAACAATTTTATTTTGCAACTAAATCAATGATTGAAAAAGAAAAAAAAAAGAAATATATACATGGAAATAAATATATATTTATTATGCTAGATGTTTGAATCATCTTGATTATGTTGTATTGTTGAATACGTGCTATGAATAAAATATAAACATACCTTGTACTGGCGCGTAGATATTTAGATACAGACAATCCTCACTTTGATTACGTAAATAGGGTAATAATTTTTTGAGATATTCTGTTCGTCCTCTAGACATATCATTTGTTAGTTCAGGTAATTTTTGAGGACAAACTGGACCAAATTTATCAGCCACTTTGACACCATGCCACAATGCACCGTTGACAGGTGGCATAAATCTAAGTGTACCAACTGGTGGTGATGCATATGGTACACCACGAAATACTTCAGCACCCTCGAGATTACGTTCAAGTGGCACTATAATACCCGATATTTCACCATATTTTGTTCTCACAATACGTGAATTTAATTCACCACGTGCTATTATCATCACTGGTAATGCCACTAGGGCTATTAACATCCACAATAACATCATGTTTTATTTGAAAAAAAAAAATATTTATCAAATATCCTCGACATATAATAATATTAATTTTTCACTTGTTATAATTATCCACATAATTTTTAGCTTAATTTTTTAACTTTTAATTTATTATCAATTAACTGTTTTAATTTATCATTCAAATTTAATTTGATCTTTTTTATTTATTTATTTTCTTTTTGCATAAAACAATTTTCAAATTTTGATTGGAAACATACGGGATACTGTATGCAGATCCTGTAAAGCAATCTGGAGTGTTTCCCACGTTGAAATATGCTGGCAGATTGTAACCAAAAGTTTATCGCACACGGGCCATTATCAAGTCAGCGTTTTGAAAGGCAAATAGCTGAAGTTTGGTTATGCCGACGGAGCTACATTGTACATATATAAATAATTTTTTTAATTCATTTTAAACACTAGATTCTTAACTGTTCAATTGTTAAGTATGAAAAAAAAAAAAAAAAGTTGGTTAATTTGTTTATATCACTGTGGATTGAGCAGTGATTATGACTCAATAGAAAAAAAAAAAAAACTTTGACGTATACAGATGTTTCAATTGGGTGGGGCTGATGTAAATTTCATGAGATTTAAATCTGTAAATCCTTTTTGTATTTCAACATTTTATTTTACTTTACTTTACATTACTTGCTCTTTTTAATTTTAATTTTTTTTCGTTCGTTTATCGTGTTTCTAATCGTTTTTTATTTTTTATTTTCAGCAAATATGCTACATCCAATTGTAGCTCAAACAATTCACTTACAGTCTACTGAAAATTAAATCTGTAATCATGTGGTGAGTAATTTTATTTGTTATTTTTATTTTCCAGTATTTCGCTGTTATTTGCTTTTATTTATTTATTTTTTTTTTAAATTAAGTTTTGATTGAGTGGATGTTAAATAAAAACTGATTGAATCAGTTGTATATGTATTTTTAACTTTTTTTTTTTTTCTTTCTATGTTTGATGTCTTTACCGTGATATTTATCTTCAAGTCTCATACCAATATATAAAATCAATTTATTAGCTCATTACTATTTCATACTAATAATTCCATATACCATATTATTTTTGGCCATTTATTGATCATTTTAATAAAAATAATAGAATATATATGTTTATTATTTCTGGACATTTCTGGTTAATTTAACTGGATGAATTTCATAATTTACAGGAACACGATATTCCTCCCAATGGCATGCTTGATGTTACGATATACGTATAAGGCATCGAGATGAAGAAATACGAGAATAAACCCTCCTCTTTGGTGTTTGCTCAGTCTCTTCATCTCCTCTGGCCTCTGCCTGTCGGGGACAGTAATCGAAGGATTTTGTCCCCGCCAAAAACTTTTTTTTCTCTTCCTCCTTTTCTCTTTATTTTTTTTATCTCTCTTTTTCCCTCTCTCTTTTTTATTATTTTATCCTCAGCCTCGCATCATTATTACCAGCTTTCAATATTCACATAATCCACAATTTTTTTTTCCCTCGGGAATATAAAAAATAAAAACAAAAACAAAAACCACTTTGGCAGCTCGTCAATCTTTTGAAGAATCCTTAATCCCAATCCCAGTATTTTAACTATCACTCATTCAAAATTCACTACTTAATATGCACTAATTTATATTAAAAATAAAAACTTGAAAATAATAATTAAAATATGTAACTAGTATATGAAAAAAGGGAAAAAAAAAATATCGAAAAAAATTATAGTTGCACTAATCTGAATTAAGCACGTTCTGAAATTTATTTTTGTCCCATAGGAATGTACTTGAACAAGTCAAAAAAAAAAACAATTTAAAGAAAAATAAAAAAAATGAATAATCAAACTCATGTATGACCCCACGCAAATGTCACTTTTAAATTAAAACTTATTTGCACGATGGTATTTTTTTTATTGCTAGGATCAATGCGTCAATATTTGATAGACCTTTTCATTTTAAAATTTGATCAATGTAGTTTCAAGCATCAATCATTTAATCCATCAACATTTCACATGACCGATCAGCTGTAACTAATTTTCAAAAAGAAAAAAAGTAGAAAGAAAAAAAACCTCGTAATTGTATTAATTTTATTATCTTATTTTTTTAAATTCACTAAATTGTTTATTTTCTTTTTTTTATAAATCAACACAATACACTGTGACACATTTTCATGCTTTTTTTTATTTACTCGCAAATATAATAAACATTTAACACTTTGATATTCGTACGGATGAAAACTATTTGAACAATACGAAACATTTTTGAAAAAAAAAAAAACAAAAATATTTGAACAAGTAGAAAAAATAAAACTATAACACAAAAAAAAAAAAATATTAGATAATATATAAACTACAGTAAAAACAATAGCGTTCGCGTTGATGAGAACAAACGTGAACTCATGTTCGTCTGGAGCCGGTTGTCCTGGATATCGAGATGTTACCGTTACTTCGACCCCCGACAAACTGGCGACGAATGAGAGTCTGTTAAATGAGATGCGCATGCTCAAAAACGCGCACGACTCTCACGCAGTGTTAAATATCACTCTATACATGTATGTATTTGTGTTAATGTATTTGTGAGATAGGGTGGTTTGGTGGGTGGTTGGATAGGTGGTGCAGTGCATTGGACGGTCGATATGACAGGGGTGAAAGACGGACTATTCTTTGAGATATTCTACTTTCGTTGCAAAAACTTCAAAATGTAGCTCAAGTCTGAGATTTTAATTTTTTATATTTATTTTTTTTTATTTTTAAATATTAAAAAACACTATTTTAAAAAAAACTCAAATTATATAAAAAATATATTTCTTAAATTTTATATAATTAAAATATTGTTAAAATAAAAAAAAAAAACAATTTGTTTGATAAAATTGGGTATATATTTTTTTTTTCAAAATTCATAATATAAATATTATATAGAGATGAAAAAATAATAAATTCGTAGTTGTCTTGAATCAACTTGAAAATCATGAAACTAATTTGTCTCGGCACGTTGCCTGGTTAATGCGCTTAGTAGTTCATACCTAGTATAGCGACCCGCCCAACGACTTGACTAGCACTATTTTACTCAAGAGTGTACTTAAGCCTCTTGGCCTTTGGCTCTCTGTTTCACGCATAAAACGAAATATAAAAAAATCATAAAAAATTTAATTAACGATTACATGGAATAAAAATATTTTAAAATATATCATAGTATATTTATGTATAAAAAAAAAAAACAATGTGAGGTATTTTTAATCGAGTATCCAATGGTGCAATTTGTCAATTTGGTTATTGAAGTTTAAAAATAAATTGTAATTGCATTTAAAATTAACAGTAAACAATTTAATGACATTAATTTTCAAAACAAATACATATTTTATTTATTTTTTTTAAATATTCAGTACTGATATTTGGAAATATATATATATATTTTTTTTGTACTTTATTTATTATACAAATTTTTATTTATTTTTCAACAAATGGCCCTTTAATTTTTCAATTTTTTTATATCAGTTTATGTATCAGCTATTAACAGATATATTTTATATTTTTTTGCATTTGAAAATTCACATCGAACAAATAATTTAAAAGAGTGTATTGAAATCAATTAACAATACAGCACAGTCGGCATTTTTTCGAGAAAAAAATGTATCAAACAAATTCTACATTATTTTTTTTTCTTTTCAAGTATACATATTTACATTCTATCCAAGTATTTTTCATTTTACAAAATTGTACATTTGAAAAAAAATCATAATAATAATTTTTTTTTTGACTTTAAATAATTCAAATGCATATGAAATACATTTCTGATGCATATACATATGAATTTGTTTGTATATATATTTAATAGTATCTAGAAGATGTGGGTATATCATGAGAGATGAGAAAAAGAGAGAAATAAATAATGTTTGATATCATCGACATGGACCTATCCACGGACGTATATAAATTATTAATATGAATGCAGGCATATAGTTGATCGCATAATATGCATTTACTATTTTCCCGCATTGTGATAATAAATCGTTTCAACGTTATAACAATATTTAAATTTTTAAAATCATTTTTTCCACCTAAAGAAAAACAAAGAAACAATAGAAAATTAAAATTTATTCTTCATTTTATTAATGTTTTTAATTTTTTTAAATATTCCTACGCAAACGTTATTTATTTTTTTCAATTTAAAATTCAATGTACACATGTATAAAAGAAAAAAGTTAAATTTTTTATATATAAACGCATTTACAAAAGAAATATATGTAAAATAATATTATTTTAGTTTTAATATAATTACTTTTGTTATTATTATTTCATTTCACACATGATGTCTGACAAGAAATAGTTGAAATAAAAATAAAATTAGTGTTCAGAAAAAGCTGTGCTATGGAAAAATAAATATAAAAAAAAAAAATAAACTTGACTACGTGAGTTTACTACATAAAAACATAATGTTTTTTTAAATATTATTTTTATCATTATTTTTCTGTATAACGCATTTGCAGTTTGCATGCATCCACGCAACCGATATTTCAGTAAAAACAAGATACTGTATTTTGTGTTTACTATCTTATTTTATTTTTATTATTTTTATGACCAGTTAAAAATATACAGTTTCCATATTATTTAATTTACATTTCTTTTTTCATTGTCGTGTGAAAGGAAAGACCAATAAAGTCCAATAAAAATTATCTACAATAAAATTTATAAAAACTTTTATATTTTTTCATTACGCCCAGGTCGAATTAACGAGCTTGAAATTTTTTTTTATTTTTATTCACATGTCTATAATGAATGGTCATTTGCTGGAAGAGAAAAAAAATTAAGAGCGACAGTGAATAAAAAAAAATTGAAAGAGAATAATTTTGTTGCACGCAGATATTTTTACTTTTCTTATAACCAATTGTGATAAAAGTTTTATCCACCAGGTGTTACAAGAAAACGTGACCGCGTAGTAAAGGAAATTTTTTACTTTTTTTTTTCTTTAATATTTTTTCCACCTCAGTGGACAAAGAAAATCACGAGATAAATAATACCATGAGCTATACGATAAGAGTTTACACATACACTTGAATAAAAGGATTTAATGTTTGTTCTATTAAAAACACTTGATACAAAATAAAGTGTTGATAAAAAAAATAATTCTGTCTCTATAAAAATATAATAACAATTTAACAAAAAACAAGAGGGATTTAAAAATATTTATTATATTAATACGAATATAATATTTTGTATTATAAAAATTTAAAGCAAAAAAATAGTATATAATTTTTTTTTCAAATATAATTTTACACTGCAGCAGCTTCTTATCATTTTGCACGCTCATTCGGCTTTTCCTCATTATTCAAGTTGATGAATGGATATATATTAGTAGACGTATAATGTGCAAAGCACGCGACCATATATATACTAACACGGGGGTGAGAGAAATGCTTGTCTGAATCCTTTGTTTTACGTACCAAAATATTATCTACTCTTGAAAAGCATAAGGGAGTTGAGAAGAGTGAGATATAAAACAGGGACAGATTCAAATCCTAGGGTTATTTTATAAAGCCCTTTGCTCTTTCACCAAATGAGGTGAGATAATACTTTTTTTTTTTTTTTTGTTTATTTTTTTTCTTGTTTTGTTATCCACTGATATATTTTTTTTCCCTTTTGTTTTTATGTTTCTTTTATAATAATTGTGATTTATATAAGAGCTCTTGTTATATATAGATTTTTTTTTTTTTTTTTTCATTTTTATATTTTCAAGATTGGCGCTTATTGTGAGAGAGAGGGTGAAAATAGGTAAAAAAAAAAAATCACCAGTGAAGAGGGACTTGTAAAAGTTATTCGTCATCGTTATGTACCCTTAGAACATTGATCCTCGAAGCAGCCCTGCAACAAAATCTTTTTTTTTTCTATCTTTTCTCGGTTGAAAAAAGATTTTTATTTTTACATTTTTTTTTTTTTTTTATGGAAAGGATAAAAGAGCCATCTCTCAATATATTATTGACTTATTATTTTTTCCTTTTTATTCATTTTTATTATATTCTTATTATTTTATTATATAGATACATATATTTTTTTTTTTTTACATTTTTAAAGGGATCATCTTTTCGAGTCAAGGGATACCTTTGACTCTTTGCTTTTTCGTCTGAATGGAATTGTCACTAGAATATTTCATTGATTTTATTATTTTAACACGTCAAGTTGTTTTTTTTTTAGTTTAGAAAAAAAAACGACTGCGTCATCTGTTTGACATTGAAATTTTTTAAATTTATTCTATACCTTGTTTTTTCAATTCTCCCTGTATCAAAATTCAAGGACGTTAGGTATTTTCCAGATGATTGCTATAAATCTTAAAAAAAAATATGTTAAGTCATGATGGAATCATGAAGAAAATAAATAAACAAATATTTATTCAGCTATAATTTATGATAAAGATATTCCATTGAAAATAGATGACAATAAAAAACCCTGACAAATTGATGATTATTTCATTTTTATAAATTGTTTATTTTTTTTATCAAAACGATTAATATTTAATTTCAAACAATATTACAATATTCAAAACTTTATGAAGCCTTGCACGTGTTTTTTTTTGATATAGTAAAAAAAATAAATAAATAAGGGTTGAAATAATTGATATTTTCTAGAATATTTCCACATATTTTATCTTTGAAAATAAATTAATCATTTTAAGTATTCAACATGAAGATTAAAAGTTTCTCTGCAACACCATGAGCTGAGTAATATATCCATAGAGTATTGAAAAGCGAGTGAAAAAAATAATAAATATATACTCTATATAACTGTTTAGATTAAAGTTGAATTTTTCGATTAAAGGTAAAAGACTTTCATCGGATATCATGGTTCAAAAAAAAAATAAATAAATAAAAAAGAGTGAAATTGAGTGGTTGTGAATAAAAGTGAGACATTGAAAGTATATTCGCTGTGTTGTATACATATACATATCACATTGGCCTATGAAGCCGCAAGTATACGATAGGAAATTTGTGTCGGTGCAAAATATATATAAAGCCAGCATACACGACAATACGACGACGACAACAACAAGCATCTTCTTCTTCTCTTTCTCACCACTACCACTACCACCACCACTATCATCACCACCATCACCACCACAAAGTCTCATACTCTCATTTTCCTGATGGTTAGAAAGGTGCCTTGTGGCTTATCTCGTTCGTGCCGACTATACCGGAGGGTGTAATCAGTGCGAAGAAATTCTGTCGTCACCCAATCTCATGAGAATAGTGCCTAGCTTGAAAATTCCAGCTTCAATGTCATTATAGCACCCAACCAATTCCAACTGAGGATTACTCTGATGATTGTAACGCTTTTCGGCATAGGTACATAATACTCTACTTACACAACACTATCGAAAATGTTGGCGAAATTGCCTCGGGTAACACAAAAAGCTCTGTTTTAACCTTAACAATACAAAAGGAAAATGTTTGCTTGATTATAAATGTATGTGTATATCTTGGATCTGTGTAAAGCAAGATAACAACAATTAATATTATTGCGTATTGCTAATATTATATTATTTTTATTTTATTTAATTAAATGAGATAAAAATTTTAATAGCTTTTTTATATATCTATATATAATACTTAATAACTTTTGTCAAATTTAAAATACTCCATTAGTTTTTCAAAGAAGCCACTGGAAGTTTACGGTATCTCAATGACGAGATAAAAAAAAAAAAATTTTAAATTTAAAAAAAAATGATAATTAGGTACCGAAGATTTAGAAGCTAATTAAACTTTTCTTCAGAACAGCTTGGGGAGTTTGGTTGAACCATCTTTTCAAGATGCAGTGGCTTCTCATATTTTTTTTTCTATTTTCTTCTGTCTTTCTTCATTGCGTTAGAAGACGAGAAGCAGTGGTTTTTTTTTCCTTAGAGACTTGAAGAAAGACAGTCAACTAGTCAAAGCTCTATTTAAAAGATATTAGTTTATTTAAAATTATTTTTATTAATATATAATTTTTTATTAAATATAATTTTTTTTTTTTTCTTTATATCTTCACAATATTTTAATGTAATATTTATATATTTTTTTTATAATGTTATTTGCTTATTTATTTTTTTTTTCATGTTGATGTTTAAAAAGTTTATGTTGACCTATTTATTAACAAAGTTCAGCCATTGATATTGTTGTGTATGTGTGTGTGTGTATGTACATATTTATGTCAGTGAAAAGTGCAACAACTTGCAATGCGAATGATAGTATTACGGGTCGGTGAGCTGAAGGCTGGTTCACTGAGTAGAGAGAGAATGTAAGAGAGAGAAAAAATAATAGTTCTCTTTTGCTCAAGACGAATGAGCATCAACTTCCTCCGGATAAGATTCAGTTCCGTTAATCTTTTGGGAGTATCCGCAAAGCACTGGACAGTGTCAAACTTTTTTTCTACTTTTTAATATTTGCAAGAATTGAAAAAAAAAAAAAGAAAACTACATAAAAATAAAAATTGTATACTTTATGAATTATATTAAAAAACATTAAAAAGATAACAATTGATTATTATAGATTAAAATCAGACAAAATGAATATGACAAATTGGCTCGTATATATTAATTTATCCAGAAACAACAATTAATTTAGTTTCATGGTCATGAGTCATGATGATTGCATTGAAATTCTAATTAAAGCGTGTCGGTCCTTACATGATCTGCGTAACAAACATGTACATAAATTGATATACATATAGATATATGTAACACTAGCTGATAGACCAGACGTATTATTTGCTTCTAGAGTTGGTTATTCCAGCATGAAAATCGATTTCTCAATACGCATACTAGAACAAACATTGACATACCAAGAAATTTTGTATCACCACGTCAAGCTAGTTATCGAATTTTCATGCTCCCATCAACACACTGAATAATGACGTAATGACTCGAATTTATAATGACTCAAGTATATCATCACTTGTTGCCAAAATCAATTTATTAAAAAAAAAGAAAAAAAAAAATATTCTTTTTATTTTTTTATTATGAAAACTATTTTTAAAAAAATATCAAAGTTTTTAAATGGAGCTTTTTTTTCATTTGTAATCTGAACTAAAAATTTCAAATTTAATTTAAAAATAATATTTTCTCTAATACTCAGTTAGTTGATCTATTTTTTTTTTTTTTTTCGGATATATTCATAAATAAATATTTATTTTTTTATAAATTTTATTGTAATACCTTGAGGCTATATTCAAAATAAATAAAGACGTAATTTGCTATCAGTAAAAACCAATGCCTGGAGAATTCACAACATCGATTTTATACACTTTTTTTTTTATTTTACCCTGGATTTGAATGTTCAGTAAGTCCAGACACGAATTCTCAACGTCACACTCCAACGACCTTCTTTATATCTTGAATTATTCTTCTTTACTATACACCGCTGCATTTTCATCATTTTTATTCTGCAGCCGCAGGTTCTTTTTGTTTTTTTTTTCAAGTGAACTGTGTCAGCAAGTGATGCATCTAAAAAAACAATACGAAAAATTTTACATTTAATTACTAAATTCTTAAATTGAAAAATAAAGAAAAACTTTTTTCACAAAATAATTATAAATTTAAAATGAGCAATTCTTTTTCTATTCATTAACAATTTATTGAAAAATAATTCTCTCAAATTAAATGAATAATTTACCCAATATGTATGTGTCAACAAGTTGATTTGGACATTGTTTTCACTGAATGACATTTAAGTTTGCTGTGGCTATTAAAAAAAAAGATTAACATATTGTTTTTTTTTTTTTTTTAAACTTTATTTACGTTCTGGCTTCTAATTTACATTTCACTTTCGGCATACCAGCACCAGTGACATACCCCGGAAATACTCGGTTACACACAGACAAGTCAGCTATACAAATGAAACAGTGAATACACTAACCAACAGACAGACAAGTCTAATTGAACCTTTCATGCTCTCACTTTGTCTCTTGTAAAAAAAAAAAAAAAAAAACCTTCATTTCATCGTACTTGTGTCCACACCACTTTAGTGACAATTTTTCACAGCTGCCCAAAGTAATTTTTCTACTTTTTCAATTTTTTATTATTTACTTTTATTTTTATTATTTATTATTCATTTTTTCTTGATTGTCAGATATATTTTAATCTGCTTTGCAACGTTGACTAATGTAACAAACAAATAAAATAAATAAAGTCAACTTACAAACAAATTAATAATTTTTTTTTATCTAAGTTCTATGAATTTTATTTTAAAGTAATTTTATCAAAAGTATAATTAAGCTTAGTGTATTATTACTCAAAGACTAACCTATATATTAGCTATCAAGATTGAATTTATTTCTTATTAAATTTATTTTTAATAATATTTTCTTTTGTACTTCTAGATCAGCGAGCCGGATGCAAGTGCTTGCAAATTTTTCCAAGATGTTGATACTGCAACTATCGATGCTGTGAATTCATTGGATAACTATGTGATGTAGAACAATTATTTTGGTATGTAAAATATTACAAAATATATTATAGATAATGATGACAGGCATTGGGGACACATCATGTAGAAATAATAACGATACAATTTACGACTGTGAAGAGTATCTATGACACAATATTACAATAAGTTTTTGAATATTTATATAACTATTTATCAACCTCAGAAGGAACTTTATCATTTTGACTTGCTTTTGCATGTGTCGTATAAAATTTCATGCTGTAGATTTTATATTATATACTTTGTAAATATACACAAATCATTATCCAGTTAAACTTATAATAATAATAAAAAAATAATTTATGAAAGCGATAGAGCCAAAAAGCTTTGCAATAATAACATTTTTGTCAAGAGCAAAAATTAAATTCACTAATTTCTGATGAAATTAACATGGAAACTTTGTTAAATTTTTAAATTGCAAAAATTAATTTCCAACACTCGGATTTTTGATTCTAGAAATTGTCTTATTTTTTCATTTGTTTTAAATTTTATAATTTTCAACTTCTTTTTCATTATCAGCTTTTTTTAAATTCTTTTAATTATTTTTTATTTTTTTATTAAAAGTTCAGAAGTGCATGAGAAGACAACGTTAAATTTATCCAGTGTCTACACGATTAAAACTTGAAATGTGTACTTCAAGTAACCGACAAATTTAACGAGAATTTCTTTTTTATAAAAAAAAAAAAAAGGAAATGAGCTTGTGTATATGTCAAGAGTAAAGCCAAGATGAATAAGGTGAGAAGTGTATACATAACTTTTTCTCAATTCATCTGGGATCATTCTGTGTTAACCCTGAGCAAAGTAAAATATACATATATTAAATTTTAAAGATATAAAAACTTTTTTTCAAATTTTGTTTATCTTAATTTTCGTAATTTCAATCTTTTTTTTTACTGAGATTAAAAAATTAAAGATCTAAAGTTAAAAACTAATTAAATATATAAATAAATTAAGAATAAATTTCGAAAATTATATAAATATAAATAAATAAAATGAGTTAATTAATTTATTTTAATTCAAATGTCTTAATTGATAAAAATAAAAATAGAAAAATCTCAGAATTATTAACAACATTTTTTCTAATAATTTAAAAAAAAATTATAAATATTTTAATTTTTATGATATAAAGTTGAATTAAAGATAACCAACATTATATTGTTTCATATCATTTTAAAACTTTTTTATACACTGCTTTATTTTTTTATATAAATCAACAAAGACTTGTCATTAAAGTTTCATATTATTTTTTTTTCACAAAGTCAGTAAAACTGTGGCTGTGTGTAAATACACAATATACACTTTTATAAAGTATAAAATTTTTCAATAGGTACATCAAACATCAAAGTGCCAATAAAAAAGAAAAAATATATAAACACAGTTTGCAATTAATAATTTAATTATTTACTTTTGTATTATATTTTTGAATGAAAAATAATTACTTTTAAAAGAGATTTTTTTTCATTTATAAATTTATCATAAAAGTTGAATCCTTAAATATTAACAAAAAGGCCAATTATCAAGCCAATTGAATATTTTATATTTTAAAGTATCCTAGTTATAAAATGCAAAAGACTTATAAATTTATTTTTTTATTTTTTTGACTTTGCACAAATTTTTTGATCGAGTAAAATTTAATTTAAAATAAAATATATAAAGTAAAAAAATAATATTGTTCTGACGATCATTGATCCAACAAATAACTCAAGTAATACGACAATCCTGACAAGTTATTTTTCTGACAAGAGTATAAATTTCATGAAAATTGAAGGTATTGTAACGACTATTCTTGGCTTTGAAGAAGAGAGATAATACAGTCGAGGATATTCTGAGTATTGACGAAATCCCATGAGGATCACTAGTGAACATCTTTGACTTGATTTTTTTTTTCCTTTATTTTATTTTTCGTCTCTTTCATCTCTTTTTCTTGAAAAAAAAAATGAGAGAAAAATAAAGAAAAAAATGAACGTATGGATAGTCGTTATCCAAATCTTTATGATGTTTTTTCTTTGTCATTTTGTCTGTCTTTCGAGACACTGAAAATACCAGCTTTTTTATCACGTACCAAAAGTCATGCTACTATTCTTCAATTTTTTTATATATACATTTTCGCTTTGACAATCGAATAAAGCTGCATTCACACATTTAAGTTTATTTATTTTTTTAATATTCATCATTTTTATTATTACAAAAAACTATTATTTTTAATTTTTTAAATTACATAATTTTATGTATGCAAGTTAACAATTGTTAAACTATTTTTAAAGAAAAAAAATAATTGTCAAATTTACATATAGATAATAAACTAAAAGAAATGATAAAAATAGAATTTTATCTTATTTATTTTCGATGCAAAATGACAAGACCCTCAGGTCATTCTTTGGAGACTCCGAGGTAACCATGGTTCATTTGAATATTTATCAGATTCTAGACTAGTTTCTACAGCTAGTTTCATTGTTACCTTGTTGTCAAGAATATTTTTTTATTTTCTCTGAATCTTCAAACTTCCTCAATTTATTCTCCTTCAATTGCACAAATAATGTCCGATTTCATTGGAAACTACGTAAAATAGATTTATCCTATGTTTCATTTTTTTTTTATTCCATTTTATTCGATCTATTTTTCTTCGTATCTTTATTTAAAAAATTTTAAAAATTCCAGCACCCAAAGACCTTCAGCAATGTCTTTATTTTTTTTCGTCATATATGTATACGAATAAATATTCTTTAAATAAAATTTACTGTTTCATACAAAGACCACCTCAAGGCGCTTCTATCGTACAAAATTAAATTTAGATTTCAAATATTCAACGTTAGTTTTGTCAATCCCTCAGTTCTAAATTACACCAAGCATCGAAACAGTGTTTTAATCGTCTTTTATTATTGTGATTTTAATTTTTTTCTCAATGAATTTAATTACTGAAATTAAAATTTAAAGTTAAAAAAATATATTCCATGAAAAATGTGAAGTTGAATTGTTATTTTTTGTTATTTATTGGTTCATAGTTAATTAATGTGATTTTATTTTTTTAAAATAATAATTTGTTTTAATTTAATTGTGATAAAAAGTATGAGAAAACCACGAATTTCTAGTTGCTCGTTTAGTCTCTCCGTTAAGGGTGCTCTTTAATGCTTGAGTTAATCGATAAAGTCAGTTAAGACTATTATCCTCAAAACACAACTAACTTAGTGTGGTAATAAAGACAGAAACATCAATGTGTAAAAGAATAAAAAAAACACCATTAAAGATTTTCGTCTTTACGCTTTTTTAATTTATTTTTTTTTACTACTATAATTTATTTATATATTTTTTTAGTTAAATAGTGCTTTTTTTTTTTGTTTAGTCTCTTTAACCTTTCTTTTAACAACACCCTCAATTTTGCAGTGTTCTTTGAAATCAAAAATTCACAACACGCTATCGCACACCGTTAAGAAGAAAACAAACGATCTCAAGGGGAAAGCTTTGATTGGACTCTGTGTTTTATTCAAAATAAATTAAAGTGGATGGTTATATATATATTCATAGTCTGTCGATTGGATGCTTTTCTCATTTAAATATATAACCGAAAAAAAAAAAAATGAAAAAAACAATCTTCTTTATTGAAGTAATTAAAGGTGATTAATGGTTGACATTATTACTTATCTCGGTGTTTGATGTCTTATTGGAGTGTTACCGACAAAGAAAATCATTTCAAGACAAACACCATATTTTATTGAAAATTATTGGTTCATAATATTTATGAGATATTTTTTTTTAGCCACTTAATATTTGCCTGACATCAAATGAGTGTAAATTTAAATTAGTGGAATTGAAAAACGTTCTTATATAATTTTTAAACGACAGAGAAAAATAAATATTATATAAACAAATTTTAAAAGAAAATAATAAAAATAGTAGATAACAAACCACGTGAAATTTAACAACACGCGGATTTTCTATTTTTGTATAAATATAGTACCAAAAACTTTGAATGTTTCTATGTTACTTTTTGGTTGGTACATTCACCCCTCGTTTTGCTCCCCTTCAATATATGCTAAGAATAACACCAAACCATTGGGTGTTGAGTTAAAGTTTTAGTTCAAAGAGAACATATCACAAATTTTGCACTGACTTTTATGCTAAATTAAATCTTCAAACATGCATCATAATTCATTATTTAATTTATATTTATTTATTTACTTTTAATCATTAATTTATCAAGTGATTGCTCAAGTGTATAACTAGTGTTTTTTTTTTAATTAAAAAAAAAAAATGGTTAATTTAGAATGGTGGAAAAAGTGAAAGAAAAAATGTAAAAAAAAATATATAAAATTTGTGATCAACTAGTGAAGGTGTAATTTCTTTTTTTTTTTTTGTTTTTTATTTTTTTATTTAATTAAAAAAGAAAAAAAAAGAAAATGTTTCGACTAGAATTACTTGGCGTCTTGATGCTTTCTTGCACTCAGATATTAACGGAACATCGTAATTTTCATGGACCTTATCATCAGTACGGTCATCAGCGACAACAACAACAACAACAACAAAACTGGGAAGAAGATATGGTGTTCAAGGAAATACGTGTAAAACAGGGTAGACTAAGAGGTAGAGTCATTCAACCTGACACAAATCCTCGTCTACCACTGGTCGACGTATTTCTTGGTGAGTCACTAAAATAAATATAGCTACTTGAAATTGATAGCACAAACATAGATAAAAAAAATTGTTGAAAATAATATTCGATGAAGTATATAAAATAAATAAGATAACAAAAAATGTAAAATAAATAAAAAAATATAAAATAAATAAAAGCTTTTTGGATTATAGAAAATGGCGTTTCAATGCAGCCACTCTGACTGGCATTGTGCCATTTGAATTTTAGATACCATCTTTTTTTAAACTTTAACATTATTTTTAGTCATCGTTCTTTGGTTTGGCCAAGTATTTTATAAAATCCATGTGACGGTATTTCCCAGCATATATTTTCTTTTGGTAAAAAGGGTCTACGTCTGGAAATAAAAGATAAATAAATAAATAAAAATTATAAAAGTTAATTAAAAACAAAACAATAATCAAAATAAATATAGACACTCACATAAGGCAGTCAAATATTTTTTTATTTTGTTTTTTTTCTTGGTTTTTATTATGATGATGGGCGTGTGATTCTATTTCCGTTCAGTCAAGTTATACCCGGCTTCTGCTTCTCCCGCACGCGTGACTTTTTAGTGCACTTATTGTAACGTATGTGCCATCTGCTCAAATGCATTTCTCCCTCCAGAAATTTTAAATATCTCAACAACATCAGCCAATGTTTTACAACACAAAGCACATTTTTTTTTTTCTGTCTTTGACTCTTATGAGATGCTGTCATTTAAACTATAGCCTAAACAAAAAATGATAGAAAATATTTTTAAAATAAAATTTCATGTCATTTTAAAATAATCAATTATTCATTTAATATATTTGAACATAAATGTATTTTCATTTTGATCTATTAATAATTTATTTTCCAAGAATATTTGATGACTAAGATTCTCAGAAAATTATAATTATTAATTAACATTTGAAATAAATTAATGAAAAAAATATTTATTCCAATATAATTTAGATTTTAAAAAGTCAAAGTCAAAAGTTGATTGATGAAATCAAATATTTATATATAAATAAATTACATCGAAACACTTTGATCTTTTGAAAATATTTAAAAATCAAACTTGATTTATTTTAGTTATTTATTTTCGCAAGTTAAAAAAAAAAAAAAAAATTGAAGATAAAAACAAAAAATAAAATCTACAAAACCAACAAACGTTCTTGAAAAAATTTTCGTTTATTTAAGCCGTCACTCCCGCGGGCATATAACTTAGTATGTATGTACTTTTGGTATTTGGTGGTCCAATTCCCTGAGGCATAAAGGCGTTTACTGCACTTGACCCAGAAATATAAAGCCAGCTTGAAGCTTCTTGAAGCATTATGTATATATGTGAATATATATTTGCAGGTGTTCCTTATGCTGAACCACCAATAGGTCCATTTAGATTTTCACCACCAAGATCACCACGTTCATGGCGTAATGTTAGAGATGCACATACATTTGCATCAGTTTGCCCACAAGTACTGCCAAATCTACGACTCGAAGTCAAGCCTGCAAGACATGAGTATCTTGAACGATTGCTGCCATATCTGAGAAATCAAAGTGAAGATTGCTTGTATTTGAATATATATGCTCCACATCAAGCTGATGGTAAAGTACAAAAATTTATTTATCTATCATAAAGTTATTTTATTTATTATTTTTTATTATTCATTTACCGAAAAAAAATTGAAAATTAAATTTTTTTGATTAAATTATTTTATTTATTTTTATTTTTTTGTATGTTCTAAACGAAAAGGCAAGTTTTCTTTTTATGTGGTTCATTAAATTTTATTGGTATATCGTTTTTGTTGACGATAAACGAATAGGTTGAAATGTGCGAGGCACGTAAATGCCATTGTCCAATAGGGAGCCAACGATATGGTCAAATTTTATGATCAGTTCATTGTTGAAATGACCACACAATGTTCAAAACAATATGATTATTTTTTTTTTTTGTTTTTTACATTTTTATTATTTTTATTTTTTCATTATTCATTAGTTTTATTTGTTTTTTGTTTGTTAAAAAAAGTTTTTCTGTTATCACATATTGATAAGAATTGAATTGTTAGGGTTAATGTCTACAATTTCTAGTTAGATAATAATAGATTTAAATAAATCTGATAAGTTTTTGTTCTAATGGAGTTTAAGTTGAGATTTAGAGTGAAGACAAAATGTGTGTGAGAATTAAATCTTTTGAAACTTGTGATTATCGTGGACTTACTGTTGAACGAGCATCAAAAACATTTGTGAACTTTGTTCAAGTGCGTATTACACATGTGTTTAAAAGTCTCGAATTTTATTTTAAAAAAAAACAGACTTGTTTATTCAGAAATCCCTGTAAATAAAATACTGAATTCAAGTAATTCTATTTCAGCCAATATAAAATTTACAAATTAAATTGATTAAGCGATTTGAATTCAATATTTCAATTTGATTTTTCATTTTAAACTTCCAACACTTAACGTGTTTAATGAAAGAAAAAAAAAAAGAAAATAAATTATGTATATAGATATATCATATAAAACAGTCGAGGGAAGCAAAAAAAAAAAAAAAAATCAAACATTAAAATATCTTTGCAAAAGTTTTTGAATTAATTTTGTGTTCACACAAAAATGTAAAATTACTTTGAAAAGGTTGGCGCGACCATATAGACACTGGTACCGCATTCAACCAGAGGTTAGCTTGAATTAACGATATAATGACTAATGACAGGATTGTTAACTCGGGTAAAACTAATTTTGTTAAATTCCGATAAAAGCAATATTCCCTAAAGTTGTAAGAATACTTATGACTGTAATAATTTTAGTAAAAAACTTTAATATATATTATTCATACAAGAAAATAAATTTATAAAATATTTTTCTGGAAATATAAGTCCGTGATTTTTACAAAAGCATTTATACCCGTTTTGTCCCTTCAATAGTCACTATGAAAAATCATTCCCACTAGACTGACGTTAAAAAAATTTTTTTTATTATTTTATTTTTCAGTTACAGATGGACGAAGAATTTTGACAGATTTTTTTTTCGATTAATAATTCAATGAATACATGAACAAGGTCGTGAGATACTTTCATGCGTATTGCCAATGTCAGCCAATTTTGTGATCAACGATATCAAAAAAATGAAAAAAATAAAAAAAAAAATGCATATGACGCATTCAGTGTATTAGTTTTATTTTTTTTTTATTATTTTGTTCTGCACTAGCGCGTGCATATACGTCATTTTTGAGTCTCGTCACGCTTTCACAAAGTCACACCCGGGATTCCATAACATCCACCAGGACGTCTGCCTATCCACTCGTTATTTTTGTCTTCTATTTATTTTTTTTTTAACTTTATTTCTTCTCGTTTATTTTTTTTTTCTTTTTTGTTTTTTGCGAATCATAATATTATACACCCGAGGGGCACTGTCATTTCTCGTACTCTCTAACTCTTCCGTTTTTCCCTTTTATTTTTTTCGATTGTTTTTCTTTCTGCTTTTTACTTTTTCATTGTCTTTTTCTTTTTTGATTGGTATCACTCGATCCTCTATACTTGTCGGTTCACATATCCAAAAGAAAATAAATAAAAAAATAACAAACAAACATGCTTGTATTAAAGTGCATTTTCCATTTTATCTCATCTACACAATCGCACTCTCATGATTAGTTAATATTTGTTCCAAACATAAAAAAAATATATTTTTATTTTTAAAATAAAATATATAAATAAAAATTGTAATGTATATATTCTTTAATTTGTTTAGATTGAGAATATAAAAATCAATTGAATATGAAATAAAAAAAAATGCAATATTTCATGGTCGATTTGTTTTGAAGAGCTCGAATAAAATATAAAAACCCTTTTTATTTATTTATTTTCTTCTTTATATATTTTATCATATAATACAGATATAAATTTTTCGATTGAGAAAGGCACTCAAAAGCACCTGGTGCAAAAAAAAAAAAGAATTTCTGATATATATTATATCGGATGTCTCAAATACAAAGAATGTGCATACAAAAATATATACCCTTGGATGAATTCACTTCGTCGTAATCGGTTCAGTCACTATGAAATTCGACTTGAAAAAATAAAAACTAAAAATACAATTCATTTAAAATGAATTATTTTTTTTTAATCTCAATTACAGTTATGTAATTTATTTATTATTTGTTCATTTATTAAATTTTTCTGTTTAAAAATAAATTCATGGAATTATTAAAATACATTTTATTTTAAATTAAGTAGATTAATTTAAATGAGCTAAAGCTTTGTAGCAGATGATTTTAGATATTGTTTTACATATATGGACATATGGCTTTTGTCAAATATTTGCCTGGGAGGCTACTTAAATAAATCCGCATCAGCCGGATGCGAATCAGAGAGAACGATACTGCATGTTGAAATTCAAAGAGGATGATTTTAGATGAGGGCGAACAATATTAAATTTATGAATATACGTAGTAGCTACACATGTATGTATATATTTAAATACAGAGGCATATGTTATGGAAAGAGAAAAAGTTGTATTGATATGAACAGTATAATCATACTGTAACATCAAAATATTTCAATCGCATTCAAACAACTGTACTATCTGGTTTCTCTTGTACAAACTCATATTATATTTCACAAACATTGTTCGTCAGCACTAACTTTTATTTGACCTTTTCTATTTTGTATATATATTTTCTAAATTGTTCTACATTATCTCGACATCAATTTTATTTTATTTTAAAATTTAAATCATAAAAGAATATTTGTTATATCAGCAAGTGTTATTAATGCAGAAAAAAAAAATTGTTGACACGATGGAAATTTTTTTAAGCAAAAAATAATGCTTGGCTCACGATGAGAATTTTTTTGAGAATAGTTGGAGCCTGTTTCTATTTGCCTGACAAATCTTTAGATGACAAAGACGACGACCAATCAAATGCCCAGAAGACCAATGACATCTGTCGTTTTTATAATAGGAAAAATCATAAAATAATATTATTCTTATTATTTTTAATAAGAGTATTAAATATTATTTTCAATATAAAAATAACAATCAAGTAATAATTTAATCGTATTTTGAAAAATCATAATCGATAATTTTACAATAAATGATATTATAATGGATAACAAAAGAAATTATCAGAAGCAGATAGAATCTTTTTATTAAAATAGTAAAAACTTTTGGTATATACTAAAATGAAAATCGTGGGAAAATTCTTGTTAAAATTGGCTTTGTTATTTGAAGTCAAATAAAATAAAAAATAAAGTCTATTCATTTCTTTTTTTTCAAATGTTTTTTGACTCGTATATATTCGTTATTAATAATAACTTATTATCCTCATTACTTTGTTGCAAAATTCAAATAACCATTGTCATTCTTTTGCAAATTTACACAGATAAAAAAAAAAAAAAAAACTTGCAATTATTTCGCGTATTTGAAATTGAATGCAAATGCTTGTGGAAAAAATAATAAAATAATACAATAATAATTTGAAAAATAAAAAAGTAGATAAAAAAAAATTATAAATTTATTTTCTTAAACATTTTTAAGATTTGATACAAAAAAAAAAATTATATTTATTTTTATTTTCACATAAAAAAAAATAATATAATTTAAAAATTTTGTTTCTTCTAAACAGGTGTATATTTTAATTGATTTTATTATTTTTTTTTATCCTTGATTTCTATTTGAAATTGTATTTTTTTTTTTTTTTTCATAAAATCTTTTAATTAATTTAGAGTTCGTTTTGTCACACTACTTCTTTCACTTTTAAGCTTACCATCTCGGTAGTTCTCGAGACCCCTTCGTTCAACTACAAACTTATTTCCGTCGACTAACTTTTCCTCAAACGCTCTCTTCTCCACTTCTTCCATCCGACATGCCACACAATTTTGTCCTTCTCTAGGATATCCTGTTTCAGCGCCTCAAGAACGATAAACTTTTTTGTTCTGCGGAAAGGGCTAAAAGATATCAATGAAAAAAAAAAAATAATAATAATAATAAATAAATGAAACTAAACAAGAATAACAATTGCAATAAAATTCACCTTACAGCTTCAATATACATTTTTATAAATCCACCTACATTATCTTCAATAAATTTTTTTTACATTCAATAAAATAAACTTGTTTTTCTTTTTTTTTCAATGTTATTTTTTTATTTTTTTTTTTATCATACACAGAAATAATATACCCTGTTACGCTAAAACGTCATTTTAAAATGCAGAGAAATAAAATTGATAAAAAAAAAAAAAGCTAAAACAATTGATAAAAAACAAAATACAAAAAAGTAAAAAATGAATAAATAAAAAAGCACAAAAAAATGTATAACCTTAAGCTCTCTAAGTTATCCTCAAGCTATAGATAAAATTTGTCTAATGGTTCGAAGTTTGGGGCGTGTGGTTTGCCTCGACACTCTTCTTTCTTCGCTCGACTTTTTCTTACCCTATATGTACATATCTACTTGCTTTTCCTGCACTATATATTTTTCAAGTAAATTTTTTATTTTTTATTTTTTTATTCAAATCTCTTTGTCTTTTTCTCACTTACCGGGATTCATCTTGAACTCATTCTTACTCCCTTTTGCTCTTTTCTATCTTTATTATTATTATATGTTCTTTTTTTTCTTCCATTTTCATTTTATTTTTTTCTTAATGCCAAAAATTTTACCTCTTTCTTCATCCTAACATTTCGCGTTAGTGCGCCAGAGTTTGAAAGAACTTCTTAAAATAAACGGCTCTTGAGCTTAAAGAAGTAGCAAACCATAGAATTTGAATCTACATATATATTTACTGTTAGTGTGTGTGTGTATGTATGTGGGCACAACTACATATAAATATTTCAATATATGTATAAATGTAAAGTTGTATTCAGTTCATTTTACTTGACAATGGTAAAGCAAGTTCACCTTGGTTTTATCCTTTATTTTAGTGTATATATATATATAAGTAGCAAAGTAACTCCAATTCAAATATTTATGGCTTATTAAAATATTGTCTCATGTATATATATTAAAAAAAAAAAAAGAGAAAATGAATGGCATTGAGAGATCTTGTAAGAATATGTATATATTTTTTTATTTTAATAAATTTTTTGTTCTTTTTTTTTTCGTCAAAAGAGCTATTGTTATAGAATATTATTTCTGATTTCCCGATTGGAAAAATAAATGCACGGTTGAGAGCAATATTATTCCACTGGGCTCAACGATCCAAAACCATTATCGACTTTTTTTTTTTTTTCATATCTCATCGATTATTGATTGCCAAATAGCAGCCGATCAGCCTATATGCAGATGATCGTGATCAAACACTGAATTTGTGTAGAAAAAAAAAAAAAAGAAAAAAAAATTTCGACTGAAAAAACATCTGCAAAATTTGCAAATAATAATGATGTTTTTTTTATTTTTATTCTGGTTGGTTAGTTATTTTTGTCTCCAGTGACAACTGGCAACGTAGGGAATAAAAATGTCGATCAAAAAAAAAAATTTTAAATAAGTAATTTTGATTGATACCCAAAAAAAAATGTTTAAAATTTGCAAAATAATATTTTTTTCATGTATTTTCTGTTCATTTAGTATTCACACTTTATGAAAATTCATATTCAGCAATATTCTATATGCTAAGGACAATCTGACAGTCTATATTTTTACTAGATAAATTGTAAATTTCAATTCCACGTTCAAAAGACATTTTACTACTTAATATGGAAATGGTGTCTTGGTCATAGACCATAGAAACCCGCTACTATCTAATCTAAATTGCGAGCTATTATATCTAACAAACCAAAGGTACGGTAACACATTGGTTGAGCATGCTACGATTTTCGCTTACTCATCATCATGTGAGTCTCGAAGCTATTTCACAAGTCCTCTTATAGTTTTCTCATATATACCAATCTCTTTCTCTATTCGTGTTAGGGGCAACATGATATGTCTAACGTGATCTACGAGGGTTGCCAATTCTTCGATATCAGATCAAAAAAAATAAAGCACCAAGTTACAACATGTTTATCAAATTTGGCTTTTAGCGTGTGTTTATTTCCATTTATTTCACTCACTTTACTCCATCATACGTCAAATATCATACTGATGTATAAGTCATTTTGTAAATAAATTAGATATATTTTTATTTTTATATATTATGTTTATCTTTTTATTTTTTTCAAGTGATTGACATACACAGATGATATGAAATTTATTTTCAAATGTAAATTTAAATCACTGTAGCGAAACAGAATTTTTTTTTTTTTCAAGATACATATGTTGATTTGGGGTTGAGTGCGTTCGGCTTGTGATAATAACCTCATGGTTGATATGATTTTAAAATGAAACCAACTATACATCAACTTTCCATTAATAAAGAAGAAAAAAAAATTGACTTTATGTTAACTTCAATGCGAAGCAATACTACGAACCTTAATGGTTTAATTTAATTGTTTTTTTTAATATAAAAAATTGACCTTCATCAATATAAATTTTTATTTAGCAAAAAAAAAAAAAAATAAATAAATATGAAAAGCATTTTTATTTGAAGTGAAGAAATGTGAATTTATGTGATAGTCTCTGTATATTTGCTTCTTAAATTTATCATTTCTTATACAAATAAAAAATATTTATCTTTTTATTATTATTGTTATTATTATTATTGTAAATTAAAGTGCAGTTGAATGTTTATTTATATTGTGTCAAGATAATAAAATGGAAATGTCATTGGGAAAAGTGGAAAAGAAGCTTTTTCAAGTTCCATCTAGTTCCATGAATACCGTTTTAGTATATATATATTGATGCAATTGGAGCATTTGCCACAGTGTGCAACAGACCATACAACGTTTGTATCGAACGGCCACAATTTGTAAACGATAATGTATCCTCCTTTCTCGTTGCTAGATGTACCATCTTTACTTAAACTTTTTTTCTTTTTTTTTTTACTTTTCTTATTTCTCTTGTGTAATCATTTTTTTTTTTTTCTTTTTTTTATTTAGTCATCAACAAAAAAATTTACAAATACATTTTAGAAAAAATTTAAATGTTCCACGAGATAATGTAGAATGTATAAGTTCTCTTATCACATTTGTCTTTTATTCAATACCAAAAAAATAAAAAAATAGATACTCATAATATATAGACACTTGTATAAGAAAAAAAGGGAAATATTATAAAAATATAGAGACAGCACGTAAGCTGATAAATCCAATGCTTTGGCTATGTAACATAGATTTTTTTTTTTTCACTTTTTTATAAAAAAAAAAATGTATTCAAGTATCTTTTATGTAACGCATTGACAGTCTATTGCACGTAAAAAGAAAAATTCCAAAGTGAAATTCACACACGTATACGTAAAATTTAAAGTTTCAAATCAAACCAAAGTCTGGTTTCTGAAAGAAGTAAAAAAAAAATTATATATATATAAAATCACATAGCCAATGGGCAAAATAAAAGTCTTTTCTTCACTCGTAGATTTACACATACCTATACAACCGCCACGCAAGCCCAAATAATGTTACTGTAAAAAAAAAAAAGAATAAAAACAAATGAAAAATAAAAAAAAAAAAACTTAGTGGCTGAACGTGCTGGGCTTAAAAGTTTTTTCTTGAAAAACCATTTCCGGTTTTTCCAGATCTCAGGCTTGTATACTGAATCGAACTTTAACTAAAGTCTGGGACGAGACCTGGTGAATAGAATAAAAGAAAAAAATATATATAAATAATAATAATAATAATAGTAATAATAAAAAAGTAAATGTATGAGAGTCAAGGAAAATGCCTGAATCGAAACGAGAAAAGGTAACGAGAAGTAAAAACTTTATATATATATATATAAAGATTTTAAGAAAAGAAAAAAATGAACGATCAATGAAGCAAGAGTAAAATTTAAAAAGACCCTTGAATTTTTAAAAAAACATCAAAAGTATATCAAAGCTTAATATATGGAAGAAACTTAAAGTTTTTATTTACTTGATGTTAACAAAATAGTATTCAAATCGATATTTAATATTTTGTTAGTACTGTTTTTTTCTATACTCATTCAACAATACACTTTAATTTTTCATAATCGATTTAACTTTTCATGATGGTTTTTTTTTTCTATATTTTATTTGAATTTTTACTTTTTATTTCTATTTTTGCTTGATTTTTTTTTTTATATCTGGCAAACTCACTTTTCTTTTTCTCATATACTTTATACTTGCCTTGAGATCCAACGAGTCCAAAAAGTTTTCCACTCCAGCAGTAACGTCGACGATAAATCGCCTCGATTAATTCCAGTTCGGTTGTTGAATCTCTGGCTAATGGTAAATTTTACGTTGCTGGCAATGTGGCAAGACAGTCTAAAACACACAAAGCACTACTGAAAAAAGGGATTTTTAGAGATTTTGATAGTTTTAGCGAACGATGAATGATGATAGTGATGACTCAAGTTTATATAGTTGATCATAAAAAAATAAATAAATAAAAAACAATCTAAAAAATAATCATTGGTATATTTATATATGAAAAAATTAATATAAATTCATCATATGAAAATTGTATAATTAATTTTTAATTATAAAATTATATTTTAAGTATTTTATACGTTTCAATTAGTTATATTTTATTAATTGAGGTAATTTAATAAATAAATACTTGGACCGTGGTCGTAGGTCGCACGTGCGCTCTCACTGAAAATATTTATATTTAAAAGCAAATGAATTCGTAAAAGTTTTAATAATTATTCAGGGCAAGTATTTGTTTATAAAGTGAATTTAAATAGATAAAAAACTCAGCACAATTTGACTGTTTTTATTGTCCCTTTGGAAACATAAATTCAACAATAAAAAAAAAGAGTATCACTGCAACTAAATAATAGTCAATAAGCCAGAATAGAATTTCATAAATTTAATGTAAATTAAATTTGAAACACAGAGTTATGGTGGGTGGTAACGTTAACTTATATCGACCAACAGTGATGACCTTCTGGTGCAAACTACCAAATTGCTCAACAACTATATACATATAACTTGTCTATACTCAATTACAAAATCATAGAGTACACTTTGTCCATGTACATTTTCTCACAACAGAAACATGAAATTATTTATGTACCAATTGGGTTGAAAACTCCATTCGAATATAGATATTTCATACAGTCATTTCATAAAGTTATCGATTTAAATATTTAAACTTTTGATTCACTCAGTCAACGTCATATGTACCAATTTTTTTTTTTATACTACTCGCTCTTGAAAAATTTTATTGCAATATAAACTGTTTTAAAATAAAAAAGCCTTGAGCTTTTTTTTATTTTTTTTTATTTTTCCTTATGAAAATAACTTGGATGATGAAATGTAAAATTCAAAACTAGTTAAATATTTTTGGATATTAAATTGATACTGAAAAATTATATAAATAAATTATTTGCAAGGTTAATTTTAATTTTTAGTTAAAATAAATAAATCAAGAAAAAGAAAAAAATTAAATAACATGATAGTATAACATAATGTTGTTTTTATTTAATCAAAAAGCTTTCAGTATTAAAAAGTAAATGAACTAGTGTGTAATTCGACATCGGTAACGTATTTTCTCGTTGAATCACGGTCGTAGAAAGACTAATCGAATTACACGGATCCCTTGGTGTAAATGTATGTGGACTAACATATATAAACTACAAACCCTCTTTGAATCGTTAACCGTAGGATTTAATTCGTGTTCAATTCCACCAAGCAAATTTAAAGTAATTAGAGACAAAAATCAATATATAAATTGAAAGTTTCTTTTTTTTTTTCTTTTTTATTTATTAGTTCTGTAATTATAAAAATATAAAATGATATTGAATTATATTTGATATAACTTTAAAATACTTGATAAATATTTATATGAGAATAAAGTTTTAACTCATATGAATAAAAGCTCAGTTGATTTGATGCCAATGTATATCCTGTGTAAATAATTTAATTTGTTAAAACGAAAAGTGTTTATTAGCATTTATAATTTACAAATACATTTTGTAATTTGAAATAATATTTATTTGTTTTAATTTTTTTTTTAATTTTATATATTTATCTATTTTATCAATGATATTTGAAGTTAAAATAAATTCAGATAAAGCTGTAAATTACAAAATATAACTTTAAAAATTAAAACTCAAGTAAATCAGTTTTATTTTTTTGTTTTTATTATTTTTTGTAATACTCATTAGCTAATTGATCTATCAAGAAAATGTAAGCAAAGCATGGAAGAAGAACTAAAAGTTGTTGCAATGGTTAGGGGATGAAAATTCCACTGCACTAAAACGACGAAGCAAGTTTGAATTGGATGAGCCTTGGCTGCTGCTGACTAGGAAACTCAACCTTACTGGTATTCGTCCCGTGGGTGGATGCAATCTTAATCAATCTTTCAAGCAATTATCATAATTAGCGTATTACTGTATTGGAACTAATTCATTACTGATTAATGATAATTTATCAAATAATTTCTTGTCTTTTTTTTTTATTTTTCAAGTAAAGTTTTTTATTTATATTTATTTTTTTTTAGTATTTAAAAAAAAAAAAAAACGTGGTTTTTAAATATTGCCTCGAGTTTATTTTGTCAGTTCTGTTTGTACATTAAACGAGAGAAAAAAAAATTATATATATATTTATCGAACACGATCGTGTTGTTGTTTGGCAAATAAATAATTTTTTTTTTTTTTTCCTGTATTTGAATGTAGTGCATATTATGTTTTTTATTATTGCTTTGAAATTGAACATGGTAAAGGTAGTTTTTTTTTTTACATTTACTAGACAAGTATAGTTATTTTCAACCCTTGTTTTTCTTTAATTTTTAATCGAGCAATTGTCGCAGGAAAAAAAATATGAAGAAATAGAAATAAAAAGCTTACAGCCAAATAATTAGAAAATATATAAAAATTCTAAATAATAAGTAATTCGTTTGTTGTTTGTTTTTTTTTTTAGCTCATTATTTATTTTGTTCAAAAAATTATTCAAAAAGGGTTGAAGTAAAGAGGTAACTGCGGTAAGAAAAAAAAAAAAATGAATTAGCACTTGGTGAGATTTAGCCTTCTGTTGGATGCAGCCCCAGGGTGGGTTGCAATAGCGCACACGGTTTTGCAGTAATCTCGTTTTCATATTTTACGATGGGTCGAAACTTCCGGAGCAGTGTCCCCGGAGGCCAATACCAATATATACATTCACTCTATATCTCTATATATATATACTACACTATTTCAAATAATTTTATATATTTATATATAAATGTATGACACCTTTTACATGCTGAATCCGAGATTTACCATCACTCTCAACGAAATTTATCTCCCAAATATTAAAATTTAAAATCAAAAAAACCAATTTTACAAAATTCCAAACTTAATTATTCTGGGCTTGCACTGTTTAATTAATTTTTTAAATTTAATTTTAGTTTAAACAATTTTATGTATTCACTTTTCACAATAATGCATACATTTTCTTTTTCTCGTAAAGTTTTAGAGCAGAACAATAATTCCATTGTAAAATCTACCTGTAGAATAAAGCTTTATACAATAAATTTTAAATATATTTAATAGATGTAAAAGTTTTAACTATGGGTGTTAATTTTCATGCATAATGTAATTATTTGTTTATTTTATAAACGTCTTTTGTCTCGACATTAAAACCAAAGTTTTATTTTTACTGTTCAATTGATTAAAATTAATTTATTTAACAAAAAAATACGTAAAATTTTTATCTTAAAAATTTGCATTTGCATTTGTATTATTTTATTTTTTATTTTTGTACTTGCAATTGTTTGTATTTCGTGATAGTATTTATAAATTTATGAAAAATCGTTAGAAATGATCAAATAAAATGCCACAATATGAGACAAGTATACATGTTGCATTCTAAAATTCAATTTTGTTTGTATTTTCATATGTATTTTCTTCAATTTTACTTTTTCTAACACTTTATTTTTTAAAACAAATATTCTTTGGCATTGGCTTGTATTAGTTAAATTGTTCAATATAGAATTCATATATTTATACAAATAAGGAAAATGAGAAAATTGCATAATACATAGTGTTTGCATGTGGATATGTTGTGTGTATTGGACTAGCTGGCCAACAAGTTGCCTTTATCTTGTATGTGTGTCAATGGATATATTGAGACTTGTGTAACACATCTATTTTACACACTGGTTGTTTAGCTTACCATGGGAATTGCGTGGATTTTGTATAAGTAGCATTGCCAACAACAAAATATTCATTTTGTTTTTTTATCCCTTTACTGTTACGAGACAGTTATGCCATTTCGTTATCTAAATGAGATTTTTTTTCAAATATTTATTATAAATTTAGATATTTTATTTTCGTAAGTAATTAAAATAATATTTGTCTATTTCATATTGCAAAAATTATTTATTTAAATCAAAGTAAAAACAATTTTTACATCACAATATTGAGAAAATAAAGTTATTAATCATAAATATATATTTTTTTTACCACAAATAAGAATAATATTTTTTGTAATAAAAAATTTATGATTAATCAATCAAGTATGTATATTAATAAAAGCTTTTTAAGTATATCATAGAAAATTATTTTTAGACGAGACACAAAATAGAGTATACAATATTTGGCAACCCCCTTTGGTTGCTAAGAAAATATTATCATCATTTTTTCTTTTTTTTTTTTTTGTTACTCAATATCAGCAAACAATAGTGGGTTATTTTCTGGTGACCGGGTCAGAAGTTTGCTTCTACAGATAATTTTCTAAAAGTGGTGTGGATATTGAAGAAGTTGGAATAGCTATATAAAGATATATACAAGTGAAACGAGCTAGTGTGTGTAGAGTGTATATGATGCTGTTGTGTATTGGCCTACGTGAGCCTAGAAAATGAATGTTGCATGTGCCACCACTCAGCAGATTGCTGTTGTAAAGTCCAGCAAGATATGCTGTGCCCAATGCAGAAATGAATCTAAAAGAAAAGTGAGCTTGACTCAGACATATGTACTAAAAGAAAGAATATAGTTTTTCAAATCTGAAGCAGTTTTAAAAGACGGCTGTTTCTGATCGTAAAAATGCTTATTTGATACATGGAAAAATAATTTAGCAATATAGTTCGTGTGTTTTGCATTTTTTTTTTTTTTTTTACAAGTAGAACAAACTTGTTTTCGTCAGACAAATTAAATACACAGTAATAAAAAAAATATTTATTATAAATATTTTCTAAATTCCAGCATTGGATCAATAGTTATATAACAAATTTTTTTTTTATTTGTAATTTGAGGATTTTTTCATGTATATATTTGTTGACTTGGTACCCAGTATTTACAAGATACTTTTAATATATATATCTCGATTTATACTAAATACCAAATTCTGCTAAATAAATATGAAACTAAAATTTTTTCAATAGCAAATAATATATTTTTTTAAGTAGAAAAAACTTGTTTTTATCAAACAAACTAAATCAATACTTTGAATTTACACTCACTATATTACTCACATTAAAAAAAAATATATATTTTCCATTCATTTAGTAGATTTTTGGATTTTTGAAATATTTGATATCGATGTATTCATATTGTTGAAAATATAGACTAGGCCCAATTAGATGAATAAACTTGAAATACAAAACCGAGTTTTTTTTTTATTTTTAATTACTTTTTCATTGTTATTTACTCAATTCTAGAATTTCAAAAAATATATTTAGTATATTTATCTCGAGCTCTCAATACTACTAGAGTCCACTGGATAAATATAAAACTGAATATTTTTATGAGTATATATTATTTATAGCTCTTTCATACAATCTATTTTGGCTTATAAATATAACTGACGACCTTCAGAAGCGTTAGGATCCTGCTAAATAGCGATTGCCCAGTTTAATCAACTTCCACTTAGTCCGATGGAAAACGAATTTCGTAAACTCTGATATACATATATACACAATATATGGATGTAATAAATGTGCCAGCTCTCAACAGAATTTTATGCGCCATATACAGTATCGATCAGCACTGAATTTAACTCGCATCTAGAATTATATTCTCAAGGAAATCATCAGCTTTTTGCTTTATCTATATTTTTATATATATTTAAATATTCATTTTATATACATCTTCTTTACTATACAGTAAAAAAAAATTTATTATCTTAAATGCAAATTAAAAAATAGAATAAAAAAAAAATTAAAACCAACAGAGACTTATAAATTTTTTTAAATATCACCATTTACAACGACTAGAGAGTTTTTTTAAAAAATTTTTCAAGTAAACAAAAAACTTGGTCGTGAAAAACCATAAAGTTTATGCATGACTTGACTTTATAGTAAAACGGTGTAATTATAAAATTATATTCAAACATATTCTAATATTATACAAGAAGAAAAAAAAAAAAAAAAAACTTGAGTTTATTATTATGACAATTGGATTTGTTGAAAATATATATTCTTTCTTAATTTTGCAGATAATGCAAATTATTATTATTATTATTTTCAAATTGTTTGTCTGTAATATTATGCATTAAATTATAATAAATAAAAAAAATATTATAATATATATAAAGTAAAATTAATTTTATGAAAATTTAATTTATCTCAAGTTTACTCATATTTTTTATGTGTCATTTACGACGTGACTTTTGGTGAACTGGTATTTTCTTCTTGTGAAAAGCAAATATAATATTCTGTAAAAGGGTGACTGTGGTTCAACCACTCGAGAGTAAGCTGTTTTACACTGATGGCGTCATTTTTCATGGCGTCAGTCGTTTTCCACTCGGCCAAGCTGCATCGAGTACGCAAAATATGCGCTATCCCTACGTTTTCATTTTTTACATATCTCTTTCTCTCTTACTCTCTTTATTTTCTTTATATTTTTTTCTTTTCTCTCTTTATTTTAACACACCCCTTTGAACATTGACCTGATGCCATCTCCATGCAACTCATATACATCTTTCACCGTTAAACCCATAATGACATTTCCACAAGTACGTCATAAATTTATAAAAATTAAAATACACATATATCTGTATTAAGTCTATGTCCATGTTATAAATTTCACCATATAATGACATTAATAAAAAAATTAAATTATTTTTGATATACATGTATCTGCAGATACAAACATTAATACATGTGAAATTATTTTAATGTTGAAAGAAAAATAAAATATAAAAACATTTTTCTTTTTTAATAAATTATTTTACAACTTTCATATATTATTTCAATAAAAAGTTAATTAAAAAAAAAATAAAAATAAATCATGTTTAAAGGAAAATAATTAAAGAAAATTAAAAAAGACAAAATGTCATTTTGTAGGTGGATTAAAAAATTGAATGATTCATGTAAAACTGCAAATAAACTCGGGTGATATTTAAAATTCAATTAAGATTTATAAATATATAATTATATTGGTAAAATTGATTAGTTTTTCGAACAAATGTTTGACAATACCAAATTAATTAACAATGAGTTTACGTGATGATTAATTTCTTTACTTATTAAATTAAATAAAAAAATATATATTATTTTTAAAAACGAAAAAATGAAATAACGAAAAAAATTTGTAGATAGAAATTGTAAATTTCATTTACTGTGGAAAATCATTGTTCAATTGAATGTGATTAATAGTGCAATGATTTAAACAATTTAAACTTTGTGTAGTAGTTTATGGTGAAGGTGGACAATATGTATATATGCATGTAGAATTCAAAACATACTCACAACTCATGAACGACTGTAGTGCAATGCAATGCGTGTGTAACACTCATTGTGTTTAACAGCAACGTTGACCTTTCTCTCTCTCTCTCCTTCTCTCTTGTTATATATTTGTGTCTCTGTTGTCTAACTCTGCTGCAACAATATAATCGATCGACCTCCCATCCATAATCAATGCACTGAAATAATTGATACGCATGAGTACACGATTAAGTTACAAAAAAAATCTTTTGATATTAAAACTCGTGTGTGGCTTTACAGTTATAAATTTACAAAATAAATATCAATTATAAATTTTCATATTTAATAAATACATTAAACTCGTATTACTCAAAACTTTTACACAGGATTTAATATCACCAAGTACTATTATTATTATAGTTATAAATAATAAATTGATAAACTTTAAATTGTGCAATTGATTGTAGTGAAAATATGATGTTTTTTTATAAAGCTTTAATATATGAAAAATAATACGCTTCAAAATAATTTTATAATAATTATATTAATATATTTTGTATGAAAATTTAATTTATTAATTTATAAATTTAATTTAATAATATTCATACACTTGTATATTAAATTGACCAAACTTTATTAAATGATTAAAATAAATAGAAAAAATTTATGGTTTCCATTAGCAAATAAATTGAAATTAAAATATTAAAATTAAACAAAAAAGTTTATAAAAGTTTATACAGATTTATAAGCAGATGTTTTCAAGCGTGGCTAAATTTTCACTGGAATTTTCCTTACTTATAAACTTCTAATAACCTGTACACACACTATTAAATAATAAAAAAAAAAACTTTTTTTCTTTTTAATTATATAAAAATAGAAAAATAAGGACAGTCTAGTTATTGCAAAAGCTGCATAAATATGAGCTATACTGGTGATGTATACAAAATGCCAGGAAAAGTGGCAGAATCAGGCGAAATGGAAAACACGTCTGGTTAGATGTGAAGCTCACTGCTCTGGGTCACAAGCATGTAATGCATTTAAACTACCCTAGTAAAAATGTCTCATTTCTATTTAATAATAAATCTTTTTTTATTTATAATTTGTTTTTTTTTTTTTTATTGTTTCATTTGTTTATAAAGCTTACTTGATATCTTTCATAAAATGGATATAACAGATAAAGTCAAGTATAATAAAAAATTCCTATTAAAATATTATAAGTACACTCGAAAAGAATAAAACAGAAACTTGAATTCAAGGAACATAAAAAATAAAAATTATTTTTAGTACAAGTGTACGATGATAATGATGCAATTCAATGGAAATTTTTAATTCATAAATTCATAGAGTAGCTATTTGACTTGTTTAATATAAAAAAATAAATAAGAAAAAAGTTAAATTGATAAATGAATATTTATTTAGTCATTTTGTTTATCATTTAAAATTTTATAATCTCGTATGTTTTATACACTGTATAAATATTAAGGTATAAAAGTCAAAAGTGACTAATATTTTGCATGATAAAAGCACTTTGATTTTATGCATCATATCACCATAGATGTCTTTTGCTACTTTGATCTTTTAATCAAAAAACAAAAATTCAATTTTTATATATATAAAATTTTTTTAATTTTAAATTTTTATATAAATAAATTTACAAATTTATTACAAAATTTTCAACGTCTAATAAAAGGATATGAAAAACATTATTAATATTATTTTTGACAAGAATATAAAAAGAATAAAATGATTATATAACATTTTTCTTGTGTTATTTTATTTTATTATTTTTATTTATTATTGATACTGATATTATTATTGTTATCATCTTGAAAGTGTATGAGTTGACGACATTTTTCCGATATAAAAACGAGGTCAAAGCTTTAATCCATGTTTTTCTTTCAATATTCTTTCGTCGTTTTATTTTTTTTTCTCTTTTACTCATACTAGTCTCGAATCATAATAATTTTTTTTTTTTTTTTGTATAACGTCTCTATTCGTTTGTTGTAATAAAACAAACATAGTTTTCAAATTGAAGTCTTCAAGTGTAACCAATAAAAACTTATTGTCTAAAATATATATAGATGAAAAAGTTTGTGGTTGATCTTGTTTAGTTCATCATTCTTATTCCCCTTTCTTTTTTTTCTTTTTTTTTGTCAAAACGACAGTTGTACAATTTCCGAAAAGGGAAATTAATTGTATTATATTTTTTTTTTTTTCTTTATATTGTATGCGGAAAAACGGTGACCCTTACAGTTATATAGAATTGTGGTAAACATACAAGGTTATAGAACAGACATTTTTTTCTTTACATAGCAAGCCATGTATATCCAAGGCAAACCAACAAATAAGTTATGTCTTTTACCGGTTCAATAGTATAGGTAAAATACAATTAAACCCAGTGAGAAAAATTCTATCTCAAGGAAAAAAAATAAAAACTTTAAGTATTGATTATTTATTATCGTAATTAACAAAATTAAAAATCAATAATTTAATTACAAAAGATAAAATGTAAATTGTAAATTTTTCTTTACTGTGTAATATAAATAAATTGAAATTTTATTATTTTTTAAAGAATATATTATATTTTTGAATTTGGTATAATTAAATTTCGTTATAAAAAATTATTTGATAATTTTTATTTAAATTTAGTAATATATATAAGTTGATTTTAACACTTGAAAATTTGATGATTAAATCAATTGAACATGAGTGCATTTATCTTGGCAACACCCACTTTAATTGGATAAACTTTTAGTCACGATATAATCGATTTTTTCTTCAAGATTTTATTCAACCCCTAAACTACCTCGTAACGCTATCTGTATATAATTTTATCAACCCTTACTGAAATTTATTCGATAAGTTTCAGCACCCTCAGTTGGATGGCGCTAAATTCAACATAAAATTTACAGAATTATTTATTTCCTCTTGTTGGAATTTTTTTTATCGAGAGTGACTTTTCCGACTCGCTCAATCGGCTAAATCAACTTTAAAAAAAAGGTCTAAAACGTCTCGAAGATTTTTCGTTCTTTTTGATGGAACTCTGCCAACAATTTGTACAATTTTATTTTCTATTTATATATTATTGATGTGAATATAATAATAACATTCAAGGCGAATGACATGATGTTTATCATTGGTTTATTTGGCAAGCATATATATACTCAATAAAGTATTTTCAAATCAGCCAAATAATAATTTTTATCATTAACAATAGCAATATTTTGACTTGAAAAAAAGTTTTAAAGGTTTTCCTTTTTTTTTTCTTCAACTTTTTTTTGTTGTTTTATTTTCGAGCTTTTTGTTTTTTTTGTTTTATGTCTTTGTTACTATTTTTACTGGTCATGAACACACGAAGAAGAGATCAACTGATGGACGTTACAAGGCACTTTCAACGTTTCTCTTTTAGTGATTTATCACAATACGTGTCTGCTTGTTCACGCCTTTACATTGCCAACGTAACATTGAAAGTACCAGCTGACGATATTAACAATATATCAAACGGTGTCTGATACCTGTTGTAGTTTTTTTTTTATTTCAAATTTTTTTTCATCCATTTAGGATTTCAAGTTTTATAAGGTTTTTCAATTTTTATGCTAATTCCATGCTGACTTTGTTTTTATTCTTTTTTTTTTTATATACCAATTTCTTTTTCCCTATCTCATGTTAAACTGATCATTTTTTTACGACAATCTTACTTCTTTGCTTTGCAACTTGTTATACTGTTTTATACGTTTTTTTTCTTGTCTTTTATTTTATTCATTTCTATCACACGTAAAACATCTGTCTTTTTTTTTTTTATTTCATAAAAAGTAATAATAATAATGTTCTTGCTAAAATGATTATGACAATAAAAAAAAATTTAATATCACCTGGATATGCTCTTGTATCGAAAGAGATTTTTTTTTAAAGAAAAATTGATAAACATTATTCGTGTAGATGGATTACTCGACTTTTCAAACTTGTATAGATAACGAACCATTTTTCTCCATCATCCTTGAAGATAAGGTGTACTATTACCTTTCTTCTGTCACTGAAGAGAATGAAATCCGATAAGACTGTCTTACTGAAGACAAAAAAATTTAATAATTGCATACTCGTAAACAATTACTTATAAAAATTATCACATCACTCTTATTAATTGAAAAAGTTCATTACTTTCATGATAAATATTCTTTTTTTTTTTTTTTAATTCTTGATAATAATAGCATTTTTTGTTGCATTGGGATATTAAATTTCTCGGTATCAATAAATTGTCAACAACTCAATTCCCGATAGATTTATTTTTTTTAATTATATATTTATTTTTTAATAAAATTAAAAGTAATTTTTTCGAAATCAACTTTCTTTTACTTTATTTTATAATTATTGATATTAAATTTTTTCATATCAAAAATATATTTTACCATGAAATTAGACAACAAAGTTGTTGATCTCATAAATTTAATTTTAAATTGTTGTATTTTATTATTATTTATTTAATTTTTCTTTCCAGGTTCATCAAATCCACGTCGTTATCCAGTTATGGTTTTCATACATGGTGAAAGTTATGAATGGAATAGTGGAAATCCATATGATGGAAGTGTACTAGCAGCATATGGACACATTGTATTTGTTACAATTAATTTTCGACTTGGAATATTGGGTTAGTATATGAATTAAATTATTAATTAAGTTCTTCGATAATATAATTAATGAGTTAACGACAATTCTGTCAGCTCATAAATTGTAATAATGTTAAATATGTTTAATAAATGGAGCCAGATGTTTGTATGTATATTTTGTTATAGCGAGACACCATGATTTTATCCACATGAAAATGTGTATTGTGTTATTTAACCACACCAATATATTGTTCAACCTAACCATGCAGCATCATGACGCAACAACCATTTACTTCATATCGTCATACAGACAATTTTATGTTCCTCTAATTCTTTTTTTTTCGTTTTTTAATATAAATTTTTTTGGTAAAACATGTTTTTTATATTTATTTTTCAACTTTCTGACTCTTTCACTACGAATCGGAACATACAAATTCACTGAGTTGGATTTTTTATCGACTATGATTAAAAATTTTAAATACATTTACATGACAACCAGACTATTCACAACATAATTCAAGTTTTAAATTAAAATTTATAAATCTCTAGTTAATTAATAAAAAATTCTAGCTTGTTGAAAAATATAACAATTGTATTTTTTTATATTTAAAAAATATTTTTCATATTGTTTTAAATTAAATTTTTTATTTATTTAAATTTATAAAAAAATTGCATTGACGAAATAAAATTTGAAATTGATAATAATGTTACTCGAACTGTTTTTTCAACTAAATTGTAAAATCATTTGAATAAATAGAAGGAAGAAGATGAAAAATAAAAAATTTGATACCGTTAGAAATGTAAATATGCAAACATCGATATACGAAAAAAAAGATACGATGAATATAGAAGAAAATAAATAAACAATTGAAAAAAAAAAAATAAATAAATGTATTTTTTCATAAATATGAATGTTTGAGTGAATGTATATAGTCGATTGCCTGAGGGTGACGGATGAAACTGCAGTAGTTGCATTTTATCCAAGAATGGGTTTGCGTCGCATTTGAGTGGGATGGTCGTATAATATTTTGGCTTGGCCTTGTGTATCCTCAGATGAAAGTTCTCTCACTCGTTGTATCCGATAGCAAAAAAGTGGTTAGAAATAAAATAAAAAAAATAATACAAAAAAAAATTTGCTAGAAGCCATAATCATAAATTAAGTTAAAGTGCTGGGGAAGCGCTTAGTGCTTCCAACCACGGGCGCGAGACGGACACACAAAATATGACTCCCTTTTCTCTTCTCTTGGTCCTTTTTCTTTACCCCATCTACTTTCTCATTCTCCTTTCACTTTTTATATATATATTTTGTTTTTTTTTGTTTATTTTTAATGCTGGCAATGTGCGAAAGCAAGTATAAAGTTTTATTGTATCTCATCCTATCCCAAAGTGCACTGATGTCTTTTACATCCAAAAAAATATATGCGCCTGCGTATATTCGATTCAGTCGAATGAGTTAGAAAACAATTTTCAGGATTAAATTTTAATGAACTTCAAAACTTGTTAATAAAGCTAAAAGTCGCTTATGCAACCGATAATCACATAGGGCTATCTACTGGATTTCATAACAGAGCCCATTTTCTATTATATTATATATTTCTTGACAAAAAAAAAGACTAAAACTTTAAAATTATTATACGAGTATAATAATTTAATTATAAAATTTTCAGTGGTTAATTAAAATGATGATTAAATTTCGTTTAAGGATTTTTACGGCCTGGGACCAACGATGACACAGCCAGTAATTTTGGTCTTCTTGATCAGATTGCTGCACTGCTGTGGTTACGTGAAAATATTGCAAAATTTGGAGGTGATCCTGACAGTGTTACTCTTGTTGGACATGGTACTGGTGCTATTCTTGCAAATTTACTATTACTTAGTCCAGTTGCAAATAACAAAGGTAACAAATATATTTTAACTATTATTGTTATGTAATTTTATCAAATTATTGTTAGTTATTAAATTATTTGTAATATGTATGTGCTTGTCACTTTAGTTTAATGTTGTACATCAAAACGAGAGCTTGATGGTAAATTAGCAATGTTGGGTTTCGATAATTTGAATAGGCATGGATTTGGTAGCCTCGTAAGTGACCAAAGATAATTTTAGAATTAATTAAACGAATTAACTGTGGCACATGCAGATATATACAATTCCCTTCTACGTATAATTTCTCTGACAGTTAACTGTATGAAGTCTTTGCATTGATTACATGATTTTCAGTGACATACCCACACATTTCCTATGATTTACTCTCTGATGACCAATGTCATTCTCATTCCAATTCAACACTGCACAGTTCCAACAGTGTTCTATCTAATTTTCATTTCAAAAAAAAAAAAAATTTAAAAATTAAATTACTATACTCAGAGGCATTCGTTCTCATACACTCACATCAAATTAAATTTGTTATTTATTCGAGCTTAATTTATTTTTATATATCAATTATTATTTTTTATTATTTTTTCATTTTATTTCTATAAATGTCACAATAACGATATGATGGTGTTAATAATTTTTTCTTTGTGATGATTTATTATTAGATGAAAAAAAAAATATATATATATTTAATGATGAAAAATTATTTTTAACTGTCGTAAAATTGTATAGGTATATGTGTCTCATTGTATCAAGATTAATATACTTGTATTACTATTATTTTTATTTTTCTTTCAGACTTATTCAAGCGAGCTATTCTCATGTCAGGATCAGCGTTGAGTCCAGACGCCATTGGTAAGGGAGCTCTTCAAATTACAAAACAGGTAAGATTAAAATACAATTATTATTCTCAACTCATGATAGTCATGATGAATATTAATATATAAAAAAATATCAAGATAAATAATTATTAAACGAAAAATTTAATAAAATTAAGGAATAAATTTATCGTCTTGAATTTCCTGTAAAATATAATAATGCTTTTGCACTTTTTATGTCAAAGTTAATGTTTATGAATTTTGATAATATAAAAGGGCTGTAGTATATGCTATAGAAAAATTAAAAATAACATATAACATTGATTAAATTTACACAGATTAAATTGCAAAAATAATATAACCAAAAGTCAGAGTAGACGCCTGTTTAATATCACAGTAGCATGAGATTCATTAGATAGGATAAAAAAAATAAAAAATAAAAAATAGTAATATGATATTTCTGTTTTAAAAAATGTTGACAATTTTATTTTAATTGAAAAAATAATGATACTTGGATTATTTTGTGTGGCATTTATTTTCATTAATGCTAATGTTGTTCATATTATTTATCCTTTTTTTTTCTATTTTTACTGTTTTTATTCAGGTTGCATATGCACTTAACTGTCCAACAACGAGTGACAATGAGCTGGCATTGTGTTTGCGTAATAGAGATGTTGATTCACTGTTAAATGTTAAAATTGATAAACCAAAATATGTACCAGCTTATGCACCACTTATTGACAGAGCAGTTATACCAAAAGAGCCACTTTCACTTATGGAAAATACCCAATTATTTGGCAGGTTTGATGGTTTTTTATTTATTTGATAAATAAATTTTTATATAGATTTATTTATATGTGATAAAAATCGACAGTTTTGACTTGATGTATGGAGTTACTGAATCGGAAAAGTTTCACGTTTTACCACCGGTTGCCGTGCTTCATGGAATGCTAGATGGCCAAAGAGATGAGGTACTTCGCGATCATGCAAAAGTAAGATTGACGTTTTTATTTATATTTCAAGTTTTGCATTAAAATATTTTACCAATTTTTTTTTTTCACTATAAAATTATTATGAGCAAACATATGATTTATTATTATTAGTTTTATTGAATTTTTATTTCTTTTCTTTTCTTTCAATTCATGTATGAAATCTTTTATTTTTTTTTATTTTTTTATCTAAAGTTTTCATCGTTTCAGGCGATGGAAGAATCCGATATGATTCTATCGAAGATTCTAGAGCATTATGGACGAGATACGTTGGATGAATTTAGAAACGAGGATCCAATAAAAAATAGAGATCTCGTGTTAGATGCATTGTCTGACAGTGGAACTGTTGCACCACTTGTTAGAACAGCCAAGTTACATGCAAAAGCTAATCCAAAAAGTTACATGTATGTTTTTTCACATCCAAGAGCAATGCAAGATTATTCTGGGGTATTTTATTATTTTATCAATAAATATATATATTTTTTAAATTGAATTTGTTTGAGATTAGATGATAATTTGTTTAATTTTTATAGCAACAACGACAGAGAACAGTTCACGGTGAAGAGCTACCATATATTCTTGGTGTTCCACTTGATGGTGGTAAATATCATCTTCGTGGTAGATACAACATTGGTGAAACATTATTTTCCGAGGCAATGATGACTTGGTGGTGCAATTTTGCTCATACTGGGTAAATAAATTATTTATTAGAAAAAATTAAATTAATCGGAATGAAAAGAAAAAGACAAATACATTTGAAATTATTTCATTTCAATAAAATATAAAATAGTGATGTCTAGTGAGAAAAAATAAACAAATAAAAAAATAAAATAGCATGGAGAGAGAAGCTAAAACGATTCGGGCAAAGTTCCAAATGTAACCGGGTAAACGTGTGAGCAATTTGCAGTGCTCTAGCAATGAGTCGATCGTGATGCTGTGCCTCGACTTCTTTCTCTCTATTATTTCTATCCTCGTTTTTGGCGCCATGAAAATTGGACACCAAAAAGTGACAGAATCCATTACCCTTCTATTAATACAAAATTGTCATACAGAGAAAAAATTATAGTTTAGTTGAAAATTTTCCTAATTTTTCTTCGGTTTTTAAATTAAAACTTAAAAAATAATGAAAAAAAGAAATTATAATATGTTTTACTAATTTTTATATAAAAATACAAATTTCAATTAATTTTTTCATTTAAATATTTATATATATGCCAGTCTCGTTTTATTCTCTGTCTCCACTCTGGCAGTTGATCTACTCAGTGATCTGCTCGACCGTGAAATTTCGTTTCTCGTGGATATCAGATTTGGACATTCAGAAAAATTGTTGGTAAAGTACCAGAGAGAATAACAATGATTTTAAAATTAATATGCGTTAGACGTTGAGTGAAAGAATAAAACTTTTTAAAACTTTTTTTTTTTTTTTTTCGAATATAATTAATGTTTTTTTATGTAATATGATAATATTATTATTTTTTTTTCATAAAAAAAATGTAATTATTGTTGAATTTCAAAAAGAACATGCATTAAATTCAATTTAATTGAAAAACATGAAAAAAAAAGGTAAACATACGATTCTAAAAAAAAGATTAAAAAATAAAAATTCGTCAGAAAAATAATGACAAAACAAAAAATAAATAAATAATAATTATAACTATTATTTTTATTCTTTTATTAGCTTATTGCCCTGAGGTCATTTGCTTTATCGAACTATTTTTTTCGTCAGTAAAATTTTCATGATAGTAAATATATATGCAAATTTTGTTGGACATAAAATAGAGAAAATTTTAAATGAAATCAATGAAATGAAAACACTACCTATCACGATTATTTATGCATGCATATGACAATTAAATATTTTTTTTTTTCTTCTTTTTTTATGTTTTTATTATTAGTATTATTTTTGAATGTTTGTTTTTTAAATTGACGAGATACAGGGGTTAAAAGAGAGAAAGAAAATGAGAGAATTTTTGGTTACCAGACAGCAGTGGGTAGTAGCCACGAATTCTCACTTGAATAATTTTCAAAATAGTTAAATTAATGATTATTGATTTGACGATTTACACTGTGAAATTAACAGTCCAATGCATCGTTCGTTTTAATTTGTCTGATGGAAGTAGATTACTCTGTACCTACAAATTACTATTTTCTCTCAATTTTCAATTCATACGATTTGTTTCTGCATCCTTATCAACATACCTAAAAGCTCAAGGATATATTATTCTCATTTTATAAATTCATTTTCTATTATTAAAAAATTTATTTACTTTTTTTTTTTATCTTTGATAATTTCTTGGTATTTTTTTTATTTGTTTTTAATTCAAAGTTATTAGATTGTGGTTAAAAATTTAAATTGTCCTGATAAATCAAATACTAATAAAAATAAAAAATGAGATTTGATACAAAAAAAAATAAATATCAGATGACCGTTTGTGCATAGCCTGAATGCGCATCCCAAGCAATAATCGTTAAGAGTTCTCGTTAAGCGGCTATACGGTCTGGGGATTAGTGGTCACAAGTATTGCCAACATTTTGATATTTAAACACAAATTGTATCGCTATGATTGATATAAATGCAGAGATGAAAATATAAATAAAAATTTCATATAAAAATTAAATTCTTGGAAAAGAAACTTTATATATTAAAAATATTGCAATGGTTAAAGTACATTACATTTATATTTATTATTTTAATTGAATATTTAAGTAATCCAAATGCACCAAGAAGAGTGAGCTATATGACTGACGGACCAAAGGAATGGTTGCAGTACCAAGTTGATTGGCCAGAATACAATATTAAGAATGAAACTTATTTCAATCTAAGTGAGTTATTTATTTCATTTATTTATTTTTTCTGTTTGAATATTTTTTTCCTATCCCTTTTGTATTTTTCTCTAACTTTTATACGAATTCAATTAAACACCACAAAACATGGAAAAACTACAACAGTAAAAGAAATACAACAAAAAAAAAAAAAAAAAGGATAGATTGAAAAGATTCTGAATAAGAAAAGTTTTGTGTTATGTACTTTGTTAAAGTTTGTTTGTTTGCAGCAATTCCACCACGAGATGACCGCAAGTATCGTTCAGCTGAGATGCAATTTTGGAACATTGACCTACCAGATTTGACCAGACACAAGCCACGAGGTCCAAGACCACCATTTCTCGATCGTGCTGATGGTATTGGAAAGTACGGAAATGGTAGTTTGTACAGGTCACAAGAAGGACAAATAATGAAATACACGACAAGCATGCCAAATAATCTTGATACTGGTTATAGATCGTCGAACGATGCTGATATTCGTTTTAATAGATTTCCATTTACAAATTCTAATGTAAATTCAAAGCAGGATGAAATTAAATTAACAACTGATGAGACAGAAACAATAAAAAGTTCATCAGTTATGACGATAGTTATTGGATTGGGTATTGTGCTTCTTGTTATAAATATAACAGTATTTATTTATCTTCAGCATCGTCGTCAAAATTTAAAAGATAATAAAAATAATTCAACAACAAAATATCGACGAGCAGATGATAAAACAAATAGGGGTTGTTGTAATACACGAAGTAATAAAAACGATAATCATCTTGAAAATTTAACAAATTTTGGTAAAATATGTGATAGCAAGCCTGATATCAATGATGTTATTAAAAATGATAAAGCTTATGATAATAGTTCAAATTTTGGTAGAAGATCAAAATTATCCCGTCAAAATTCAGCATCAACAATTGATACTCATGTTAAAGTTAAAGAATGGATACATCAAGAAATTGTTCACAGGTTAATATTATTTTTAATTTACAATTAAATTTAGTGACTTGTGCATTTGTTGTTGAAGTGTGTACTTGTATTAATGATTTTAACTAGAGCATTGTAGTATTTTTTTTTTTACAATTTTTACAGTCTATCTCTCTTAAATTCTAACATCTCAGTATACCAAGTATCTTGGCTTCTTGACCGGGCTAAAGTATTCTGTAATCCAATTACACTTTCCTACCTTGGTGCAGTACTTGAACATACTTTTATTCTAGCGACAACTGCCACAAAAAACTTTTTTTTTCCGACTCTTATATTTTACTTGTACAACTCTTGTATGGCTTTACAATTATTTTTAGTGAAATTGAAGAATAAAATTTTTTTCTTTTATCAAAGTTTATTGAAAGTTATTATTATTATTATTTTATTAAATTAAAATAGCAAATAATATTGTAAAATAGTATTTCTGGTTCAATTATTAAATTCAATTGTACTAAATATACCACAAAAGTTCTCATTAACAAACTACATTAACAACTAGACTGTAACTAATATTGTCGTTAGTGGCTTGGATTATTGTTCTCATTTTGCCATTTAAACTGATATACTCTTGCATATGGAATATAACTATATTCAAACAAATAAATATTATATTTCGATAACTTTTATTATTTATTTATTTTATTTTATTTACAGATGTTCACCAAGATTCTTACGAAAAACTAGAGAAACATTGCAAAAGGAGCATCAAGAAAAAATGACAAAACAACAAGAAGTAGAAGAAAATGAACGACAACGTCAAGAAATGGAAGACTTACGTGATAAAAAACCAGAGCCAATTTATGATGAAAGTCCTCTTGTTGTAAGACCAGGAATAAAAAAAATAAAATTACCAAAAGTATCAGTTGCAATTGATGCAACACCAGCAACAAGAACTGAATCAATATTAAATCAAATACCAATTGAAATAATTAAAGATTTAGAATCAATTGAAGGAAATAGTCATTGTGATGAATCAAAATATACAGATGATTCAAAAACACCACAAATTGTTATTATTGAACATCATCATTCACGTAGTGATCCATTACCAATGGAAAAAATATTAAAAAATATAAAAACAAATTATTCAACAACAAGAATTGGTGAATCTGATTCTGGTAGTGCAAGTAGTTTATATGCTAAAATAAATCCAAAATTAAAATCAAAATTACAAAATTTTTGTACACCAGAAACACCAGAAGAAATAATAATATCAAATGATACACTTGACGGTTGTGAATATACAAAAAATACTGATGATGGTATTTATGGAAAAATTCCAAAAATGTCAACATTTGGAATTAATAAAAATGATAATGATATTAATGTAACATGTAGAGAACCAATGTTAAATGAAAGAGATAATATAAGTCCAGAGGAAGCATTAAAGACAATAAAACGACGTAATTATCCAAAAGTATTACCTGATATTGAAAAACGTCATTCATTACCAGCACCAAATAGTTTATTTATGCCAAAACAAATTGGTAATACATTAAAGGATCACAGACAGGGTCCACATCCTTCATGCAATACAATGTATCCACCAGCTCCACCTCCAAGACTATTTGGAACTTCAAAAAGTCTGGATCTTACAGAAGAGGAGGAGCCAGTTACAACGAATCTTCATGTTGGTCCACTTTTAAAACGACAAGACTCAATAGGAAAAAATCAATCGGATAAAAGTATTATTGATTCAATTGAACGTGTAGCAATTGATGCACAAGAAGTTTTATTTAATCATCATGAAGAATATGAAATTACACCAAATCCAAAATGTCCTGTTCATGGTTCACCATTTTTATTTCCTTGTGAGACAAATCAAAGTACAAGTACAAGTCGTTCTGTTGATAATTTAGATAAAAATATTGGAAATCCAAATTGGTATAAAAATACAGAAGAAAATAAAAATACAATAATAACAAAAGATTTATCAAATGTATCATTACCAAATGTCAGTATTGGAAATCCAAATTGGTATAAAACAATGAAAAAAACAAAAGACGATGAAAAATCATTTAATCAATATGGAAATTTAGATGAACATGAAATACATGAAAATATAACAAAAGAACCAAGAATAATAATAACACCTAGAATAATTAATGATAATAATAATAGTAATAATAATAATAATAATAATAATTCTGATACATTGCCTCCAATTGTTTTTCATCAAAATACAAAACCAAGTGATCCATATTTAATTTGTCAAAAAAATGATAAAGAACAAAAAATAATAAGTCCATCAACTGGAACATTAAAGCAACCGAAAATTATTATAAAACCAACAACAAATACAATGAGAAATCGTGAACGTAATATACCAAAAGTATCAGCAATACCATCACCAGAAGTACAAAATTATATATATCAAAATCCTGATATGGATACAAAAGGAATTGATAATGATGTCAAAATGGAAAAACCAACCATCAAGAAAAAACCAACAGTTACAAGGATACCCTCATTTTCCAGACGAATTGGAGAACACAGTGCTACGTCCAGTGACAATACAGAACTTATTTATCCTGAAAAAATTGAAATTGTGCAACGAATAAATGCTTTTCCAACAACAAAAGCTTGTTTGTCGTCACCATTGGTGCATGAAAATCAATCAAGTATACCCATATTGAATAACGAAATGTCAAGATCACAAGACAGTTCGTGTAATTTAAATTCAAATACCAATACAATTAAGAAAAAACCAGCTGAAAAAAAATAGGCAAATCTCATTAACATAATTGTTTATTTCTTTGAAAGAAAATTAAAATGTAATTAAAATAATTAACAGTGACATTTTCACGATATTTTTAGACTGTACAAGTATTAATTTTTTTTTTCCTTTTTTTTTCGTATGAATGATATTAAAACAACTTTAATATTATGACTGTTAACTTTTTCATAATTTTTTTACAAGCAAAAATGTTTCCACAAAAGTCTAAACTGAATAATGTATATATATATTTATGTATAAGCTTAATTTTTTTCATTTAAAGAAAAAAAAAAAAAACAAACTAAAACAAATGTAATTAAGTTTATTTTATAATCAATGCTCGTGACTGTCGACAGATGTTGTTTATAATATTTTTTTTTAATTTTTATTTATTTATTTTTCATCCAGCTGTCCAAGATGAGTAAATTCATTTTAAAAACTAAAAAGAAAATTAATTAGAATTATGCTTACATAATAAAGTTGAATAAGAAAGAGTTTTTTACTCGGTTTTACCGAAGAAAATAAATGAAAACTTTTCATTTATAGTGTTGTTTGGTTTTTTAAATAAAAAAAAAAAAAAAAACTGGCAAATGAAAAATATGAAAAAATACAGTTAAGGACTTGGTTAAAAGGCTTATACCTAAAAAACTTTAAAATTAATGGAAACAAGGTAGTTTGTTTCCCGGCAGTTTCGTTTTTTTTATTGCCTAGTTTGTTGCAAAAAAAAAAAACTATAAAATTGAGTTAAAAATTATATTTTAACATTCAGTTTATGTCTAGCAAGTTGATGATTTGAAAAAGGATCATGCTAGGAAGTAATGCATTCTCATTAAAGAAAATATAGTAGTTTCAATAAAGTTTATGAAAAAAATATAATCAAACTTTCTCAGCAATATACTTAAATATACTACTTTTTATCTCAAATTATTTTTGTTACTATGGTAAAGTAAAAATCTATTGATATTATTTTTTGACAAAATGCCTTTTTTCTCTCATTTTTTGTCACACATATATTTTTTTTTATAGACATAAAGTCATGGGTAAGTTTTTTTTTTTTTTGTTTTCAATATCGACATGAAAAATATGGGTCACTATAGTGAAATAACGACAGCAGCGTTCGTCGCAATAGAGCTCAAGAAGTGTGTGGATAAAAAAAAGGGTGAGTAGAAAATGACTGGGTGAGAGAAATAAAAAAAAAGAAAAAAAAGAGAGTGAAATCGTGTTCGGCATGGTGCAAAGTAGAAAGAAAAAAAAAAAAAGCTTTCAAGCAGGCGGCTCGTTTGACGAGCTCGTAACTGGGTAATGCTTTTTTCTTGGTTATACGACAAAAAAAAAAAATGAAATAAAAAAAATTCTCAGCCTTTCCATCAGACCCAAGGGGCAATCAAGAAAAATCCTATGAGCGAAAGACGTACCAAATCAAAATAATAGTATATCTATTCATTCAAGAAGACACAGCAAATTTTTTTTCATATATTGAATTTTATATATTTCCGAAATTGCTTGTCACTCCAACGACAATTTGGTACTATTCAGAAATCCAAATGAGATACAGTTTAATGTCAGCTTGCTTCGAAAAAAAATAAACATTTTCCTAATGACTTGGTTTTTTTTTTAACAAATCATAATGCTCAACTGTCTATACTTTCACTCCACAATAGTAAAAACAAAAGAATTTTGAAAAAATTACAATACGAGTATATGCGCCTGCAAAGTTTTCGCTTACTCTTGCGTATGTTTTTGGTTTTCGAGATTTGCATTGCTAAAACGTGGGAGATATCACATTCGATTCAGCTTCAGGCATCCCTTTGCGACTATCGTATATTTAACCTTCGGGGTTGCAAATATATATATAGGGTACCTCATTTTATGAGCCCCGAAGCGACGATTTCTGGCACATTGGTTTTAGAATCAACAACTCGGATCAAGTGTATACTGTCAATCGATATGTATACAACAACTGAATTAACAAATAAACAATTCACATACAAATTAACAAAGCAATTATAATGACAATTTAATATTTGTTTAGTCAAATGATAAATTAAATTTTCACGTGAATAAATTTTATTTATATTTTTATAATTTATTATATAACTATTAATTATAAATTTAAAAAATTTATTTGTCTTTTAAATAAATTATTATCTTTTAAAAAAGATTTAGAGGTAGTTAAAAATTCCACAATTAAATGCTTATGTAGTTTTTAAAAACAAAAAAAATACACCATTAGAAAAAAGTTGTTTTCAGGTTGATAAATGTGAGTTAATAGAAACTTGTTATTTACTGACGAAAAAAAAAAATAAAATAAAATAAAAATCAAGTTAAAAATAGCCAACACAAATAAGTATAGAAATTCGTTTGTTAACGATTCATGAAGTAACACAGAAATAAAAGACATGTTCTAGAATAACTTTAGTTGCCCTGGGCTTGGTCAAGACAACTGAAGGTATAGTATTGCATAGTTAGGGTGATTACTACACTAGTATATACACAATGCCATAGTCTACAGTGGACGTGCGGTTGACCATTATCGAAGCCCATTTGGTACAACCCACAGCCTTTTCAAATTTAGAGTTGGTCATTTGAAGTTATTCGATGCCCAATGTCTTTCGTCTAATAGCAGGCCTGTAGGATCGTTTTCACAATGTTGGACATTGTTGTTGTTCGTTCAAGACAAGCTAAATTGTCATTGACAATTGAAAATATCTTCAAAATAAAGATTGTACGTTTATCGATTTAATTTGATTATAAAGTTTTTCTTTCAACTACTGCAGACTTGTGGATCTTTTAGTTTGAAACAAAAAGAAATCTTTTGAAATCCTTAAAACTCTTCTTTTTTTTTTTCGACTAAAATAAATAATGTTCAACTACTTAAAATAACTGATAATTATTATCAATAACTTCTATTAAATATTTTTATATTTGACGGAATTATCTAATCAGTTTGCATTTTTTTTTTTTTTTTTTCTTCACGTCTGACTAAACCTTGAGCTGTTCTCCTCACACTTTTTTAATAAATGAATAATAGTACAGTTTTTAGAGGTTTAAAATAAATAAAAAATTTTTACTACATGATAAAATTGATGTTAATATTTTACAAAGCTAATTAGTTTTAAAAAAAAATTTTGATATTTAAATAAATTGCAATTTTTACATTGAACTTTAAATTTTCATATTAATATTATATTTATAGTTTTTAAAATTTATTTATTCAAAAAAATAAAATCAGTCAAATGAAAAATAGTCTAATCCTTCAAATGACTATGTATTTATTATAAAAAAATTTTGATTTTTAATCTCGAAATTTTCGATAACTATTTGGTCAATCGTAAACTTATCAATCCAAAATACAGTTTGTGCATTTGTTTGAATATTTGAAATAATATTCTATACATTCTGTACTGTTCGAGAAAATAGAAATTTCAAGCTTTACTTTCTGTCTACATCAGATGTCTATTGTGTACAGGATGAACAAAGGTAACGGGTACTTGACAGCTCGCATACATTGTGCCAAAATGTCCATAGGGGTTTACTTTTACTTTGCTATTACCATGTACCACTAACGGCGTTGACCTCTCTATACAGACACTCATCCCCAGTATATGCATGTATATATATAATCCTCTTACATTTTAATTAGATGGAACATCGGAGACGCGTATAAATTCCCAAAGGTACAAAGCAACATACCATGCGTCAAATATAAAAAAAAATTATGATACATATCACAGACTGTGGTGGCAATGAAAAATAAAAATTTAAAATTCAAAATTTATACAAATAAACTTTTTCGATTGATCTGTTTTTTTTTTTTTTTTTTTGCATCGGGTGATTTTTGATAAAAATAATGTTGAAAAAAATCAACAATTAAAATTAAAAAAAAAAGGAAAAAATTAGTTTCAATTTTATCTATTTTTTATTTAATTATAAACTTTTTATTTTTTTATATTTCCAATTTAAAGTTTTATCGTATAAATTTATACTGCAATATGAATAGTCTGAATTTAACTTATCAAATTTACTGGGTATGACAGATACATTTATGCGTCGATAAATACCATAAAGGCAAATTAATAATTACATACAGATGGGAAAATTCACTGTAATTAGGTGAAAATTATTTGTAGGATATTACTAATTTTGATTCAGATTTATCATCATATATAATTTACAAAGTGAGGATTTACATTTAACTAGTCTGTATTTAATTTTTTCGTTGAATTTTGTAATTTAATTTTGTTATAACATATGAATAACTCAATGAATTGAATAATATTTTTAAAATAGACGACATTCATATTCTTTTTGAATAAATATTGATGAATAAAAAATTTTTAATAATAATTTAGTTGATTGGAATTTATTCGTAAAAATTTGATTTTTTTTAACATTAAAAATTCATTTAAAAAAATATGTATTAAAAATAATTTTTTTGTATATATATATAGAGACGAGTTTATGTAAAGTATTTTGATAAAATTGGCAAGAGAAATTATTTCAAACTGGACGAACTATTTTCGTTATGCCAATAACTGATAATTCAATTTTCAACTATTCGATTTTACATTCAATTTTGTTTGTCGATATATGACCTGAAAAATATTATATTCCATCTATTTTATTTATATGTATACACTCACTGTATGTACACTTTTTAGCCAGTCATATTTTTTAATTTATCATGCGAGTGTATTACTCTCCCTTTCTTTCTCTTTCAGTAATCATATGATCTAAATTTTTTTCTGTCAATTTTTTTCAAGCAAACACATTGGTTATTAATTTATTCATAATTTTCATCTTATAATTTAACTGTACAAAAATACAGAAAAGATCAAATAGTATACCAATAACTCAATAAGATCTGTCATCTTGAAAAATAAAAAACTAAGATTAAAAAAAAAAACAATATTCCGAAAGTGACAAAAAAAAAAGAAAAAGGTAAATGACAATTCCAAAAAAACGAAAAGAAGACATCAACGAAAAACTAGTATATAAATGTATATACAGTTGAAACGCCGTTGGTGGTAGTTTAACGCTTATCTATAATGAAATCTTGCGCAATATTTTCATCGCTGCCCAGACGTTTCATCGTTTCAGTGTGGCTTATTTTTTCGACCATATATATACCACGATTTCCGGTGAGATGTGACCAGTGTACATGCTGTGTTTTTTTTCTTCAGTCAACCAAAAAATATAAACCATATATAGACAATATATATTTATTGTTCCACACCCTATTTTTTATTTACACATTTCGTCATACTTATATATATTTATATGCTTATGACACATGACTTTTATAACGTAAATTGAATTTCATCGCGTGTCTTTATTTTGTTATTATTATTTTAAAACAATTACTTTTATATTTTTTTTTTAAGTTGATGATTGAAGTGATGCATTGTAGCATGTCTTGGGTTATCCAATGACGTGGTTGAGTTGTCTACAGTAGTGAAGAAATATGAGAAAAGAGGTAAAAGCACGTGCAAAGTTTTTTTTTTTATTTTTTCTTTTTCGATAGCAACAGAAAAAAAACAGCAGTGATGATCTATCTCTCCCTAGTGAGTTATTGTGGTCTAGGGACTAGTGAATCTTGTCTCATCTACTTAATTCACTTTGTAAAAATATAATCGGGATCAATGTTATTTTTTTTTGTAACTCAATATTTTATTTTGTGTGATACAAATTAATTTGATGTTTTTTTTTTATAAAAATTGTATAGCCAAATACTGTAAGACATATTAATCTATGAGTAAAATATCAAGATTAAATAATCGTTATACAGCTATGTAGAACAATGGTTGTGTTTTGAAGTATAAAATCTTTGGTATAGATATTATCATGATTAGGGAGTTGGTCTAATTGATCCCTTGCTCATGGTCATAGTGGTTTTGATCTCTGACAAGATCCATTTTAGCTAACTCAACGTACTTCTCTCAGAAGATAATCATGAGTCTTCTAATTATTTTCGACTGTGGTTTTCACTTGCGGCTAAGTAAGTCTTTTAAATATTTATAAGCAATGTACATTCAATAGCTATTACTTAATTTTCTTTGAATTGTTTAATTTTTACTTAATATTTATCTATTTTTTAAATTAAATGATAATAAAAAGATATATTATTATTATTAGTAATTAGTAATTAGTAATTAGTATAATTTGTTTTATAAAATGAAACTTTGAAGGTATAACTTTGAGTGTAAATAATATATAATTGATTGTAGAGAATAATGTGTATGTAGAACAACGCTACAAGATATCTCATAGTTTTCGATGAAACGGTAATTGAATCTTGCTGTGACTCACGACGAAAGGATAAATCTGTGGTGCACCAGATGTTCAACTGAAAGTTACATTCAGCTGAATCGTGCTCTTGTGCACTTTGTGAAAAGCTTCACTGAAAATTTTCACTTTATCCATAGATATACGTGTAAATTCTAAAGTGTACATATATTAATTTAATGAGTAAATTTTGCTTTTCACCCTGGATAACCCCTAAAAGCTTGGACATGAAAAAAAAAATAAAATAAAAATATAAAACCAACCATCTACTTTGCTTTATGTATATTTTCTTATTTACTCTGTTCTTTGTTTACGATTAATTTAATATTTTTAAAAATCAAATAACAAATATTAACCCATTGTACTTTTTTTCAGAAAAAAATACGTAGAACATAAATTTTGATTAACAAATTTTTTTTTTAATTTTCAAATGAATATTCTGTTTTATAAAATTAATATAAGTTTATTAATTTTTAATTGTTATATATTAAATTCCATGAAAATAAAAGCAAAATTAAAATCAAACATTCAAACAATAATTAAATTGTATTTCAAATTTAATTTGAATATATTTAGTGAAATTACCCTTATTTGTCATGAAATTAATAAAATACTCAAACAAAAAATAAATTAATTAAAAAAAAAAAAGGTATATATTCTCTGTATTTTTGAAAAAAAAAATAATAAAATCCCTAGAGTCTACCAAATTTAACTGTAAATTGAACTTTCTAAAATTGGCATGACTGAATCAATAGTTGTTGTCCTTGTTTTTCCCGCGCCCAACGATGGACCTGCGCATCTCATGAAAATCTTTAGTTCTCGAGATGCTCCATACGTTCCAGCAGGATTACACTGTATTTTATATTTTTTGGTAACACAGGGGCTTCCATTCACTACAGTGTAATCCACAAAATCAGCCGGTAGCAGGATAGCGAGTGGAGTATCTCAATGTTTAGTGCGCCGTCGCTAGTCTAGGCCTCCAGTTTTCTACCCATGTAGTCGACCTCGAGAGCTCAACGAGCTCTGTACTCGGTTATCTCGCGTGAGTGTTTGTCATGTTCGTTTGTTGTGCCGGTTTTTAAGCGATATCGTTATACATTGTTATGTGCAATTAAATATATTGAAAACAATTAATTTATTTATTATTAATTTTTTTTTCTTTCTTTTAATCAGCGAAATGATTAAAGTTTAATAATCAAATTGCCGAATGGAAATTTTATAATTATTTTTTTTTTTTTTTCAATTTTTTAACAATGTTAATCAAGTATGTACTTTCATTGAAAATCAAGTGTTGTGCAGTTTAAAACGTTACAAATATTTTTTTTTTTTTTCATCCAAATATTTAATATAACTTTTTTTTATTTAATCAATTTTTTATAACTTGTTGCTTTTTATAAAATTAATTGATAATGATATTACAATTTAACATTGTTCAGTTTAATTGTTGAGGTAAAATTTTAAAATTTAATTAATTATATTTAGCCAATTTTTATGAACATAATTATATCCACTAATTTGGTAAACTATTTGACCAAAAATTGTTTAAAATTAAATTAATATAACTGCGTAATCCAATGATATTTATGGCATTCGAAAAACGTAATGTGATTGTTGTTTTATAGATTGAAATAATTTAAATATTTTTTTTTTTGAAAATATTATCCCTTTTCAACGTATTTTCAACATATTGACTTTTTGATTTAATTATTTATTTTAATGATGCGATTGTAAGTTTTATCGCTACTTGAGATTTTATCAGTTAAAAATTATTTTTTTTTTCTTCAAAAAGGCACGTTGAACACGCCAATTAATTAAACTTGATACGGGGTTGGATGAAAGTTGCTCGCATGAAATTGCAATCAATTGGAGCACTCGTGTTCATAGTTTAAAAAGTGCACCGAGTCAATTCAAAGTGAATATTGCCATTAATAACGCTTCAGTGGTTAATTTTTCAAAATTATTATAAAAAAAAAGGAAAAAATTATTTAAAAAAAAATCATACATGGAATCTATTTGGTGATTTTTATAAACTAAAAGTAAGTTTAAAAATTTTAAAATAAAGAAAAAAATTTACTCTTTTATCGTTTAGTTTTTATATAAAAATTTATCTTTTACATTTTTCTGAATTTAAAAAATTTCAATTTACCCTTTTTTTTTTTTTTGCCTTTTTTCATGTTTTATATGAACTATTTGCTTCTATTTTCATGACATGCAATTCTATACTAACATTTTATATTCAGTATACATCGGAGTAGGTTTTTATTTATTTTTTTTTTTCAGCTTGGCATTTTAGTCCAATGCAGATTGTATATATACGATCTAGATGATAACATCCAAACTCATATGCATATCTTATATAAAGTTGTAAAAAAAAAAAAAACATATACGCATGAGTCAGATTTATCGCATCGTATTATACTTAACTCGACAGGCAAACTCTGATGCATACAAAAGTGGTTTTTCATCAAGCAAAAATGTTAAAATAAAAAAAAATAAAGCTATAAGATTTCCACTTTTCATTTTTATTTATCCATTTTATATACTTATTCATAATTTCATTTTTTTTTTTACCTTTGAGGTGTAACTTATTTACATATTTTTTACCATGGAAAATGTTTAAAAGAAAATAAAATTCAAGCGTAGTTTTTTCCCTAAGCATCTCTTTTAGTGAAAATATATGTTTTTTTTTTACTATTACTCAGTCTCTATTTAGATTTACATATTTTTAATAATATATTTTTATATTGATAACAAAATCTTTCGCAATAATCAATGTGTACTCTCTTTTATTTATTTATTTTTTTTTTTTTACTAGAAATTTTTTTCTCGCGTTGTTATATTGCAGGGTTGATGACTTTTAAGAAAATATTATGATTAAAAAAAAAAAATAAGAAAACGAATACTGACTATGCCAAAGTACAACCAATTATTCCAGTTTCGTTTGGCATTGCGATTTGAAACTTTTCAAAGCGCGTGAACATAGTTTTTTTTTTTTTTTTTGGCTTCTGTAGTATTAAGCTCAAGTTTTTTTAGCACCTCCATTAGTGTGACATCAATTTAAAATATATATGTGAATACATGTTTTGATAAATTATGCTATCACAAGTCATAAAATAATAATAATGAAATAATGAAATTAATTTTACAAATATGTAAAATGATATTATGTGTAACAAAAACAAAAAATAATAAATCAAACAAATTCATTGTCATTTTATAGAACTTTGATAAATTCAATTTTCAAACTATCAGATTTTAATTACTTACAATGTTTTTATTTTCCAAAAATAACGAGGATAATTTGTAATATCCAATTATTCGTATATTGTACATCATATTTAATCTCATATCTCATTAACGAAGTTTGTAAATTTGTTATAAATTCCACGAGTATTGACTTTAGAGATGATGTTACAAAATTTGATATTATGAAAATTCTTGATCTTGTTTAAACTTCATAATAAAAATGAAAAGATTCTATCGTATTTAATCTACGTACATATACATGAGCAATATTCATGGTCTAAGTAAATATTATAAAATTCTTTCAAGAAACAAATTTCATAAGTAAATTCATAAAGTTTATATATGCATACAATTATGTATAATATATATTTGGTTATTACTGTGACTGTCTTTTTTTTTTTTTTTTCCTTGATATAAAAATTAAGTTTAATTATATCTTTTGAATTTTATATCTTGGCAGGGTAAAAATTTGAATATATACTCGCATCGTTTGAGTTTTAAACTCTTGAATGTACAAGTTGAAAGCTGGGTTAAACCAAGATTACAGAGTGGATGAAGAAACCTTGGAATAAGATAGGTAGACCAAAGATAGTATAGTTTGAATATTTGAAACACAAGATTTAGTTTAATGTGTGTCTTCGACAAACTTCATCTGAATACCATAAAAAGTTTTACCTCAAAATTACCTTGAAATAATTAATATGCTTTAATTTTAATTATCGAATTTTCGCACATGATATTGTGATGGAAAAAGAGAAAAGAAAATAAATTCATTTATGCTTAAATTTTACAATAAGAAGGTCATACTTTTACATATAAATAAAAACAAAAATTCATGCATCAACGATTTAAGAAAATAAAATTTAAACAAATGCATTTTGTAATATCTTGATGGAAAACTAGAGAAGAATTAAGTTGACAAAAATATGGCTACACTCACAGTTACACTGGAATAAAAGGTTCAGATAAGTAAGAAAGACACAAGAACAACCTTAAAGAGTTACCGTGAGTGAGTTCCACTTTTATGCATCTATCTTTATTATTTTTTTTTTTCTTTATTATATTTTTTTTTTGCTCTTTGTTGGGTTACTGTTCGTTGAACAAAGATAATGCTTTTGGGTTTCTAGATTTCTACTGAGACATCATTGCCTCAGGAGCAAAATGTATTTCATCAAAAGTTGGTTGATATATAAGTCTATTTCTGAGACTAAAAGTTAAAACTCTGTTTCATGTCATTTATTGGTTTTTTACTAAAATTATTATTTCAATTCATAAAATAAATGTAAATAATATCTCTTTGTTATTAGTTATAATTATTTATTTACTTTGAATTGAAAATTTTACAATTAATTTTACTTTTCATAATTATTATTTTTTTAATTACAAATTTAATTAACTTGTATCAATTTAGTTTACATTTATTTGTTTTATATGAATGAAAAGAAAAAAAAAAAAAGAAATTTCTTTACCGTGAATTTAATTGCATGTATTTATACAAATGTGTAAACAAACAAGTGTTGAAAAAAAAATAAATAAAATTAATCAAACTCTAGGAAACCTATGGTTGCTTACACCTTGATTCAGACATTAATTAATATTTTTCAACTAACTAAAACTTTTTGAATTACATTCCATTTTTTATCTCGACAATGAAAGAATAAAAAGTAGATTAAAAAAAAAGACAACAACCAAGTCTAAATGAAAAATGATTACGTAAAATCTTGACAAAAATTTCAGGGGAGAAAAAAAAAAAAAAATACTAAAAAAGAGAGATAAAAGAAAAAATTGAAAAAAATTCGACAAACACTTCAAACGTTTCTTTGCTTTTTACTTGACAGTCAATTTACTTGGTCTCTATTTTTTTCTGTCTTTCTTTTTTTAACTCCCTCCCAGCGGCCCTTATTCTTTATAGATATATATATATTATAGGAAAATGCAAATTCATTCATCATTCTCTTTGCGAAGTGAATTACTTCCCAGGAATTTAGACAGTGAGCTGGATAAAGGTATGAAGTCGCAAAAGAATTTTTTTCTACCTTTACGAAATTATAGTTTTTCAAGAATTCCATTAGACTTTTCATCATAGTTTCGCATTTTATTATTAAAATAATTATTATTCTAAAGAAAAAAAAAAAAAAAAACTGTATGAAATAAGTTTTTTAATTTTAAATATTTATATGCATATCATGCTTTATAAATTTATATATATTTCATATTATTTTGTATCATAATGTTATTTAAATAACTATTATTTTTATCCACCATATCATCCAAGAATGATTGGTTAAATTCGTATATCGTGTGAGTAAGAGGAGTGGTTTTGCCATAGGCGAGAGTGTTCCGATCAAGTATTAATCGTTGCGGATAATGCCCAAGGCGCTGACGTATCAAGAGAAGATTGATGATTCTCAGTGTGTATATCCACCAGCATGTAGCTTGAATGAAAAAAAAAAATGTTGCCACAGCAACGACGTTGAAGTATAAAATCGAAAAACTTCTTATCCCATGATATTGTTGAAAATATATATCTCAAACTGTCGAGGTTCAATGAAACTTTATCCTTTTTTTTTTTTTTTTTAAGGACATTTAATTTGTACAATTTTCTAGCTATCTATTTGACTTTTGTAGCATGTTAATTCAATAATAATATTTGAATTTCACGGTAATATTATTTTGCTAATAATGAATTTATATATAACAAGAAAATTATATTGAAAGGTTTAAATATTCTAAATAACTCAAAATAATGCCACGTGTTTAATCATCAATTTAATGCCGTATATTATTTCAAATATTTAATAAATAATTGTACTTTACAAATAATAGCTTTTTAAATTTTTTTCAATCATCTAAAGTTTTTTATTTTATTTTTTATAATAAAAATATGTTCATCTCATGCATCAGAAATTTAAAGTTCTATCAAGAATTTTTTATTTTCTATATCATTATAAAAAAAAAATAAAAATCTGGTAAAACTCTAATATAGATGACTTGCTATTTGTAATGATAAAATGAAAAAAAAAAAAATTCTTTTCTACATTTATTGTAAGGTTTTTTTCGTACTCTAGTATCCAAGAATAAGTAGATAAAAAAATACTTAAAAAAAAAAGAGAATATCTTTGGTATATTTTAGTTTTCCGCATACTAACCAGAAAGAAAATTGACGATGCGCACACAGAACAAGATGTTTTGGAAGACGAACTTATTACCCTCTTTGTTGTACAGTATCTTTGTGACTGGGCATAGTTATAGGAGTATAATATAATAAAGAAAAATAAATAAATATATAAAAAAAGCTTAGAGGAACGAACTCCTTACAATTCTATACCCGAAGCTTTCCAAAGTTATGAAATCCCTAGCTATAGAGCTTCTATCTTCACTGTTTCAAATATATACCCAGTATATGCACCATATAGTTGGTCTATAGTCTGTATAGAAAATTATGAATTTGTTTGCAATTCGCGTCTTCTATAAACAGACTAAACTAATATAATAAAAACTTTTAATGCACACCAAAGTCCAAAAATACATTTATCTATGACATACATAGAACATATAATTTTGTTTTTTTTTTTTTTAGGAAATACAGAATTACATAAATTATAAAATTTTACTTTATTTATATTTAATCATAAATTTGATAAAATTATAATTTTTATCAATTCAAATTCTATGTATAATCATATATTAATCATTCACTGGAACTTTATTAAAAATTTAAATTCAACTAATTTATGTAATGTGCAATGAAATAAATTGAATTATTTTATTCAATATATATATTTAAAATTTATTTATTCATTTTTAGTAATTAAAATTATTCAGTGCTGGAAAATATATTAGTGATACATTAGAGCATGTATAGTTAATTGGATTTATAATTTCAGTTTAAATATATCGATCAGTTGAAGCTACTAACTAATCAAAAGTATTAATTATAAAATTTCTTTTGTATTAAGTTTAATGTTATGTTTGAAGGGATACACTTTATACACTTGTACAGACAATATTTGTCATGACAGGTGAATGTTGTCTGAGTGAAATTACAGTCAGCGAGTAGTCATGAAAAGTGAGATAGATAATATTACCGTAGTAAATTGGCAATTTGCTGTATGCCTGCACTGGTAACATCGAATACCGAGGCAATGTACGTGCCATTAAGAATATATATATATATATGTTTCTAAATTTGCTATAGTATCGATGAAAGTTTGCTATCAGACACTGATGGTTTTGTTGAACAAAGATAAACTTTTGACAACAACGTCAATACAAGACGATACAAATTCATGAGATATATAAATTTATTTATTATTTTTCTACTTGTATAACTCAGTAAACGTGTTAAATTATATTAATTTTCTAATCTTTATATCAACAATCAAATTATTTTTCAAATTTATTGTATGATAAATTTTGTCACTTGACTTGTTCAACCCTCGTGACTTTAATGTTACCGAATCACACATTTACAAAATAAAATAAAAAAAATTAAGTTGATGTATTTTATTATTTATCTATTTGGTTTATTTTTATTTTTTTTTAGACTACAAAAGATTTATAGTAATGCCGATCTATGTATAGTGACTAGGACAACAGACTACTACTGAGAAAACATCTATGCCTTGGGGCTTAACCTTTTCATGGTTACAGTACTGTTGGTGTGGTAAAGAGAAATAAATCTCGTTGAGAAAATCAGTGGCTCCCCATCGTGCTTTTGCTTTTCCAGTCGAATCACTGTACACATATCATCTAGGCTATTTTTTTTTTTATTTTTCATTTGTCTAGAAAATAAACAATTCCTCTTTATATCAATGTTTTGAAAATTTCATAATATCATGAATAAAAAAGACAGTAGTAAATTTAATCACAAAAACTTTTGACCTTGCCAACAAAAAAAATGAAAATAAATAATATACTATTTTAAAAATAGAGAAATAAATAAAAAAAAATTATTTTTCTTTGAGAATAAAAATTTGTTTGAGGGATAATAATACTGAAAAACGATAATGGACTATTTTTTTATTTTCAAAAGCACATTTACACTTGGATTAATTTCTTTGTTCCACTGGGCTTTCTCAACGCAACGAACGGTCATTGAGAAATTTTAACAACTCTTGAGAACATACTTTTTTATTGTATTATGATTATTATCATTTTATCTTTATTTTAATGGCTCTTTCATTTAAATCAAATTGGTACAATTTGCTAAATTTTCTTGTTCTATTTTTTATTTTTTTTCATTTCTTTTACATTATGTATAAAGTACATTGACTGTGGCTCGTTAATGGAAATTTCTTCCCTCAAGCATTAACGATAAACACTTACTTTGAACTTTATTATCGAGTGTGTTTCTTAGATGGTCATTTTACGTTGCTTGCTTCATTATTTTTTTAATAAATTCATTTTCGTTTTTTTTATTTATTAAATTTAATAAAATTTTCCATCACATGAGTTATGGATTTTTTTTCCTTAATTTTAATTATAATCACAATGCAAAAAAAAAAATAAAATAAAGAAAGAAATTGCAAACTCGGATTTGTCTTTTTTATTGGCGATTTATACTAGACCAATTTTTTCTTGGCCACGACAGCTGCTAGACCACGGAGCATCCAAAAATCTATAAACTATATTCAGCTCATCCAAAAAATTCTCAATCATAGGGGACAAAAGTTTAATATAAATTGGCAGTCCACAATGTCTTTCAGTAGATGAATTGTCTGTTTTTTTTTTGGTTTATATTTTTTTCTTTTTTATTTTAAAAATTCATTCGATAACTCTGAGTGCCTTTGAACAGTAAGAGAACAATTGAAGATTATTTACTGACTATCTACATCGAAATGGTGAACAATGAACAGCTGCAATGAATTTTCTGAATTACGAGTATCCTATGTTGAAAAGACAGAAGGTGAAGATAGTGGTTTTTCTCAAAAGTCAAGATTTTACAAATTAAAATCAGTATCTCGTCACAAGCTTCCTATCACACATAAAGAAGGATGTAGCGTGCAAAACCATTATTCCAACAAAGATATTCCTTATTACACCATGTTTTTACATGCGAAATCGTTATTGGTATCATCTTTTTTTTTTCATTATTTCTGATCACAAATGGGGATTTTTAATTAAAAAAAACCGAGGAACATTCTACTGCATTTTACATTTATTGGAATATTAATATAAATATTTTTTTAACTTTAAACATTTTCTCAAAGCTTTTAAATTTAATAAAATCGTCAATGTACATATTTATCAATATACAAATATCCTGTATATATGAAGAAAAACAAGTTTTTAATATTGCATCAAATATATTTTGATGTTTTTCTTACAAGTGAATGGATCAACAACTAAATACGTAATATGTTTTTACTGAAAATGTTTCATAAATCAAAAGACCAACTAAATCACGTGAATATTTATTTTTTATAGTTTTGCAAAAAATAATTTGCAATATATGAGTATTTTAAAAAGCTTCTTCCGTGAACAGATGATAATGAAAAAAAATGTATATAGAAATAAATGAAAAAGGAAATAAAAGAAAAATCAAGTTTGTAGATTTATTATCGTTTATTTCCACCGCAACAGGAAATTATTTAGTTTGTGCAACGCAAGTGGGTGATGAGGGAAACACCGGTGATGAAAGTAATTGTTGGTTATCCTCAGTGGTACACTGATTCTGAGATTCAAAAATAATGGATAATAGTATATACATAAAAAATAAAAATCCGCATTGAAAAAAGGAAGAATAAGTACAAAAGTATAATCATGATAACAATGAGATGTTCATTGCAATTTTCTTTATCTTAATTCTTTTGTCCTCGAAAATAAATAATATACTACACTAACTGTAAAATATATTACAGCAAGCTTTTATTATTAGTCGCATTATTACATTTTTATATAAAAATATAATTTACAGCTTTTTATTTTATTTTTTTTTAATTAGACAAAATAAAAATAAAATTACTTCTTTATCTCAATTTAATAACGTTAAAATTTTCATATTCAATTCGACAAAAAAAAAAATTGCATTTAATTTTATAAACGTAACATTTTTTTGAAACAAAAAAAATTCTTTTTCAATGTTACAAATAAAATAATAAAAACAATTATCTTTTTATAAAAAAAAACTCAATATTTATTTAAAAGAGTAAAATTATATTTTATCAAACAAATATTAATTCACGTCAAAATAATTGAAAAAAAATTCTTTTATCCTATAATGCATATGTGTTTGTTAGTGGTATTGAATTGACCGTATTTATTATTTTATTTATTTATTTTTCTCGGGGCAAAATCAATAATAATCGTTTGAAAATTTGAAGCTTGACTATTTGACCTGACATATAAAATTCTGAATTTTCTCTTCCTCAGTAGATATAATGGTAGTTTCAAGAGGCCAGAAAATTGACTGCATATCCTAACAATCTGTATACTTTTGTGGGGCTTTATCAAAGTCGATATATAGTGCTGATGATTGAAACGACCGAGATACTTGAAACTAACGACTCGAGAATCAAAGGCTGCTCGTTATAATCAATTTTCGATTATTGCAAAATTACATATCAAGTATTAAACACATTGAAATATCAAAGATACGAAGGATAATTATAAATCAATAATAAAGTTGATTATTAAAAATAGATTGTACTATTGAATTGAATTAAATTTTTATTATAATTCAATTGATTCAATTTATTTTAACTCTTATATAGTATACTTAATATATTTTGATATGCAAGTGCTTGAAAATTTCATCTATTTAAACACGAATCGTAATGGATTTGCTAAAACTTATATAGAAATAAGCATGAAACGAACAGTGCTACTTGGCAAAACAAATGGATTGAAATGTGCCTCAAGAAGTATATTCACGTTACAAATTTACAATCAAATTAATTCCTACACATATACATGAGTATACATGCAATTTAAGAATATATATCAACTTATTCGTTTTGAACGTACTAATGGAATAACCTAGTTGTAATATCGAATTTCTCATATTATCGTTACAAATTTAAACAAATACCAACTGCAGTATATCTATGTTTTAAATTAACTTGTGAATAATTAAAATTTATTTGTTTTTCTTAACTACAGACTTATTTTCTTATATTTACATATTTTATTATATTTATTTATTCATTATTTCACTAAGTATTTCACTCAGTTATATATTATAATAATTAAATCTTGATTTGTTTATTTTAGCTTTTTACATCGCGATTTTTTTTTTGCTTAATTTTTTTATTTTTATTATGGATTAGTTTTGTGCAAACTTTAAATATATAATCTTGATAATTATGTGTTTTAAAATGACTGAGAAAAATATCAAAGTTGAAAGCTTGTAAAATTAAAATAAATTATTAATGAGTTTTATAAAATATAAAATTTAAATATTACCAAGGTACTTATTTATTGACATTTAAAAGTCATGCCACTTGCATATTCTAACTGAAAGCCAAATAACACCCATTAGTAATGAAAATCTCTTGGCACTGATAATTTCTATATTTAGTTATTTAAAAAAAGATTTTTTCATTTTTTTTTTCTTGGACTTTATGTACATTCATATTTTCTTAAACTATCTAGGATAGTTTGCGTGTAATTAAATATAAAAAAAAAAAGAAAAGCTCAGAGAAGCATCGACCGCATTTCCAAGTGCAAATAACTCGCGATGGAAAGCAATCGTCGCATTGAATTCCAGTGAGTTGAATGAGGGTGGATGGTAGATGGATTGAATATATGTGTGTATGAAAAAGCTTGTGCGATATTCCGTTGAGGAATATAGAATGAAGGAAAACGTATAAGATGGTGTAAAGGAGTTGGCCCATGACAGAAAAACCATCTTTGTGAGTTCGAGTTCAATTTTCCAATTTCCCAGCCTGTCACTCTCCGTTCTTTCATCACATTTCATCCTTCCTTTTATTTTTTACCTAACTGAATCGTTTTTTATTTTATTTTTTTTATTTTATATCTTTCAACATTCAACGCGCAATTTGATTTCCATTTTTCCTATCATGTTTGAAGGCGTACGCTCTTTAGTTTCATCTTCTTTCACATTCACTATTTTCTTATTGAAAATTCATTTAACATTCATCATGTGCGTTCGTCTTTGCTATTTTTAAAATCACTATTGTCTATCATGAGTCAGTAATAATATACCCCAATGACTAAATTCTTTTCTTTTCAAACTTAATCTAGCAAATAAATATTTTCTTCTTCGCAGAAAAATTAATTTATATATTTGTGAAAAACAAAAAATAATATATATTATGAAATTGCATTGTCATTGGAAAGCTATAAAATTACTCGATGTATACAATTGTACATCGAATGTATTTCAAAGTTCAAAACAAATGAGTTAAAATCAATTTGAAGGATTGTTATCTGAGTCTGATATAAAAGATGCTGAAAGTGCATTAATTTTATAATATATAAAATTGTACAGATAATAATAAAATTTTTTACGATTATCACAAAATAATAAAAACTTTGATGTAAATAGTATGTGAAAATGAAAAATGTCTGTTTACAAAAATAATAAAATTTATCAATAGATTCTACAAATTCATTGGATGTTTGCAAATTGAAAAGAAAAAAAAAAAAAAAACTATGAATAAAAGTAAAAATAGCTGACGAGTTTATTGCTGACGAGTGTTAATAGATGATTGTTCCAACGAAAAAAAGTAAAAGAGAATGAAATGATGACATTTTGTCATCAAAAATAGACATTGTTTTATGAGTATAACACGAGGTCAAAGTATTACCCTTTTTAGGAAAAAAAAAAAACCTGAAGACATACTTGGGGCTGTGAAACTATGATATTCACGTCACGTTTTGCGAGTGAACCTCTTTTATGAACAACTTTTAAATCGATACTCGGCTTTAGTTGCCTTTAATTTTGCCCATTCTTCTTATCAGCAAGTTATTGAGGTCGCTTGATGCTATTACAACTACTGTAGCTACTTAAAATTGTGAATAAAATGAAAGACAAAGCAGCTTAAAAGATTTTGTTAACGTAAAAATAAAATAAATACTGTTTAAATAATCAAACAACAAATTAATTAATATTACACAATTAATATTAAATGATTGTTAAACTCATTGATTATAATTATATCGATAACAATAAATTATATTCACAGTGCTTGAGATAAATCAGCTATTTAACATTGATTGATTAAAACTGAGTTCAATCGACAATACCAACTTGATATATACATACACATTTCACTAATAAATAGATGTCTAAAAAAAATTCGATTCGGTCATCTGCATCAAGCCTTGATATAATTGATATCAACTAGAGGATAAATGGTTTATCAAATCTACAATTCACTGCACATACAACTTGATATTTTAAGGCAATTTCTGCAATTCCACTTGGCAAATATCACGTCATGTCATTTGTAATACACTTTGAATTTTAATTTTACCATATTTGAAATACAATAAAAAATATTATACTGATAATAAATATTATGATTGATTGACAAAGATATTATATCAAAATAAATAAATAAAATTATAAAACTTATTTAAACGGAATATTTAAATAAAATATTTATTTATCGAAATAAGATAGAGATAATTTATTTGTATTTTAATAATTCAAATTTGATAAATGGTTTTAAATATTGTAATTTATATTGGCTTGAAAATCGACATGAATAAATTTTTTTTTGCCAGTAAAATCATCAAATAAATAGAGTAAAAAAAAAAGAAAAAAAAACACATTTGTGTTGGGGTGGCTTGAAGATTATTAAAGGGCGTTGCGAGGAAAAAAAAAACTCTGTGGATAAACATGGCTGTTTATTTTGCCAGGGGGAATAAGAGATCTTACAATTAGATTTACAAAAATCAGACAAATTAAATTTAATTGAAGACGATTTAATTCTCTTTTTAATTGTGAAATTTACTGTTATGAATATTTTTTTTAATTTTTAATTATTTTTATTATCTCAAATTTTAATGTATATTTAAATTGAAGAGAAAAAACAAAAAATTCATACTGAGTATTTTTTATTTTAATTTAAATTTTATCTTATGTTTGTCATTTTTCATTTGTTACTTTTATTCCAATTAATAAAAGTGAACACATTTTATCTTTGCTGGATTTCCTGCTAGAAGCTTTTCCAGCAAAAATTTTTTCTCAATGTTTTTATTTTTTTTATCTTATTTTCGTTTCTGTTTTTTCTACGCCATCAACATAGATGTCTGGAATTGGTCGGAAAGTTTTCGTTATCGAATTCTCCACAAATTCGATCGAGTTTAACGAGTTACAAAAAAAAAAAACTGACTGACTGACGAAGCATCGAATCGCACGTGTTCGTTGCTGCTTCTTTAGTTGTTACTCTTGAGAAAATGTAACTTTTCATCCCCAAGGTGTCTCAAGAGTGAACACAAAATTTTTTACACTATTTTTAAAATGGCCAACGTGTGTCACACTGAATTTCTAGATTCTCGAAATAAAGAAAAAAGCGAAAATAAAGAAATCAGAGATAAAAAAAATTTACAACTTTATTTTAATTAAAATAACCGCATTCAGTAAGACAAGAATAATAAAAAAAAATTTTTCTCGTTCAATCAAACTTATTGTGAATAATAAATTCAATACGTCTTTCAATTGATAATGGTGTTAATATTTTTTTTTTTAAATGAAACTTTATTGAAAGCTACAAAAATATTGTATTTTTTCTTCATAAAAAACTTTTATTTCCAGAAGAATGATTCATCGTCTTTAATATATAATAAATTTTAGCAATACACATATAATTTTATTCTCTCACAAGAAAGACAAATTTTCAAACTTTTTAAAAAGTTTCAGATGGGTTACAAAATTTTCTCAGAAATATCATGTCAGCTTTGAGAAAGAAAAAAAAATAAAAACTTTTTAAAGACAAACCCTGAGCTCGTTTCACAGGAATGTTGAAATGGTAATAAGCAATGGCAAAGATGTCAGGGAACTAAACTGTTTGAATATACATATATATATTCATAAGCCTTCTTGAATTGTGGACACTGAAAGTATCTGTGGTACAGATGAATAAAAAGGGAACAAAATCTCGTTTATAATAATACAGCTGAGTGCTGATTGGTAATCTGACATGGGCTCAAACGAAGCCATATTTTTGTATTTACAAATATACTTTTATAATTTTTGAAATAAAATAAAAAAGATTATTATGAAAAATTGAATGAGAATCAGAGATATAAATGAAAATTCTATTCAAAGTGGTTTAGGGTAGTTTTCAAAAGAAACCAATTTTTTTTTTTTTTTTGATATATAGTTAAAAAATATCAAGGAAAAAAAAATGGATACTATAGATGATGGTAATTTTACTTTTCTTCTTAATCCAAAAAAGCCTCAAGTTTTCTCGTCTTTAAAAATTTACTTAAACTTTCATAATTACAAAGTTTGACAACACAGGACGATAAGTATAGTTATAAAATTATTATAAGTATGATAATAATTATTATAATACTAATAATAATTATAAAAAACAATAGAAAATAATAATAACGATAAAATAACAATTATTATTATGTGTCAATGATGATAACAATAAAGGTAACATTTTAAATAAAATTTAAAAGAATAAAAAAAATATTTCAACATTGTTTAAAATATTAAGCTCAAGACAAATGAATAAATAAAAATAAAATAATAAATGAAAAGTAAAAGGGACAACTAAACAGTAAAAAAAATATTAAAATATATGTGATTGCACGAGATAGTAAAGTGAAAGACCGGAAAGGACACAGCAAAAGATGATTCTGAATGTGTGGACTTGCAAGACAGGGTGACAGGGGGATGAAAGAAGAGACTCTTGAAAACATTTTTCATCTGCCTGTTGGTACTCGAGGCACGTTTTACCTACCCCAAAGTCGAATCATGGAAGAGCTATATACCTTATACCTTATACACCACCCCCCTTTGCTATCCCACTGACAAGCCACCCACTTCTTTTCATCCCTTGGCACTCGTATATACGTCATCTTTACCAGTATCCACTTCTTTCAAAATGATTTACCTCTACTTTATAGTTTTTTTTTATTTTTCGCTTCAATCATCTAATAAATTCTTTTTCTTTTATTTAGTTTTTATTTTTTCGTTCTGGACTTGTGTACATAAATATAAATGCTAAATATTAATTTATTTTTTTTATTTTTTAAAGAGATTTTATTACAGAAAAATTTTAATTGTTTTATTTATTTATATTTTCATAGCTTCGTTGAAACTTTTTTTTCCTATAATGACTCTCCTTTTTTTTTTAATTCAAATATATAATTTATATATTAAATATTATAATTGGTCGAATAAAATAGACAATTTATTTTTCTTTTTTTTAAAATTGTTTCTAGCAAAATGAAAAAAAGCTCATGTCACCTGGTCACAAATGTAAAAAAATGTTTATACATATATCTCATGATTTTCAATCTCTTGCATTGGCTTTTCAACTTCTATTTCTACTTTTCACGTCTCATGACTCTTTCCTATCTCTCCCGGGCTTCCGACACGACTTACAATTTTCTTTCTTTTTTTTTTTTTACGTATATTCTCACTCAGTAAAAACATACACTAATGACCCCTCGGGGTTAATGATTTTTATATATTTTTTTTTTCTTTTTATATTTTTTCGTTAGTTTTCCGGGTGTCTGTGATGGCTCTTGGATACAAACGCCTGGGATAAACCCCTAAGCTACCGCCCCTATCCACTTTTTTAGATTTTATTTCTTTCCTGTTTTAGTTTTTATTTTTCAGTTTTTTTATTTTTATTTTTCATACACAAATTCTCAAACTCTCCATTATAAATCCGATAGAAAATTCAGGATAAGAGAGTGAAGAAGAATAGAAGAAAACGAAAATCCGTAAATACTTTTGTTAAAAAAAAAAAAATAGAATATATTGTAAAAAAAAATAATTCGTTGACTTAAATTGCTACAGTGGGTTCTATTACGTTCTAATCCGTGCAATTGTTTGCAAAATAAAATGAAGAGATGAAAAAAAAAAATAAATGTTTAAAAAAACCAGACATGACCAGTTGTATTCTATACTTGTTTTCTGTTTGTAAATTATTATGAAAGCTTTGAAAAATAAGATAAAAAAAAACAAACGACAAAATTGGATATTTAGATAAATAAAAATTGTATAACTCTATAATAGAAAGTACTCTGAAATAATTTTCATTTCCTCAATTTGTTGGAACAAGTAAAAAAATCAATAACAATACATGATTAATAATTATATTCCTAATGGAATCAGATATCGTAACACCCAGAAAAGCATGATTGTTTCAAAAGACATTTCATGAATCTCTGAAACAACGATAAGATTTCCATTTAGATTAAGAACGTTAGAGTTTATTTAGAATAATAAGAACTCAGAGAAGAAAAAAAGACTTCTTTTTCATTTTTTCTCTCAGAATTTCTCAGCATAAATTTTAAATGACACGATATTTATAAAATTACACCAATATAGTAATTACATTATTTTTTTTCCTTCGTTTTTTTTCTTAACTTAAAAATTTCAATAAAATTTCAGTAATTTTCTGGATTCTGATAAAGTTTTATTAGCTCTATTGTGAATAAACCAGATATGGATATTTACAAAAAAAAAAACATAAGGAAAATTCGTGTCATTGAAAATTTTCCAGTGAACCAATCGTTGCTCAAAATCTTAATGAAGAAACACATTTATATTTTTTTTATATTGTCTAGACAGAGATGTTTTTTTTTGCAGTTTTATTTTTATCATATTGTCTCTGCATCGAATATTTGCCTTTGAACTAGCTTCCTTTACCAATTGTGCAATGTACGAGAGACCGCATACAAACTATCAACATGATATTGCACACCGGAAAAGCTTTGGTAATTTTATGTGTACACATAAGAATATGTATGTACTTTATAAAAAGTCCATATGTACGTGTTGTATATATAAAATAAATTTTACGCTTGTTTATATAAAGTGATGTGCAATAGTGCGTTGAATGATCAGTAGATTGAACGAGGCATAAAATGACCAGCAGTTGATGCAAATATAAACAGATGACCAAGAGACCAGGGAGGATTGTAAATATACACCGGATATTGTCATTATATACCCTCTTTCATAGTTATATATATAAATTTTTTGTAATTAAAAAAAATAATAATAATATTAGTGCTTATTATTATGATTTTTTTTTATTTTTATTTCTTAAAGAATAGAGCTGTGTTCAGTCAAACGAAATTATTTCTTATGTGGTGTATAAGCTGTAAATTTTTTTTTTTTGTTCCTTAATGTTAGTTCTTTTTTTTTTAGTTTCAATGTCATTTTGAACCTGGTGAATGTGCTGAGAGAATATTGGAGACTTTCTGAAAATCTAATTCAATTCTCAATTCTTTTCATTCTGCTTCTTCAACCGTCTACGATTTATCGGATTAATTACGTTGAAATGGGAGTATCGATGGATTGCGTCCCGGGTGTCCTTTACCGCGCTTCGAAAAATCAGTTTATTGTTCATCCTTTTTTTTTTTTTTTTTGACTTTTATATAATCCTTTCTATTATTATTATTTTTATTTTCTTCATTTTGCGTTTTATAGCCACAATGGTATCATGTGAATTAGAAGAAGAGAATATATTTTCGTTTTTTACTTCACGTAATACCAAAGACTATATATTTTATTTTTTGATATATAAAAATAAATTAAATCAATTGTATAATTTATGTCAATAATTGGCGTTTAAATTTAATTTTTTATTTATTTTCTTCATTGAAACATAAATCATAATAATAAAAAAATAGAAAATATTATCGTCAATGTAAAACTTTAAATTTTAAATTTCACAAAAAAAAAAAAAAAAACGAATGCACATCATGCACGATGAAAAAAAAAAAACAGAACGTGACAAATTTTTTATACTTCTACTGAAAAGCCAACCATTCGGATATACTAGTCATTTTTATATATTTTTTTTATGTGTGGTAAAAACTAGGCTGATCGATCATTCACCCTCATTTCTCATTGCGATTTTACATTATGTTTTTTTTTCATTTTTTCAATTTTTTATTCGTTATTTTTTTACTATTCTAAATTTAGCCAAACTATTATACGAGCACAGTTCGACTTGAAATAATAATAATAATTTTTTTTTTATTTTTTATATGTTAAAAAGAATCAATAGTGCTTAAAATTTTTACCATTTTGTTGTTAATCATTCCTGAAAAGCAATTTCAAAAAAACAAATTTCCAAATAAAAAAAATAATAATAAATAAAAAAAAAAAAATGAATAAAAATAAATGTTTGTGGAAACAAAATAACAAACATTGCAGTCCAATTTCGTTATACTAGACTCATTTAAACAAATGAATAAAATGCGTTCGACGCCATCATAAACTCATGCTGAACCACGAGTAGGCAAGTCCATAGAGGTCGAAGGGATCAACGTGTCGATTTCCACGACATGACGCTTGTCCGACAGTTTATCGTTGATACACGACGAAAACTCACTACAAGGATCAACCCCTCGCTCTTCAGCAAATCATCAATTTCATTTATACAGTTCATCGCGTTTATGCAACCCTCAAAATTCTCTCTGTTTTTATTTTTTTTATGAATTTTATTTTAAACGAATTTTTATTCACTCATATGTATTATTGGTTTAATAGAAAAATTATTATTATTATTATCATTATTCAACAAATTCTCAAGTCATTGTTAATGAATAAATAATTAATTGAAATTTTTTAATTAATAATTGATTAATTTTTGTGTTGTAATATTTTAAATTCATTATTATTTTAATTTTAAAACGTGTATAAATTTAAAACTTAATGACAGCTTGAAAAATTAATCAGTTATTAATTAAAAACTCCGGTAAATCATTCATTTAATCCATCATTTCAATAAATTAATAACTTTTGTCTGATTTATAATATTTTATGAATGATGATAATTTTGAATATAAAATAATTTTCATAATAATACGAAAAATTATTATTGTTCAATATGTTATTTGTTTAATTGTACGCATATTAAATACGTTAACAAATATCAAATATAATTATAAATATTTTTAACTGATGATATAATTTATGTATTTGTACTTTTTGAGTTGCAGAGATTAATAATAAATAATATTACCTAACAATTTATATGTTTATTTTCAATTTTATTCGGTGTGAGTAGAAAATATTGCTCTTGTTATTTTACACACATCACAATTGTTATGAAAAGTTATTTAATTATCAAATATTTTCAAAACAATCATGAAATTTTAAAGAACGATTGACAAATGTTAATAATTAGTTATTTCAAAGTTATGTTATTTTTTTGTAAAAACTTTATGACTGTTGTTTTTGTTGATTTATTTAATTTTTTTTTTTGTCTAATTTAACTTTACTATTTTTATTGGTATTTTTACCAAAGATTAATGTTAAATATAGCAACTACAATGGAAATTATTTCAACCATTTTTTTAAACGACTGATTTTGTAGAAATGAAAAAAGGAAAAATTCAATTTGAAACGTACAAGTGTATGCACTTTCAAAGCGTCATTGAATTTTATTTTTATATATTGTGCTGTCGATAATTAATTTTACTATTGTCGGTAAAATGTTCAAGTTTAATTTGTTTTTCATCCAGAATAATATTTCAAGTGATATACAAATTATAAAAAAATAAAAAATAATAAAACTTTTGATAGGTTAATAATAAAAAATTGTTAAATCTTGCAGCAAATTTTAGTGGTTGAGATAATTATAATATGTGGATAGAAATATATACAGTTGAAAGTGACTTGGTGGTTGAGAATCAAAAAAGCGTATTTTTAGAGAAGAGAGAGAGGTCAATATTCGTCAAGTAAATAGAGCGAAGAGCGGTTAAAAGTGCTATGCCAGTAAGAGAATAAAAAAAGTGAAAAAAAAAAAAAATCACGAAATCGGTTGGGATGTAGGTATCACTGAACTGTGAGACCAATGCACACTAGAGAGTAGATATGCAAAATAGACGTTGCTTTATGCAAAAGCTCTTTTGCTATACCAATTCACTCACTAGCATTGCGGCTAGACCGAGTCTGGGAGAGCTGGCAAGTTAAAAAGAGACTATAAAAGCAGATAAATAAAAGAGAAAAAAGAAATAGAAAAAATCATGGTTTGAACTTATCACTCTCTCATCACCACACTGTACCGCACATTAAACATTTTATTTATTTTACGTTATCAAGATTCAAGTTTCATAAAAATTTTGAATGAAAATAAAATGTAACCAAATGAAAAAAAAAAAAAAAGATGAATGAAAGAAACAACAGCGTCATAATTAAAAGCACAACAAAAAAAAAAAGAAGAAAAGAATTTTTGTTTATATTTGCATTTGTTAATTAATTTTTGTATGTACGTTTAACGATAAATGTAAAATATTTTTTTAAATATCAACAATTATAGAGAAAGCATCATTTATTTTTTTATTTTTTTTTTGTTAATAAAGACAAAGTTAAAAGTATTAGGTAAAGAAACGAACAACAAGTGCACTGCAAATTGAAAATAAAATTTATGAGCCAGTTTTACAAACAAGCATGTATCTTGGTGTCGATAAGGTTGTAGTGATGCATTATATTTTCGTGGAATACTCAATTGAAATATATTCCCTTTCAACTTGTGCTGTTGCACACCGAAAACATCTTGGTAAAGTAAAATTTATGATAATAGAAAACAACGAGTTTGGGCAACATAAATACCAGCATTAAATAAAATATATATATATACCACGAAAATAATAAAAAAAATAAATAATCAATATACCAAAAAAAAAAAAAAAGTGTTGGTAAAATCTTATTGAAGAATCTATATTTAATATGCTCTCTTTAAATAATTTGTTTGAATAAAAATTTATCTTTCCCATATAAAAAATAACTTCTCATGAATAACGTTATATGAAGTGTTTAAAAATATATAAATATGTATTCACCAAGTGCGATTTATTTATAAAATTCATTATAAAAAAGTGATGACATACTGACACCATGCACCGATGCATTTATTCATACAGCCATTTAATGAATTTTGTTGATCGTTCATTGTGCCAGAACATGCACATGGATAAATGTTTTATTGATATATTTATATTTATACAACACAAAACCAAATTTTGAATCTATATAAAATCATCATTTGAGCGAAAAACACTTTAACCACAACGATTTGTTTTTTTTTTTTTTTTTATATAACCGCCATGTTGCATTACTGATTGATATAAAAAAAATAAAATATATTTTTTTGATAAACTCACCATAAATACTGGAGCACTGGCAATCATATTTAATGTTTATTTATCTTGATGATTTGATGGATAGTATGATGATGATGATGGTTTATATTTTCAATATAAATAAATGTACTGCATTTGGCCTTGAAATGGCGTCATTTTCAAGGCTTGTTAACAAGATCAAACTGTATTTGACAAACATTGACAAATATCCACGGGACATGATGATGTTCTCACTTTTAATACCTAAAAAAAATAAATTAAAAAATATAAATAACTAATAATAATTAAATTGTTAATAATAATTAAACACTGACATATTTTACCACTTAATATTTTGAGAGAAAAAAAATTGTTAAGTTTTTAGACGCAGGAATGAGTGGCGTTGAACTGGACAGCTTGATCTGTTTTATCCCCTCTCTGTTTTTTATGGTCAGCTGACAATAATTGATGCATGTTTTAGCCACTTCAACTTTTTTTTTCTCCCTTCTTCTTTTTAATCGGCAAACAAGGATATTTGCCCTTGGCGGCCATTATGCGTATTGTACTCTCAATAAAATAACGCGTCATTTGTCTTCCAAGTATAATCGGTGACTCAACTTATTTATTTTGTGTGTAAACTTTGAAGAAATAAATAAATATATCTGTGTCCTGTAATAAATTTCGATTGAAGATAAATATTAGCTGCTTGTTATTTCTTCAAACGTAAGAATTTATTAAATATATTTTTTTCATTAAACAATTAAACCAATTGCGCAGTTTTTTTTTTTTTTTATTTAATTTTTATAAATTTAATATACGTGAATGATATTTTTATAAATTATTATGTGACATTAGTGTTTTACAACAACAAATAAATAGTAAAATAATTAACTCCGATATATTTATGATAAAAATTAATGCCCTGTTGCTCGAGCGTCTAATTTTTTTTTTTTTTTTTTATCCGAAAAAAATAATCTAATTTAATTTCCCTACTTATTTTATTTTTTTTTTTAACTGTCGATTAATATTTTCGTGTTTAAATGCTATACCTAAATATTATATTATACCAACAAAGTAGCTGGAAATAAATAAAACTTTTATTTGTGAGGAAAAAAAAAAAAAAAAACGCGAGGGAAAAAAAAAGTAGCTCGCAAATAGGCTTCACCAACTCGTTCCGCCATCTTATATTTAGTCGGTCAACGACGTGCTCTCACACACACGCACACATGCACATATAATAATATATGTTTACGTAAACAACTCCTTAGGCCAAAACTGTGTGAATTGCGAGTAAAAAAAAAATAAAAAAAAACAATGACCATCAAATATAAATATTATGCGAAATTATATTGGAGTATTTGTCCTAATAAAAACATAAATACATATATATTTATTTATTAGTAAAATGTTGTCCATACAGCTGTCACACTGTTTCATTTACCTTTTTCGTTTTTTTTTTTTTTAAATAAAAAAAAAAAAAAAAAGAGTATTCAGTGAAGTGCCAACGAGCACTGGTGTCACTACCGAGTCACGTACCTAGTCTAGCCGTTGAAGAGTCACGAATGAGACGAGTGGACGCCACCAAAATGAGAAAAAAAAAATAAAAATGAATTATGATATTTTATTTATTTATTTATATTTTTTCTTTTGGTACCCACTTTAGTTGAATTTTTTTTATTTTAGTTTCTTAGCCAAAATAAAAATAAATAAAAATGTAAAAAATTGAAATATCTATATAAAAGCTTTCCCGACTGATTTGATGGGAGCACACAAATGAACTCACAATAACAAAGCAACATTATGTCAGCAAATAAATTTAAATATAGATATGTATGTACATATATACATAACATTTATTTATGTGAATATCCTCTTTGTATAAATACGCATCGTTTTGCTATACTATTCTCAGAGACAATGACTTGCCATACAATAAATCATCAGCTTATGGATTATATGTTACGTTACGAATTTTGTGTGAATGCTTGCAAACCACGTTTGCTTTTAACCAACCAATTGAATTTAATGAAAAGTAACAAATTTTACAGTGAATCAATTTTCATGCAAAACGAAAAAAAAAAAATTAATTAAAACAAAAAGCGTAAAATGTTTCTGTAAAACGTTATTTTTATTTAAATTCAATTACATTTAAAAAAAAAAAATTTTTAATTGAAGCAAAATTAAAAAAAAAGGTTTCAATGAATTAATAAAACCTTGCCCCAGGTTAATAAAGCCATAAAGTATGCAATAAAAAAATGAAAAACAATTTCATCCAGAAATAATATACACGACATTTAAAAATACCAAAACATTGCTATTTATTCCGTAAATTTTTTATAAATAATATTATTTATTACATTATGAAATAATTAATATTTAATTGAAGTAAAAATAATGAATATGATATATATTTATTTTAATATAATAAAGTCAATAATTTTGGCTTGTTTAGTGGTGGGAAAACTTGTCTAGCAAAAGTACATGACGAAATATACACATAGAATTTATGAAATTTCATATTCTCTTGAGCGTATAATCGCATTGGCCATCTCTATTATCGATTATCAGATTAGTGCACTATCACGCACAACGATGCATATACATATCCACAAGTCGAACGATTATTCATGAACGACATGGCGTTAGTTTTGAGGGTATGGACAGGGAATTGAGCGAGGGTTGATAGCCGTTGGGCAAAATAAGATATGGACCAAGTTAAACAGCAAAGTTTAACTCAGGTATATTAGCTCAAGCGTAGAAGGATTGAGTTGGTTTGAATTTTATACCGCAATATCTATATACATTGAAATATTAAGCTTGATTCAGTTTTGCATATCGTGGTATCTTGATAGGTGTCACAGCTTGATGTTATCGTTATTTATATGTGACTGAAATAATAATATTCACTTGATAATATTTATATTGACATTAATATGTAAAATTTATTTATTTATTTATATACAGATAAATTTAAAAAATATATATACATCCCAATTAGTTGATTGAAATTATTATATATTATATTGATGAATCATGATTATCGCATTGACTCATCAACATTGCAAATAGTTTATATTATATATAAGGATGAAAGTCAAATTGTCGAGTGAATTTCAATCTGGTTTAGACAGATGCAGTATCCATCAAACCAGTAAATTGCATGTCAGACTGTGGCAGACAACATGTAAAAGTACCATCCTCAATTCAACTAGGGACTTTAATATATATACATATGTGAGATTTTAAAATCGTAAAATCAAGTCTAGCGTAAATTGACTTTTCAATTGTACAAGTTTAGAGATATTGTATTCATTGACTATATTATTCATCGTTTCAGTTCATTACAACTCGACACATTGTCGAAATAAATTTTCGCGGTATTAGAGACATTATCAATTTGATAATCATTATATATATAAAAGTTTTTTTTTTATTTTTTCAAAGTATCACACCTCTTAAACTATCGGAAAATAAATTAAATTTATCGAATTAAAATTTATTAAATTGAATTTTAAGCGAAAAAAAAAAACAAATCTTTTTTAATAAAATACTTTTTTCATTAAACATATCAAATAATAAATTTATTTTTTATCGATTAATTTTTTTTTCAAATTAAACTTTTAAGCTTTAACGACTAGATGAAATGTCAGCATATTTTTTTTTTTCTATTAGTAAAGTGAAATTCACATCTTCTGTTCAATTTCATGGTAACAGACACGCACTCGTTTATGATGTTTGTATGTATGTGTACCGAGAAATAAAAAATGATATCTATACTGACAGATGAAACATAGCGAATGAGAAAAAAAAAAAATAAATAAATAAAAAATGTCGATCATTTAATGCGATTGGTATTGACATGTAGCATGTTGGATCAAATGAAAATTTTGCTGACCAAACTGTATCTATAATGCTGTTCGTACTTTTTGATATGCACACAGAGAGAATGATAGGAAAACAGTCAGCATGAAACGATACGAGAAACCTACAATTTTCGCTTTTGACAACGCGTTTTTCTTTTTCAAGAATAAAATACAAAATATCAAATATAAAATACAAAAAATATATATTTTTTTCTATTTTTTTATACATCTAAAAAATAAAGCTGATTCGAATAATAAAAATATTCAAATAAGCTCTTGACATTTTTGTTTTTTTTTTTTTTTTTGTTAAATTAAATCATTCAATTATTTATATTTTTTATAAAATTTAATTTTCATTAGAAATCAAATTAACATTGAAAAAAAAAAAAAAAAATCATTAAAATTTTTTAACAAAGACCGTTTGATTCCCTGCATTTTTACGTAAATAAAAGTAGCAAAAAGAAAATTCACGTTTATAAACTTGTTCTTTAATCATATTTCATAAATTTTATTTATTATTTTTGCTTCTTAAACAACTCTGTAATTGAAGTAAATAAATTATAAAAGTTATTTGATATATACATTTATTAAAATACAAGACTAAGGATAATAAGTTGACAAAAAAGTTATATCCTTCAAAGCTAACCCGTATTTAATTGACTGAAAATTGCGATAGCTTTGTGACTATATAATATATATAATATTCATCATCAAACAACCACAAGATTATGATTTGCATGCAGTCCTTTTGCATCTTGCATTTGTTAGAAAACAGATTTCCTTTTGCAAGAAGCTGTGGGTCAAAATAATGTCAAAGAAAGAAAAACTAATATGTTGGAACGTAGCCCGACAGCAAGTATTGAGTTTGAGGGAAAAATGATTGGAGAGCATAAAGTCTCCACACAGTAGAGTACTACATGAAAGACAAGAAAAAAATAAATAAATGTCATGTATGCTATCCAATATCCAAGAGTGGTATCAAAATGTAACAAGATTCCACAGTTGATCAATGTTACTTGGCTACTATATTCCTTTTTTGTGTATCAGATATATATTTGTCTCAGCCATTTTTGATATTCATTCAAATGCATGAACAACTTTTTCATTCCATTATTTTTATTTTATTACAATTTATATTTGATCAGTTTTCTTTCTTCTGTGTATGATTTAACATTTAATAAATAAATTTATTTTCTGTTTCAGATTGAACTGCTACTCAAATGTCGGAAAATAATAATGAAAAAAAAAACATCGATATGTGATTATTTGTGTTGTGTGGAATTTTTTTTCTTCATTCATTAACTATTTTTAAAATAATAAACGACAAATTAAATTCAATGAAAAAGCTTGGCTATTAATAATCAGTGTTATATTTATAATAAAAAATTATTATTTTAAAATGTTCAAGTGGATAAAATTATAAATTAAGCGATGAAAATAACTTATAAAAATAAAAATAAATTAATATGGGAAGTGGAGTATAAATCAAACGTATTATTACGTCCACGCACCAAATGCAAAATATTAAAAATATATCAATACTCGCCATTGTGCGATTAGTTGGAAAAAAAAAATAATCCATAGTTTCATATATTTATTAGATTAATTATAAAAATGAAACTCATTGTTTTATTGATTTTTTTATCAACATCAACAACTGTAATGTCATTAACAGTTAAAACAAAACGTAATGATAGAATAGTTGATCTTAGAAATGGTAAAATACAGGGTCTCGTAAGGACATTTGAATTAAAATCATTAAAACCAGTTCATGTTTATCTTGGAATACCGTATGCTGCTCCACCGATTGGAGGTGATAGATTTTCACCAACAAGAACACAAAGTCCTTGGGAGGGTACCAAGTAAGTATTGATTTTTTATTTTTTTTAATATTTTAATTATTATTAATTGAAAATTTTAATATCTTTGCAGATTGGCAAACTCAGTTGGTCCAGTTTGTCCACAAAAGTTGCCAAATATTGCCAATGAAGCAGAGGCTCTCGAGCGAATGCCCAAAGCTCGTCTTGAATATCTCAAAAGACTGTTGCCACATTTACAAAATCAGAGTGAAGACTGTCTATACTTGAATGTATATGCTCCAGTAATGAGTGAGTACAAATAATCTTTTATTTGACAAAGTTTTTTATTTTTATTGTAAACATTTTACAATTTCTTCGAGCAAGATTTTTCATTTTATTTTTTAAGTAATAAAAATCAAAAAAAAAAAATAGTAAATAAGATAGAAAAAAAAAAAAAAAAACGATACTTTTGGTCGTGAGTAAACCAACGGTGCACGTAAACCAAACACGTTTTCAATCGTCGATGCGACACAGGCCTTTTGCCAAGATTTCTTAAGCTATTGCGTACGTGTTTCGATCCTAGTCAACTCACTGTTACGTTCTATATTCGAACTTGAATTTTTTCAAAAGAATTCATCTTTTCGAAGAGTGTATCGCATGAAAGTATCCAATATGTTGATTAAATTTTTTTATAATATATACAGTCAAAACCGAACAATGCTTTTTTCCCTATATCAAAAGAAAGAAATAAAAAAAAAAAAAAAACTGATCAAATAAATTCTATACTGGTCTTATATTTGAATGAAACTATTAGAATTTATTTTTCAAACTTTATTTAAAAATATTTTTCTTGTTTACTTTAAATTTTAAACTTTTTTAAAATAAAATTATCTAATTTATATAGAAGTTTTTGATGTATATATATATATACTTGACGAGCTTTCTTAGTAGTAGAAAATTATTATTATTATTAAGTTTCCAATTTCATGTCAAAGTTACTCTTAGTTGTAGTGGCTTCACAAGTCTCTATAGATCTCTATAGATATATATATATTCAATATAATTTAGAAGCACTCGAGATTGTCATTGGCTTGTAATTGGTTTTTATTTTTTTCTTGCGTTAATTGACACTCATGTGTATGTGTTATTCAATGTATACTGCAGAGGTTGATAGATTTTTATACACTTAAAAATATTGTCATGTTGCCTCTCAATATTTATTTTTAAATTTTCAGAAGAAATTTTGTACGCTACAAAATTATAAATATATATAACGTGACAAGAATTTAGAAAAATTCAAACCAAAAAGGAAAATAATTTTTTTTCAATATAAAATTATTCCACAAAAACAATTGAAATTTTTTTTTTCTCTAAAATCAATTATCAGTTGACATTTTATATTTTTTTTTTTTTTTGCCAAAAAACAATTAATCAAATGAACATCTGAAATTTAATAATACATTCGCAAAAAAAAAAAAAAATATTGAACAATGAAAATATATTATTAAACCAAAATGTCATACGTAATAAAAAAATTTTTTTTTTTTTTTTTTTTCTGGAATTTCGTATTAAAAAAAATTACCTCTTGAAATCAGAATTTTTTTTTTCGTTCAAATATCATCTATATATTCGTTTGGCCAATGTTTTTACGATAAAAATTTTTCATTTGTTTTATTCTTTTTTTTATTTTCCATTTTCATTCTACTTCCACTTCATGAGGTACATATGTGTTTGCTATTGAAGGGGTGGCAGTTTGAAAATAAAATGGTTTTAATAATCGTACATCATGCTAGTTTCTTTTCTTTTTCGTATTTCAAACCGGAAAAGAAAATTTTTCTTCTTCCTCGTCGGCAATATGTTTTTGTGGTTTGTGAGTATATATGTGTACATAAAATAAAAATGTATATATGTCCATGTACAGTAAGATTGCGTGCGTGTGTGTGTGTGTGTGTGTTGGGTCAATCCGCTTTTCCAAAGTCGGAAATTGAACCGACTGAAAGAGAAAGACTGTGTGACGAAGGTAAAATTTGTTGAGGAAAAAAATAGGATGAAGGAAATGCACAATACTGTCTATAATATGACTACGTCTAATGCAGTAGACAGTATAAGTGCTTATATATACAAAGTGATGTTCTTGGCAGTAGCAGATATAACCCTTTTCTTCCTCCTTCTTACCCCCTCATCTGGTGAAGTGTCTGGCAAAGGAAACATAGGACAAATGGAGTTTCTCTATTGAATATCTGAAAATGTAAATTTTCCTTGTTATATAAAGGCTTATTTAGTTAGTGTGTTGTATGCAAGTACAAGTTTGCTTGATATAGTTGTGAAAACAATGATTGCGTATAAAAGAGGTCACTGAAAAAACTTTTAAAAATATTATAAGCAAACAATAGATTGATAATTAAATATAAAACACATTATTTTAATTTTAAAATATGTTTTTTTTTTTTTTCTTCACGAATTATAATCTGAAATAATATAGATATTTTTATATTTAAAGTTAAAATTGCATCTATAATCTTGATATATATAACATTAGACTCAGGATATACCAAACTTTTTGAATAATATATAAAATAAATTTAATCTTTTATTATTCTCATTGTCAACATCTTATGTTCTCACTCAACTCTTTCTCAACTATCTCTCTTATGCTATAATAATTTATTCATCATTGGAAACTTAACTTTCCCATTGATTAAACCCAAATTCATTGAGCACAATGTGCAGGCAAATTATCCTTGATCCCAACTCTGTAAATGGAAGCGACTAAAAGATGGTATATATATTTAAACTTATAAATGCTATATAGTTTATTCTAAATGGTATACTCTTTTAAACTGTACTTGACAAAAAATAAAAAAAATGAAAAAGAGTAGAAAAAAAAAAAGGTCAGCAAATATATATATAAAATTCATGAATTGATAAAAGGATAAAAAGAAAATAAACAACAAAAAAAAAAAAAAAACATTTTAATCATATATAGAAAGGCAGGAAAGATATCTTGGCGTTGAGTCTTTTAACGATGCCCCAAAAGTTGAAAGGCTCAATATATAAAATGATATTTGTTTGTGTTTGTATATACACTGTTATCTCGTCGATGCTCAAAATGATGTCTATCTCACAACCTCTTTTACTTCTCATCATTTGCATTCATTTTATTTTCATTTTCTTCCTCTTGAAATTCCACTTGCTTCCACGATGTATTTAGGTCAACTATATATATTTATCTTTCATTTTTTAATTTTCTTTTTTTTCTCCACATAAATATAGTTTACATATAATATACATATACACACCTTTTTTCCCTTCATGTATACCATTGGATTCCCTTTTTTCGACAATGAAATGTCCAGACGTAAAATGTTAACCGGAAACGGAAACTCGAACGTTTCATACACACACACACACACACATGTATATGTATCTACAAAATGTTAACGTGAATATAAATATATATATATATGTATAAAATGTCTAGCGTCATGTTTTTATTTTATATAAAATGCATCTATGCATGTTTTATTTTATATATATCATTTGTATTTCTTAATAATCTTTTGCAATATCTCCTCTGTTTGTTCTGTGTATCATTATACTCTGTTGATACATATTCTGAAGAAATGTAAATTCATATCAATATATCTACGATAATTCTGAAATTTGTATTCGATGTGATTATATCATGGATTATATATATCTTTATTGTCGAATATCGTAATGAAAGATAAGAAAATATCGAAACAAAAATATTCTCGTTCTGTATGTATAGGTATATATATATATATTTGTGTAAGTTTCTTGGCTATACTCAGTGATCCAAAATATACAACGACGTTTGTTCGTGGTTCGTGGTTAATATCGTGATAGAATCATATCATAGTATATATTTGTGTAATAGCGTGATGTGTGTATAGAGGTTTGAGTTGGTTGAATCGTTGAAAGAGACAAACACAAAAGTGGTAAAACGATGAACAACTAACTCGAAGCTCAATGTTCTCTCAAAGTACGAGTCGTGTCATTTCAATTGCATTTTTAACGAGCCAACCGATATACCCGTGGGTGTCCTCGTGGCTGACCATTTCACATCAACCAATTTGATATTTGTATCAATTATTTGACCACGCCTGTAAATCGATTTTCAATGCCTTTTCTCATCGGCAATTTTATTCTCCAAAGATTCAAATACTCAATTAACTTTTTTTTATTTATTATTTTCTTTGTTTTGTTTATTCTATTTTTATTGGAAAATATTCTTTATAATCAATATAATTGTTAATGATATCTTTATAGGAATTATGAATGGTTTGTTAAATATTAAATAGATCATTAAATTTTTTTACATTCTCAATTTTTTACATGCTATTTTTTTATGTGAGTCTAATTAGAGGATTAGTAAATAAAAAATCAGATAAAAAATTAACTGATAGACTAAAAAGCATATCATCCGGATTTGTGCTCGCTTCAAAGAATTATTTATTTTTTTTTTTCTTTTCTTTTATTTTACTACTCTATAGTTCTTGATTCACGAGATGAATCCCTGGGATTTTTCATGACTGTCCGAAAAAAACTGGGTTCAACCCACATCCGAGCTTTAACGATTGATTTTCTCACCTATCTACATTATTTTTTTATTTTATTTTTTCCTTTCCATCTTCTCTACAGTCTCCTATTTCACGTTGTGACTTGATCTCGTCTCTCTGTGATCATGTCATCATTTCAAGAGATGTCTGGTACTCGTGATGTATATCGTTCAAATTCAATCTCGGTTTACCGGAAAGCTTCGTAAAATGTCCAGTTCAATATACGTAATCCAAGTATTTTGATCATCCTAGTATTTTAAATTTTCAACATATCTTTAAAAAAGAAAAAAAATCAATAGTTTTATATACTTTTTTATTTTTTAGATAATAAATTTTATTGATAATAAAAAAATAAAGTCTTGTGTATTAACATCGGACACATAAAAAGTTCAATACATATTTAAACAAATGCATTTGTTTTTTCATTTAGTCAACAAAGTAGTAAAAATAAATAAAAAGTTTTTTTAAAAAAAAGCTCTTTCACTTGGTGGCTGAAATATTTAAATAATATAAGTCGTTGAAATCCTGGGCAAAGTGAGTGGAAAAAATCGAAAAATAGGTCGAAAAGTCGTTCAGGCTGAATAAGATAACACGAACCTTATGTAGATGCAATAATCCATATAGAGAAAATAGAAAAAATGACAAAGATAAAATAATAAAATATACAAGTTAGAAATAGAAATCTTGAAATGTAAAGATACAAAATGGAAAAAAGTAGTTTGAATATTTTACATCACACTTTTGACTACACACACGTGGTCTCATGAGAATTTTGAGACTTTGTTTTTGCATCAAAAGTATAATGTTACATGTCCAGTTTATAACTTTGACCCAATTCAATAGAAATAGTGAAACTATGAGTACACATATGTATATATTTATAATATGTAGTATAAAGTACAATAACATGTTATCTATCTATTTTTATTATTTAAGCAGGTATATATAATTTATACTGAATTTCATCGTTGTCTCATGCCTACATTACTAATGTCTTATTCTTCCATTACGACCAACTACTTTTTCAATGTTACCTATATTTTTTTATCACTTTTATTATACTTTTTTTTTTTTTTTCAACGGCTTTTTATTCTTTATTCTGTTCTTCTTTGGCACTTGTTCTTCTATTTTTCCTTCTTTCTCTTCATCTGTTTCTGCTCACAGTGTAATTAATGGTTGGTAACAGTAGCTTCATTTAATCATTTTATTAATTACGGAGGAAAAAGCTCACCAGTGCTACTAGATTGTAAATCATCATTTAACCGTGTGTTGTGTGCGAGCAACCGGGATGTGAAGCTACAAAATGAAAAATAAAATAATTCAAAATAGTTTTATATAAAGTAAAATAAAAAATATACTGTAAAATGCTTCATAGCAATAAGAATATAACTTTACTGATTTTTATTTTTTATTTTTTTTTTTGCTATATTCAAGTTTCTATTTGCAATTTTTCATACTTGTTGGATTATAGATATGTCTATATACAAACATACGATATTGCCACATTTTATACTATCGACAATATATAAAGCCACAAAATTGCCTCTTGCTCAGCATGCAGGATTACATAAGATTTATGCATTAAAAATATTTATTTTCAACATAAAAATATATAGGTATAAATTTATAACAGTTTGTACTTTAGAAAATTTAAAATTCAGTTGAAGATTATTATATATATTTTAACGGTTCAAGCATTTGTAGAATTGAATAGTATATATACTTTGGTGTAAATTATTCGCGTAAGTATATATATTCTTGGAAAGTAAATGGTGCGCTAAAGTTGTGGCCTAATATTGTAATTTTGATATGTGTAATAAAATATTTCGTGAATGAATGTAGAAAAAGCCATCAAACTTTCTACTGACATCATTTGACTGTCGTAGAGTCTTTTATGGAAAATATATTGGTGCTTGAAAATATATATATATTTTTTTCATAATATTAAGGGTTAGAAGTTAGAGGAGAAATACTGACAATACTATGGCGTCATGTGGACGCGAATTTTGTGGATAAAGGATGCTTTCAACGAAGTATTCTGTGACCCGTTGCAAACTACCAACTAGAGTTGGGAATTCGATTATTAGTTTTCTCCAGAGAAAACCTCGACTTTTGTTTGGTGGTATGAGGTTGAGGGAAAAAAAAAACTGTGTGACTATCATACCCTATTTTTGACAGATATATGACTATTATAAAATATTCCAAAAGAAATTTAAAATTTCAAATGAAAGAAAATGATGAAAAAAAAAAATTGATACTTCCGTAAAACAAATAATGAATTTTATCGATTTTTCAGAATTATTTATTATCCATCTGTCGAATAAACTATATGAAAATATTAAACTAGATATATTTTACTTTTTACGTTTGAATTATTTTATTTAAAAAAAAAACATCATACACATAAAATTTTATAGTAAAAAAGTGAAAAAAAATTTAAAAGTATAAGCAAACTTGTAAACTCAACCAGGCGACTGTGTAAGATGAACATATTATTTTACAAAAAAAAAAAAAAAAAAGAAAAAAAAAATCCATTATTCATTAATTTTTATTGATAATATGAGCCCTTTGTACCATGAGTGTATGTAACAAAGTTTTTTAACGTAGTAAATTTTTTAAGTACTAAAAATATCTATACATTATTTTTTAATGATCATAATATAGTAAAGCTTTTACAATTGCAAGGTAAAGTAATAGTATACTTTCAATATATTAACCTTTTTTGAAAATGCATAAAATTGACTTGTTGGCCAGTTGAGTGCCGCTGGTCTCATCCATCAATTTATACATGATAGCTATTTTTTATTTATTTATTTTTTTTATTTTTTTTCAATTTTACAATAAAGCTATACATATTGACTCTGGGGTATTCGATTAAAAAACAATTTGAAAGATATGATTTATCATCGACCCAAATTGAATCGCTAATCTAAGTTTGAGAAGTTTCAACGAGAAATTCAGTAAATTTATGGAAGCCAAGGGAAATAAATGTCACTCGGGGTATAAGGTCTTGCTTCGTATGTGTGTAGACGTAAGGCCTCTGCTATTTACTATTGGCTTTTTGTCTGGTCCAGTTTGCAATAAGCTCAAATAAAGTTTTCCAAAGTAACTTATCCCATTTCAGTCTCAAATAATATTCATACACATGCATATAAATTTTTTTTTTTGTCTTTTTTTTTAAATATTTCTTCAAGATCTCAAATTGATAATAATGACAAAATTAAATTAAAATTATAAAATTTAATTTTTTGTTTAATATAAAAGAGTAAAATTAGTTTTTTTTTTTTCCTTTTTTTTTCAAAATTGTATAAAAAAATGTAACTCGCCTGAAAGTTTAGTAAAAAAATAAGAGAAAAAAAAATATATATATATAATTTAACTAGCGGTAACGCGGTAAATAGAGCGTTTTTGAACGCCAAGGTAAAAGTAATTTTCAATGAAATGCAGCCTTCCGGCAGGAGAAAAGTTTTTCACGTTTGTAGGTAAATGCCAGGCCGAGTCAGCTTCTCTGTGAGTGTGCAAAGTGTTGCGAAAGGTCTCGAGAAAGCACGGTACTAAGGAAAACCCTGCTATGAGCTTAAAGCTGAAAATTCATTAATAGTCTTTCTCTCCCTCTTTCTACTCTCTTATAACAAAAAACAAAAATACTAAAAAAAAATTATTTATATACAATTTATGTTTAGTGCTTTTATTATTGCACTTTATGTATTAGTACTAATATCTAGAAAAAAAAATGAAGAACGGGTAACTTGCTACTAAAAATAATATCAAAAACGCAAGTGTGCATGCATACTCATGTAATTTATTTTTTGTAATTAATTTATCAAGGGTTATTCATGTTCTGCTGTGATTTACGTAAAAATCATAATAAATAAATAAATAATTAATAAGTAAAAACGACTCAAAATTAAGAGCATTTACACATGGAGGCTTTCGTTGATGAGCACGTTATTTGCTGAACCATGAAGAGTTTTATTTTTATCATTTTCCATTTACAAAAGTTAAATAAATAAATAAATAAATATCTCGCTTATCAACTTTTAAAATTTCTATGTGAAATTATTTTTTTAATTAAAAAAAAAATTTAATTTACATTTCTCAGTAATTTTTACGTTGCAAATTTAATTAGTATATCATAAATCTCGATATTTTTATTAAATACTCTGAAAAACAAGGACTGTTATTATTTATTTATTTTTTTTTCAATCTCTTATTATAAATATAACACTATAGCAAGTCGTTATAAAATTGTCAAATAAATAAAACTGAAAGAAATAATTTTTAGAAATTAAAAAAAAATAAAAAACGAGTCAACTCTCAAAGTATTTAAATATACTAATAATTAAAAAGCGACATTTAATTTTATTTATATATACATATAATTACAATGAAAACGAATGAAAAAAAAATTGATTGAATGAATTGATTTTGTTTGATCGATGGATGATGCTTGTAGTTAATTTTAATTATCAAATAATTGAATAAAATGGAATGTTGAATTAGTCAATTCATTGGACTCTTCGACACGAATGACATGATGCTTATATTCAATTAGGATATTAACGGTTTAAGCAAAAGCACTAGTATACCACTACTTTTACCATAGAGAGTATTCAGATGGCATTGGTATAGAAGATAACACGAGACGCTGTTATCGACGCTAAGTACCATGATTCGTACTAATGGTTGTTCTCAACGCCAAATTAAGGGGTTATGCTCAGTATTGAGTCAGACTCAATGAGACCATTGCAGTACAACCGTTAGCCTTATCGACATATGCGACAGGTCGAATAATTCGAAAAGTCAAGCTGATTCTATCACTTTTCTCTTACAATTACAACTATCTCTTTTTCATTCATTTCCTTCATCAAAATCTAACCTTCATTTATCACATTTTCCACTTTCATTATCGTTCTAAACTATATCATTACACTTATTCTTCTCTAACTACGTAGATACAAATAAATGGTCTATAAAAAATATACTTTTTTAGTATTAATAAAAATTTTACTCAAAGGTTGTAAATAAAAAAAGAGAAAGAAAAAAAAAAAACAATACAATGTTATAAAGCAAAATAAAATAAAAGCGTACATAACAAAAGAAAAGAAAAAAAAAAACTTTAGCTCATGCTTCAGTCAAGTACTTTCCATTTTGATGAGCACGAACATCAGTTGAAACAATGAAATTGTCACCTCACTTTTTACTTCCTACATGACGACCAGTCGTTGTAATCTCGGTTGACGTGATATTTTCAGGAAGAGATATAGAAAATTAGAAAAAGTAAAAGTTAAAAAAAAAAACATTAACAGGGTGGGAAATAAAAAAATGGTTGATAGAATAAAGTATCTTTTCGGGGGGTCGTCGTGGTTTGTAGCTACAGTTCAAACGAGTGGCTATATAATAAACAATAGTCTGCAAGCAAGCAATGATCAAGAGCTAAAACAAAAAAATAATATAAATAAATAAACTTTTATACAAAAATTATATACATAAGGCATTGTGAATAAAAATTCATGTTGAAGTTATAAAACAAGTGCATGATAAATAGGAAAAAAGTGTGAAAAAATATACACAAAAAATAGGTGTCCGAAAAATATACTATAGTTTTGAAAAAAAAAAAATTAAAATATATATATATATGAACCAGATATTTTCATGCAAAAATATAAAATAAAAAGAGTGCACAGACGGGAAGGCGTGAAAAATAAATACAAAAATTAGGCAAAAATAAAAATGTAAAAACAAAGAGAAAAAAATAAGAGAGGAGTTGAAGTGTACGCAATCGCAGCGAGTGACTCAATGTCCTGTCCAATTGTAGAGGAAGAGAAAAAGGATAGGAAAGTTTCCGGTACCTTCTTTCTGTGTGCAACCGGTCGGAAGTCTACCTCGCTGAAAAGAGGGTTAAAGTAGTTTTTTTTTTTTTTTCTTCTTTTTTGGGGATAGACAAGTATATATGTACACCAGATAGGGGAATACTAGTCCAAAGAGATGGCGAATTGCTCTGTCGCCTGTAATGCCTTGGGATTTTCAGTTGAATAGGCGTACATATATGTCTACTGTATAGTATTATATACATGCATTTTATGAATATATATATGAAAAAGCCACGCAATTACATATAACACTGTACACACGTTGAAGATATGGTATACGAGCATGTTGAATATACGTCTGTCGGCTTTGAAAGAGAATGAAACACATATTTCAGGATAAGCTGCTTGATAAAAAATGCTTTTAGTCATTTTATATTATTTTATTTTATATTTATTCATTTATTTATTTCTTTTATTGTATAATAGTATAATGCGTACACCTTATTCGTTTTTTGTTTTTTTAAATTCAAGTTATTATTACTATAAAAATTACATATATATATATATACTTAAATTATATTATCTTTTAATTCTATTGTAATTTTAATTTTATGTTTTTTAAAAGAATATTTTTCATTAGGCATTAAATTAAATAAATTTTTATCATTATATTAATATTTTTCATATTCTTATAATAACTCGTTTTTTTTTTTTATCAACAAAAAACTCAATTTTTAATTGAATAACTTGTTAAAAAATTTTTATTAAAGTATTTGATATTTAAAAAAAATTATATAAATTGATAAAAAAGTACATTTCAAAACTAAAATTTATTTATAATTAAATTATTATCATGTTATTATGATTATTATTTTTTTTATTTTTTTATTTTTTTAATAACCTTACCAGAGTTATAATTCTACAAAAAAATTTCTTGTCATAATAGTAAAATTTGTAATAGTATATTATACAATATTTAATGAGAATTATAAAATGCGTAAAGTATGATGATAAAAATTTTTTTTGAAGAATATTCTGTTTTTATATGAGCAGATTCCAGAAAAGGCTCTAATAACAAAAGTAAAATATAAAAATGAAAGAAAAAAAAAAAAAAAAACTGAATATGACGAAATAAATAAAAAATGTTTGATAGTGGTCTCATATGTGGTCTATAAAAATGACAATAATATTTAAAGAACTGTTGCAGATACTTTCATCTTGCCATTATGTTTATATTTTTTTTTTTCTTTTATAAATGTATGAAAAATTTACGAGTATAAATTTATCACAACGACTTATATTTTTACTGTCGATTCAAATACACAATTATTATTATTTTTAAAAACTTTTTATTACAATTGAAATTGTTTTCAATTAGAAAAAACAAAAAATTAATGTATCAATTTTTGAATTACAATGATTTTAAGAGTATGCAATAAAAATTGATAGGTTCACTTTGTCAGCAACTGTCATATATAAATAAATAAAATATAAAGAAAAAAGTAAAAGATATAAGACGAGTACCCATAGTAAAGTAGCACTTTCAACTGAGAATTGTAGGGTAAGAATAAGATGATCCTTTGGTGACAAGCTCAAAAAAAGACCACGTTTTTTATACATCATAAGGTAAACTTGTATTCCCACATGAATGTACACTTATATTCACAATAAGAATTATATAAAAAAATAGATACATGTATAGAGAATAAGAGATAGAATTATTGAGAAAGACGACAATATATTCTCTCAAATGTTAGCTGAAAGGGTTGGCTTGAGTACGTGAGTGTTCATGCATGCCCCGGAAATGTAAACGGGTTGTTCAATATTCCACTATATTTTTCATTCTATTTTAAACTAAAAACATAAAAATATTTGCCTCAAGCATTGATAGTTGCTTTTGTATTTTCTAGTAGTTTATTGGATATCGTATGTTGGGTCGGTTCTTCTTCACCTTGTTTATCTAACGCAAAAAAAATATATGCATAAAAATAATAAAAAAAAAACAATACATGCATACGTTTCAAAACAATAATAAACATTGAAAAATAAATACGTATATGACAATAAATATTTTTTAAATATATATTCCCAATTCATTCATTAATGAAATAATTTACAAGTTTTTATTTTGTTGATTCATTCATTTTTTTATTTTTCGTTTGTCCTCATTTCAAGTTGCATCTTACAGTGTTGCATTTTTTTGAATTTATGAGTTTATATATGTAACTTTGTCATACGTATAACCTCTACATTTGTAAGATAAATTGTATGAAAAAAAAACAAAAAAAAGCAAAAAGAAAAAAAAAGACAATCCTACAAATACATCACAAAAATTAATGTTGTGAATTTGAAATATGCTAAAATTGCCATGATCCTAAAAAAAATATAAATCATATAAATGTCTAAATTTAAAATTTATAAATTTTGAAGTTGTAGATGATTTTGATTGACATAAAAATTTATTTTTTTATTTATTTTTTTTACTCTTCGTATATTTGCAGACCATTATTGCTCGCGTGCTTGAAATAAACTATCAAAAAGTGGCATAAATTTAATTTTCTAGCTTATTTTTTCTGCAAACATAAGAAAACAAAAAATAAAAAATTATAAGATGAATTCAAATTAAAAAAGTAGCAACTTTTTTATCATTATTATTATGTTGAGTAATTGAATAATAAAAATAATAAAAAAATTATTATTATTTTATATTTTGTTCCACTATAAAAGATACGAATAGGAAATTATCAATTAGCAGTGTGTAGTAATGACCATGATCGACGAGGGCAACCCTCAAGTGGCCAAAGTGCCACCGGACATGGCTACTTATCACGACCCCAAAATAAATTACAATCAACACCCTATTCTTCAACTACCTCATCCTTCAATGGATATCTCCATTGTCATAGATATTAAAGCGTCCATAACAACTAACATTTTAACATTGAAAAAAATATAATATAAAAATGAAAAAAAAACAAAAAACAGTATCTACTCTTGAATGCCAGTACAATAGAATTCTTGCAAACGATTGTTTTATTACACTCACTTGACTTTTCACCATCTTGTTGCCACCCTAATACATTTCTCCCTCGGCATGAAATCGACGGTTTCTTTGTCTTCCTCAATTTTTGTTTTATTTTTTATTTATTTTTTTTTTTATCTTGCCTTTTTTTCTCACTTTATCTCTGTTCACAACTCAACATCCGTACTGTTGAAACGAGTCGTAGATTTGGCTTCGTGTTGGCAACTGTTTCAAGCACTTAACTGACTGGTGAAAAAGTTTTGGTATACTACTGTGTCCTACGTGAATTCAATGGCCAATAGTGAGAATACGAGTTGACTACAGATTGAGTTATTTTTTTTTATTTTACTTCTTTCCACTTACAATCATTGTTTTTCTATACATGACAAATAACTAAAATAAATAAATAAAATCAAATTAAAATAATTGAGATATTTTTTTGCAAAATATCTTTAATTTAATAGCTTAGAAATTCTTGAGTTAAAAGTTGAACAAATTTGTAGTCACTTTGGACAATAGTTCCACTACTGTAAGTAGGTGTGGCTCGACGCCCATATTTTAAGTCAAACACAGAAAAGCGTCTAGAACAAGTAGTAGTCAAGTTACTTGACATATCCCAGCCTCTCGCTATTATCAAACACCACGTCTTCTCATTATAATCATAAACTGTTTTTTAAAAAAACCACAAGCATAAAGAAAAAAAAAATTATTCTCTTCACAATTTCATATTAAAATTTTGTTTTTATTTTGAATTTTTTTAATATAATTGTTTTTATATCTTGTGGTAATTTTACCTGGAATTATTAAAAATCATTTCTGAGAATTTTGTTCGGTATATTGTTTCAGACAATATTCCATATTGCGTTCTGACAATTTTCTAGATGATAATAATAATTCCTCGGAAGTAATATAATTTTCCATGATGTATATTATTGTTGGAAATATATGTAAAAATATTGTTTATGATTCATGAAATGAATATTCAAGCAATCAACATTTCAGATCGATATAATTTTTAAACATTTCCCATGGTTTCAAAATTCCCTATGCAATTTTACATTCTTCATTTACTTGTTCATCTCACTAGAGAATTCATTTTACCTCTGTAAACAAGATTGGATTTCTTGAATATCACACAGTTCTACCACAGTCACACAAATGTAATTCTAATGTCAAAATCAAAAATCATTTGCAGTATAATTACCTCGAACTTGAATGTACAAATTGAGCTGTAAATGAAAGCTACAAAGTTATAAACTAATTGCAAACGTGTATATGTTAATCGAATCAAAGTTAATAAAAAGTTAATGAATAATTATTATGATATTCCAACTGAAGATCTGGAGTTATTATATATAGATAAATTGAGACATTGATGATATAGTTTTATAAAAAGGTTTATTACTTTATGCATAAGTAAATATTCTAGACTTTAGTTGAAATATCGTAGTTTTCTAAGTAGTGTGTAGCACTAGAAAATAGAGGCAACTGTAACCGATAATTAAATTGAAAACTGTCGCATCAACGCAACTACATATAAATGTCTTGCCAAGAACAACCGGTACATCTCACCAGCTAGACCAGTACTGGTCTCATCAAAACTTGAGATTGCTTTTCGCCGCATAATTTTCAAACTTTAAAGTAATCGAGGCGTTGGTCGTTTAGGCGTCCAGTAAGAAGTTAAAATGTATTATAAGATATTACACGTATTTTACATTGTTTATAATACAATCCATATATTTTCTCATTTTACAAAATAATTATATAAATAAAAAAAAATAATAAAACGTCAATTTAACATTTAAATTGTAAATACAAAATAACAATGTTCATTTAAAAAAATAATTAAAATTTTTCTGTTCAAAATGAAGTGAAAAATTTATTATTTAAATTTATAATTATCATTTTTTTTCATTCTTCTATAAAAATTACAATTTAATATTATTGAAGTAGAAAAAAATGGATAATTAAAAATAGAAAGATGAAAAGATTTAGGTTAAAAAAATTTTTACCCAAGTTGCATATTGTTGGCATTCAGAATCAAGAAAGAAATATTATTTTCAAAGAAATCAGAATAAAATATGAAAAAAAAAAAAAATTATACTGTAGGAAAGTTATGCATTCAGACAATACTGAGTAATGAGGCTAGTATGAAAAGGTCAGTAGATATATATTTTGATGCACATATACAATACACATGTACATTAGCTGTTGTTTTGCTGGTCCTGATTCGTTGGCAGTGAGCTTTTTTTTATTTACATTTTATGTTGTAGTAAAAAAAAAATGAATAGAAAGTGTAAAGGCAAGTTCCAAAGAAAATGCATTAATCACTTTTCAAGTAAAACTAGTGACCAAAAAAAACCTGCACTTATGTATGTGTTTTGAATTTAAAAAATTTCGATGACATAATTTTCTTTCGATTAATTATCCAAAACAAGCCATGATTAACATGAAAATTGCTTTACTCTAAATACGGTTTTTATGTTATTTGATGAACATCAATAATCCTCTCAAATTAATCGATTTTTTTTTTTTTTTATTCATCTTATTTTAAAGTTTAACAATTATCAATTAAGCCAACTGTAAATACAATGAACAGACATTCCATTCAGACAATAAATGAAAAAACTTTACAATTTTTTTTTTATATTTACTAATTCTATTAAAAGACCAATGTCTTGGAAAACAATCAACATATTATTTGCCGGTATGAATGATTTTTAAACGATCGAACTTTAAAATAAAATAAGCTTAGAATTGTAAAGAGTTAACGTCGAGTCATTTGCTTACAAAAACTTTTAAAAGACTAGAAACAAAAAAAAATAAAAAATAAATAACGTGTTACCGGTTCAAGTCAGTTTTGCTGTCCGGGAGTGACTTCCTGTGTAAGATAACAAGGTTATATCCCTGAGGCCTGATGATGCTATATATCACATCTTGGCACTAGCTGTAACGTTCTACTACCGCTTTGCTGTATATATATCTATATATATCTACTATGTATACAATGTGTCCCTAGCGTCCATCTCCAAGCAGCCCTCACTCTCCGGATCGTCGAGGTCACCGGTGCAACTACCGTAACACCCGATGAACACTCCACCCTTTGTGCAGATGGGATGCATAAATGAGACCAGTTTTCTCTGTCTCGAAAATATATATATATATTTACTATTTTCTTTCACCATCCATCGTGCTGACCCTTCTATTTCTCCACTTCATTTTCTGTCTCACTTATTCTTACCTATACAATAACCTCATCCTCATTTGCCTTTTTGCGGTTGCGCTTTTATCACAACTACCATCTGGTATTATCTGTCTGGAAAATCCGATCAGAGAAATTGCACTCTTCAACCTCTAAATAATAGCAAAATATATACCAGACATCTTACCATGAAAAATCTTTTAATTGTTCGTCAAGTTAAATATTGATATGGTCGAATGTGTCATGACATGGATGGGTGCTTGTTGGATAATCATAAGAATATAATACTGTCAAGGTCCAGGACCTTTGAAAGTTACTGTTCTATATAGATTTGCGTTGTCATGATTCTGCAATTAAATTTAAATATATTTTTCGAAAGCTTATTATCCAAAATTTAATGTGTTTGTATTCAGTGATTTGTTATTAACCTATATTTATTTTTTTTCGTCCTCGATATTTTAATGAAGTTAATTTGAATTACTTGTTTCTAAAAAAATTAAAAAGTTATGTAAAAAGATGCTCTTGCAAACACATGCAGGTATATTTTTGTGCGGACGTTCTCTCACACGTTTCTTGTTTGACGAAGCAAAACTGCAATGGCATAAAGTATCGCTATACTGCAATTTACAATCTTAGCAGAATTCCGGATAAGGCGCTTATCGTTGAGTGAGCAAAGGAGTGCCTCAGGGTACACGTCTAGCTCTTTTTCCATCAATCTAGCTTCATGACGACGTTCGTATAAATAAACGCATCTCAACTGGTACGAATGTTTTGAATTTATTTTCCCAATTCCGAGTGAGAGCTTTTTTTTATTTTTTGTTGCAAACATTTTATTATGCTAAACTTGGATTGTATCGATTTATCAAAAATGATATTTTCTTTTTTTATCAAGCGTAAATCAAATTAGATATTCTGGTAATCGATAGTTGATGTAATTGCCACATTTTTTAACATTTTTTATATACAAGTATTGATGAGTAAAACAATCGATTTTTTATTTCCCGAAGAATTCTACTTCAAGTTTTTTAAATTCCGTTTGTTCAATGTTACGGAAAAAAACGATTTTCGTTTTTTACTCTCTGTTGGACCATCTAGAACAAAAAAAAATATATAAAAAGAAAAAAAAAGGTTTAAGAGAAAAAAAAAAGAATCATTCGTGACGTTTTGTAATAAATCATTCTGATTTGAAATCAGGGAGCTTTTTTTTTTCATGTTTTTGTTATCCAAAAATGTCAGACACGTTGTTATATTTGTCACTAAGTATTAGCTCGAGCTATTGTAAAGATAGAATTTAAGAATTTAAGAAATGAAATTTTAAAAAATTGGCTCAAGTCATAAACACAAGTTTATCGCTAGTAAAAAATATATATTGCGCATTGATATACGTACTTTGGGTTTTTCTAAAGAAAAAATGACGATTGTTTGATATCTTATTTACACGATTGGCAATTTAAATCAAATATACAATTAAATTTATTAGTTGAGCAGAGAATGTAATTGCAAGTAATGGCTGCGTAGTTGGAAAGCTTAAAATGTGATTGAATGACTGAAATATTGACTGTCTATTGTCCCATAAAAGTAATAACTTCAGCTACATAATTGATAACTTATAAAACTATTCGATAATCAACAACTCTCATGACAAATTATTTCATTTTATTTTTTTTTGCTTTATTTAATTTTTTATACTTCCTAAAAGTTAGTTTCAATTATTTGATCTTCATGAAATATTGTTAAAATAAAAGTATATTTGATTTGAGTATGACTAATAATATATAATACATTTCTTTTGATGAAACCAAACTATAATGAACTTTGAAAAACTTTAAGTATAAAAAACTGAGATAACTTTTAAAAAGTTAGATATTAATCGTTTCTGAAGTTTTTATTTTGCTAGTTAAAATTTAGTTATGAACTTTTATGCTATTTTTCTGTGCGTAAAACAGATTTTAAAATTAAATTTTACATCATAAAAAAATTTTTTTAAATTAAATTAAAAAAATTAAATGATTCAAGTTTCATTTACATCGATATACAAACAAAAAAAAAAAATAATTTAAAAAAACAGAACAAATTAAATGAAACAAATTTCTCAATTACTCTTAACCCTCAAAACGATTATTTACATGAAATTCTGGTTTCTCTATTTCTTAATGGATGGACTTTTAAAGTTTATGTTTAATTATATGTTGAACAAAGTTAAGAAAACCTTGTCAATTAGCAGTAAGCCTTTGAATCGAAATGAACGATTATAAAAATATATTGCCTACATGTATACAAGCTTGTGAAAGTTGAGTTGAATTTGGCAAACTTGAAGAGAACCAACAACTTCTGATCAAATGCAAGTGCACGTCCGTTAATTCCGTTGTCTGAGAATTGGTGAAGGATGTACATGCTTGGCATTGCCATATTTTTTCTACGTATTAATTTCAAGTGTAAATGCACTCATACATATATAACAATAACTGACTTTTTATTTGTTTGAAAAAATACAAAACAACATTAAAAGTTTAAAACTTTAGTAAAACGAATAAACGATAGAAATAATAAACGAACAATAAAAGCTAGTAATAATATGAGCAAAGCATATAGTGAATATAAATTTATATAGCTGGAAGGGGTATGTGGGGTTACTGAAAAAGGTCGACGGATGAAAAGTGTTTGCCACGTATAGGCGGCTCAAAACATAATTTTTCTTATACTTTCGTTCGTTGGTAGTGCACGCGTTGGTCACGTCATGAAAACGTTTCACTGTGCACTACCGTAAGTGAGAGATCATCCCGACATTTTTCATACTAAGCTTTTTTACTCCTTCCAGGCATATCTCTACATTTTCTACCACATTCTCATCATACTTTTTTTTTTTTTTTTATTCTATTCACAAGCTGCATTTTTCTCATCATATAAAGCTTTTACTCTTTCTAACATTACTTTTCTCACTTTATTTTATTTTTATTTTTTCTGTGGGTTAGAGCTTTTACTAAAGATCAAAATTGGCTGAAAAAAAATTAGTTTTGGTTAACCTGCTGGTCTGGGAAACCAGTGAGACGTGTTGTGAATTTTGTCAACGTATTTTATACTTTATCTCTTTTGATTATATAATTTTCATTTTATTTTTTTTAAACTTTTTTGCTGTATATTTATTCCACGATATCTTTGAAAAGTTTTCAAAATTCTTTGAAGTTTAAGAATAATAATGTTCGTCTGACTTTACACTGAGTCGTACTACTAGTCTTCTGTACAACGGCTGCCATCGTTTTATTCAAAATTGACCAAGATTGTATAATTAAAGTCAATCTTCTGTACCTTTTTCTTCTACAAAGATACGTATGTTTTAAATAATATTCCAAAAAAGACAGGGTTGTTTCTAATCTTCTCAAATAATTAAATATATTCTTCATAATAATTATCTTCTCTTAGCCAGCTCCAAAATTATTAAGCTTTTTTTTTTTTTTTTTAAATTATAAATTACAAGTACTGCCACCCTTCATTAATATACCTCGATTCTTATAATTATGGAAAAATAATAATCACAAACTTTATTCAAAAGTACTCTCATTAAGATACAAAGATGATGATAAAGATTGAAATTATGTCACATAATAAATACTTATACATTTCAACGTTCGAAACAATATCGTTGATGAATGAGATGTTCTTCACTGACACATTATGCTCTTCTCCAATTTCAGAAACAAGATACGAAAATTTATACTAGGATTAATGGTTTTAGTTATGAAGAATGAGGGTAGAGATTATAATCGTGAACTCTAAAATAAAAAAAAAAAGAATATTAAATTTACTTATAGCAATACTGATGAAGAAAAGATTTTATTTATAAGAAGAAAAAAAAAAAATATGTACATCAAAAATAATTTTAAATGACGTAGAGTGATATTCATAAAAATTGGATGTGAGATGTATGAGTCATGTCGATTTGACAGATGCTAGCTTCGACTTTTTTACACTACAAAAAACAAGTACCATCAAATATATAGTTTCGATGTTGGTTATACTTTCGAACCACGTAGCTAAAGAAAATTAAGAACAATCAAGCGTTGATGTGTGATATACGAGGCAGAAAATGAGTATACATTGAACGACTGGGCAGGTGGGAACGAATAAAACGGGAAAAAAAATGAAATAAACAACAACAATGGCACGAAAAAAGAAAAAAAATTAAACACAAAAAACCTTTTTTCTTCATGTCCTCTTATTGTATACCACTAGAGCCCCTTTACTCATAAGTCTTCCTCGCCTGATCATTCTATTCGCGTGCCAGCGGTAAATCTCCATCAACAATTGTCTCTCTGGTATAGTTTTCGAAAGGTCTACAAAGAATTACTATGAAAACCCCTCCAAAAAAAAAAACAAAAAAGAAAGAAACACGATCCCAAGAAAAATCTTTTGATTTATAATTTTATCTTATTTTTTTTTTTTATTTTTTCACACCCCAATTGTGTACACGATGAATTTGTCAGTTTGAATCAAATCGAATCATGAAATATTGAAACAGAAAAAAAAAGAAAAGAAAATTACAGATTATTTTAATGGATATATGTCCTCGACTAAAAATACCATTGTTGACATTGGCAATAATAAAAAATAAGAAGCTAACTGCTGAGTCAATTTACAAGATTGGTCATCGTGTGGTAGCCACTCCAGTTAGACCCACAGAGTCTTGTCCTAGTCTCAAGAGCCCACTTGAACTCCCATCGTCTTCTCACCATTATACAAAAAGTTTTTATTTTTTACAACTCGCTGTGTGGAACCAACGAGTGTTCATGCAGTGTTGTACAAACACAAACATAACGTGCCATCTTTTATGTTTTTTTTTTTTTGGAGCATTCGTGCGAGTGACATTACGAGAGTCTTCTGTCTTGAACCTGAAAATTTTCTTAAACCTTATGTTTTTTTTTTTTTCTTCAAACAGCATAAAACTTTTATGGCTCGTATATATATTTTTGAAATAATGGCACATATATATATATATATTTTTTCCTCACAATTTTACTGCCGAAAAAAATATCTTGGAAACGTAGATCTACGTGCTTCCCAGTTGTATCAGCGGGATTTAAAAAAGCTCGATGGGATATCATTTTTTTTTTCTTTTTTTGGATCCTTTATATGTTCTGGTATATATCGCAGTGGCTTCACGATAAGAGACTGCTTAGAAGTGGCCTGAGTTATCGGGCAATATTGAATTTCAAGTAGGCAGTAATATCACGTCCAATGCTTAACAAGCCATGTGCATGTCTGTACAAAAATTTGCAGTACTTATTACCTATAATAATCCTTATCATAATGCCTTTTTTTCTTTCTCTAATTCAACGTTTCATGTTGTACTTGATAATCTGATAATATCAGTGAAATATACCCTTCGTTATCGTTTGTGCTGAGTGACTTCACGAAGCACTTCCCCTAACAAGAAAAAAAAAGAAAAAATTTGTTTTTCTTTATTTATTTTTACTTTGTATATATAATTCATTATTTATTTCCTTATTTTCGTCATCATTGTTACCAGAAAAAATATTCTTAACAACACACAACCAGTCTGAGATTTTTGCTATACATGCAGCTTTTACACACGTAAAAAAAAAAATCAACTTTAACGGAAATTCATTCCCTCAAAATCACCAAGGGTGAATTTATTCAGAGGGTAGTTTTGGATTATAGAAAATGTATTTCCCCACACGTTGATTTAATTTCACGTTACATCGTAAAACTATGAATTTTATATTTTTTTTTCCATCTCAATAGAAATCAATAGAAAAAAAAAAACAATAAATAATAATTATAACTTTCAAAACATTCTATTAATCGGATGTATTGTTTAACTAGTGGTAGAAAATACTTGATTGACTTTTTTGTTTTTTCATGTCCAAACCAATCAATAAAGTTAAAAATAAAATATAAAAACAAAAAAAAAATTCAAGATAAACAGGTTTAATTATATCAAACTGCTATAAGTTCCAAGAATCGATTAAAACCCAAGCAATACAAGTGTGTATAGTGTGGTTGTCGATAACACAATGTTGCTTGTTTTAAGCAACGTTCATTAATCAATCAGTCTTAGGCATCCTCAATTCTGTTCCATTAGCCTTTTCTCTCCATACTCTCACAGCAAAATATATATTGTATTTCCAAGAAAAACACCTACACAAACTTTGATATACGTATACTGTAAAATATAAAAATAACAAACACTTATACTTGATTGTTAGTCATTATAAAAATTTCTATGACTTTTTTTTTTGTATTTAGTATATGTATACTAACAAATATATGTACGACTTCTTTATAATTCACAGCGTGTATGTACTGTGATGGCTAGACCTCTGATTTTAATTAGAAACCCCGTACAGTATAATTGCGGTTAGGCTGACGTGGCGTGAATCTATGGTTTAGTATTAGTATATATACACCTCTAAATTTTATTACTGTACATTTCATGTGCTTATACCCTTAGCACTTTGAATGTCGCTTTTAAATATATCCACTTGTTTTACAATGCTTCGTGATTTTCTAAAAAACATTAGCCTCATTTTGTGTGTGCATTTAGTCTTTTGAGTAATCAAGTTGCAAAATTTCATTTCCAAGATTATATATTTATTTTTTTCTCCACTGTTTTATCAAAAGAAATAGAAAATTTATGCATTGATAAATATTATTAATGTATGCACAATTTAATTATGATTACTGTGCTGTAATTATTAATAAAAAATAAGAGACAGTGGTATAAAGTATTGTTTTAATCCCATAATAACAGTCGTTGATATTTTATACAATGTAAAATGTTCATAATAAAGACGGATGTCATAAATAAGGATTGTTGAATTCACAGCGTAGTGATAACAAAGATAAGACAGTCGAGAAATATGAGTATGCAATGAGGGATGCTTCAGAGGACACAAAAGTGAGCAATGTCGTGTGTTTGTAATTTCACATCTTGAAACACATCAATGTCGTAAAAAGAAAAATAAAAGCAAAAAAAAAAAAAATTCATCTTGCAACTGTCATACTGTTACTATCGTGAATTCAATTTATATTTATTTAATTTGTTTCTTTTTTTTTTTATTTATAATTTTTATGAGTCATTTGTATCATGGCTGAAAGACATTTTTATCTCATGATATCATCTATGTTATTTTATCTTATAACCTTTCGAAAAATTTCCGTAGCCGTTTATCTTGGACACAGTTTAGATGGGGACACTTAAATGTGTCCTGGATAAAATAAAAAAAATAACAGAAAAAAAAATGAGAAAGATAAAATAGAAAAAGCTAAATGTGTTGGTGTGTTGTTTGTTTACATGTGTGAGCTTTCAGCTTTACCAAATGTGTCCTATTTTTGTCTGACGCAAATTCACCTCAGTCTGGCATGGCTCTAGATAAATAACATGGCTCTTTGCCTACCCAAGAGACAGGCCATTTGAAAAACTAGAATAACAAATAGAGAGAAAAATTTTATTATTATTTATTTGTTTATTTATGACAGTTTGTCACGTAGTTATAATGAATAAATTTAAAAAAAAAAGTTATTGATTTAATTATCAGAATAACAAATATGAAATTTATAAAATTTTAAAATTTAAATATTTCGTGATAAATCAAGATGAGTGAAAAATTGTGACGATAATTAATAATTTTTTTTATAATCAACACAAAGTATAATATTATCGACAGAGCTTTTTAATTTATTTATTTTTTTTTTGTAACATAGGTGATATGCTTGAGTTAAATTTTGACTTTATCTTTGTCGTTCATGGACACCCGGAACTTCTATTCATTTAGAGTTTACATAAGATATAGAATTTACGAGCTGGTTCATACGAGAATATAATTTCCAAGTATTATCCAGGGAGTATCCTTTATCCTTCATATGTATAGTTGGCGTTCTATTTTTTTTTCACACACATTGCATTATACATTGTAAAAGGGCAAATATGCATACCTGAAAAGAAAATATTGAATAGCCTTTGATCAAGTCTAGCTTTCATCTTTTATGAATTAAAAAAGCAAAACACAAAAAAACTAAAAAAAATACATGTTTGTTATTTTTAATTATAGAAAAATATTAATGAGAATTTTTAATAATTATTTACTATTATTATACGATAATAGATTCATAGAATAATTTATAAAATGTATTAAATTTATAATTGTTTTATAAAATTTAATAATTCATAGAAATTTAAAGCCTTAAAAATTTTCTCAAGTTATATTTAAGAGGTACTCAAAAGAAACTTACTACACACATTGTGCCATTTAATTTTGAGGTAGAAAATTAGTTAGACTCATCTGGCAAATTGCCAATATCTAAATTTACCTTTTGTTAGTTTATTTTTGTTTTTTTTTTTTTTTTTATCATTTCAATTCATAAAATATATTTTGGTGCTTGTTCAAAAATAAACAATAGTATAAATAATAATAATAATCATCATTGTTACCATTTTTTTTTTGTTGTTAATTAAACATGTAAAGTTTAACTAAAAAAAAACAATGAAATTCAGTATGCTGTATATTTTGTTTTATTATTATTTTTCATCGATATTTCAATGTACGATATTTTAAGCATTGTTTATAAATATTAAAATATATAAAACTTTATATTTGCATATAAAAATAGAATGTAAATTTTAAATTAATTCTCAATGTGTTGGAAAATATATTGAGCAGAATAAGCAAATAAATATTTTTGCTTCGACCTATATTTTCATTTCATTAATATATGGATAAATATATATAAAATTGTATATTATTTATAATTAATTTATCATATTGAGATTATTGAAGTGACATTTATTAGAAGTACATAATCAAAATTATTTTTACTTGTAAATTATTTCCAAGATAAACTCAATTTTACATCAAGCTTGACTATCTTGTTACCAATTACCTAGTAACATTATGGAATAAGTGGTGGTTATACTATTTCGTTTACAGTTACACCTTACATCACACTGAAATTGTCTTGTATCAGGTTACGATATAGACCTTACAAGTTAATATCAAGCCTCGTTCTGGTATACTAATTGTTCAAGATATATTGCACTTAACTACATGACACAAACGACCAAGTATTTGGAAATTCAAGAATTACATGGTCATTTACTATTACCCATTATTAACAATATACAATATTACTTGACTTATTTTTTTATTTTTTATCAATTTACTTTTATCCTTTTTATAAATATTTTTTTTTTCTTCCTTAACTTATAACTCTGTCATTTAATAATAGTACAAGTTTTTTATAACTTCAAAGTTCGCCATCAATCTTCGTCGATTCAAAATACTTCTATATATATGAAGACTAAGTTTCAAGTCAAATTTAATATTCAAAAGTTTATGTGAAAATGTTTCTTTTCATAGTAAGTTTAAAACCAAAACATTCGCAATGAAAAAATAAAAGCACAGAGAGAGTATTTTCGTAAAACTTTTAGAAATGAATGATTTTTTTAAATTAAATTATTAATAGTAATTTTAAAAATTAAATTATTAATTACTTTTTCAAAAATAAGGTGTTATATGTGTTAAGATTGGAAGTTTGCAAATTATAAATAACTATCAAGTATTGTTAGGTAATAGAAAGTCTATTGCCCTGTGTAAGATCATCGTAACTTCAGGCGTCTCAAAATTATCTTGTCAAGGAGTTTATGCTATCTCTCTCTTATATACTTGTACATGTGGTATATCGTATAAATATCTATGTTTTTCAACACATTTATATACATTGCTACTGGCGTTGTGTAGTAAGACTCTTCAACATATAATTGGACACTTATCCTATACCGACTATGAAACGAACGAGCCACACGAACCCTTTTTTACCCCATTGTGTTTTACTTTTACATTTTCTTATTATTTTTTTTCACCTACTTTTTTTTTTTGGTAAAACTTGATTTCTTCTTATATTTTTTACATACAATATATCGTGTTTCACCTATCAAAATTTATCGAAACAAATTTTTTTTCTTTATGATATGATAATAATTCTTGACAGGTATATTTATTGAAATTCTATAATAATTTTTTATATTTTATCCCATTTTATTGTACATCAATTCATTGTAATATTATTCATATCCGTAAAAAATTCGGACTCATACACAAATTGGAGATACATACATATGAAATAATATTTAAAATAAAAAAAAATCTATACAAAGAATGCAATTTTCGAATATAGAATTTTTATTTGTTGGTATTATTTTTTTTACTGTACAATTTTCCATTGTATTTTCTATTCATTTGGTGAGTCGATTTTCCGGAGGGTATCAAGCTAGTTCATAGTCCATTGTCATATCGTAAAGCGGCCTTGGGGATATATAGTTGACCCCAGAAAACCTCAGGCAAGGTTCCATCTTAGTAAGAGGAAAAAATGATAAAAAAAAAAGCAAACAAAAAAAATAAGAGTCAATTCTCAGAATAAAATAAAAGAAATATGAAGTAAAAGAAAAGAAAAAAACAAAACTAAGTCAAAAGAATATTTTCTGCTGTTTTTTATTTATTCCTTTTTTTTTTCTTCTTCTGCATACTATTGTATTTTTTGTTTCTTTTGAGTTTTTTTTCTTTATTTTTACTGTTGCTCTATATTTTTTTGCAAATAGATTTTCTTTTTTGCAGACATAATTTTTTTAAATAGTTACTCGATATGTGCTCTTGATTATTCATAAATAAGAGTCATATGTCAGAAAAAAATAGAAAAAAAAACAATATAAAAACAGTAGTAATAACAAAATAAAACAATTAATAGTATTTAATGTTTGTTAAATATTTATTTACTTGGAAAACATTTCAACTTTGATGAAAAATATTTAAAGGACTACTAGTAAAATTAAATTAAAACAATAATGATATTTATCATCTGCCTGTTTTTTTTGTTTATGACTGGTATTTTTTATGGCCCATTTATTTTTTTTCAAAAACAACTAACATTTTATATATCACTATTTTTTATACTATAAAAAAGATATATAAAAAATTGTAGAATCTTTCAATGGTCAAATGGGAATTTAACTTGGACAAAATACCGCTGTGGCTTTTTTGAGAGTATGTCATGAAACTTTTGTACAAAACTAACATTACAGGAGGTAGTCAAGACTGAGTATATCCTGTCATTCTAAAACGCGTATATATATAAATGTTCACAAAGTACACTTGTGTCTACAAAAGTATCTGGACAATTTATCTTCTTCGTGAATCGCTTTTTTTTTTTTTTGCCATAGCCTAGACAATGGAGTATGCTTCGTTCTTGAGAAACTCGAAATTCTCAAGAAACTTTTACGTCAGTCTTGAAAGATGGAAAATAAATAAATATAAAAAGAAAAAAAAAAAAGTTTATAGTAAATAAAGTGTCAATTGGAAAGGGCAAAAACATTTAACTATTTTCTAAAAAAATATATATACAAATAATATATATTTTTTTAAATCACAATAGTTATCAGAAAATTTGGATGAATAGCATCGTCACCGTGTCTCGAAAACTTGAAAAAATTCACTATTCAGTTTTTTTTTTTTTTCAAACTTTGTTTAAATAGAAAAAAAAAAAAACAATAAAAACAAATGTTATAAAATTTTAAACTACTTTTTAAAAAAGTAAACTTAATAAATTTTACCACTTAAAATTCTCTTTTATCCAACTTTATATTTTTAAAATTCTTTTAAAAACTTGAATTTTTAATTTTTTTACATTTTAATATTATTACATTGAAAAAATGTCTCTATTTAATGATTTTTTTTCATAACTACAATTTTATTTTGATTGAGCACATATATTATATATCGTTTCGACTTCATCGTGCGAAAAGTAAAATATAATTTTTTATTTAAGACATTTTATAAAAAATTCATTGCAAGCCAAAAAAAAAAAAAATGAAAAGATAAAATTCAAAATAAAAAAAAAATTACCAAGACTTGTATCTCGATAAGTAAAATGAATAGATTAAAAAAAAAAAAAAATGAAAAAAAAATAGGATATCCTGGCGTGTGTCGACCAAAACGTTGGCTCTATTTCTGCAGCAAGTCAAGTGTGATTCAAGTCTCAAATATCCTCGTTTGACTATCTTCTCGAGAAAGATAGTTCAGTAATGCCAGTCTTTTCATATTCTTTTTTTAAAATATTTTTTTCAATTTTTTATATACACTCTATTGTAGGTACTTTACGCTTGACATAGAAATCTACGTGTTTCCTCAGTCACCTGACTCTATAGTGTGTATTTCTAAAGATATATGCACTGAAGATAGCAAGCTTCCTTTTGCTAGCTAATCATAAGGCATGTATGTATATTTTAAAATGATATCATATGTATATATGTGTCCGACGTGCTTAGATAAGCCATGAAAATTCATATAAAAAGCTTTTAAATTCACAATAAATCAAACGATAAAAATATTATGACAATTCTATTATAATATCTTATTTTAAAACTGCAGGAGGATTATGTATATAAGTTTTATAAATAAATAAATAAATAAATAAAATAAATAAAGTAAAAAACATACCGTAAAATGTATTTACACGGTGGATATAGAAACCAATAGTTTATCTGCAAGAAAAACTTTGTAGACAAATACAATGCATTTGGACAAAACATTACCGGTGGCTAGATTATTTAGAAGATCCTTACTGTAAATGGCCTCAGCATATAAAATCGAAAATAGAGCAGGATGCGAATGTTGGGTTAACGACTAACGCCGGTTGACAGTTTGCAACCTTGAATTTAAACACCAATATCGCTTTTACCATTTTCATTATTTTTACGATTCACTATCATTATTATTTTCGTTTTTTTTTTCTGTTGATAAAATCATGAAAATAAATAAATTGATTGATTTATTTAATTTTTTTTCATGAAAGGACACGTGAAATGTTTTATATCAGTAAAATTGCACAAATATATAATTTAAATTGATAAAAAATATTTTTTTGCTAGTATAATCGTTTAATTGAAAATTTATCAGTAAATAACCAGCAGAGGCATTTAGCAATGAAAAAAAAATTGAATAATTTACAATTTTTATAATTTTATTTTTTTGTTGAATGACGAGATTGTAAAATATTTTTAAAAAAGTTTACATACGAGTGATAGTTTTTGAATGTTATTCAATTATTTTGGAATAATAAAAAAAAAAATACAATACTGCAATGAGTAGATAAGTATTTTAAATATTTATTACAAAAAAAAAAAAAAAAGGGTGAAACGTAATGCCATCGTTTATTTATTTTGTTATAAAAAATTATTGCGTATACAAGTAAAATTAAATTTTTTTTAATTCTGAAAGTATGAATTTCCCAATTAATTATATACATTACAGATTGGTATAGAATAATTTGTAGTTTATTTATTGAAAATACGTCTTGTTCAGTACATATTCAAGTTACTAGTCGAGAGTAAAATTGACAAAGTTAAAATCTGGCATCATTCCCATTCCAACAACTCACTTGCATTTGGTACTCTTGTTTCGACTTGTTGTTAATCAAAATTTGTAATTTACCACAATATACAAACCGAACTATGTCGAGATAATGGGATTGCATGACCTCCTTAACTCTGAAGCTTGAATTTTTTGGAATAATGCCAAGATACTTACAAAATAACAACAAATACATTTTATTGATCATCAAATATTTTTTAATGCAAATTTTCATAATAAAAATCTATTGTCAAAATTCATCAATTTAATTATTTACATATACATCAAATTTTATTATCATTATTACAATTATTATATGAAGCATTGAGATGTTTTACTATGATGAAATTAAATCCGAAAAAAAAGATTCACAATTTGTCGTAGATCTTAGTAATAAAAGCTGAAATTGTGACCGTTTCGAAACTGTCTTTTAAACCAGTAAGAAACCGTAATTTATTTATCAAAATTTGCTGAAAGTCTGAAGGCTTGTCACTTCAGCAATTCATCAGCTGTCTCCGTGATGGCTCAAAGTAATCTCTGTTGAATTTTTCAAGTCATTTAAATATTTCATTGAGTCGACATATTATAGTTTTTATAGTACGTATAACAATTTCTTCGTAATAGAAAAAAAGCTTATTATTTTCATATTAATTTAAAGTCTTCTATTCAATTTATTTAAGAACAAGAGCATTTATAATTTTTATAAAGACAAAGCAATTTTACTATAAAGCTTTCAAACCTCTTGCCTTTGTAAAATATTAAATAAAACGTCATCATCAGTAAATTATTCTTCATATTAAAAATTATGTATACAGACTAAAATAATTTTCATGAAACCACATGAAAAATTACTATTTACATAGATATAATTCGACTTTATTATTTATTTAAAAAAAAAAAAAAAAAAAAAATAGATATTCAACAATACACTCAGTTTATACATGGTCATTTTATAATTCAAAAAGCAACACACACACATACACACACTATATACTTAGTATAGCATGTTTCTTTGTCGTGCTTTAGTTACTATTTTACATTACTTTAGATAAACTCGCACAGTATAAATTTTTATATATACATAAAAGTATAGAGAATACTGACGGAACAAGAGGGTGAAATAGTCCCGGATGCTTTAAATATGAATGCCTTTTAAGTGGAAATAAAAGGTACCCGTAGGAAACGCGAACAACCGGGTGCCCGGTGGCGGTTTCTACAACCAACGATAGGATAACTTTGTAGTCCAGGGAGTCAACCTTCAACTCATATACTTTTAACTTGATACAACACCCATGCAAAAACTCAGATACCCAAGAAAACGAGTCAACGGTATAATAAAAAAAATAAAAAAAAATCCAAGAGCTATAAAACTATAACACTTTATATATTTTCAACGATGGAAGTACTAACACGAATGAAAAACTTGAAAGAAAGAGGCTGAAATACATTTAAAAAAAAAAAAAAACAATAAAAATAAAAATACAAAAAAAATTGAATTATATATAAAAGAAGGTGAATACTTTTTGTTAAGTCCAGAATCTGCATTTGAAAGAATACTCTGTGAAGCTCGATTTATTATATATATATATATATTTTTTTTTTCATTTCATTTTCATGCTTCACAACTCTCTTTTCTATTATTTTCTTTTGGACTGCTTTTCACACTGGATGAGCATGAATATACATTTTTTAAAAATATTATTATTTCTTGTAGCAACTTTTTTAAATTTACTCACCAATTGATAGACTTGATTTTTTTTTTATTATACACAAAAATAAAAGAAACAAAGGGCAAAAAAAAAAAAAAAAACCCTTATTCTCACATTTCAATTTTTAAAAGTAAAAGATGATGTTGCATTTGAGAGCACTCATAAAATTGTCACATCTATTTATATCAGAATAGAATTATTATATATAAAATGAAATTTATATAAATCTGGTGAGAAAAAAATATTGAGATAAAAATTTTAAATTTACCTGGGTAACCAAGATGATATTTTACATGCGTTATATATATACTCGCGTAACGGCTGGTGAATAAGGAGTCAGTGGTAAATGTAAAAGCAAATATACTAGGGTGAATATATATTGCTATATCGTGGTAGTTGTATAGGGGTTGGAAAAACTTGACGTTAAACTACGTAAGCGTAACCCATTATACGTGTAGATGGTGACACCACAATGTGTTACATTATTAAGTTGTAATTAAAAACTTGGTTCACCAGTTACTGAAATAATCTAAAATCTATAATAATATAAATAAAAATAAACTATTATTTTACATGTTGTATTTAATTAAAACAATTTATAAGGTTTTCTTTATTATAAAATTTCATATAATATACTGTGATGTATTCAAATGCGTAATATTGAATTTCATTGGATATAATATGGACAATAGGAATAAACAAAATATTCAAAATTATATACAAAGTAGTAGTTTTGATTGCTGCTTGAATAAACTTTCAAATTTAGATTGTGTCGAGCTTTAGGATATATTTCTGTCGGTTTTGTATACATCATGTGTATAAACCAATTTTGTATGAAACTTACTTTCAACATGTCAATGTACATTGCAATAAATATTTCGGAAACTAAAGGAAAACGTTATGCATTACTGTTCAACGATAACTGTCAAAATTAGATGACCATACATTCATTTCTACTTTTAGTTTTGTATAGAGTAATTTTGAGTTTATCAAAACTCAACAGCTAAAAACTTTTTGATTGTATATGCACGTACAGATGAGTTTTGTAAAATACTCGTTTGACTTTTAACTGTTGAAAGTTTATTGTAGAGAAATTTCGATTTAAACAATTATTCTGTCTCAGACATATATCTCACAATGCTATTTATTTAATTTTTCTTGAAATATAAAATCTAATCTTGTTAAAATTAAATAATATAAAAATTGAAAAATATATAGCTAGGTGTAAAAACTAATAAGATTAACCACTACAACTATATTTCAATTTAATGTTATTACTCGCAAATGTAATTGGAAATTTTTTATATCGAAAAAAGTAAAATAAAAATAAGAAAATTAATAAAATCAACGAATAAAGAGTAATAAAAAAGAAAAAATAAATAAATAGAATCGTTATCAGATATTTTGTATCACAGTTGAGTGAACAGGATCAAGAAATCTCATGTCTTCCTTCGTCCTATACGATTATCCGGAAATTAATCTAGTGACCGTTGAACCGCGAATACGACAAAGGCTACTTTTACATTGTAACCAAGGATCAAGCTGACGTGTTGTGTGACCTAAAGGTTGTTCAAAAAAAAAAAAAAAAAATAGAAATAAAAAAGTTTTGAAGCAAAACGCCGGACGACTACAACGAGCGGCTTCCATCATGTGCTGTATGAGAATGTCACTTTGATCTTCTCTCTCTCTCTCCTTCTCCACTTGAAACTCACCCCGAGTAATTAAAGTGCAACGACACTCACTATCGTTCAAGTAACAACAAAGTGTGTATATATATGCTCACAGTGCTTACGTGAAAAAAAAAGTCACAGAATTTTCCAAAACAAAAAAAAAAAAAGAAATTGTTTGAAAACGAAAAAAATAAATAATAATAATAACGCATACTTGAAATTTTCTGAATCTTCGTGTACTGGTAATTAATTTATTTTACAGCTTCTTGTCAAGCTTATCGAATGAAAAGAAGAGCATCTCGTTGATGAAATTACATTTAATTTTTTTCATCAGATTTTTGAATATTAAATAAAAAAATATTAAAATATAATATTATTAAATTTCCCAGCTTACTATAAACATTTTTTCACGAAAAAAAAAATATATATATATATTAATGAATTCCATAAATACTTTTGATATTCATCTCAAGAGACACTGTCAATAAAGAGGGCGTATATTGTAAAAGAAAGGTGAAGCAAGGTCGGTCGTTGTATATACACAAGCATGAAATTGTAAGAGTAACTTTCAAAAGTCTACGCCCTTTTTTTTTAAGGGTATATATTTCTCTCTCGGTGTAAGGTTAATGGAAAACTTGTCGTGATAGCTTTATATATGCTAATCAAACGTTGAATAGCACTAACGTTGGTCTCGCCAAGAACAGCCTACATTGGTTACAGTGTCATATTCATATATCTAATATCTTGCTAAAACATGTATCTACAATCTGATGATGATGGCGATAACAATGATCATCATACAATGATGATATAATGTTTATGACCAACTACAGTAAAGCCAAATTATTATTTCTTATTTTATAATAATAATAAAATTATTATTAAATAAAACTTGTTGTTATTAACCAACAACATCTGTCATAACCATACACTTAATTTTTTAAAGTTCATAAAATTATTTGGGCTATCACTGGCAATTTGCTATTAATGTTTATAATATCTAATTTTGTTTTTTAAATTCGAGTAGGTATGTCAAATGAAGTTTTGAAAAAATATAAATAAATTACTTTAAAATAATATATATCAACACACGCTCGTTGTGGTCGTAACAAAATTTATATACCTCATGCTCAAAACAGTAGGATATATGCACGAGAGGGCTGTGACTGCCTCGTATAAATTCTGAAACGATCGACGCATTCGCTTCGATACATTTTGTCCGCACTATTATTATGCCAACCTAAAAACGAACAAAAAAAAAATATGAAAAAATAATGAAGCAGAAGAAAAAAATCGACAGAGTTGTAGTAAATATCGATTCAAAAGAAATATGGGGTTTATTTGAATATTTGTCGAGATGCAAACTACTTTTTCATTATTATTTTTTATTTTAATTGCCATATACATATTTGATCGAGTTTTTGAATAAGTATTTTTTAAATTATCTATTTGTATAATGGTTTAAAAAAAAAAAACAAAATAATTTATGATAAATAAAAAATATTGAGATATATTTAAGTTGTATAAGTATAAAAGCTTTTGGAGTTTTGGTAAATAGATAGAGAGGAAGAGAGAGAGAGAGAGAGAGAGAGAGGAGTGTATATGACGGTGGTGAAAATGGCAGTGATTGTATGTATGTTAGTGTGTACCTTAGGTTTCAGTGAAAATGGAAGCAGCGAGTGCAAGATATAGACGGTTGAATGTGGTCTCGTTGTGCTTTTACATCTTGCTCGTATCTTCATACACATATACATTTATATATATTTGAGAAATGTAAAGAGAGAAAGAGAGAGAGAGAGAGTTAAGAGAAAAATAAAAGAGAGATAGCTGGTGAGTTAAAGGAAAAAATGTTAGTGGAAAAGTGCTCGGGTGTGTCGGGAGTCAGGTTGAATCTTAGAATAGCAGCTTGATTTAAAAGCACTAAACACTGATTCAGACTTAACTCTGAGATAGCTGCTAAGCAAAGCAACAACGTCTTGGGTCAAACCATATATATATACATATAAACATTGAGATAATAGAGAAAAAAAATATACTTTGTATTTTGTAAGGTTAAAATCCACCAACTACCAATATACGCACCGTATATCTGTGTGACGACCTGACAAGTTTAATCTTAACTTTCGTTTTTTTACCACAACCCCATACACGTAAGAGAAAGTTTTTTTTATTTTATTTTTTTCCAACAGCTAAGTGTGTCGAGCAAGCAAAACTACAATTCATGCCAGTATATATAACTTATATATCTTTCAGCACTTTGGTATTGTCTGTTATCGTGAAATATACGTCGATTTTACTTGACCACATGAAAACATAATTTCTAATCTTTTTCTTTATTCTTTCAAATAAATAAATTTATATTTAATTTATAAACATCTTAACGAAGCCAAATTATTAAATATTTTTTATTATGAAAAGTAAATATTTATTATACAAATAGAAGTGAAAAAAAAAAGATGATAATTTTACGTCTGACACTGCTTGACTTGTACTACTGAAATATATAATTTCATATTAAATTTTTCTCAAGTCAAATTATTAAATATAATTATAAAAAATGAACGTTAAAAATTCAGCATACTTGACTTGTTCTACTGAATTATGTAATGAGCTTATTTTTTATCGTTAATTAAATTTAATATCACAAGAATTATGGTGCGTAGATTTTTGTCTTACCTGATTTTTTTTCTTACAAGCTTTGTTTTTCGTATTGAGATATTTATTAATGAAAAGAACTCGAGATATATATAATTATTTTTTTTTTCTCGATAAAGATAAAAAGGAACGATAAAAACTTTCAAAAATTAAGAAAAATATGCTAATGAAAAGAAAAAAAGAAGAAAAAAAAAAATAAATTAGACAAAATGAAGAGATGTGGAAAAGTTTACGAAAAAGTTTCATATCAACCGCCCTCCAATCACCGTGGTTTTTAATTAAAAAGCAACTTCTTCTATGCATATGAAGAGCAATGTGATTCTATGTATATATATGTAAATATGTTAAGTGAAAAGAGCCTTTTAGGAAATATTTTTATTTTTTGTTTTCGTGAAAAAGAAAGAAAAAAAAAAAAAAATTCAAAAAGTAGCTTTGTGGTGTTTTCGTGGGTTTAGCAAAATAAAAAAAAATCTCAAGTCAGAAGTTTTGTTTGTAAAAGGGGAATGAAGTTAGTTTGCCTTTTTTAGTTTGGTAGGTTGATATTTAAAAAAATTACCTTAACTATTAGAGTTAAAGGTTAGCGAAAACCCAAGTCTATTGAACAAACCACAGCAAATGTTCGTGTGGATCGTGCATCATACCTTTTTTTCCTTTCTTCTTTTCCTTTAAAATTATTATTCCTAATATACCTATGTATATTCTGAACAGTTTGAATTTTCATTCCATTTTTTTTTCCTCCTTGACACTTAATTGTTTTTCCTAAGCCAGCTTAAACCATTTTAAAGCTTTAGCATTTTTGATAAAAGTTTTTTATTTTTTTTTTCATTAAATTAAGACACTTGTGCATTGTATTGTTAAGTCAAAGCAAAAACAAAAAAAATAAATAAATAAATGAGCAAAATTTAGAATAACAAAGTTTTAATATTCTACCAGAAGCTAGATAAAATACAAAATTTGAATACGTTCATTTTGTAAGATATATTTATATGCATCTCCATAGCCAAACTTTTGTATAAAATAAACCCGTAATTTTTTAAAAAAATTATATATTTGTAAAAAAAATAGTTTCTGTATTGTTAAATTAAAAGTTGTTAGATGGAAAATTGTATTGGGACTCTGAGCTCCAAGAATAATTTATCATTTTAATATATTTTAATAAATATACAAGACAGTATAAATGAGACAAGTTTATACTATCATATGTCTTTTAAATTTTCATGTCATTATCTGCCAGCTTTAGTGATATTTTATGAGCTTTGAATTAATAATATTCTAATAATTTATTTACAATAAATACATGAACATAATCTTTGTTGAATATAGCAAAATAATATTAATTATGCTTTGTGAATTGTTTTGTTTTTCCTTCAAACAAGTTTATTACAGAAATCAAATTTCCTTTTTAATATTAACAATTTACATAAAATTTCATATAATTCAAGTTAAAAGCTTTGATGAGATTTTAATAGTGTGAAAAAATAGACTCACACAATTTATATTAACGCATTTTTTCAAAAAAAAAAAAGGATTAAATTTTTATGTTATAGTCTCAAAAATGAGTTTGTTAGTTATTATTTTGTTTTTAGTTAAATACTCAGGGGTGTTATCACAACCCCTTGTTATTTTGCCAACAGTATTACGCTTTTAATATCAGGTGTTTGCCTGTCAAAATTTACTGTCAAAAGGGTCGAATAATTGTTCCAATATTGCTGCATATATATGACTTACTTATTACAAAATTGAACTTGCCAAAAATATGTTTTACAAAGAAAGATTAAGTTATCTTTCATATACAATGATTAATGGTTATTTTATAAAATTTATATTCTTGTCATATTTTTTTTTAATTTCAATTTACATCGGTGACTGAATATGTCCGATCAATCTTGATGCAAAGTCTCTCAATGCCCAATGGTTATTTATTTTTGAACGAATACAAAGTTGTCTTGATATATTTGTTTAAATAACATAGTCGACTGTAAATTTTATTTATTATTGTTCAACTAAACAATCAAATTATTCCAACAATAAATGGATATATATTTTGATTTATTCTGTCAATTTAATTGTAAACTATTGTTGTTTTGTTTTAATTATTTTTTATCTCATCATTATTTTCAATTAAAGTCATGTTTAATTGAAAAAAAAAAAAAGTTGGAACATGCAATATCGTCAAGCTTGGTTGACCACCAACATCACGTATTTTTTATTTTTAAAAAGCTCAAAAAATAATTTATCCTGGTGACATACAATTTGCTAACGTTCTTTGGAAATAAATAAGTCACAACAATTTAAAAAAAAATAATTAATCACATGGAAAGAATAAAATGAAAAAAATAACATTATTCAATAAGAAAAAAATTATATGAAACATTTTTATTAGCCTATCTGTATAGTGATTTTTGAAAGAGCTTTAGTTTAATATTCTTGATGGCATGTGATGAACTGTGACAGTTTTTTTTTTTTTTCCAAAATGAAATGCTATTAAATTGCCACTTGTCTCGCAGGAAATTTTATACCACAAATATAAAATACAGATACGTTTCATCGTAGACGAAATGAAAAAAATAAAAAAAAAACAAAAAACAAACAAAACAAAAAATGTATACAAAAACAATAAAGAAAAAAATTTCATCTCTCATATCTACTGTCACAGTCTCAAGGGAGCGTCCAACATGTAAAGAAGCTTCATCGAGTTTATTGTATTGACGCTTTCTCATGAGAATTTTAATATAAATATGTCAGCAGCAAAGCACAATTCATATATATATTTTCTAACACAGATAAATTGGAAGACATTTTAATATCTTGAAAATTCAACATGACAGTTTAAAATAAATGTTGACGATAATTTAACTTTGAATTTTAATTAAATTGATATGAAAAAACTTGAAACAAGTGTTGATGAAAATTTTATAATTTTATGTATCATTATTTTTAATATATGAATAAAAAAATTTTTAAAATGATATGATAAATAAAATTCAGAGTTAGTAATGACAAACTATGAATATTATTCATCGATTTATTACTACTGTAATTTTCTTTTTGGTGTATATAATAAAAAGTATTGAAATTTACGTAAATTAAAACAATGAAAAAGTTTAAAAAATGACAAATGTTGATAAACATTTTTGTAACATCATTAAAAAATTGTTTTTTAATTTGAAACTAACATTGTTGAAACGGGTAAGCGTTAAAAAGAATTAATTATTAAATTAATTGGTGAATTAATTACTTGAATTTATGAAATAAATACAGGTATTTTAAATTATTTTTTCAACACTTTTGGTGCTTTAATGATCCACGATAATCGGTATTTCTATATAGCTGCAGGCGTATTTTCATATTCTACCAATGACCAATTTCATTTTGTCTAGTGCTCATTATTACTATCCATTAACGCATGAATGCACATATCGATTTCAAAATTCTCTTTAGCAATATAAAATTGTATTTTGAAAATGCTATATTTACTATATTTCACAAACACATATCTCTGTGATGCATACAAAACTTTTTTCAATCAACTTATAATGCCACGAGTAATAACCACAGACAATAAAAAATACACAAGAGCAATAATAATCGCATAGCTGAACTCGCTGTTTTATAATTTTATTTGAATAATGTTTTCCATGTTATATTTTTTTTCTTTTTCTCAGTTATAATATTTAAACAAAAAAATATTCAGATAAACGATATTTGTTAAATTTCATAAAATATATACGACCGAAATAGGGTTGACAAAAAAATACGTAAAATATACATAATTCTATACAAGATGTAGAGTATGTACGGTCGCTGGTTGAGCTAATAAATAATTCAGTAATCAATTTATACAACTTTTGCAAGGTAGTCCTGAACTATTTCCATTGGCATGCGGGAAAGTCCCTTGAGTAGCTTTGATTTTATTTCACCGACCTAACACCATCACCATCACGTCTACATATACTCGCAACCATCATCCATTTTTTCTCATCTACAAATATCCCCTCACCCTCCGTTTTGATTGCAGGAACAATTTTTATTTCACTTTTTTTTTCATTTTTTTTCATTCCTCTCCCACCTCAATATTTCCATCATATTTTTTTTTTTTTTTTTTATTTTTTATTCAACAAAAAACGAGTTCAAAGTTGTTCCTCGGTCGGCTGACAAAACTTTTTGTCACTGTTCCCTGGAGCATTGCACCTCATACCATCTCATTGTAGCTATCCTCACAATTTACTCATTTTTTTTTTTTTTTTCAATTTAAATATAAATAAAAAATGAAATAAAAACAGCATTTAGTTAAATGTATATGACAAGTATTTAACACCCATTAACAAGTCACAACAATTAAATTAATCAAAACTCAAAGTTATGTATATTTATGAGGATAAAAAACAATATATATATAATATAACAGAGAAATAATACAAAGTGATAAAATTTAAAATAATTAACAAAAAAAAAAAAAAATCAAAACAATTGTGGTTATTTTGTAATTTATTTCTCTTGTTTGTTGTATAAATATTTATGTTAACAAAAAACAAATACACGCATCAAATAACTTTTTGATAAAAAAATCTATACATATTGCCACGAATAAAACCAACGTCACGCAACTAACCCCATTTTTTTTTTCTTTTTCAACAATTAATTTTCGTTTAGCTTAATTAAATTTTCCTACCATGTACAGTCTTTGGTATAGCTCCGTTGGGATACCAAATGCTCGTAGAAGTTACCACCACCACCTATATCTGAATCTTTCCATACTATTATTCTCTGGATTCACCAACATTCCTCTTGTCTCATTTACAAGATACAAATTGATTTCTGTCTAAAACTAGGCTACAAAGCTACAGTATAAAATAGTATCTTATTTTTATTTTCTGAATTGTATACACTCTGTCTTTATCAAGGCTCATTGATATATATTGAAAAACGAAAAAAAAAAAAAAAAAGTAATTTGATGTAATTTGTTCTAAATATAAAGAATTCGTTTAGTGAAATCCTCAGTTAAAATGAGGTGATGCATTAGTATGGCTTTTATTTATTATTATTCTTGAATATATCATTGAAACCTTTTATTTGAATTGGCTCCTTCAATTTTATTATACACAGGATTATTTTGTGGTTTCTTCATATAGAGAATAAGTAATTTAAAAAATAAACTTTTTTCTCTTTGTAATGAAGACTTGGTTCGCTGGCTTTTAACAACGTTACTCAATTATTTTAAATCTAAATAAATTGGTTTTTAAAATTGAAAAAAAAAAAAAAAAAAAAACCAACAAACAAGGTCGTATGATGTTTTAGATCAATAATTATTTTGCAACGTCAAAAGCATCGTAAAAAGTATGATGATTTTATATTTAGCTGTAATAGCTTTGTGTTAAATTTATTAAAGCTTCTATTTTTATTTTCATTATTTGTTTTTATATTTATAAATATTTTTTTTAGCATAAAAATGAGCCTTGAACTGACAAGTTACAGTATGAAATATTGATTTGTGAAAATGTCAAGCTCATTTAGCGTAAAACTGATCTGTTTTTTTTTTTTTTTTTCTTTTTGGCCTTTGAAAGTTTACACTTTGTCGCGAAAAAAAAGCTTGGCTTGATGCACATAAATACCTAAAATTAAAAAAAAAAGTTGACAACATGAGGGAGACTGTCCACTCACGCGTGCTTTAAATTTTTCAAACGTCTAACACCCAACGATAGCTATTTTTCAGGCGTTAATAAAAAAATTTCAACCTGAATGATAGAGCTCTTCTTACACTCGATTTTGTAAATTTACAAAATAAATTAACTGAAAAAATATTCTGAAACCTAATATCAAATAAAGACAGACATTTACTTTTTCTATATATAAAAAAAAAAAAAATACAGCAAAATAAAAAAAGTATTCATAAAACCTTTTATATGTAAAAATATTTTAAACATTATTTTACATTTTTACAAAATTACCATTGGCACAAAAAAAATTTAACCATTTAAAAATCTATTATCATACACAATGTATATAAATTTTTAAAAATTTTTGTTACTCATAAATCATAATATACGTTTGTGCATTTGTTATTTTACAATAATGTATTTTTTTTCGCCCAATAAATGACTTTATATATTTTTTGTTTTAAATTTAAATTTTAATAATATCATTGAAATGAAAAGCTGATTAAATTTCAACTAAATTAAAATATATTCAAGTCGTATAAATAGAATAATCAAAAAAACAATTTATATTTTCAATGAATTTTTAATTTTCCATTAAATAACAATGAGTTGTGATAACGATTGAGAGAAAATATTTCAACAACCCAGTAAATTATAATCTCTGTATGTCATAATATAATGATGATCACAAAGTACCTGATGTATATAAAATACTAAAATACGTTCCATGTTTATGTGTGCATTTTATCATACATGTATACATTTATGTGCATCAACAGTGTTTCAACACCAGAGTAACGTGTCGTTTCACCCTCAGACTCAAACTGATTTATCCCTAAATTTTGACCATAGTTTGAAAGTGAATTACGAGTCTTACCGAGTTAACGTGTACGTATATACACATATACATAGCTGTATACTTTACGTCATATACTTTGTGATGCATTATTTTCTACATGGCCCAGAGCTTCAAGCCACTCCTACGGAACAATTCTAGGTACATACGCGACCCTCACGAATGGCTGCAAAAAACAAAATAAAAAAATTATATATATAAAAAAGATAAAAGAGAATGAAAACTCGGGATTAAAACAAAAGCGTGTTTCACGACAACTTTTGTGTTCCCAAAACATCGTCCAACTACAATCAATGGTGTCCGTAAAAAGAGTTATACTTTCTATTGTTTTATTTTTCTACCTTTATTTTGATAAAAACCTTACTATTATTTTTTTCAATTTTATCTTTTGTTTGTAATTTAATATTTTATTCTTTGTTTTTTATTATTTTTTATTTTATTCTTTATGATATAAAAAAAAAAATTTGTTTATCTCGGGGAAAAAAAAAACAAAAAGAAATAATTTATATAAGCATTGTAAGACACTTGTAATTATTATAATGAAATAATGACATTGATTGACAATTACTATGACAGATAATTTTTCAATAAAATAAATAGTTTGTTATTATTATTTTTTCTATTACAAATTATTTATTGTATGTATGCTCACTGTGTAAATAACCTGTGTGTCATAACCAAACCGTAGTAGTCGACAAAACGGAAGATCCTTTGTTTGTGTTCTCTTTACTTCACAACACGTCCGCTCTTATCACCACTGGCCTTCATATAGAAAGTCCAGTGTGTACACACCCTCTCACATATTATTGTATTTATATATATATATGTATATTATGGTAATTCATCACCAAAGTTCCGATTCACGTTTATGTAAACACCCACCTTGCATAGTAAAGAAACTAAATATATCACAAATCATTATTAAACTTTATAAATTTTATTCATCAAATTATAGTTATTAACTAATATATATACTTAATTTCATGTCTAATGAAGAATTTGTAATTGATATTTTGATACAATTCTCGTAAAAATAAAAAAGACTGGATAAAAACATTATTTGTGATAAAAAATTCTGGATAAATTCGAACCAAAAACGACACACGACTCGTTTATCAAGTGAAGCGTACAAACTAGGGATACATTTGCTAGCAAGGACAATCTGAAATAAAAAAAAAAAAAAACGCCAATTAGCTGGGTCAATAGAATTTAATCACAAGCAAAAAAATTCTACTCTACAAAAAAAAAAAAAGAAGAAAATTATAAGATAAAAAAAAAATTAATACACCCACATGATTTCTTTGCCAATTGTAAATTCAATTGAGGCGTTAAAAAAAATAAAAAATAAACGTGGCTGCTTTTTTTATTTAACAAGCATGACTGTCGACATGCCATTTATGAATTTAAGTACTCAATTTGTGTTTTAACTCTATTTTCATATAAAGCTTGGGTATTATTGACTCATTATTTTTCTCTTGTAATTTAATTTAATTTTCATCTACTCGGTTTTATAATGAAAAGTTTATTTTCATCATATATTCTACTCATTTTAATTATTACTAAATAATTTCCACATTATTTCATTACAATTATAATTGTATTTGTCCATCAAACTCAATTACATTAATTACAATTGAATTTTTTCCTTTTTTTTGGTAATTTTAATTACACTCGTGTCACATATTTTAATGAAAAAAATTAGTTATAAAAATTTCTTTATACATTAATTAATTAATGTACATGTATTTATAAATATTTTTTTTTATACAAAATTCTTTTTTAATTTTATTAAAATCCATTAAGATTGATTTGAAATAATTGTAATGAAATTTTTAACATGATATAGCTTTTAAAAAGTTCAACTATCAAAGTACAAAAAAAAAAAAAAAAAAAAAATCTATAAGTAAATTTAAGTAGCACTTGTAAAAAAAACCGTCAGCTTTACAGTTCATGCACTTTTATTTAAATTAACATTCAATCTTGACTCAACAAAACTTGATAATATTATATTTCTTTTTATACTATCAAATCTTGACTTTAATTCACATAAGAAAAAATTAATGAAAATAAATTTATATTTCTGATAAAATACGTATAATACTGTATGCATAATTTAATCTACAAACATTAAACAAGACTTGATTCCATATTATCTTATCTGAGTCTATATAATTTTCAAAACATAACTATTATTATTATTATTATTATTATTATTAATTTCTTATATAACGTTATTCCACAAATTGCAATGAGAAACTAAGATCAAACAGACGTATGTTATTTTGGTGATGAGCTCTTGAGTCAGTTTGGTGATTGGATGATGGGGTTATCTTGGTATATATATATATATATTTGTGTGTAGAGGGTTAAGGCTCAATGCTCTGTGAGACGTTGTTGGAGCAGATGGGCAAATAGCGATGCCATTAGGCCAAGAGATCTTCTTCATCTCCTTATAGCTATATATACATGTTATAGCTATATATATTTGTGTGAGGTTTGTACCATCAGCTGAGAGAACGATATAAAAGATATTGGCTCAGAGGTGGCTATGGGCCATATCGATTTCGTTTTCCTCCTCACTGGAGCATCCAATCAAAAATAAATACGCTCATGGGGCCGTTGCCTTTGATTGTTCAAGTTTTTTCTTACAATTTTTTTTTTTTTTATTATTATCTTTTTTTAACATTACAAACACCATTCTCATTGTTATGTATAGCTTATTTATTTCTTTTTTTTTTTTTTTTTACTTTATTTCATTTTTTATTAATTTTTTTATATATCTATTCAATTTTTTTTTTAAAGCCAATAAGATTTGTAGTTTGTTTGTTTAAACAACGAGTTATAAATGTGAAATATTATTAGCAATTTATTTATTAAAAATCAATTTAAAATTTATTTTTTACGTGAATGTTTTTTTAGTGAATTTTTTAAATAGATAATTATAATGTTAATAATAATAATATTGATGTCTTGTAAATAATGTTTTTTTAAATCAAAAATGCATTGCCATTGGATATGAATTTAAAGATAGCATAACCTTTCGCTAAAGTGCCTGTCAGCTGGAAAAAGTATGATTTCAAGTGAAAATGAATATAACATTGAGTAAATCCCCGTTTACTATGATAATACCAGAAAAAAAAAAAAAAAAGAAAAAAAATAAGAAATTTGGTACTTTAGAGAATACGAGGAAAATTATTTAATATTAAAAAATTCAAAAGATAGTTTTTTAAAGTTGGTGTGGTTTAAATAAGGCCAGTGAGTAACATCCGTATCATAGTCTGACTATTCATGTATACTGACTACTTGCATTCATCACTTGCGTGTTTCTTATTTTTTATATTTGAAAAAATAAAGCAACGAAAAATTACCAGCTAATCATCTGGTGATCTTTCCTTTTCACTAACACCTCATTCTCTACGACCTCCTTTTACCTGCCTTTTATATATTTTTCCCATCAACATTCACTATACATTCTTCATATTACTTTTTCTTTGGTTCTTTTAACTTTTTTTTTTTTCTTTTTTCATTTCACATGGTACATGTCTGACGTGTCTTTCATTTTTATCATAGTTATTTTGTGTACTCTTTATTGTTTTTTTTTTGTTTTTTCATTTTCAAATCATGGGTTACATCTAGCAATGCTTTTTCAGTCCCTTCAAGTGCAACTCTTCGTACTTTTATTTGAAAATACTCATACTTTGTCTTTTATTTTTTCTTTTTGGTACAAGATTTTACGGAAAAAGTGTAATCAGGAAGGTTTACCACATTCGAAGTTTATAAGATAAAGGTAGTGCTTTGTTACAGATACAACAACAAAAAAAAAAAAACAAAAAAATCCATCTGACTTTATAGTCAATGAAGCACCTAAGGATATATATTTTTATATATTTTTTTTTTGTTTTCTTTATACTATAGTATTTATTTTTCTTATTTTTTATTTTTTTTTTACTTTAAAAATTTTTTTCCACTTTTCTTCGTTCTCTTTATCCTTGTAAATGCGTTTTTTCATCCTTTTTCATTTTTTGTATGGCTTCATATGCACGTTGAATACAGTGTTCCAACGCAAATCAATAGCTGAGTTGAACTCGATATGATATTCAGGCATTCGTATATGTGTATGCATAAACGTCAATGTTACCAAAAGCATTCAATAATTATTTGAATTGCGCATGTGCATAATTACTCTTCATAAAATTTATACATGCATAAATTAAAAACCAACCGTATCTCACTTTTAAAATGAATCTCAATAAATTGCACCGAATAATATTTAAACTGATGACTAAATTATTTGATTTACATATATCATCAAGTAAAATTTCATTAATTAATACATTTAATGACGCGATTTGTATTGGTATAATAATTTTATTTATAGAAATCAGTTGATTAATGCTTGTTATATAGAGAAGCTTGAAGTTTGTTAGAAAAAAAAAAAGTAAACCACTCATTTTTCTCTTACGACACACTTTTTCCACATACTTAACTTCAATGTTGATAAAATGCTTTTTTTTTTTTAATTTAATTTTTTCATTGTAATGCGTTCATTGACCTATAAACTTCGTGAAGTTTCACGAAAACTTCTTATACATTATTTCATTGTTTTTTTTTTTATTCTGGTTTTCTTTTTTTTTTTTTATAATGTTATTAATATTCTTATTTTTGTAATATTAGATTTTTCAAGATTTACATAAATATTATAAATTCATATTCACGGTATTGTGTTCTCTATTGTTTTGAATTTTAATTAAAACATAACCTGATTTCATATGCACACTGGGTAACATTACATGCGAACAATTGTTTTTCATAAATTTAATCCTTTGTCGGAAATCTATAATTACCTTGAACATAATCTTGATAAATCATTGATGATTATTTTATAGAAGAAATAACTTTTTCTTATTATTTTTCAATAATCCCCATAGCTATTTGTAATTATTTCTTGGTTCATGTTATTTAGAACACACATGTTAAGAACAACAGAAAACTTTCATGGGTGGGAAAAAAAAAAAACAAATAAATAAAATAAATAAGGTTAAACTTTTAATGCGCAAATGCAAAACCAGAATACAAAAAGCTTTGGTGTTGTAGAATTCAAGTTTTACCACACGTGTTTATACTTATACGATTACACGGAGAAACTTTGGTGTAAAGGTTCTAAGTTTAAAAATAAAAAATAGAATAAAAGATTTTTAAAAATCGATACAATTTATATTGTTACTTTGAACCGTATATATTTTGAAAAAAAAATATATTATATTCTATCAATTGTTTTTTTTCATATTTTTTATTTTAAAAAATGGAATATTAAAAATGTAAAAATAAATTTTCTGCTAATGACTATTGTATTTAAAAGTGTTCAGTTTTTTTTATCTTTTTTTTATTCTTCATAAACTTTCATCTCTGGATTTTAACATTTTACAATCCAACAGAAATTAGTGAAAAAAAAAAGAACAGAAAGTGAAGTACAAAGTATGAAAAGTAAAAAAATTAAAAAAAAAAAATTAAAAAGCAAAGTGACAGTGAGTCATAATGTAACCCGGCGTTTCTTCTATTTCTTTTTACAAGAAGAAAGATTTTCCTGAATTTTTCCAGGCACTGATCCTACGAGACATATCAAAGCATCATGCGGAAAAAGGAAAAGATAAAAAATAGAAGAAACAAAAGAAATACATGAAAAATATACAGTCAAATGAAAAAGCAAAATAATAATACAATAAAAAAATGTTGAGGAATACTCGACACGATGTTGGTCAGGCTAAAAAAAATAAAGGTTGAAGGAAAAAAGATGAAATAAAAAAAAAAAGTTGAATGAAAAGGTAAATAAAAATAGCCTCAAAGTGGTAATTGGAAGAAAATGTTTTTCCGAATAGTGGATGAGTCTTTACATTACACTTTCATTCAATATAAAAAAATAAAATAAAAATCGAAAAGTCAGTTTGTTATACGTCAAGAATCGTACAAAAAAAGTTTTTTTCCCAAACAAAAAAAAAAAAAAAAATTAGTTAAAAATAATAATTGGAAATTGAATATTGAATCGTATTAATTAAATTTTAAAATACAATTTTTCTGAATATTTTTCATTTACAAATAAATAATAACCGGAAATCCAAACGATATAGATTTTATGATTCATTATTAAATTTTTTTAATGGATGTTCAAGTATATTTTTTTTATTTTATTACAAGCATCGTTATTCTGAAATAAAATACCTGAATAGATCTACAAATAAACAATTGAAAATAATTAAAATATTTACTTATCAATACGATGATGTACCCATGGTATTTTGAAAAGATACCAACTTCGGCTTAAAACCTTTGATCGATTTGATAATCCATCGTTCATTCATCATCTAGATTTAATAAGCTGCTATAGATGGTCTCTGTTAGCCAACAGCTTTTACCATCGCATATTTATCATGCTATCCATTTTATTTTTTTTTAAACGTTGAAGTCCAATTCTTTAGCGTTATATTCAGAATTGAGTAGTGTCCGTCAATCAAGCTCAAATATCAGTCTGTTATTTTCATTTTTAAATTTATATTTATTTATTTCTTTTTTTACATTTCTACATTTCAAGCTTCTCCAATCATGCTTTCACTGGATCATATTTCAGATCAGTTTTAAATATCATCAAACATATTCATCAAATTCATCTTCAATTTAAAACCATAAAGGAACACTATAAATAAAATATAAATATAATAAATATATGTATATATAAAATCACCTATCACTTTTATAAAACTTATTTTTCCAAATTTATAAACTTTAAATTGCAGAAGCTTTGTGAAATTTCATACAATTGTTATGCTTATAAAATTGATAAAAGATATATATGAGAAAAAAAAATATAACTTTATCAATAAATATAGTATTTTTTTATTTATATATAATATATACCTATATTTCAAAATATTTATATAAGTATTGAGAGAGAATTTTATAGCTTTTGGCTAAAGTCGATGCCACTTTGGATATGTCAATTCATTTAAATGCAACTTTTTTGTACAAGACTAGACATAGAGTCAAAATTGAGACTCTTTATTTTTGATAAAAGATAGACAATCTTTTTTATTTATATTTTTTTTTTCTATACATCATAGGACTTTACTCAAATTTTATTATGTCAAAGTTGCCGATTATATGGATATTTTTTTTTTCCAATTTTTGAACTAACAAAAACCAATATACAGTAATTTTTTCCATCACTTTTTGATAAAATACGAACGACACTTGCCACTGTACTTTTCACATTTTCCTTCATATACATTGGACATGTGCTTTTTTTTTCTTTTTTAAAAAATAATTCTTTTTAAAAACATAGCCACATTCAAGCTGCATTACGTAAAACTGGTATACCATCTGGTGTTCTTTCATATTCACGATAAAGGTCTACGGAAATACCAGCTGACGCTCATACTAGAGTCCAAAACTCTAAAACCAAAAAAAAAAACAAAAACTACGAAAAATAGGAAAAGAAAAAAATAAAATATAATCACATATATAAGGAGAGAGGTTTATCAAACTGAGCACCTGGATTTGAATAAAAAAAACCTCTGGAAATTGAAATTCATAAATCAGACAAACAAAAAACAAGAAAAAAAAAAAATAATAATCGTAAAATTTGATTAATATTTTTTTTCTCATAAGTTTGATTTCATTAAATCATTTTTTATTTTTAATCACTTGTTCAGCACATTAACTAGTCAAAATAAAATATATAGGTTAATGTAAAAAAAAAAATGTAAAATGTAAAAACAAATAAAGCTAGTTCTGACAATTTTCAATTAAACATAATGTATATAAAAGTTTGTTATTATTATTTAAACTTTATGACTGACAATAAATTTAATATAATTTTATTTTATTTTTGCAGTAACTTCAGAAAGTAGTGGTAAGCATCCGGTTCTTCTGTTTATCCATGGTGAGAGCTATGACTGGGGCAGCGGAAATCCGTATGACGGAAGTGTCTTAGCAAGTTACACTGAACTAGTAGTTGTAACAATAAATTATCGTTTGGGTGTACTTGGTTTTTTAAATTCAAATATATCACCACAAACAAAAGCTCACATGGCAAATTATGGTCTTATGGATCAACTTGCTGCATTACATTGGGTCCAAGAGAATATTGCACAATTTGGTGGTGATCCAACAAACGTAACACTCATGGGTCATGGTACTGGTGCAGCTTGTGTTAATTTTTTGGCAATTAGTCCAACAGTTATACCTGGTATGTATATATAAATAAAAAAATATTTAATACATAAATTATAATATTTTAAACTCTATTATATTAAAATTAAATAATTATTATGACATCAAAAATATTCATAAATTCAATATAATTATACAACAAAGTTGCAAGATATAGTTTAATTTGTTAAAGTTTAAGCAAATGATATACACTTGACTCGTCATATTATAACGTTCAAATGCGTATGTTTGGTTCACTGATGTGGGAAACAAACATTTGCAGAAACCTTATGTCTATGAAATGTGACAAACATCTTGAGGATTACACAGTATATATACGATAAATTAAATTAAATCATGCACTTAAGTGTTAAACATATTTGTCCAAAATTTTGGGTAAATACTAAGCCAAGATCAACACAAATCTCAGTATAATATATATTTAAATGTAACAAATGTTACAAAACAAATTATCTATATATATATTTTAAATCAGCTGGGCATATAAGAGACTATACTAATGATATTGTCTGTGTTTTCCTTTGTAATATTATCCTCTGATTCTTGATATAAATTTTATAGTGTGTGTGTGTGTGTGTACTGAATCGTATCAAAATTCTACAAAATCCCTTGTATATATACTGTTTAACGCTTTCCATTGAAGTTGAGTTGTTTTTTTTTTTTTATTATTTGTTTTTTTTTTTTTTGTCATCATGTTCACCAATATATAAAATCATACTTTGATATCGTCAATTGTGGGGTTCTCATGTGTATTTGTGAGTTATTGATACTTTATAATGTTATGATTGTCGATGCTATTGGAAAACACTTTTCTCTTTTATGTAGCCAGTTTATTAGAGCTTACAATTTATTTCAAAAATTCAACTACAGATATATACATACAGACTATTTCGTTGAGCAAACAAACTTTTTTACTCTTCAATAATCAACAATAAATAAGATATTTTTTTTTTGTTCTTTTTTTATCATACGTTTGTTTTTTTTTTTTTTTTATTTTTATTTTGTTTTGTTGAAATAAAAAATAAAAGGATTTATCATTCACCCACACGCATATGTACCTTCTTTGTGTAAGCTATATACGATTCGCTTGAAGGCTCAACTGCCTTATCAGCTAGTCTTGTACCTGGATGTTGGCCAAAATCGTTTCTGATCTTCTTCTATCGTTTTGGCGCCTTCACATCACTGCTTTCTATATATGCCAACATTAAGCTCCAACCTTTTTCGTCACTTGAAAAAAAATAAAAAAAAATAATCTACATTACATAAAATAAATGTACAAATTTAATTTCAAAATATTAAATTACAAAAGTAATACGAGTCATGCATATATAAAGCAACATGTTATCATCAAGAAAAAAATTTATCATAAATATACAATGTAATTATGAGAAATTGATACATGAAATTTTAGATGTAAATATTTTCATGAAATAATCAACATGAATGAATGTTGAAAGAAAAAAAAACCACAAACTAGCTTATATAAAATGTTAATATAAAGAAAAAATAATAATAATAATAATAAAAGGTTGAGAAATGTTGAGGATAAGAGTTTACCTCGTGGTTGTTGAAGCTTTCTCTAATTAGGATGAATTCCGGTACTGAGAGTCCACCGGTGTGTCCCGGAGATTGTTGAGAATTTTGTCCGGATTTCCCGTTGAGAAAACATCCGTCGTATTGTATGTGTATGTATGCATGAAGGATCCAGTTGTGTACACTGGACTCTTCGAAATACCAACACAACTGCATAAAGTGTCAGCGTATCATGTAATGAAGATTCCTTCAATACACATACACTGCACATATACACATGAATAGTTGATGGTGTTGATGGTGGTGTGGGAAATAGCTTTTACTGTGGTATCTCTCACGTACTCCTTGACTGTAATGACGCTTTACGTGCATCAACAACAATGAGTATAAAATAAATAAATAAATACATGCCTCAGGCTAAAGCCATCGTTTTACGTCAAATAACAAAAAAAAAAATGAAATATATATATAAAAATAATACATCTATAAATATAAAGAAGAAAAAAAAAAAAAAACAAATTAATTTAGTCAAGAATTTAATTAAAATTTGAGTATAAACGATAAAAATATACATATATGTATGCATGGAATGGTTGAGACTAGATGTGAATATATTATAACGTTATAGGATATATAAAATTATCCTTTGATAACGTTGTTTCACCAATGACGTTGTGGGAATATAAACGAGCAAAAAAATCTCATGGCTTGTGGCTGAGACTGGTGCACACACTATACCGCAAAAGAGAAAACGTGGTGCAATTTTTGGACAACCTCTAGTTGATATATATGTATATGTAGAAATAAAAATAAGTAACAAATTTGTATATACATATATGAAGTATAAAATATCAAGTAGAAAAAGGATGAATATGTGGAAGCCGTGAAGAATCCAGTTGGTTATACGCGAGGTGACTAAAAGTGCTATTTAATAGGTGAAATAAATTTTCTGTCATACCATATACACTGGAAGCTACATTTACGTTGAAATTTAAATGTCTGTGTGTGTGTGCATGCATGTTATATGTATGTATAGTCAACTTTTACATACCACAATTTTAAAACCATTCAACTTGGTCTTTCTAATTTAAACGTTTTTAAAGAGATTAACGTTACCGCTGAGTATAATTGTAATTACGTAAATTGTTTTTAACCTTACTTTTCAATTACTTTTATGTCACTTGTAAATTTTTTTTTTTTCTAATTTTTTTTACTCTTCTCTAAAAGTTTTATTTTATTTTTTTATAAATTTTACTACTTAACTTGTATTATTTTTTAAAATTAATTTTTTTTTGTTTTTGTATATTTTCAGGTCTTTTTAAAAGAGCAATATTATTGTCAGGAAGTGCATTATCATCTTGGGCAATTGTTGAAGATCCAGTGACATATGCTGTTAAATTGGCACAAACATTAAATTGTACAGTGCCAAATGATTTATTTAAAGAACATGAAATTATGGTTGATTGTTTACGTGAATCAAAACTTGAAGATCTCATGTCAGTTGATGTTCAACCACCGACATTTCTCAGTGGATTTGGTCCAAGTGTTGATGGTATTGTCATTATGCCAGATTTTCAAAAAGATTTATTGTCATATCTTGGTCCAGAATTTCAAGGATCAACGTAAGATTAATTTTTTTATATATTTTTCAATGAAAATTATTATTTTATTTATATAACCAAATTAAACAAAAAAAATTACCTAAAATAATTTATTCATACATGTGTCTGGTATAATATTGAAAGTAAAATAATATAAAAAAAATATCAAGTAAATAATGAAAAAAAAAAAAAAAATGTATTGTCGTATATAAATGCAATATGACGAGATACGTATTACAAAGCCTCTGGCGCTTGGTGCTTTACTCGTTAACGAGCTGTACGGGTCATTCGTTAGCAACTCACGCTCATTATCTCACAACGTCATTAGCATTCTCAACCATAACTACAATATATTCATCCCTTTTATAATATACACTGTAGCTTTATACTTATTCTTTTTTATATTTAATTTAAATTCATTTTATTTTTTTTTCATTTTTTAACTTTTATAAATATACAGCTTTTTATATATTCATATATTATTTTATATTCACATTCACATTCACATTGTAATTGAATGGTATTTAACATTTGAATAATAACATACTGTTAATATTTTACAGACCTTTGCCCAAGAGACATGACCCAGGTATGCCAATTACCAGCAACAATAAATATGATTTGTTATTCGGTGTTACAACAAGTGAAGCGCTTTGGAGTTTTGCTGAAAACGATGTACAATCTGGATTTGAAGGTGTAAGAAGAGACAGAATAATACGAACCTATGTCAGAAATGCTTACACCTATCATCTAACTGAAATATTTTATACAGTGAGTAATAATATTTAAAAGATAAAAATTAAAATTAAATTTGCAATTCATAAAAGCTTATGTATTATAAATTTTTATTTTGTTATTGATAAAAATTTAAAATACATAAATTAATAAATAACAAAAATAAATAAATAAATAAAAATGATAAAAATTTATTCGAGAGATGAAAAAAAAAAAAATGAATCCTGTAAATTATACATATCAAAATATATTATATTTATTTGTTTAAAAAAAAAAAAAAAATCTAAACATAAAACTCTCGATCACGTATCACAAACGTTTAGCTGGACTGATATGCACCAGGGTCTCTCTGGATATAATAAATATTCACATGTTTGTTATCTTTGAACATCCGTTAAATGGTATATATTTGGACATTTGCTAAAACAAATAGTCTGTAACTATGAAAAAAATTAAAAAACAACAATACAAATATAAATAAAATTTTACAACAAAAAAAGTGAGTTATTAAAACCTCATATCTATTTTAAAAGTGTTGGATAATCACATGCAGTCACACGTTATCAAATACTACATATGATAATCTTATCAGAAAAAAAAAAAATATATAAATAAATAAAAAAATGAAACAAATGAATAAATAATTACCTTTAACTTTTTTTTTTTTTATCAAATTCAAAAAAAAAAAAAACTGGTAAATAATAAATGAAAAAAAAAAAAAAATACATTGGCATCAGGATGCTATTAGTCATATGGAAAATAAATAATAAAATTTTGTTAGTTATTTTATGTGTTTAATAAAGTAAAATATATATTTTTTATTTCTATTGTTATTATAGATAGTAAACGAGTATACAGAATGGGAGCGTACAATGCAACATCCAGCAAATACAAGAGATGGTTGTGTGCAAGCTCTGAGTGACGCTCAATTTGTTGCACCATTGGTACAAACTGGTGACCTCTTTACTCTTCGTCATACAAGAAAATCAAATAATCCTCATGTACAACCAGTACCTGACAGTGAAACAGAACCAATGCCAAATACATATTTTTATGTTTTTGACTTTCAAATTAAAGACAGTGATCATCGAGATCATCGTGAGGTAAGTTTTTAATCTATAAATAACTGAAAAATAGTTTTAAAAAAAGTGAATGATAAATAAAAATCCACATTATTTTTTTAATAATAAATATCATGGTCTTTACATTTGACTGATCATCGAAAATACAATGAATAATTGCGAAAAACAAGGGAAATAAAATGAATGAATGAAAAAAAAAAAAACATTTAACGCTTGAATAATTACAAAAGAAAAAAATAATTAAATAAAAACAATTTTACTGGGAATCATTATTGAGGTCGATTAATCAATGATATATACTAGATTTGGTTTGCGTGTAGCGGATATTGATTTCAATACCACATCGCCACTGTCCGGAACATTCAACTCACGAGAACAACGGCAACATAGCCACCTACATAAAGCCTTTCCTACCCGAATCATCATTGCCTATTCTATACCATCGTTTCATCGTAATTTGTACATAATTGAACGTAAACACAACGATAATTGGCACCGAAGAGGTCGCAGAACACTTGCATATTCATGCTAGAACTATGCTCGACATGGTTATGTATTTATTCCGTATATTGACATCCATAAAAAATTATCATTTTTATTTTTTTATAAATTTACATTTTTGAACTATGTATTTCCAATTTTATATAATCCAAATTATTTTTATATAAAAATCAAAAATGGATTTTTTAATTTTAGACAATTTAGAATAAAATATATTTTCACTCAATTGAGTTTTATTAAAATTACTCATGCATTGAATGAATATTGGTTATCTGATAGACAAAAAAAAAAAAACAAAAAAATCACACATTCCATTGTGTCACTTTCATAGCCGGTTTTAAATTATTTGTTTTTTCGTTTTATTTTATTTTATATTTTTAAATTACTCATTCAATTTTGTTTTAATTTTATATTTGAAAATATATTTGATTTAATAGATATAAATTTTAGTTTATTTATCGAGATATTCAGTTGAGCGATGACGACAATTACTTTTTAACTATTTTTAAATTTCACACAATTTTAAAACACAAAGCATTCAATCAAAATCTTTTATTTTATTTGACAAAGAATTTTATATATATCTAGTTGTGATTAAAAAAAAAATTGTTCAAAAGACAATTTTATTTGTTTTATAGATCTATCCAGGCACAAACATACTTGACAATCTATTAAAATTCTTGTTATTCTTGGATAGATAAAGTCTTGTGGTGAGTCGAGTAAAGAAAGATTTGATAGGATATAAAGTTGAATCCATGAAAATGGAAACAAGTACATTGGATTTTTCGGAAAACATACGTATTTCTCTTTCCATTATAATAATCAATACTAAATTCAAATCAAGTTTTTATAACTAAAAATAAAAAAAAGTATCAAGCAGGATGTTTTATTTTTTACGCTGAAAATCAACACAAATATAATACAAGTAAAAAAAAACACATAAAGCTTAAACAAACACAAAAAATACATTTAATTTTTTTTTTTTCGTATATTTTTATAAAACCGTTTTTTACGAATTTTTATAATGTCTTATAGTCGAGATTACTGTATACAATTTTATATCAACACACTTTAAAAAATATCTCTTCAGATGATCGTCTTATACTCGTATTTTATTTCTCATTTTTTCGAACCATGAATAAACAAAGTGTGTATAAATGAAGAAAGAAAAATATCAAAAAGAACACAATAATGAAAAAAAAAATAAAACAAATATGAATAAAAAATAATAACAATGGTAATACGAACTCTTGAAGCAAACAAAGCGAGCAAAAACACCTTTGTCGGTTTATTGAGTTTCATTATTGTGTATTATACGTTGAAAATATAATTTATAAATTATTTTTTACTTTTATTTCTTTTTTTTTTTGTGTGCAATAGTAAAAGTGGAGCTTTTTAAAGTTGAGTCTTGGCACGTACTTAAACAAACACTGGCACATATTATGTGTGTCTTCACTTGTAAAACATGTGAATGAAAAAGAAGAGGGTATGATGTTGATACATTGTTACGAACAAGTGTTATATACATTGATATATATTTTCAACATTTTAAAATAGTATATATGAATACTCTACACGTAGCCAACTATTTCATAAAATACATCTATATTATAATCACATTTGAAAACTTTCAATACATTGAGCCAACTTGGTTTTATTGTGAATCACACATATATACCGTGTTGAGTTATCGATTCACTTTACACGTTCATCCCACTTTTACTCAACTTCCTCGGTTTTTTTTTTCATTTTATTATTTTTTTTTTTTTTTTCCTTTTTCCTTTATTCTTACTACTCTCACATTTTTCTCTATTCATCTAGGTAAATAATATGTTTTTTTTTACTCATGACTGAACCAATTAATCTTCAATTTTTTTTGAATTGAGACAAAAAAAAAAATGATATTTTCATTGAATTTTCGTTTTTGAAAAATTGTAAAATACAGATAAATTATTTCACATTTAAAAAGTAAATTATTAAATTAAAATAAATCACTTTTTACGAGGTACTTTTTTTTTATCTAGATTCTATAAATAAATGATTAATATAGAAAAAGAAAATAAAATTTTGATTTTTAAATAAAAGAAATGTCAATGTCGATGACGAGAAATAAAATGAAAAATTTACTTGAATTTAAATATCACTTTTTCAATTTTAAAAAAGCTTTCTTTTTCATTCAAAAAGAACGAGTGAAATATAAAAATTTTTTATTGTACTTGAAGAAAAAAAATATCAATATAAGTTATATTAAAAATATTTATTATAGTTTGTAAATATTTCATTTTAGATATGAAATATTAAAAAAAAAAAAAATTATTCTTGTTGAATAAATGGATACAGTGACTCTGTGGTTTGTACAGTAATGTTGTACTGTATAGAAAATATCGAGCGTAAAATTGGTAATCCGTTGGTAGAAATAGTGCTATATGGATTCAGTACGCGATATGAGGCCATGTCTGATGCTAAGAATCCTGTCGAGCGAGCATTGAATTTGAATTTAAATTTTGTATTCTATCTATGTATATGTATAAAAGAGTATTTTAGTATAGAGGTTTTTATCGTTTCATTGCTTTGCTATGTGACTTTTTTTTCTCTCTCTATCTTTGCCTATGAATAATGCAGTCTATCCTTGCATGTGCTGCATATACCAAAAGTACATATATATAACGTACCTGTGATATGAAAAAAATTGGTTGGACGACGTGTATCAATATCTTACAACGTTGTCCTACTAAAGTCAATTTTTCATTGATATACTTTACATGTCTCTCGAAATAGAATATCGTGATAGTATCAATATTCCTAAAAGTCAATTTTCAAAAGTTCAATATCTATATTAAATTATTCAATTTACAATTTTTTTCATCAACATTGTTAAATTTGTTATCTAAATTAAATTTATTGTAATTATCAAAATCAAATGTTCATTCTATATGTTAAATTAAAAAATATAATTTTACGTCTGACACTGCTTGACTTGTACTACTGAAATATGTAACTTCATGTTTAAAATTTTTAATTTTTTCACAAGTAAAATAATTGAATATAATTATAAAAAATGAACAGAAAACTTTTTTGTTACTTGATAGTTTTTTACTATTCATATACACATGAAATAAAAAAATGAAAAATTAACTCAACACTGCTTGACTCGTACTCCAAAAAATATCCGACATGTGCAAAATTTTCCCTAATGAAATTATTAAATATAATTACCAAACTAAAATAAAACATTAAATTTATTATTCAATAATTTTTTATAAAGTCGACATGAAATAGAAAAATTCACTTTCGGCTTCAATGCTGTTGTTGGCTATCAAAATATTTAATAACACAACGATGATGACGACGTGCTTTTGATTGATCAATTAATCAAAATATATATAAATGTGTTTTTTTTTTTTTCATTAAATATTGAATACTCAGTAGAAGAGGATTGATTCAATATACATCCACTGACATGAAATGTATAAAAAAAAAAATTTATTGATATTTCAAAAGAAAAAAAAAATGATAATAAATAAAAATTGAACGATCAAGTTGACCGAGATAGCTATTGTAGACTCGTTAAAATAGTAAAATAGATTTGAAAACCGAAAAAAAAAAAAAATTGGAAAAAAGATATGAGCGAAACCTCTGTGCAACATGAGTGACCATATAAAACGCAATATAACAGAATCAAGCTATTAAAGCCACCGTTGTAGATTTCGCTCGTTTGAAGAGCGTGTCCCACAGCACCCTTTGGTATACGAAAGAATTTATTGGCTTTTCTATGTGCCGTTTGAAAATTATTGTACTATCGTGGTATTTATTGGAATTCATTGAAACGAATCGTTAGAATTGAATTGAACTGACAACACACATAAATATTTACACACATGTACGTGTTCAAGTCTATATATAGACAGTCATAGTGTTGCATAGTATATTTTGTTACATGAGTTGTCTGTTTATGCGAATCAATTGAACAACCAGTTGTTCAATTGAAGGGACACAACATCGGGAGTGTATATAAAGTAAGAGCAAAAAGTAGAAAAAAACATCCAGCTTTAATGTACCTGTGTATAACAAAGTCAACTAAAAACCAGTGAATTTTCAAAACTGACTCATTTCAAAATAAATTTACCCTGGAGCTATCATAAAAGTTGTTATATAAAAAAAAAAAACAAAAAACTGACGTATACATATCAAGTTAAAAATAACAAGTAAATATAAATGAAAAATAAAATTAATTTATATTTTAACGATAATTGTTTTTTATTTTGATTTTATATTTATGAAAAAAAAAAACTTCACGTGTATCAAACATACATTGTTTATTTGAAGTATTGATTTTCAAGTTAATCACAAACATTTTCAGTCTGTGGAACATAATTATATATACATAGCCCCATCTGTAGTGTAGCATCTCTGGAGGCTCTTCAAGATTATAATCTGAACACTGCGTTATCACGTATCTACGATAATATATATGTATATCGATAGAATAGAGATAGAATAGAGTAGTAAACTCAAGGTGCCCAAGGCCCCATTTGCCCTAAAGCCAAGACAATGGCCATTGGATGAATTGTATATAGAGCATGTCTATATACATGCCAGTTTATATACTTTAGTGTGATAATGCATGTACGAGAATTTGTATAATAATACGTCGCGACAAACCTAACAATCGGTACATCTGGATCTCGGCTATATTGTGTTGATAATCCCTAAACAATCATTGCTTCTCTGGACCATTATTTATATCTAAATAAAAATAATACATATATAGAAATGAAAATAAAAATAAATATATATTAATAATTATTTATATAAAATAAAATTAATTTCATCTTGTTTTACGTATTTATATATGATTAAATTAATTTAGAGACACATGTGGATTATTCAACAGTGTGTGTATTTATTTATTTTGTATATAATTTCTTTGACAAAACTAATCACGCTTATTTACCTTAAACAACACTTTGATGTTATTCAACACGAAAAGCTCATATGAGTGCTTTAACAAATGCTTTTAAAGACATACCATCTCAGCAATGCTTGGATGATCACTCACCACAATTATATATCTCTAAATATATTTTGCTAAAGGCAAATTCTTAGTCATACACGGTACACGTCGTTGAATCGATTTGAATTTATTCATGCAAATACATATATATAATTTTATATATATTTTCAAATAATTTTGTAGTCTTTTATATATACTGTTGATGAGTAGAGTGTTTCTTCGTAATTAAATCATCACTTGAAATAATTGCTTTGGTTCTTTATTGAATTTTTAGACAAACAATATTATCAAAATTATCTCATTTTGTATATCATTGACTTTTTTTCTTTGTTTTACACCCACAAATTGAATGACATAATCTTTTCTGCTTTATAAAATTATTATCGATTGAAATTTATTAAAAAAAAAAATGCTTATATTGTTTTTTTGTTTTGATAATAGAATAATTGAAAAATTGAATTATAAAATATAATTATTAAAAAATAAAAATATATACAATGTATTATTTAATACAAAAATAATTATAAACAGTGCAAATATGAAGATTAATTAATTTTATAAAATGAATGATAAATTTGTTGAGTTTATATATTTATTTTATCAAATTGTATAAAATTATTAATTTGCATAATTGATGTTATGAATGGTTTTAAATTTCATTGAATTTAAATTATTAAAATTATTTTATTACAATCAATAATAATTGTTATTAATTTTAATTCAAAAATTTCATTATTATAACGATATGAATTTATTCATTCGTTTTAATTCATTGCAACTTCATCATGAAGTAAAATATTTTTAGATGGGTTACAAATATAGTTAGTAGATGAGAAAAAAAAAAAAAATTTTAAATGTTTTTTTTCTATTTGGTTTATTTTTTTTTATATTTTGAAAAAAGTTAAATAAAACAAAAAAAGGTTTTTAATTAAAGCCAAAATTATGTCAGGTTCAGAAAAACTCAGTGACCCATCTCACGTAGTCTGCTTTTAATTGTACACAGGCGTATTTCAATACGCTTTGGTGTCGTTCTTTCTTGAATTAATTAGCCGAGAACATTCGCACAACATTATATACATCTATAAATTTTACAAAATTTTCAACTTCTTGATATTAAACTATTTTACAAACTTCTTATTGTACTTTGTTTTTCTTCTTACATTAAGTAGATTAACTACAAAATTTCAATTGTTATTCTCAAAAATAATATTAAAATTTCTGCCACTATTATATTCTAACATAGTAAATATTGTTTTTAAAATTATTATTCAGTGACACTCTACCGGCTAATGTAAAAAAATTTTCTGGCATTTTTATTTTTATTTTATTTTTTTGTATGTGATTGGTGTACGAAGAAAATAGTTCTACAGTAAATATGTACATTAGGGACATGGCAAAAGGCAGAAAAAAATCTTGAAAATGAAAGACAATTGTCACAGACGTGTGTAGCACTGCTGAAATAAAAAAAGCATAGAAAATTTCAAAAAAATATAAACAACAGAGGAAAAAAAATGTAAAATAATATAAAAAAGACGGAAAATATAGTGAACGAGTTTTTCAACTAAAAATAAAAATGACAAAAATAAAATAATAATAATAATAACACTGAAAAAAAAAAACAATAAAGATTGTAAAAAACAAGTGAAATGTATATTGGGCAAAACGAGAGAAAGATTTCGTTGTTAAGATAGTGCAAAGTGGTCTCGACCTTTCACCTAAAGGTCATATGTAGACAAACTCTGTAGCGCAGCCGTGACAAGATTACCTTTTCAAAATTTTCCATTTACAAAATACATATAATATCAATAGAAGAACAAAATAGTAGCGAGCAAAACAAGATAAATACAATAAGATGCATGTAGTAAATATAAGAGATAAAGATGAATAATAAAAAAATAATAATATAAAATCAATAATAATAAATAATATAAACAAAGTAACAATTATTGTTCAAATAATAACGAGACAACAAAAGAGAATAAATCAAAGATTGTTATTATAGCAGTATAGATGGCAGTGCTGAGTCTCATAGTAAGTCATATGTAGAACAAACTCTCTAGCGCAATACATGACAAGATTAACACTCAAAATAAACCATATTATAAAATACATATAATATAATAGATATACAGAATATATAGATGAATACCGAGTGAATAGGTTGATGTCCAAAAGCACGTATTGTAAACTAAAGTAACCTCAACTTTTTCCAATAATAACACGAGACAACAAAACATGAGATAATATCCAATAAAAAAAAAATATATATATCTTTTCAGTAAAATAAACAGATTGACTTTATTAAGCTCTAGACATTTTGTATATATATATTTTTTTTAAACTTAAAATTGACAGTCATATTGTGAACTGAATTATTATATAAAATATAATAATCCTTAAAAATGTACAGTATATATCCTTGGTGTAAAAATGAAAATAAATGACAACATTTACGTAATAAAATGAAAAGAGAATTTAACGATGTACATTTAGATTTAAATTTATGTCAATGTGTTTGAATTTTTATATATATATATATATTTATTTTTATTATCCAAGATTTTTCTCGAGGCTCAATACGTATATAAAGCAAACGATGTTCACAATAACCAGGGAATCATCAGAGATATATTTATTTTATTCTATTTTTTCTTTATCATTATTTTCATTTTATTATTACAATTTTTTTCTATTTTATTTGGTATTTCTAGCCTGGGAATATATAATACATTTTGGAGCTGAACGAGGTGATCTTTTTAAGGTTTTTTTTTAGAAAAATTTATGTTTGCACAGTGGCAAAATTGAAAGGAGAGTAGTTGAGTTCATAGAGTGAAGTGAGGTTTTTTTTTTTTGCTTCGACTGTACAATGTTTACCGATCTAACACAGAGAATTGAAGTTTGGATGGCATCTGGCAATCTTGCCACAAAAATAATGGAAAATAAAAGTGATTTTTGTAGGTCGTTTACTCGTTGCTTCGTCTCATGTATATATACAGACAGTCAAGGGACTTTTACGTTTTGGGAATATATATTGTATGAACACATATTTCGCGCTTCAAGTAATACGAGAATAAAATATATATATTTTATTGAAATAGAAATATAATATTTGCTTAATAATTTTGATACAGATGATGAAAAAAATAAATATATATATCATCTAAGAGTAAATTAAAAAAAAACATGATTTACTTTTACAAAAATATAACATTATTATGACATATTTTGTACAAGATTTATTATTTTTTTAATTATTTACTTTAATTTATCAAGAGAAGAATTGAATATTTCCCAAAAGCTCGAAAAAGTTGGCATTTATTATTAATTTCTTAAAGTACATTAATTCGGTCGTTAATCTTGAAATGGCATTAATCATTTTATATTATTCTTGACAATATAAGAGTCATAAATATTATAATCAATATTAAACCACAGTCAATATAGTTGATAGTTTTTTAGGAAATTTTACTTATTTATGATATAGTTAAAAAATTACTAACACGACACGAGTGAAGCAAATTTAATTTTCATTTAATTACAATTTAAAATATAATTATTTATCTATTTTTATCTCTACAATACTTGGAGATTAGTTATTAATAATTCCACATAGAGTGTGGTATAAGTTCAATTTTATACCCGTGTAATTCTACCAATTACACGATTGATTGTAGTACTCATAAAGTATTTTTAATACGACACTAATAAAGCTACAAAATAATCTCACGTAACAAAACAAAAAGAAAAAAAAACATTCAAACTGAAAAAAAAAAAATATATGCTAGATTCAAAACATGATAATCATAATATGACACCATGAATTAAAATTCTTCAATGAAAAATATTAAATATTTTATTGAATACTTTATCATATACACAAAAATTAAAATAAACGAACAAAATGTATACAGTAGTTGATCATAAGATAATATAAAATATTTGAAAAATGATGATTTTTTAGTATTCAACAATTATTCAGAATAATTTGTCGTAAATGTCGTCCAACAATGTGACACTGGCAATTTGTTAACACCACATCTGACATATATAAATATCTTTTTCTCGATTCATAAATCAAGTGTCGGACAACCATTAATATATGCCTCTCGTTGCTGCTGAGCCCAACCAAACTGATCATAAAACGAAATAAAAAAATATATATATTTCCATACGATTGGATAAATATACTAAGTATCTTTATGTTTATCTCAACTATGATGATAACCCTGTCCCCTAAATATTATTCTACAACTATCAACTAACTGACAAATGACTTAAAAATAAAGTGTCAACTTTTATTGTCATTTTTAAAATAATATTTATCTATTTAAATATTATTTTATGATTGATTAGAAAGTTCTGAGAATTATAGATATATTCATGAATATGATGTAAATTATTTCTGGAAATTAATTTATAATTCCAAGTAATCTGATATGAATTAAATATTACATAATATAATGGAACATGGAATCAGATAGAAATTGTGGTTTAAATCATAATATTCCTTTATGAAGTCAGACGGCATCAATGGCTTGATCTGTATGCAAACAGACAGACAAAGGAGTTATGGTCAATGTGTAGTCAGCCAGCAATGTCTTCATGGATTCAATAAAGCATTGGTCACGATCTCCATTGAATTCAACATCGTAAATAACTAAATTAAATTTACAAAATAAAATATTCATATTAAATAAATATAATGAATAAATAAAACCATTTTAAATATAATATAAATATTTTTTTTTTCATACTTGAGACTGGTTTTAATAATAAATAAATTTGTAAGGGTTTTTATTTTTTTTTTTTATTCCAATCAATATTTAATCACAGACAAGTCAAGAACACCCGGAAAATATATTTTTTTAAATCAATAGAAAAACGTGATTTTTCATGTCTTAAAAACATCTTCAATACAAATAAAAGTAAAAATTCTTTCTTTACAACCATACATGGATAAAATAATAATAATGCAACTATACTTTTGAGAATTTTTTTTTTTAAATCTACTGAAGATTTTTCTTGTGTCGACAGTACACTTCATGTTTTTCGTTGTTTTTTTATTTTTTATTTTTATTTTTTCCATTTCAATTTTATAAAATTGATATCCACAATATGACATTGCATTGATTTTCTGATATATATTCTTAAATGATTGATTATCATTTATCAATCATTTTTTTTTTTTTTCGTTATATTTTTCCATCAATTTTGTAAATTATTAATACAACTCTGTAGTTGAATTTTAAACGTCATTTTCAAAATATAAAACAAAAGCTTTAAATGTTTTTAAATCGCTATATGCTTCAAGCTTGTCCACAGGGGTTAGTACAGGCTTACAAAAGCTCATACAGGCTTAAATATACTTGTAAATGTTTATGAACTCTTGTCATCTTTATTAAAAAAATAGAAAAATTTTAATCTCCGTATTTTTTTTTTTTCTATTTGATTCTATTCAAATTTTAATTTTATTCAATTATATATATTTTTTATATATTAAAAATAAATAAATTTGTTCTACTTGAAAAAAAAAAACATCATCTCTAATTGTCTAAAAAAAGAAAAAAAAAATTTAACAAACTTGTTATAATTTATATATAAAATTGAAATTAAAATTTTTTTATAATTTTTTTTTATAATGAGATATGAAATGTACGGATGAACGATTTTTGAGCATTTACAACTAAATGTTCTCTTCTATTTTCCAACAGTTAAATCAGCAATATATATATATATAAATTATAAAGAGCACGCAGATGTATAATTTTATCGAATAACAGAGTATCTCAAGCATTTACATGCTTGCGTATAAAAAGTTGTAGGTGCTATATTCAAGTGGTGTATTCATCACTGTCTTCAAAGATTCAAGTATTTCTCGGCTTGCTTGGTAAACTAAATTTCATCATTGTCTCGAACTCTGACTGGAAGCAAGCACACAAGATTGACTATAACACAACTTCTGATAACAATGTGTATCTTCGTATATGTACCACTATGTTTCGTATACAGTCAAGAGAGAAAGCGACAGAGAGAAAGAGAGGGTTGACGAAAATAGATAGAAATTGTATTGCTTTTTGTTACAAATCAAACTTCGATATATCCAATTATTTCAGAATTTGCACAAACAAAAATGTCACTCTAAACAAACTTGAAAAAAAAAAAAGAAAACACATGTTTCATTTTGTATTTTTATTTGTGTCGTTGCACTTATAAATGTTTGAAAAAAAATTACTAACGAATTGGACTGAGTCTATAGAGAGAAAATTATCATCAGGGAATTTTAAAAAAGCATATTTCAATGTTTCTTGTCAACATGTATATGTATCATGTAGATACGTGTATGTATAAGTTATTTTTAAAAATTTGTGTTAGTGCAGTGCTTTTTTTTATATTCTATTTTTTTTTTTACAAGAGAAAAGCTTGGTGCACAGCTATCTTGGGACTTAAACTCCAGCCAATCTGGCAAGCCTGGTCCTTCGTGTAGACTCATTGAAATCCAGTGGGAACAATGTTGCATCAGTTTATATATTATCTTGGCTTTATTTGTTTTCCAATTTATAGATTTTAAGTAGATTAACTTTTACAGTTTACTTTATTATTTTTTTGTTTTATTTTTTATTTTACGAGCACATTGGCGCGCTACGCGCGCCTGTATCTATACCTTCTAAAAGGTTCATTGTTCATTGATTTTATAAACACAAGTATTGTCATAAAAAAAAAAAAGAATGAATAAATTGACGAAAAATTTTTTTAATTTATTTATTTACACATAAATCACACATAATTCACACGTAATTTTTAGTCTAATAACATCAAGATTGAATGGTTACTGAAAAAGTTGTGCTACCTTAATATGTCAATTTAAAAAAAAAATAAAATATTTAAAAAATTTTGTTTTTGAATTATTTCTTCACACATAAAAGACATAATTCTTTACAAAATTTTCAAGCCAATTGCATTAAGATCCGATGATTATTGAAAAAGTTGTGCTAGCTTAATATATGAATTTTGAAAAAATATAAAAATATTTAAAAATTTTCTTTCAAAATTTATTTCTTCACACATAAAAACATAATTCGCAAAAATTTTAAGCCCAATTGCCATAATTCGCACAAAATTTTTCATTGCATCGAGATCCGATGATTATTAAAGTTAGCTATTAATATTTCAATTTTAAAAATATAAAAATATTTAAAAAATTTTGTTTTAATTTATTTCTTCACACATAAAACACATAATTCGCAAAATTTTGAGCCCAATTGCATTAAGATCCGATGATTATTGAAAAAGTTGTGCTAGCTTAATATGTCAATTTTTAAAAATATAAAAATATTTAAAAATTTTCTTTCAAATTTATTTCTTCACACATAAAACACATAATTCGCAAAAAATTTAAAGCCCAATTGCATCGAGATCCGATGATTATTGAAAAGTTGTGCTAGCTTAATATTTGAATTTTTAAAAATGTAAAAATAAAAAAATTTTCTTTCAAATTTATTTCTTCACACATAAAACACATAATTCGCACAAAAATTTTAAGCCCAATTGCATCGAGATCCGATGATTATTAAAAAGTTGTGCTAGCTTAATATGTCAATTTTTAAAAAAAAAAAATAAAAAATATCAAAAAAAATTTTGTTTACTCGCTTTTTTTTGTTGTTTTTTCGTTGCTAACGAAATAAATAAAAAAATAATAGAAAAAGGCAAACAGAAAGAAATTTGTATGAGAGTAAGTGAGAAAAAAACAATGACCAATCAAATGTCCGGAAGACCGATGATGTTTGTCCTTTTTATATTAGGATTTTTGTTTTAATTTATGTTACAGAAAATGGGCACAGTTCACGGTGAAGAATTACCATATATATTTGGAGCACCATTGGTTGATGGACTTGGACATTTTCGAAAAAATTATACAAAATCTGAATTGACCCTTTCAGAAGCTCTGATTCAAGCATTTGCCAATTTCGTTAAAACTGGGTAAGTAACGCTTTTATTCATTTTAATTTTTTTTCTTTCTTTTATTCTCTTAACGTGAAAAGGAAATATTAATTAGGTAGTTTTATTCAATTTCAAGATGTAAGTGATCTCAAGAAAGCTCATTAAGAGATTTTTCATTTTATTTTTTTTTTTTCTTACGGTATAAAGAAAAGAATTTTTTTTTAGGCAGAAAAATATTCAAGCAGGTTAGTAAACAAGTTGATGAAGGGAAGTTAAAAAATATAAAAAAAAATATATATGAAAAAAAAAAAAAAGAAAAAATTTTAGATGTGAAAATTGTAAATAAAAATGAATATATAGAGTATGAAAAAAATTTTTTTTAAAAAAAGTAGGTGAACTCGGTGTATATGATAAACAAAAGAGGTAGACTGCAGATGATGTTCCATATTCATGAATACCCCTTGCGACTCGTTTGAATTCAAAAGAAAAAAAAATAAAAAAAATAATAGTAATAATAATTTCAAGACCATCATCTCTCTGCTTAACAACGGTACTACATCCCTTCATTTCATGACACTGATTGATTAAATTCCATTCACCCCTATTTTCATATGTGTTCACATACACATACCCAAAATATATATATATACATTAAATAGTTTACATTTGTTGAGACATAATGTAACATTATTCACATAAACTATTTTCATATGAAAAAATAAATATCGTTCTTTTGAAAAACAAATGAAAAATAAAATAACAAAGAATTGCAAAACAATTTCATATTACTCGGTGTCATAAATGAGAACAAAAGTCATATATGAACAATTGTAAAAGTAAAAAAATAAAAAAAATCAAATGGCAATAATAATAATAAAAAAAAAATCATATATACACAAACGACAAACTATACACTGGGGTATAGTTGAACAGAAATCAAATAATGCATATGTATATATAGGAAAGCCGCTCGTTAAATTTCAGTGAAACAAAACCTAAATCATTTCGTACCAAACAACTGGGAGGGGTTATGAGAGAAAAGTCGATTGAGAGTGAGAGAAGATATATATAGAAATTGTTGAGAATTAGTGAGTATGACAAAGAGAAATAAAATCATGTTTGTCGGGGTGGAGGGTTGTGGGGTGGAAATAGAGGATAATCTCTTATCTGCACACCACAGACTGTATCTTCTATATATTTATACACAAATACAAATACAAATACTAAGCCTTGCTCATCCCTTCTCCTAGACACCTTATCTAAGTTCAGCAATTGGCAATAATTGACTTTTTACAATGTTTAAATGTGTGTCGTATCGAAACTACATCGTACTGCAGTTCAGTATATATTATATTTATATATATCTATTTAGAATTAATACATATATATATATTCAGAATTTTACCACCACATTGATATATATATGATATATCTGAACACAATAAGGCGTCACGAAATATATATGCACGAGTAAAGTAGTTTGAGATGTTATACTCGTTACGGTAGGAGTGGTTGCATTACATACAGAAGCACTGTATTCACTGTGACAAAGTTATTGGTGACATATGCAGACTCTTTACTCTATCTCTTTCTTTCTTTATCTATTTATCTATCTATCTCTTTTTGTATCTATTTCTTCTTCTTTCATCTATCTGTATTTTCATTTCTCTTGTATGAATATGCAAAAGCAACTGTATAAAATGAAGCAACAATATTCCAGTGAATTCACCTCGGGCAAAGTAGATGTGAAATTTGCTTCGTCGATACACGAGACTACATAAAGTTGTATAGAGACTTTTGAGATGAGTAGTATAGTAGAGAAATAAAAATAAAGAATTTTAAAGAAAGAAAATCCATCCATAGCTGTAGAACATTGATGGCAAAAGGTTACGCTTCGTACTGGGACTTCAATGTCCCTCGAGGTATCGCGGACAGCTGTTTGGGATTAAAGGAAAATTGAAGTGCCTGTCATCTTGCTAGATCAGTTACCAAGATCGCTCGTCGTCACGTACAAATAAGACATACTTTATAGAAAAAAAAGTCAAGACAAGACATTATAAAAAATATAAAAAAATACACTTGATATTCTCAAGAGAGAAAATGCACATTTAACGAGATAGATTTGTCGGAAAAATGTCGTCAAGTTGAATTTAAGAGAATCTATGTATAACGATTTGATATGTATCGATTTTTAACCTTTTTTTAAATATAACATACCCTTAAATTCATACCGTAAAAAAATATGTAATATAAAAAATATATAAAGTCATTTTTATAAATATATATTATAGAATAATTTATTTTACTAAAATTTAAAAAATTCAATATTTGCTTTGTCAATTATTATGGTAATAAAAAAAAAAAAAAGAAAAAAAACTATGACATCGTTTAGTCGTCAACACACATACACAACGCGTCCATCATCGAATCAATCAGATCCACATTTGTCCAATTTAGTTTGTGAAAATTTGAAAACCCCGAGGGGTCCACAAATGTCACGCCTCTCGTTTTGTCCTTGTCAACCAAACGTACAATATTCTATCTATATATATACACCACACACTGAGAGATATGCCGTCACTTGTTCATTCCATCCCTGGATTTTATTAAACCAATTTTAAAACTTTACCCAACAAAAAAAAAAAAATAATGAAAAACAAAAACCACTGAAAAATAATAAATAAAAAAAAAGGCCTAGTACATTTTTATATCCATTGAGATGAAAATTTTTTAACTTTCATTTCATCACACTATCAATCATCCCTTATCAATATTTTTAATATATAACTTTTAATTTTCTCAATGTAATAATAAAAAAAATTAAAAATTCTCATTTGAATTTTTCTTGAGAATTTAACTTATATAAAATTTAAAAAATTAATATCACTATCTATTAAATAATTTATGTTTTTCAAAGTCAGTGCTTTTGTGAAAAATTACACTTACAAAGAATCTCTTTTATACAAACTAATCTTCATATATCGTCCTGCTCGGCACACGATAAATTAAATTGCTTTACACGCTTACACGACAGGTCGACGAAAATCATGGTTAAATTTAACGAACCTCGTGCTACACCATACTAACAATTTTCCATTACTTGCATGCACATGTACCGTTTCTATATAACCATTTACTGTCTAAATAAAATTACTATCAGTAAAAAAAAGATTAAGTAGTTGACGTTGAGTGACTTCTTAAGTATTTAGTAAAAAATTAATAAAAATACATTTAAAGTAAATTAAATAATCTTGATAAATGTTGCAAACATAAACATCAAAAGTTTAGTAAATTTATTACACCTGTAAGATAAAGTTCACTGTATAACTAAATAAAAAAAAATCAACAAAGATCAATAAATAAATAAATAAATATAAATAGTGGTAAAAAAGACGAAATGGCGCCCATGAGAAAGCCAGACATTTCAACTCTCTTGGAATCAGTGATGTGTTACTGTGGTAACTTCATCCACGTGCCTCATCCTCTAAAACACTAAAGCAAATAAAATTGTACGAGAATTACGAGAAATGAGGACGAGAAATGGGCGGCTTTATTTACTGCAGTAAAGTTTTGTACTCTAGAACTCATTTAAAAACTTTTGAAATAACCACTGCAGTTATATTTTTCAAAAAAACAAAAAAAAATATATATATACATATATATATTTAATACTCATAATTTGTTACTTGTTGAACTTATTTTTCATGTTATGAAAATTAATGATAATATAAAAATAATTAAACAATTATTTATTGACGATCTTGATTTTTTTTTTATTTTAAAATTATAAAAAATAAACGAGGAAATTTTTAATTTTTTAAAATTAAGTTAATTAAATTTATATTCAATTTTATTAATCATGGTGTTAGTTGTTATTTTCCATATTTCAATTAATTTGTTAATTATTTTATCGTCATGTAGTGTAAAAAAATTTTAATTAATAAATTTTTGCTGGTAATATGATAATATTGATAATTATTTCAATAATTTGTATTGTACTCACATATTTTTTAAAAATATCGATTATTTAAAATTTTATTGAAAAATAAAAAAAATTAATTAAAAAAGAAAATTTAAATTTCATAATTGGATAGGTATATTTAAACAAGCTAGATTAATACTTGACCACAATACCCACTAAAAGTAAGAGACTTTGTGGTTGATAAAAGAGATAGATAGATAAATTGCCAATGAGATAGAATATAAATTTGAGTGAGAAAGAGAGTCAGACAATGTCACGTCACATCATGATGAAATCGACGTATATAGTTTCAGTAATTGGACAATTGAGGTGACCAAAAGAGAAATGGTGGGAATAATCCAATAGAGTTAGTATCCGTCAACATGAGTTACGAAATATTGGGATGGTTTGAATATAAGCACATGACAATTTCATCAATATTTTGATAGATGCTTGTCTTAATTCCACTAGGAAGAAATTAAAAAAAAAAAACAAATCTGTCAACAATATTAATCCCAATTGACAAAGAAAAATATTCCAATAATTTATTTATAATCTCATAATATTGTCATGGATTAAATTTTAATCGATAACAATACGTGCAATAATTTTTATAATTGTAAATACAAGTAATACAAAAAAATAAAAAACAGACAACGAACGTATTTTTAAAAATAAAAATAACAAAAACAGTTCTATTGTACAAATAAAAGGTATAATATGTCTGTATTATGGGCATGTTTGCTAAAGGATTACGATGCTAAAATACGACAGGCGTGTATGACCTCTATTGCTTGCTTCACTGTTTACGATTGCCCGTTTTGTGGTTATTGGAGGGCGCGACGTTGTATTTAGTACAGTATACATATACACAATCATCAAAACCCACCTCTATTATATATATAACAAAACGATTATGCTAAATTATTGTTTACAACTGTCGTATACTATTTATCTATGGGTTACTGTTTGATATACACATTCACTGTTCAACTGTATCTTCAGTTGACCACTTTGTCATCCAGTTACACTATTTGATAAACATTTCAATTTCTGTTAGAACAATTTCATTTGCACTCTGTTGATTATAACAATTTAAATGTATTTAAATTTTTCATTTATTTATTTCTCTTTTTTTTTTTTTTATTTAATTATATATTGATAGTTTAATTTTTTCATTTATTACTTTTTGCAATTATTTTTTATTCATTATTTTACTAAAGTTCTGACTTCGTTTAATTCAATTAATATACAGACTTTTTTTTTTTTCTGAATTCACTCTAGCAGAGATTGAGGTCAATTTAATTTTTTTTCTTCTTCAATGATATTATGTATTTAAGACAACGCTCAGGGAATCTGCAATCTCTCGTTTTCACATTAACCTGTTGCAAAAGTATCAACTCAAATTGCTTGGGGATATTCAACTTGACCTATGATATTCAATTAATAATTAAAATGAGAATAAAAGATATATTAAATATAAAAACTATGAATATTGTTAATTGAATTATTTCATTTAAAAAAGTTCATTTCACATTGTTGTTATGCAATAGTCTCTAGAGATATTCAAGATTTTTTTATATTTTCTCTATTCTATTTAAGTCAATTTTGATTGGTAATTTGATTCTTGGTTCTGGATTTTCTAATAATATTTTTTTGGATATATACATCGAATGCTACAATTACATCATTATTTTAGTCACGTAAATTCTATTTCTATTGATGATAATAAATCGAAATCTTGTCGATAAGATTGCGAGATTCATGAATATCGTCATGATAAATTACCTGGTAATTGAGAAAATTGGGAATTTTTTTTTTTCACCAAACTGCTGATGGAAAAGTAATAAAAAAAATATATATGACAGCTAGAAATTAGTAAGTTCTTGATTCACATATCAGAGATTACTACTCAAGCATGAAAGAATTATTCGTTTCGATAAAAAATCGATGAAAGCTTTTCTTCTTTAAAAATAATTTGACAATTTTTTAAAATAACTGAATGAATACTTTTGTTAATTTGAAATAAAATAATATATTCAACTAATATTATTAATATCAAATTCAATAATCATTATAAAATTTTATTACTATTAAAAAAAAAGAAACAAAAATCATTAGCTTTTTGTTTATTCGCTTTCTGTATATACGATTCAGCAACTGGTAAATTATTTGGCAACTAATGGTCAAATCCCTTTTCCTCTTACATTAACAAACTTCAAATACTAAGCTCATGTAATCCGGATTTGTACAAAGTATACACTTAACAAGTGCATCGTGTTTTTATCTGTAAAAAACAAAAAAAATAAATAAAAATAACAAATAGATAAAACTCCTCTCTTGGGTTGGTGATATTGATGTTTATTATTCGTTTTATTATATAGTTTTTCTTCTCTAAAACTGTATTGATTAGTGCCAATTTATTTCAATAGTATAGTTAGCTAATATATTATTTTGCACCGAGTGATTTCAATTTGTATTTCCTTGTTTTGACTCATATTTACTGTTAATATTGATCAATTCAAAATAAACATATTGTTCAGTTATAATTATGTTGATTGGCATGTGGACGGTTTAATTATTATTTTACAAATGAATTTTATACATTATTGATATTAATATAAACCAAAATTATTTTATATTAACACAACTAAATCAGTTTTATTATTTGACCTAACAATCAATTATTTGTTTCAATTTAAATTATATTAAAATCAGTTGGTGAATTATTATTTTATTCAAGTCAGATATTGAAGAATTTTTAATTATGTTTTACGTTTTTTTTTTTGTTTTTGTTTTCACGTACAGTCTACTTCAATTAGTTGAAATATTGATGAGAAATATTGAGAGTGCCTTTTTGTCCTGTTTACAAACAAATAAACACACATTTTTTCAATTATATGCATTGATATCAAAACATTGAATTTTTTTTCATCAAAAAAACATATTAAATTTGAATTTATTGTGACAAAATAAAAATTTATTTTGTAAAAAAAAAAATCAAATAATATATATTTGTTTTCAAATGAAAATATTAATTTAAAATTTGACAAATGAATATTCAAAAAGGAATTTATCATTGAATTTAAAATAATCTAATAATAATGAAAGGAGAAAAAAATATAATAAAATTTCAATCATATTTAAAATTAACTCAGCTTAATTGACATGATCTTTTGATTAATTTATGTCGTCAAGCAAAATTGCTCAACGATAAGACAAATTGGATGAAAATTTACAGATAAGAATGATAGATGATATGACTGATTGAACAACACTTGAAATGTCATGTCATCAAGTTTTCCAGATTGTCAAGAGCAAGTCACAGCTTATCACACTAATAATCAATGCAAAAAAATAAAAAAAAATAAAAAACTTTATTAAAAAATAAAAAACCATGATAAAAAATAAAAAATAAATTGAGCTAGTTATATCGTTGAAAAATTTATGCAATTGAAATGAATTTTGAGGGACGATACGAATCCACTGATTGGGTCTATTCTCAAGTGATACGAACTACTACTCGAAATATATACGTGGTGCAATAATATGAAATTGGCCCTGGGATTCCAACGAGTTATATCGAGTTCAACATGAATGTGTATACTCTTGATATAGATATATATACATGTCTAGATAGTAACTAGCAGAGGGCGTTGTTCAAGTCTATTTAATTTACTTGATATATACGTAACAATCTCTCCACGGTTTCAAGCATTAACCCGTGTCATCTGTATAACATTCAAAGGATTATTGACGCCAGCATGTCCTGTAACCCAGTCACATAATTACTTGTCGTGTTCAAAGCTCGATAAGGGAAATCAAATTCATGCTAAATCTGACGTTAGACACGTTGAGATATATATATGTTTAACTCACTCAGTTGTTATTACTACAGGGTATATAAACTTTACAAGACAAACAAATTATTAGTAATATAAAATTAATTTCAAACTTTGTTATATTTTGATCATTGATTTAATATTTATAATATTAAATTAGGAACATAAATAATTGGTTAGACAAACAAACAAATAATTAATATTTCAATAATAATTTAATTAATATGAATTTAAAGTTTAGTTTTTTTTTTTTTGTTCCTTTCTTTGTGTATGTGTTTTGTTGACAAATAATTAAACATGATATCTATGTATAATGTATATGTATCTAGAGTATTTCAAAGTCTGAGTAAACATGAAAAAGTTATTGTTATAAAATTTACAGACAGTAAGTAGATACGTTGTTAGACATGTACTCAAAGGATGTTGAAAATGTCCTGTGGTCAATGTAAACACGATAGACAAACCTTTTACTTCCTCCATGTTGAAAATAGCCTGGTAAATTTATACTCAAATGTAACTGAATAAATACACTTTTATATATTGATAATATATTAATTCTATTTACCGTTTCTATTATTCTATAAAAACAATCAATATATTATATCAACTCTATAAAAGTAAATTAACATTTAATTTTTTTTATTTGTTACAGAAATCCAAATATATATTACAATAACAGAAGTGAATCACCAATGCCAATTAGCAAAGAGAAAAATAAAATTCGTATGTTAACATGGGAACAATATAATCCAGTTCATCAAAAATATTTAGAAATAAGTGAGTACATTTTTTTTTTTTCTATTTTCAAAATATAAACAAAAAATTTAATGACGCAAAGTTAAATTAAATTTTTTTTAAAAAATAATGTACCTTTATGTATCTGACAGTGTATGTTTTGCAATACAGTCATTCACTTTTTTAACTGAGCAAACACCTGGTGTAAATATATATAGATAAAAAACAAAGTCATGCTTGTCGCATCGATTAAGTACCGTATTGCTATACTGCAATGGTAGAACAATACCGCCCCATCCAAGCAAAATAACAAATTGCTATAATAAACTCAAAAAGCTACCCCCTTTTTCTGTGTTGCCTTTTCTAGCACTAACTAACCATGCTTTTTACTCAACTCTGTGGCTAACTGTATTTGAAGCTTTTAGCATTTTAACTATGACACAATTGTATTACATTTATCTGTTATATATGTGTACATACATAAACGATCTACAATTTACTTTCATCGTATTGCTCGTTGCACTGTTAAGTCAACGTAACCTGGATATTTTGATTTTAACAACGTCAGTGTATAACGACAACCAGTTGCATGTTAACTCTAATGTTTTAAATACAATTTTTTCCTTTCTTTTCTATTCAACTCAATTTTTTATACAATTTAATTTTTTTTTTTTTAATATTTTTTATTTTTTATACTTTTGATTTGATTTTTTATTATTATTTTTTGTCGGACAAAAAAAACAAGTACGCTTTCACATTAGCAAGTTGACGAGTTGGATAAAAAAAAAATTCTCATTCACCAACTGGAATATGCAAAATAGTCGTGGAATTTATTACTCAATTTCATTGCAAGAGAATAAATCTTTTTTTGTATTTTTTTTTTGAATTTAATTTAATTCTTTTTTTTGTTGGTATGCAGTGTATTATTTTTTAAATTAAATAATATTCAGTAAAAAAATTTATAAAGTTAAATTTAACTTAATTTTTATTTACAATAATTACAATGTTTTTTTATTAAATTACAGTGTAATTAATAATAAACTTGGATTGTTAAATAAAATTTAATAGCATGTAAATTTTTAATTTTTGTAAATATAAAATTCATGGCAATGAAAAATAGAAAATAGTTTTTATTTGAAAATATGAAAATTGCAAAAGTAGTCGTATATACGATGAAATAAAATTATGAAAATAAAAAAAATAACTTGCAATGTAGGGAAATAAATTTTTTTATGAGTGTTGATGGTGTCGTGAAGAAATAAAAATGTGTAATACTCGAAAAAAATATAGTGAGATTGCTGAGCATTTGTGAATAATATTGATGCATTAAAAAAAATATATCTTTAAAAATATTTAATGACAAGTTGGAGGGTATAGGAAAATAGATAAATGGGTAATCAAATATTCAATTTAGGTCGTGATAAATAACATGTGTATTGCTCGAATATCGAACAAACAATTTAAAAGGCCAACGTAAAAACAAGATGACAAAAAAATATATAAACAATGAAAAAATAAAAACAAAAAAATAATAGAAGGAAAAAAAGATTGCAAGATCATTAAATAGCTTCAAGACATTTATTTCTTCATTGAAAAAAAAATAATAATAATAATTTGTTACGTTTGCAATTTTAACACAAATGCAATTCAAGATTAAATTGTCAGTCAGATTGAGGATAGACGTAAATAAAGTGGTAGAAATAAAATATAAAATGTAGATTAATTTTATTATGAAATTAAGAGAAGATGACTGTTGGTAGCTCGATGTTTACCCAAGATATTGCCGAAGGATATTATACACTAAGCAAGGGAAAGATTTTCCACCAACTTTTGACTTGAATTACTTTTTTTTTTTTTTTCTACTATTTATTTTCTTTCTCGTTCAGCTACTTTCACGGTACTTTAGCTTTTACCGAGATTAGTAGCCAACCCCCAGGACCAAGTCATATATGCGTGCAGATTCTCCTCCAAATTCTGTGTACATATGTAATAGAGTATATATATGAAGGTATATAATTTGTAGAATATTTTTTTCTCGTTTTCAGTTGAAAAAAAAATTCAAGTAAAGATTTGCTGAGAGCAGGATTGAGTGTTATTTTATTTTTTTTAATTTTATTTTTTAATTAGATTCAAACAAACACAAACAAAAAAAATAATAAAAAAAATTCATAAAAAGCAATTTAAAATTGGAATTTCCACTAACCTACGTCTAAAAATTTTCCAATCTAGTCTGAAAAAAAAGCAGAAAAAAATTCATTCGGAAAAAATAAAAATAAAGAGGATAAACTTTTTTTTGAGAAATAAAAAAAGAAAAGCTTTATTCGTCGTAAGTTGCAGACAAGCCATAGATTTTATTTAAAGATTTTATTTATTTTTTTTTTTAATTCAAATAGAATATATAGTATTGTACAACCTTTTACCACAAGACAAGTGCGTCTAATGTACATTGTGGCTCATGTACAACCCTAAATTCATAGATAGAAAAACTTTTTCTTACGTCGACATTTATATAAAAGTGTAAAATAAAAAGACACGTTAAATTCTGAATAATGTACATAGTGAACAAAGTGTAAAAATAACGACCAAGAGTAAATAAAATAAAGACATTATTTTTTCTTACAAAGTAATTGTCTAGATATACTTTTATTATTATTATATTTTAGAGGTTGTTTTTCTTTTTTTTCTGAAATATAAATGATAAAAAAAAATTGGTAAATTTATTGAGAAAAATTTAAAGATACTCATTTTTATTTTATTATCGATTCAGATGGTTGTTAGATTATGTTGAGAGTTCAACAAATTTTGAGTACCAGTGGCTTAAAAAAAAAAAGAATAAAAATAAAAAATGCAAAAGAACTTGATTTTCATTTTCAAAGGTTGCTTGGATTTTATTGCCAGTTGCAAAAGCACCGATTAAAGCTTGACTACAACCAAGGCTTCCTAATGGGGTTATAACGAGCGATGAAAATTTCACTTGACGATTACATTAGAACAGTATTACTTTCAAGCCAAACACCATTTACACTAAACTTGGATCATTAAAATACAAGATTTTCAACTACAAAAGTGCTAACACACACACACACATTGAAAAAAAAAAATAAATAAAATATAATCAATCAAAAACTAGAGCATAAGAAAAATAAAAAAAATAAAAACCAGTTTATCAATAAAATTAAAAAAGAACAAATAAAAGTTGAAAAAAAAAAAACTTGAAGATAAAATATTTAAAAGTTTTTGGAAAAGGATAAATAAAAAAAAAAATTCAATTATAAAAATGAAAAATTGTAGATAAAAAATTATATATTAAAAAGAAAAAAAAAAAATGATATTTCATTGATATTTTATGTCAAAGACCATTTGAGCCAGATGAGTCGTTGAATCTATCATAATAAAAAGAAAAGACACTCGATGCATCATTATTTTTATCATCATCTTGAAAGTCGCCTTTTTTCTTTTTTTTTTTCAATAGAAAAGTTTGCTCAAAGTTTAACTCTCCTTAAAACCACTACGTCACTCGATCATGTCAAGTAAAATTCTTAGATAAGACAACAAGAAAAAAAAAAAAAAACATCAAAGAGTAAACTATATATATACATAAATAAATGGTTGATATAATTTCAAAGACTTTTAATCAGTTATATATGAATACACAAAGACGACCATCACTGAAGAAAGTCACAGAAACTAGCTTCAACCAAGAATGTTTACTATTAGAATTGTGGTTAATGTAAACTACGAGAATACGAATTTTACAAGTGCACTGTAAATAGTCTAAACTGATCTCCATGTAAAACTTAAAATATATATACTCAACAACAAAAATACTCTGACAAAGCCAAGTGACATTTTACATAATAATAATTACAATAAAAATTCAATGGTACATTTATTCATTTATATAAAATTTATGAAATATTATATAATAAAATTCACAAGATGAATTAAATAAGAAAAGAAAAGTAATTTTATGCAGTTAAAGTTGTAGCAATCTACATGGATTTAAAATATAAAATGGAATATATAAAATAAATTAAATTTTATAAAAAAAAAAAAATTTATAGTCACTGATAAATTATTCTTACAGTAAATTTTTCATGTAATCAAATTGATATTATAATAAAAATATTTATAAAAAAATTTTCTTCATATATATTTAATAGCGAGAAGATTATTAAGTGTATATCGATTTGTAAATATCAATAAGTTCATAAATTGTCACGTAATATCACTAAGTAAATGCACATGAAAATTTTCATATCAATATGTAAATGTACATGTGTACTTTGTGTTGTCATATACAAAGTATAAAGTGTATTTAAAACATGGTCCACAATGTTGAGTATATGGTATATACATTGTTTCACAAATGATCTTGGTTAACATTATCAAAAGCACTGTTTCTAAGCTTTTAGATTCAGTCTATTTTACCTACATGTCTCAAGATCTTTGTTGAACAATCCCACTGAAAATTAATACCCGTGGGAAATGTTATCTTGTACATCAAAATGTATACAAGTAGATTAATAAATGTATAGTCAGACATATTTACTAGTATAATGATACTGCATGATTATAATTATATTATTCTCTTTCTCTCTGCAGAGGAAACATGTATAACGTCTTTTCATTGGCTAAGAGTTTTTGTTTATTGTCCTTTCTCTCTCTGTCGTGTACACACTGCTATTGTCAAGCATGATAATTGTTTGTAATTAAATGAATTCATGCAAGACGTTACACTTATATAATATACGCCAATTAAAAATCATATTTAATTATAAATATGATGTATTTAATGACAATCAGCTAGCTGCATTTTTAACTTAATGAATATTGAAAATATATTTTCTTTGTTTTTATTATAAACATTAAATTTTTCAATAATATACATTTAATAAATTAAATAAGTTACTGTAATAATACTTAATATATAGTAAATTAATCTTGTTTCGTTTTTCGTACTAGTCAAAGTTATCTAAAGTACATTTATATAGTTCAAGTTGGTCTTAGTCATTCTATTGGCACTTTGAATTTTCTCCAATACTTAGAAAATATATATCGTAACTATTTTAAAGTTACTTGTTAGTCTGTATATATCAAGAGCTTTACTATCAAGTGACAATGCTAAGACCCAAGATAGTTACCTACAAATCTTGTCTTTTAAGTTTGCACTTTTGTTGCAAGTACACACAATCAAAATAGCTTATACAAAAATCCATGTAATGTTTTGTTTTTTTTTAATTAATATTTTTTTTAAACAAAAGTTAATATTAGTTTTATTATTAATCTTATATAATTTTTATAAAATTATATATTAAAATTTAATTTATGATGTAATTTATAATAAATTTTAAGAAAATTAATGGATCAAAATTTTTGTTAGACATTAAAATATTACCATGAAGATTGAAGCATCGATTTAAGAGATTTAATATATTTTTAGTTAATTTATGTTTTAGACTACGTTTACGTACATATAAATTATAACTATAATGAAATACAAAATTACCGGACATTACATAAATTCAAAATACACCACAGCAGTACATTGGCTTCGCAAAGGGTGATGGAAGCATGCTCATCAGCACCAGCCATAACCATCGATAGTTTAAACTGGTCTACTCTCTCTCTCACTCACATACACACACTTCTCTTGGTTAAACCAAATCTAGTACATTTGAAAATCACACGATACAACACACACAGTACCATCATTTATCCATGCAATACAATTGACGTTTGATTTTTATCATAAATCATCATCATCATAATCATTATCATCACTAAAATTACCTCAAAATAAATTCAGTTCAGTTAATTATTCACTTTAATTAACTAAACAATGACGAATTTTTTTATTTCAAAATTTTTTTTCCATCTAACTTAAAAATTTAAAAATAAAAAAATATATTAAGGTTAAAATTTATAAAATAAAAATAATAAAAAAAAGGTCAAGTAATTACGAAGTGTTTTATTTAAAAGGAAAAAAAAAAAAACGAGAAAATAATAATAATAAAATGCAATTACGTGTAGAAAGGAATAGAGGTAAAAAAAAATGTGACGAAATAAAAAAAAAAACTATTAATATATATTTTATGCAAGATATTGGTTTAAATATTGCTCAATAAACTTGACGCAAGTATTTTGACACCTTAAATGACAAGTTAATGAAGAAAATTTATAATGCAATATGATTAGTTAAATTGTTGTAGTTAGAGTCTGTGTATACAGAGGATATTTTTTAACATCAAGATGACGATGATAGTCGATATAACGAGTAAATATTTGATGCATAATAAAGTTAAACGTCAAACGAGAAAATACTGTATTGCCAAGAGCAAAACAGCGTCTTTTAAGAATTATTTAACAAAGAAAAAAAGAAAAATAATGGCAATAGAGTAAATAGTAAACTATGAGAAAGTTAAATTTTCCAAGTCAAAGGAATATATTTTAAAACTATCTACAAACTTTATCTGCATACAAAATTTGTGTTTTGTTACTAAGTTAATGTGTTACAGGTTAAAATATAAATTACAATTAAAACTCTATGACTATTACAACTATAAATATATTATTATACAGTGGATAATTTATTTTTAAATAAATATAATAGTTTTCAAGTCTAAAAAATATAAATAGATAATTCAAATGAATTATCGTTTATATATTTAAAATTGTTTTTAAAATTATAAAAACAATTTGTATTATTTTTATTTTTATATGTTTTATTATAAATGTAACAAAGTTTTGAATTAAAATATTTTGTATAAATGCAAATTAACTGACAGTTGAAGCAGAGATGTTGTAACATACTTTGTGGTAAAAGCTGCATTGAAGAGTCATGATGATGACTCTAGTAAATATACCAAACATGTACCCCTGTGTGTACTTGTCTATAACTTTACAATGTGTCTGCTGTTCTCGACATATAACCAACCTCTTTCTAAATGTATAATGCATCATTTTACAAATTGATATTTATGAAATACATTTACTTTGTGTCTGCTTTAGTTTTGGAACTTTTTTTTTTCCTTTTTTTTTTTATTTCTTAACGCCATTAGCCCTCTTTTATCGTCCAGAACGTGAAAGATGTTACGATAATATCACATATACTCTTTTCTTTTTGCCACAGTATAAAGAAAAATTCTTTATTTTTTTCTTGTATAAGAATAGAGGGAAAAAAAGTATACTATATACCTTTATAAGATAAGTTGGGTTAAAAGAAATAAATGAGGCAACGCGAAAAGAATATGATATTGGTATCGCAAATGGAGAGTAAAAAAAATAATGGAATTGTAGATCGTATTATCTGTAATCAAAATTCTAGTTATGTACAGATATTATGTATATCAATGAAAATAATATGTTAAAAAAATATGAAATATAAGAAAATTGATATTGTTAGTATAAAAAAATAAAAAACGTAAATCTACTATTTTTTTTTTTTTTTTCTGATTAAGTTATTTATATTAAAAAAAAAAATTTATATAAAAATAAAATTCTTCAATTTATGCAAGACTGAATTTCAATTGAAATATTAATGAATAAATTTCGAAACTTTTAATATATATATTTTATTTTTTTTATATTTTATTTCTGCTATTTTTTTAATCTTAAAATTGAAAAATAAATATAAAAATTTATTACAAGTATTTTTGAATCTAAATAAACTGTAGTACTTTTTCAACTAAATTTTAACAATAAAAGTAATTTTTTTTTATTTTTATTATTATTTATATTTTTTGGTTAAAGTTGTTAATACATTTACATGAGATTATTCGAAAAATGTGAGAACCAGAGTATATAAAATAAAGAAAAAAAAAAAAAGAAAATCTTTGCTCCAAAGTATTTGTCTCTTTCTCTTTTTTTTTATTTGATTTTTTCTTTTACAATGAATAGCAGTTTTAGATTACGAATGTCAGAGACGTATACCAAATTTCAATTTCCGAAACTAATATAAGAAATTCTTTCGCGACTATTTTTCAAGGCTCAAGAAGAGCCAAATAAAAAAGGATGTATACTTGTATACCGACTGAATGTCTCTTGACATTCACGACAATTTCAATGACACACTTGTTTCATATACCACTGTGTGCTACCACCAAATAAAGAAATTGAAAAAAAAAAAAAAAACCTAATACATTTAACAAACCTATCTTTTTTATCATGCTATATCACAATATCACTAGTAAATTTTTGTTCTTTTTAAAACGACTTTTACAATGTCTTGAAAATGCGCAATCTCATCTCCCTTGATGCCACCTTCTCATTTGTTCAGCAAACTTTCCAACGTCTACCATTTGAGATATCTAGATGCGTCGTGGCCTCGATATGCCACCATTATCTCACCCTGAATGTACCCCAAGAGATGTTGATTATTTTCTTATTGTGTTTTTTTTTTTTTCGTTCCTTCATTTTGACATTGAGAAAATTGTATTCAACCAGCCAAAAAAAATAAATATAAATAAAAAACTCTCGTCAACTTAATTATCAGTTTTTTTTTTATCTTTAAAATTTTTAATTTTATTTCATAATTTTTTCTTTATCTTTTGCTTTATAATAAAACTAAAAAAAAACTGGCAAATTAATCGGATTTAATTTTTTTCAACAGTATAGTTTCTTGGAGTTTTTTATTTTTTATTTTTTCGTTTTAACCATTTGACTCTTCTCTTGGTATTCATGTGAAATTCTATACGCATTTTAGCTAAAATGAATTTAAGCAAAGAGAAGGATTATCTCTAGAAAAAATTCTTTCCAACTGGCACGTATAGTCCATATACTCTGTATATTATCGTTGAATTGTACTTGATCGGATAAAATTTTTTTCTTTTCCTCGTCAATTTATTTTTTTTATATATAGCTTGTGATGATATTTATTTTATTTTGCTCTTTATTTTGATCCTTTTTATTATTTTTTTTTTATTACTTTATTTTTGCCAGTTTTTACTTTGTCATTTTCATGCCTTCTAAAATCATTTGAGTTTACATTACATTCTCGAGATAAAAAAAAAAATTAAAATATTCTCTTTTTTACTGTGTTCTTAATGAGCTGACTTAAATTTCAAACTTGAAAGCTTTTTTTTTCATTTATTTTTATGAAAATAAAATTAAAAAAAATATATATAGCCAGTATAATCTCATTGAAAAACAACTAACTTTAAAAAGTCTTAAAAATAATATAAAAAAATACAACAAATTGTAAAATTAATGATAGATTAAATTTTAATTTCAAAGAACGTCTGTTGCAAGCTCATTTATTATATAAAAATATTTTCGTATAGCATGAGAGAATCTGAGTTTTACAGTTTCCATCAAAACGTTGTAATCTCGTATAATTAGATACTAATTGAGTCAAATCTAATCGCTGTCATAGCCACTAGGCGAATTTATCAGTCAACACTTACCATCCACAATTTTAATGCTTCCCTGATGATAGAGCATGGTGTAAACCACGAATCATAATAATATTTTTGATTTGTTAAACCTCGTCATTCTAAATAATAAATATCAAAAAGTCACTGAGGTAATAAATGCCAAATATAATAAAAAATAATAATAAGAAAAAATAAAATAGAAAATATATAAACGACCAATAAAAAATCAATTTCAATTTCATTCAATGTTAGAATTACACCTTGAGTGTTCAAATCAAATACTTATTCTCACGTCAAAGAAAAAATGAGATTGTCGTATTTTTTGCGTTGCTTGGAAAAACGGATATAAAGGGAGAATTGTAATAACATATTTATGTGAAAGTCTAAACGGTCTACCGTCTATGAAGCCTCCTTCCGTTGCCACAGGCAAATTTTGTCAGGATATTATAACTTGATTCAGTAATATCAAATTAATTCAGTCTCAAGAAATTGTTGTCAAAAAAAAATTGCCTTCTTTTTTTTTCTGTCTAAAGTTTTTAATAGAAAAAATGAGTAGATAAACAATTATAACAATAATTACTTGTATAAATTAAAAATATAAATGTTTTTAATTTATTAAATACTTAAATGATTATTAATGAATTATTATTACTTGCAAAAATATTAATTAATTAATTTAAAAATAAAATTCCAACGCAATTGATAATAATTTTTTAATACTCATATTAATAATAATATTAATAAATACTAAAAATAATTCTTCATATAAAGCTAATTAATAATTAGGCTAATTACTTAACCCCTGGATAAATAAATCTAAATATTACAATAATTTTCAGTCCATTTGTTAAATTATTTATTGCTTCATATGTATTTTCACTTAGGTAAATTATTTTCTTTAATATTCGATATTATATCGTTGCATGATGACATTAATATTATTGTGTATGTATTCTTTAATTTACCAAGGCCAAAAAGTAAATTAGTAAAATTTAATCTTGCAATAATTTGCAAGACACTTTTGTGAACACTGGCAATTATACTAAATGCATCTTAATTGTGTTAAAAATTTTGTCTTTGAAAATAATGAATATTAACGATATTAACCCATAGTAATTTTAATTTTCAAGTTTTTCATTAATTAATTAATTATTGTTTGCTGAATTTCGTTAAATTTGTACAACTTGAAAAGTTTTAAAAGAAAAATAAATAATCTTGAACCATTAAGGGCCCATTGACCTTTGGCCAAACTCACTGAAATATTTCACAGATATACGTTTCAATTTGTTAAACTTTTTTGCTAAATTAACTTTGTGTAAATACATTTATCTAATGAAATATTAATTTTACAAATATAACTATTTATTTTAATTAAAATAAGCTAACAATTTTATGTACCAAAAATACTTAAAAAAACAATACGTATGAATTTACAAAACAAATAATCAAAAGCAAAAAAATACCAAAACAAATTTCAAATACCTAAACAAAATTAAAAAAATTTTGTTTAAAATTTTTGTTATGGGGGATTGGATGTCACATCAAGCGGCTTTTATATGAAAAGTCGTTAACGAGTATACGGGACTGAAGGTCGACGAGGTCGAACGTAATTTTGACGTGAGGCTACAGTATAGTACTAGTTATTTTACAGTGTATATAGTTTGAATGTGTGTATTTATATTTGCGAATACATGCTGAGTATTTATATGGGTAGAGCAATATATATGTATACCCTCAGGCAATTTGGTCGAGTGGATGACAATCTCGTTACTCGGTGGTAGCCTCCATTGCGTGCTGGAAACTATCCTCGAAATATTTAGTTGTGACAGTCCACACGAGCCACGTAATAGTAACTTTAAAAAAATAAAAAATGCTAGGTTCGATCAAAGAGGCCTATTCAAAAATTATTTTTTCACCATGTACATCATGTCTTTTTCTATTGTACATGAAACTTTAATTTTCTATCTCTACAACTTTTCATTTATTTTTTATTTCTTCTTTCGCTTCTTTGGCTACCTATTTCCTCGTCGACTAAGCGTCGCTTATCGGTCTCGCAACAACGATGCTGCAACCTCTTTTCTCTCCCGACACTTTTTTTTTTTTTTTACCGTTTCGTCTGGTCGTCGTCTCGTGCACCTCATTAAACAAACATGCATTGGCTACAAGGATTATCCTATCTGAATTCTACAGCTGAGTTCTTTCACTAACTATATAGTAATATGTAAAATTTTCAATTCTAAAAGTCAATAATACTTGGAGAAAACAAAAAAAGCTCATAAATATTTTATTTATTTATAATAATAAATTATTTGATTTATTTATAATGATAATTTATTTTTCATCCATCAATTTGTTGATTTATTAAAAGTTATCTAATTATGCATGTTTTTTTATAATAAAACAAAATAGTTTTTCAATTTTAACTATTATTATACAGCTGATATTATTATTATTATTATTATTATTCAATAAAAAAATTTCTTATTTAGTTTGAAGTAAAAAATGGTAGTTTTTTTGCTTTTTTTATTCTCCATTTTTATTTGTGGATATTCGTAGTCACAACTTTCAGGGAAAAACACATTTTTTTTTGTTTAAACTGTTAATAAAATTTTCCGACAAGTTTAATTTAAAAATAATGATACTTTTTTTATTATTTTATTTTTATATTTATAAATGTAAAAAAATGAAAAACTTTTTTAGCAGTATGTTTATTTATCATATAACACACTAGTTAGTTTAATGTAAGTTATATTTTATCATTAAAAAAGTCTTATTCATGTACTTCCTTTGACAAAATTAATAGTGTCCTAAAGAAAAAAAAATCCCTGGTAATTTGTTGATAGTTTTTTTTTTTTTTTTGTTTTTCTTGATATACGTATGTCGTACAATTGTATGAGTGAACATAAAAAATTCTTGAAAATAAAAGTGCCACCATCTGGCTAAAGGAAAATCGACGAATTGGCCAATTCACAATATCGGACACACGTGTGCTTAGAGTAGCTTCTTCTTCTCTATTCCAAAATTGGCAAAAAAAAAGCTTGATAAAAAAATAAACGATCCAACATCAGTATAGAAATAATGCATTTCAATTTCAATTTCAATTTAAAATAATTCTAAAAATCAATTGATTTATAAAATTTATAAAACACCTTTTTAAATGAAATAAAAATTTAAATAAATATTCAAAAATATATAAATAATCCTAGAAGATAAGTTATGAGTATAGAGAATAAAAAAAAAAATGATTCAAGCTTGAATTATTTACAAACATAAAAGGTTAAAATGTTCAAAGTCCAAGCTTTATCCACAAGTAAATAATTCTTGCATCAGCCAGGTATTCGTCAGTCTTTATTCGTTCTTTATAACACAGAATAGCATGCATGTAAAACTAAAAAAAGAATAAACCCCTAGCTTTACGTTTATGCAACGGGAAAAAAAAAATAAAGAAAAGCTTAAAAAAAAAGTGGACAACATCAGTATAATAGTCTACAATACTAAGTGAAGTATGGTCAAAGAAACATTCGTGAAAATTCATACTCTTATATATACGAGTAAAAAATAGATAAAAAAGTATAAATAAAAAAGAAAACAAAAGAAAAATAATATGAATAGAAAAATAAAATAATAGTCTATGGATTTTGTCGAGCAACGGAGCATGAACCACATCTAGATGGTGTTAGATAAAAGAGTGGGAAAACTTTTAATCAAACTAAAACATTTAGTTGTCTTGTGTTCTCACCATATCGTTCATCATCGACCCAGCTTGACGATAACAGCATTTCACCTTTGTCTTTCTACAAATATATATATATTTTTTTTTTTTACAATTTTTTTTCTCCATTGTTCTTCAGATTGGCTATTTAATTTTTATTTTTACAATTACTTCGTGTTAAAATAAATTTTTATTTCTTTTTTTGCAATCGATAATTTAGATAAGCTAATTTTTTAAAAAATTGAATATTTATCATACACTGAGATAGATCATCATTAATTTTAAATAAATTATCTAAATTTAGTTTATATACATTTCACTGAAGCCAATAAATCATCAGAGTAATTGGTAGTTTTAGACAGACATACAAACATAAATAATAGCCAACATTATATAATCATTAACTATCAAGTTTCTGATGTGATCAAAAGACATTGCTAGTAATTCTGTGCTTACTCAGAACATCAATCGTATCAGTTGATGTACAAAGCACGTAGAGAAAGTAATTACCTTCCAATCGTTTACACATTACCACCATACCATCTCGAGCAATTCACTGAGTATCATCTCCTGCTTCAACAAGACGTGTTTCATTTCAATAGCTTCAAACTATCATTACACAAAATACGTCATTGATCCACTTCATTAACAGCCAATATAAAATTTTAATGATTTAATTATTTAAATTTACCTTTTTAAAGAAAAAAAAAAAAAAAATACTAAGAAATAAAATTTTTTATAAAAATTACAATATAAAAAATTACAATTTTTCTTTTATCGTTTGAAATAAATTTTATTAACTTTTTATTTTTTTTATTTTACAAAAGTAAAACTAATGGATAAAAGAAGCTGAGAAATGAGATTTTTTTTATTTTATTTTTTCAAATTAAAGACGAAGGATAAAATGAAAGACAAAAAAAATAAATAATGTTGAAAAAAAAAATGTACAGGAAACTGGATTAATAGTTTTTTTTTTTTTTTGCTGATAGTAATAAAGCCAAACCTTAGTTGACAAATTCAATTTCCCATACTGGGTCCATGCAAAGACGTAAGGGATCAAAAGAGAATGGATAAAGGTTGACGGGTCAATGTAGTATGCCTACGTGTTGCTAATCCTCAACTTATATAATTATTTGTCAGAATACGTATACGTATTTGGCATGTTAAAATAACGACTAAATTTTAGTTTGTGAAGGTTGTCATGTATGGTGTTTCATCAATGAAATAGTGCTTATAGCCAAGCACTTGAATCCTTTACCCACATGTTGGGCATGATTGGTACGACATTGATGATTTATTGGTCAGCAGCGAATTGGTACAAAGCTTGCCCAGGGCTTTCATACATAGACTTGTGTAAATATATGTGGTGGAGATTATGGTATCGTTTAAGCTCACTTTACCCTCACTTTTCTTCTCTCTCTCTCTTCCGCCCCTTTTATGCATTTGCTCTCAAAACTGATTATCCAACTTAATATACGATCGTAATCATGATTGATGATAATCGTGCTTAAGCTCAAAACCAGTCTCATGGTATTTTTTATTATATATTTCTAGCAAAAAAACCATCAATGAAGAATCATTACCGTGCTCATCAACTGTCTGTATGGCTTAGACTTATTCCTGAACTTCACAGAGCTGGAATGGAAGATGTTGAACCACGACACAATCTTTTTCGTGGACATGGTGATCCAAGTTTGTATGATGGCTATGTACGACCAGATCCATTAAGTAGAATTGGTGAAGAATATAGAAGAAGAAATATAACAACTGAATTACCAACATCAACAACAACAACAGATTATAGCATTACAACATGTGTCAGTTTAATTCAAAGTACAAATTTACAAACACAACATAGTAATGGAAGTGCTGATACACTTGCTAGTTTGGATGCAGCTGGGTAAATTTAAAATTAATCATTTAAACGACACAATTTTATTTGGTTAATTTGTGATAATTAATAAATGTTTAATTAATTTTTTTTTAATAGATATGCTGCTTATTCAACTGCATTGAGTGTTACAATTGCAATTGGTTGTAGTTTATTAATATTAAATGTTTTAATATTTGCTGGTGTTTATTATCAACGTGATAAAACAAGATTAGAAGTTAAAAGTTTACAACAACAACAAATGATGAATCAACAATGTGGTCCAAGAAATTTTACTGAGCTTAAACAACCACCACCACCACATTCTCATTATACTGGTGGTGGTCAAGTTATTGTGGATGTTGAAAATGAAATGCTCAGAAGGTCAGTTTAATTTATATATTATATAATTATTTTTTTTAAAAAAAGTAAAACTAATTATTATTATTATTTATCATTATCATTACAGAAATGTACATATGAAAGTTACAAATGAATCAAGTATACTACAGGCTCAGAGTACACATACACTGCCTCATCAACATCAACATCATTATCAAAAACAACAACAACAACAACATCAACAACAACATACTCAACATGCCACATTGCCTAGACATCAAACACCATCTGTTATTCAAGATATGGGAATGCAATCCCAGGTATAACAATATAATTTTTATAATAATATTATTTAAAATAAATATAAATATTTATAATAATAATTAAATAAAAAATAATCATCAATTATTGCGTGATAATCATTATTCATTAAAATAAAGAATCGTTATTTTTTAGTGTCCACCAAACGGATCAATTCATCTGACGGTGCCAAGAGCACCACCACCACCAAGGACCAAAAGCCCACCAGAAAATCAGTCACTTTTGCAAGGTGGCAGCATCATTAATCGTGTTACACAAAGTGGTATGACAGAAATGCGTGTGTGATGTATAGACTCCCCTCCAAGACCAGTCGTACCTGATGTCCTAACAGCATCGACGTTACTCTAAAATTATTAAAATTTTAAAACGTCAATAATCAATGAGTAAATCAATCCAAATATAATTGTTAAATTCTTTTTTAAAATTTATTATTATTATTTTTACATTATTTATTATGTATATTGGATTGTTTTACTCAATAAAGGATTAAATTTTCGACAATGGAGGGGGGATTAAGTATTAAAGCATGGTATACGAGTTATCAATATTCATTCTCACATCAAGATATCAATCAAGATTGAATTATGAAAAAAATTAAGAATAATAATAATAATTTTGTTCATTGTTTTTTTTTTTTTTTTTTTTTCTAATTAAAATATATTTCATCTTGATAAGACTATCTGTGAGTAGACTGAAACTTTTTAAATTACTCAGTAGATCATTGGATATATGAATGATGAAAAATCATTTATACAAAAATCAAAGAACAGGATAAATGGAGATTTGATTTTTTTTTTTTTTTTTAAATTTATTTTATCATCGTACTATTTTATTTTTAATCTAAAAAACAAAAGTTAAGAAAATTAAAAAAATTTGAATCAAAGGAGAATTAATCAACTCTATAAAACAAAGGTAAAGAAAATTATTATTATTATAATTATAGGTACTATAATTCAATAAGAAAATTAATTGAAGAAAAAAAAAAAAATGAAAAAGTTATATAAAACATTTAAAAACGAGAAATATAATATTAAATAAATTGAAAAGAAAAAAAAAAACATTTTTATAGATGTTATATGACATGGCTCAAGATAAAAAATGATGATCAAGATCCGTGTGTAAATTAATTAAATTAAAAAAAAAAAACATTTAATTAAGATGTTAGATGTTGCTTGTAAATAATAATTATAATAAATAATAAAAATAAAGACTTAATACAATAAGAGGCACCAGATCACTTTGCTACTTTGAAAATTAAAAAACTCATTAAATTTAAAAAAAAAAAACAAAGAAACAATAATAATTATTATTTTTATCTAAAAGTCAAATACATTGAATTTTAAATTTCAAGTTAATAAATGCAAATCAAAATGAGTAAATTATCATAAACATAAAATTTTAAGTGTTTTCATAACAATTAAATAAAAATATAAAAAATAAGCATGCTATTAAATTGACATTTGTTTGTCATAGCTGTGAAGATTCGTTGGTAAACAGTTACAATTTTCAGATGGTAACTGTGTCATTTTAATTTTATACTCAAGCAAATAATGACTAATTAAGCTCAAACAAATTTACATTAATTCATTTTATCTTATCTATTTTCATTTTTAAATAATCTTACTGTTTTTTATTCTTTTTTAAATAGTCATCTGTGTAATATACAAAATTTACATATATAAAAATTAAATTTCAAACATTGACACAATTTAAACCGTCTGCAAAGAAACAAAAAAAAGCCTGTACTGTGCCAACATTATTCGTAAAAAAAAATACGATATACCAAAGACTATGTTGTTGCTCTTGTAATTTTTTTAAAATCAAATAAATTTTATTCCCCATCAATGGAATAGAAAAAAAAAAAAAAGAATATTCAAATGAAGGAAATAAAATATAGATAAAATTGAGGTCAAAAGGCGGAAAGTGTATGAAAATCAATTTTGTACATACTGAGTGAGTCGTTAAATGTATGTTTGTGTGTATGCTACTGTGTGCTGAGATGACGAGAGCTCAAATTCATTGACATTTAATCTTGTGATGTAGACACGTTGACAACTTCTGAGTCACATTTTTCACATCAAATTTTCATTAGAAAATAATTACTAATACTAAAGAAAAACCACTCAATCAATAAAAAAAGAAATTAAATAAATAAACATTGGCTGTTGGAAAAAATATTTAAAAAACTTGTGAAAATTTAAAATATGTATGAATTTAAATGTATTTCTGTACATAATAGAAAAAAAAACTTGTAACTGGACGTATTGAAAACTTTTTCTATTCGCTTTTTTTTAAAAATTTTTTTGTTGAGAGAAATTAATTTAAGTGAAATAAAAAATTGAATAATATATAAAGTAAAAAGATATGAAAAAATGAGAATCAATGTAATATATATTTTAATTTCTATGATTTTTTTTGGTACGATATCATTATAAATATAGACAATCTGAATATTATGAATGAAGTTTAGTGTTAAAGTTTAAATACCAAAGTTGTTGAATGAATCAAAAAATCAATTTATTAATAAATTGACTAATTTAATTTAAAAAACAAAAGCATGGATCTTGAAGATAACCAGGCTTAGAAAATTTTAGAAATTTTAACTCCGCCTTTTGACATTGATGAATGAAAAATAAAAAAAAATATATATATATAAATAGATAATATGAATACCGACGAGTTTACTACGAGTATTTATTCAAATGAAAGAAAATTAAATAAATGAGAATAAAGAAGCAAAATAAAAAATTTTTAGATAAGCCCATATAAATCTCGAATCTATCGTTGTACGCTTTCCAATTGAAAACGAGGGCTGCGTGTTACGTTTCACAATTTTGTTGTCAAAATGTAAATACATAACGAAATATATATGGAACTATTAATTGTATATAATTTTGTAAATTATTTTCTAATTAATTTGTTCATTTGTTGGATCCAAATTCTTGATAATAATTACTATATCTTTCGTATTTTTAGTGGATTAATTAATTGGTAATTGTTGCCAGTATGAGACCTAAATTAGTTATCATGATGAACCCCTGAGGTGAGCAATTAGAACTTGTACGTAACAATAAAATTTGAATGCATGGATGATAGACTAATATACTAATTGAAAATTCCAGATCATATAGTTCAAAAACCTGCGATCAATAACATCTAGGATAGTCTGGGGATTGCAGCAGTTGTTCAAACAGAAAACAACAGTACCAACTTCAGGGATTTGATCCACTGATGCTACAACGAGAATGTCAATAAGACAGAAAATAAACTGTGAGTATCATACTTTGTTAAAATAAAAAATAAAAATATCTGCAGATGATCACCAAGATAACATCAAAAATCTTAAATAAATGTTCATTTATTTATTTTAAAAAAAATTCAATTCCTTGAGAATTAATTTGCACTTAATGATCAAATTTTAAATAATTTATATTAGATAAATATTTATAATTATCAATAACAAATTAATTATTAATTTCTTTATTATTTTTGCAATATATGCAATTATTTTTTTAAATATCATCAAGAAAAATTTAATTTTTAATCTGACATTGATCATGATTTACTGATGCACCATGGTTTTATGCAGATTATCGTCAAATGTCAATATCAAACGATGGTTTCAGTGATGAGAGTCTCTGAATAATCATCATCAGACAGATAAATGATGACGTGATTCGATAAAAATTATTCCAACACATATACAAACCATCATTTATAAAAGCGACGCACCTCTTGTATCCTAATTCTCAACAAAGATTGAATATTAAAAAAGGATTTAGCCCAGTAAGATGAACAACCTTTTCTTTTTGTTATTTTTATTTTTATATATAAATATTTATATATCCTTTTTTTTTATTCTTTTTATAAACTCTGACCTGTTGTATTTGATATATTCTTATATATATTTTAAAAGATCATCAGTTATATAGTATATCAAAACATAAAATTTGATGACTAATAAAAAAATAAAAAAGGTTTTAAAATAGATCCCACTTTGCAAAAATCACGATCGATCACAAATCAATGTTAATCGATTCAGGTGAATCGAGATTGCCAATCGATACTGTACTGTGGATCTATATGTATAAATATATTATCCATGGATGCTTTCAACCTGCCATAGCGTGACCCGGAAATACGATCCTATAACGTAACGGTGATGAACACACTGCTATGACTTGGTGGTATCGCATTGGCCATGGATCGTCAATAGATCGGTGTAATGATCTGCATCGATCACGATCGCGTCACCTTATTTTATCCTCATCCAAGACCATCAAGATTTATAAATAAATTGTGAATCATTTTTTTTTTTTATTTATTTATTTTATTATCTTTGATAAAAATTTGTTTAACATTATATTTCTAATTTTAACTTAAAATTAAAATCTTAAAAATTGATATAATTAATATTTATTTATAAATTGAATTAGGCTTTAGATGTATAGAAATTTAGTGAAAAAAAAAAAGGTTTTTTTTGATTTTTTTTTAACATGTTAAAATTAAATTTTAAATAAAAACTTTTTCATACAATAATAATGGAATTAGATTGAATTTAATCTGATTATTTGCACAAAGAAGATTTGTGAATGTCCTGTGACTTGAGTAGTGTGTAATAACAACGAGAAAATGTCGCGACAACATGGCGCCACAACTGTCATACGACTTAGAAAAAACACAACCCACATTTAAAAAATCATACAATATTACCCACGATGGTAACAAGTTTTTTAAACTGATAATAATAAACTTCTTAAGTTTTTATTTTTATACACAATATAGATCAACATTAATGTGTACAGAGTATAAATCTGATTTAATACTAGGCTATTATATACAACTATATACTGTCAAAGTGAAAAAACAAAAAAAAAATAAAACAATAATAATAACATAGTAAATAAAAATTATTTCAACTGTATAATCATATATCATTTTGTAAAATATATATATAAACGCACTTAAGTATACAAAAAGTGATCGCATATTACAGTTAAAAAATATAAATGAAAATTTTATTTGACTTTTATATTTAATTTTAATATTTATATTTGAAACAAGCAGAGAAGATATTGCGTTTTCACGATTTGACCTGTTCCATGACCTGCGACTGATCATAAATTTTAAATCATTGCTGTTGTCACCATTTTTTTGTGACCCTTTACTAGCAATGAGCTTGTTGTCCTTAACAATTGTTCGATCTATAATATGATATCTGTTTTGTTTGATCCTACACATCACTCGGTACTTGAATTTTTTATATTTTTAACACTCATTCAATTACTCGATTCATTTTTACCAAATGATCCAGACAGTGTAAAATTTTTTTACAGTACAAGTCTAGGTATATTAAAAAGAAATGAACATCTCAATATTTGTTAAATTACTATACAGAATTAAAAAAAAAATGAAGAAAACTACATGTTAAACATTTGCAAAATTTATATATATTTTTTGTATTTATATTTTCCATTTATTTAAATTGTTTATTTATTTATTTTTTTTATTTTATTTAAGTGTCGGACCTCACAGTATTTATGCTCACTTTGATGACGCCCACCATCGACATGACCATCGAAATGCTTTGACTCAACATTCAATCGACTTTACAGCTTGAAATTTAAAAATATACATTTACAATAAAACAAGTTACGTCTTTCAACAATATCAGTATGACAGAATTGTTATTGTCATGTGTTGCCATCATCAAACTATACATACACATATATTTTTTTTAAAAACATATATTTATTTATTTTCAATCGTAATTTTTTTTTTTTTTCTGTATAAATTAAATGAAAAATTCAAAAAAAAAAAAAGTAATAATAGTAGATGAAACAAGATACTTTAGTAATAAATTAACATTTTTATTTATTTAATGTCAAATAATTGTGTTTATAAAAATAAATTAAATAAAATTCCATTGAATATATAAAAATAAAAAAAATAAACATTGTTACCTTTTTGCAAATCCAGTCAGGTGCGTTTGTATTTGTTTAAAATAAAAATATATATGTAATAATATAAAATATAATTGTGTATTAAATTGTATTATTTCAAGTTGTATATGTGTAAATGTAAATATGCAGGTGCGATAGACTCGTGAACTATCATTTTTACGTGTTTCATTTTCACCTTGTACCATCAGAATATTCACGCTCTCAATAAACTGTCGAAAAAAGTTGCATTGATATTCCATTTGGACACAAAATATAAAATACATATAAATAAAACTAATAAAATGTGATAAAAAAGAAAAGTATCATTTTATTTTTTTTTTTATAAATATAAAAACGAGACAAATTGAAGGACACACCTGTATTATTGTGTAGGTGTTTTTTCATGATATCAAATATATACGCCCTCCATTTTTTTTTATTTATTATTTTTAATAAATATATATGAGGATTCTACAAGGCACCTTCCTAGTCAGCAACCTGTAACTTGCTGTAATACGCCAACGCTTAAACTCTCACTTTGATTTGTAAATACAACAACTGATATATAAATGTTAATATATATTAATATATTTCAGGCGCCATTAACTATTGACATTTCTATGAGTTTTTAAAAATCATCAATCTATAGTTTTATTATTATTACAATACTTGAATATATATATTTTTATTACTTGTCCATATATTAAAATATATATATTTTTTTTTTATTATATTTTCAAGTTAGATGGTTTTTATTATCTCTCTGATCCATGAAGACATTTTATAGTATCTCTATTGAAACTATAAAAATACAGAATGCCAAGTATATATCTCTATACATTTTTTATTTGCAAAAAAAAATAAAAAAATATATCGTATAACTTGACCATGAAATTTTTTATTTATTTATTTATTTGTTGTCCCTTGAATTTACAAAAATTTAGTGGTAAAAAGTAGATGTATATATTTAATTTTTTTTCTCTTAAATAAAAAGAAAAAAAGAACGGAGGAAATGTTGAAAAAGAATTTCAGTGTTAAATATAAAGATAAAAGTAAAAAAAAAAAAATAAAAAATAATTTTTATCGGATGGAGGATCGAAGGAACAAGAGCGCGGTGTGGCCATAACCGTGGATCAACTTCTGGCTACGTCCCTGTTTGCAAATACAACCAGTCTGTACAGATATGCTGGTAGACTACCTGCTTAGCTGGTTGCAAAAAAGTCATCCTGTCTGCATTACTCTCCTGATCTTGGTTCCATCCAAACACGCATCTCTACAGCTAACCCTCCCGTCGGGGTAGTATCTCAAGCTACTGCTATTTTTTTTAATTTTTTTTTTTCTTATCAATTCCTTTTTTTCAACAGTGACTGTGCCTTGAACATTATGAGATACACATTCAAATAAATTTCGGTTTTACAATGATATATACAAGATTATATAAAAGACATTTATTTTGTTTTTTTTTTTGTTAGAAATGTTTTGAATATTCTTGAAATTAAAATAAATTGAATTGTTTTTTTTTTTACAATGTATCCATGACTCAAATAAAATCAACTTGTTAACCTATTTTGTGTGCAATATGTTATGGCAAGTTTTCTTGTTGGTGGTTAGTCAACCTGTCAAAATTTATGACCACCCACATTGTGTACTCCTACTAAAAGAAAGTATATTATTATTAATTTATAAAGCATTTCATTGTGCGAGATAATAGAAATTTATTTATTCATTTATTATTTATTCATTATTAATGAATTTAATCTCTGATAATTTTCAATGTATATTTATATTTTTGAATACAGTTAATTTGGATAAAAAAGAAAAAATTGAAGAGAGAAAATTTGCAGTAAATAAATTATTAAATTATTTTGTTTTTTCTTCGATAGATTTTGTTGTAATAAATTGATTATTATATGTATTTTTAATATTACTCTCCTTTGCAATTTAACATTAATAAAAAAAATATTTAAATGCAATTTATTTTGATAAATATCGCTTTAAATATAAATATATATATATTTTTTTTCAATTTTGCTATTATTTATGTTTTTTAATATAAGATCAACATAAACAAGATTATCAAATGTAAAATAGATCATAATTTTAGCCCTGCGGTTTATTTTATATATATAAAACTTAGTTATGCTTGGTTTAATTCTTTTTCAAATACATATCGGCGTGTCTTACTCTTACCTCTTCGATCATTTCCTATCTTCATCGATTTCTTTATAGTATCAACTGTGGTTTCTAGATTCATTGTGCTATCTCAAATCAAAGTTCTTCGCACAAAGTATACCATCAGTGAAAATTCATCGATCGATTGCTCTATAAGAATCGATCGTGCCGGGGGCGGACGTCTGCGGTTGCTGGTTCATTCTGTTATAGATGTTACAATAATTACAATCAAATATATTTATTTTTTATAAAAAAAAAAAAAACTTATTATTCTATGTATTTTTTATATTTTATTATTTCATATTAAAGATTGGATAAGTTGTGAAACTTTGGTGCCAAAGGGGTCGAATATAATAAAAGACATAATCTATAATTACAATCGATTTATCAACAATAATTTCATATGTTGTCCTTTTTAAATAAAAAACGCATACATGCATTGAATTTTAGTGTTACATTTAAGATTTTGAATTCAATATTTCACAACAAAAAAGGATCAATAATTACATAATATCAAAAAAAAACCAACAAGGATTTTAATTGATTTTGAACTTTAATCTTTATCAAAAAATCAAATTATAAAAAAATAAAAAGGCTTTTTTTTGTTCCTAATAATTATTTTGTAAACATGAAAGTTTATTTATTTTCATTACTCGTATATATACAAGTGCACTTGTGCTATTTTTTTTCTGTCTGTTAATATTTGAAACTAAATTCAAAAAACATTTACATGTGTAAGTATTGTCTTTTTAATTTAGAAATAAATAGAATTAATTTTACTATCATATAACCCAATTCAATACGAAAAAAAAGACACTTAAAAAAATATTTTTTTCCTTATCTCAATGACAGCATCAACATATAGACTGTGTCGACAATTCTTTCTTTGTCTTTCTTCTTTTTATCTTTATGTTTTTAAAATTATTTCTATATACATTACTCGAGTTTTATTAATCTTTTCCTTATAGCTATCGATTACAATATCATTTATATATTTACGCATCCAAGCGAGATAAAACATAGTAATAAATAAAAATAAATATATATAACAAAATAATAATGTAGTGCAGAAGCTTGAATTTTATTTGTGCAAACGCGTGCTCTCATACAAAAGATTTATAAATATTTGTGTTAGTATATATATAAATGTTTTAATGCATTTTATATAGAATTCTATATATGTAACTAAAAATATTATATACATACTGTATAAATGCACCCTGGGGATTAGTTTCGATCGATGTTTTGATATAAAATTTATTTATTAGTTGGACGATATTCAACAAGTTGTTTGGATAAACCATTCAGTGTGATAAAATATGTAATACAATCAGTATATTTTTTGTTATAATAATTTTTTTTTTACTTTTTATATTATCTTTGCCATTTGTTTTTATATAAAATTATCATTATATTAATCTAAAATGATTTAAAATATATTTAAAAAATATAAATATATTATTTTTTTAAAAATAAGTTAAAAATAAATAAGGAAACAATATTGTGTACAAGCAAAAATGGAAATGTCGTTGTTTAGTTTGACAGCGGGAGTCTCATGTTAATGTTTGAGCATTTAAATCATCGATGGTATATAACAATGCCTCCTTGTACACAAGTAATGTGTATGTATAATTTTTATTTTATATTTATATATATTGGCAAGTTGTTGATGATGATAGTGAGATGATCTTTTGTACACAACCCATCATCGTAAAAAGTTATCGATCGATCGATTTATTAACAATACATCTCATCAACCGGAAGACATTAATATAAATTTGTATATAAATAGAAAAATCAATCGTTAAATTAACAATTAATCATTAAATTAATTTTGTCATTTATTAAAATTTTTAAATTATACATTTGCATTTTAAATTCATCAATAATCCGTGAGAAATTAAATCATTGATCGATGTATGTCGCATGACCCTAAACGTGGGAAACAATTTAATTAATCACGCTTAAGTACATATATAAATACAATTTGTTAGTTAATGAAGAAAGTAAAATTAATACAATCAAATAAAAATTATATAGTATTCAAATATTGCAAGTAATTTATATGTTTGTATTGTATCTTTTTTAACAAATGAGAATGAAAAAAAAAAAGGTATAAATAATTAATTCAACATGGAATTGTTGATGATCAGAATTGAATCTATATGTATTAAGTGGGTGCCAAGTAAAAAATAAAAATAAAAAAAACCAAGAGGAGCTGTGCACAAGTGAGCAAGTCGATATGTATTGCAGATTTTATTGAGGGGAAAGGATGAACAATTAAGAAAGACATCATTGGACTAATGAGGTTACACTCTTCGATGAAGGTAGTTTAAAAATAAAAAATTAAAATTTTGTTGGCCTGATGGTCACGCGTAAGGGTCACGAAATAAATGTTCATATATTCAAAGATCTTTCTTTGATTTATTTTTCATTTCAAAAATTTTTTTAACTTCACTCGAGACTTAAAATTGTTCGATCGATGGAGCGAATATCCGCGAGAATGAGCAATGAGGGTGTGGACGGGCATATATCGCATGTCGATTATAATATATAATAATAAATACGATAAGTCTACCAAGACAATGTCCTCATCATGATTGAGGTGTGGTTTTTTTATTTTCTTATTAATTTTTTATTTAAATATATAAAATAGTCTTAAAAAAATTTCATTTATTTTTAATGAAAAATTTGTTGGAATAAATACTTTTTTAAAAAAAGTATTGGAATATATTTAAATGAGATTGTATTATATACAAGTTGACAATAAGAGAAAAATAAAAATATATATATATTCAAGTCGCACTTGAAGTTTGCATCAGTTGGCACGATGAACACGATGCCTAAAGCAAGTTGGCCTCAAGAAATCCCCGCATCAAAAGACAACCAAGAAAGTACACATCGTAGTCTCCAATCTTGCCAGCAGTTTATTCAAACTAACATACACACACATATATAAAAAGGTGTACAAGTGCCATTTGAGTGGTGTTGTTGGATGGAATGAAGAAGAAAAAGCATTAAGGTAGACTTGAATAAAATAAACTATGAAAAAAAAAGTAAAATGATACAAAATAAAAAAATACGCGAAAGAACGAAGCAAAAGAGTCTCCAATAGCAATCTAGATCTGCAACTGCTCCTCCCGTAGTTTGTACAACTTAAAAATGTCTCAGTTTCCGGGTCACGCGTTGCACCAAGTATCAGGTGTCATTATCATTGCCTCCAAGAGCAAAGAAACTGTTTCTGACTGTTTATCTCCAACATCGGTCATCGTCTGGAATTTATTTTAAAACCGTTCCGTAATTGTAGACTCTTTATTATTCTTATATGTAGTTTAAATTTTTTTTCTTTTCTTATTTGCTTCTTTCTTTTTAATATTTTCATTTTGACAATGATATTATTATTTCTTTTTTTTTTTCTTTTGATTGTTGACGAGTGAAATCAACTGAATGATTGGTTTATAAGTTAATATATATCAAATTAAAATTTCAATGACTTTGCACATGATTCATTAATGGATATATATGTAATTTGATGATCTTCGTTGTACAGCCATATCGTGAGAATCAAAACAAAAGAAACTTTATGAAAAAGAAAGAGTTAAACAATAAAAGAAATGAAGACACAGGTGGAGGTCCATTTTTATCATACAATCGTGATTCATGAAATATAATTATCGATGAGGATCAATATTAAACTTGGCTTTACCAAAGTTCAATGACAATATGTACTAGTTAAATATAATAGTGTATACATGTATTGTTGTTCGAAACAGAATTACAACTTCAATATGAATATTATTTTTTGATCTTTGAATCGATTGATCATGCTTGCCTGGTGATGATTAGTTGCCCGATGGGCATTTATCATTTAATGAATACATTTAGTCATTTTTAATGTCTTTTAAATAGTCCAGTAGTAATTTTCACACGACAAAAAAATATAAAAATTACAACTAGACGTGAGAAAATAAATAAATAAATAAATATATACTATGTAGCAGTTAAATTGTAGGCGTAAGAAAAAATTTATATTGACCCAGTCTATTTAAAGTGTATGAACTGTAACGATATAGATAATTTCATTTATATACAACAAAGTAAAAGTTGACAGAAAAGCGAAAAATCTATCATAAAAGAGCTAAATATATAAAAAATATTTAAGAGGGATGTATCCTCGTAAAAAATATCACTTTATAAGCTTTTTTTTCTTTCATTTTTATCAAGTTTATATTTATGAAAAAAAAATGTATATAAATTTCATTGTAAAATAAAGATTTAGAAGGTTTCTTGTACGAACAGGGTAAAATCACTGAAGATTTATTAGGGATATGAAAAACGAATATATATATTTGAAAAGTCTACATAAATATTATATACAGTGTATATAAAGATGTATAACACATCATAAATGTATACGACTTGTTGTATATATACAACGCACGTGGCGAATTCTTGTCGTCTTTGTTCACATCAAAAGTTTAAAGGAAAAAAAAAAAACATACACATGTTATATATGGAAAAAATAAAAATAAATTTATAAAAAACTGGAATATCCATTATATCTTGTTGGTGTCCTCCACACCCACTTTAGATTCGGTCTCCCATCCATTATCGCTTTTGATCCTGTTTTGTACAATCTTGTTGTCTAGCCAACTCCACTAAAAAAATACCTGTCTTAGCCACCCACTTTGTGACCTTCATCAAAACATGCATTTGATCAAATTTTATTATAATTCTTTTTTTATTTATTTATTCACCATCAAAAAATAAAATTTTTATATTATTCTTTACATCTGCAAAGGTTATGAGACTTTTTACTGGATTTTTGGTGCTTTTTCAAGAATAAAAATACTGAGAAAGAAGAAAAAAATATATTTTATAATAGCAAGATGAAAAGAAAAGAAAAAAAAAAAAAAAAGTGTTCACAGGTACTTGAGAGAGGCGCAAGAAGCAAATAATGGTCTCATTCATATACGAAGGTAACACACAAAATCAGAATCTAAGAATAACTGAGAATACTGCCATCAAACGACAACTGAGTGACAATAAAAAAATGTTTTGTTCAAAATTTTCTATGGCCACTCGAAATGTAGCGGACATTTACGACATATCTTAAGAATGATCATCAAAACCACTAAAATTTTGAAGAAAAAAAAAAAGTAGAAAAAACATCTCATATTTACAAGAATATTAAATAATAATTATTTTTTTTTAATTTGAATTTTTAAAATGAATATTAAGAAAAAAAATATGAGCTTTAAAATTATTTTTATATTTAATTTAAATTTTAACGATAAAATGAAAAAATAAATATTCACAAAATAGTAAATAAAAGTTATCCATATAATAAAAAAAAAAAAACTAATCACATTAAATTTTTTTTTATACACATGAAAAATAATTTTTTAAAAAAATATTAAAATAAAATACCGACAAAAATCAGAGCAACTTTTTTATTATTTTTTAAAATATTTTTTTTCTAGTCTTTTATTATACAGTAAAACGTCTTGGAATAAAAGATCCAAACGATGGAATAAACCTTAAAGAAAATGAATATCTTTATATATATTTTAAATGTAAACACGATAAAATCAACAAGTTTTTTTTTTTTTTTTTTTCATTATTTTCTTTTGAAATAAAAATTGGAAAAAAAGGTTCAATATAATAATTCTATACTAGCCGTGACGACACGACCATTTTAGCGATAGAAAAAGAAAAAAAAATAAAAAAATCTATATTCCTTCATTCTTATATTGAGCTGAAGCATGAATCGATCAATGGATCGAACGGTCGAAAAGTGAATTCGACCACAAGCTGGCTATACAAAACCTCGTGTCGTCTAAAATACAGAATAAAAGAAAATGAACAATATAAAAAAATATAAAAAATAAATCTATTATATCAATTCAATAATGAAAAAAAAAAAAAAGAAAAAAATGTAAGGTGGTACTGTCGTTGTTGTCCCATGAATGAATGAAATGGGATATTTCCGATGGAACAAGTGTATAGACCAATATAATGCTAAAAAATTTACGGAATTTTTATGTGATTTATGAACTTGGTTTCCAGTTAATGTTTGACATTGATCAGTCATCAGCCAAATTGTCTACGGTGAAGAACAACTTGAGGTCAAGATGTCCAGTTTTATTTGAAAATTTTATATTTTTATTTTTTACCACATTCAATGTTGTTTTTTTTTATTTTTACTTGCTTATACTCTTATTTGATTTTATGTTTTTTTTTTCGTTGATTCATTGGATCGTTCATGGCTCACCTTTTCTCTGAAGTTTTACCGACTTGGTCGATGTGTCATCTATCGAGCAAAGCGACAAGATTCGCTTTTACGCGGATTCGGGTCCTTTGTTCACTTGAAAAAAGACTAAATAAAAAATATATAAAATATATATAGAAGTTTTAAGTTTAAAGCAGACGTGTACACACCTGACTCGCCATCACTTTGTGTTTTGTGTTTGATCTCCTTTTTTGATACAATAAAATACCCTTGGAATTTAAGGTTTCACGAATAAAATCGATTACTGCATTTGTCGAAAGAGTAATTTCTTTTTTTTTTAAATTTGTTTCAGGAAACAAACGTGCTAGTATAAATTGTGGTTCAAAAATAAATAACATTGCAAAGCGATTTATCGTAATGATAACGATCCATCGATCTTTTAAAAACACTTGAAAATTATCCTCCATAAACAAACAAACTCAGTTTCAATATACTGTTTATAATGTTATTTACTTTGCTTGTAATCCGTGGTATATAAAAAATATGTTTTTACCTTTTTTACCTTTTTTTTTTCCTTTAATTCTCAATAAAATTGGATGATGGCCTGTTGATGTCATAAAAAGGGTGTTATATTTTATTTCTTCTCTTTTTCATTCTCAGTGCATCACTGTTTTTTATTTTCTTTATATTTGCTCGAGTTCTCAAGAGTTTTGTCTATTGTCCAGCTCGATATAATACTCAAGCACCACAGGATTCCGTCGCTTATTCATACCTTTCCCACAGAATTTTCCCGAATTTTGGAAACCTTTTTTCCCGCACCTATTTTCGTTCTCATTCATTGAGTGTTTTTTTTTTTTTTTTTTTTTATTCTTTTTATTCTACCTTGCTGTTTCCTTACGGTTAAATGCTCCAGAAGGATCTCCTTTGCATGTGGAGATTGTCTCCAATATTGGGTATAAAAAAAAATAGAAAAAAAAAATATATAAGCAGTGACATAACTTCTCATTGTCCAGAAAACATTCCACTAGTAATACCTGGGAAAGGTTTTATTTTTCTTTTTACTTGGCTATAAAAATTTTGTATTATGTTCTATTTTTATTATGAGATTTTTGTAGAAAAAAAAAAAACAAAATCTCTTGAAGTTAGAAAATATTCTCACCTTTCATCTAGAATGATGCTTATCGATTTAAAAAATCTAGTAATTATATTTATTTTTATGTATTATATAAATCTGTTCAATTGTAAATGAAATTATAATTTTTTTTCAACTATTCTTTTTCAGTTGAAATATTTTTTTTTTTTCAGGCGAAAGTACTTGATCAGACACTTTAATCCGAGTGTCTACGCGTGGGCACTTAGATCGTGACGCCAGCTACTATGTAAAACTTCTGTGTATTTTAAATTTATTTATCTATATTAAAGTCTCTACAAATTTTTTTATTTTTGTCTTTTAATTAAAGATAAGATTGTCTAGATCATCACTAGAAAAATAAATTAAATGTCGTATTTTGTGATTAGATTTCCAAAGGTGCCACTTTAGATTAGGCAAGTGTTCAAACTTGGTTGAAGAACATCTTCAAAGAGAAAGAAAATTAAAAAATAAAAAAAAAAAAAAGGTCCTCGAATCAAATGAAAATGGAATTAACAAACTCATCCTCATCTTGCCATATGCTTGTGGTTTAAGAGTGTAGACGCGTGGCACAAAGAGACCGGTGCCTATTTTTTTTTTCTGTTTTTTTTTTTAATTGCGCCATGTGGTCTGCACCAATATAATTTTTAAATTTATTATATCAATGCAACATGTCAACTCAATTTGTCGTCACAGCTTTAATTTCCATACCAACAGCTATTTACTTTTTTTAAAAAAATTAAATATTAATAAATATATTGCATAATGAAAATAGATAATAAAAAAAAATTAGACGTCTCATGATAATATAGTTTTAACATATAGACAAAATATATTTATGTTAAGTAATAAATGATGTGTTTTATTTTAAAATGAATACGATTAATCAGTGAGAGTGATCGGCTAGCACATGGTTTGGTGTGAGGGACCCCCACAAGATCCTAAATTTTTAATAAATAAAATGATGCCCATATCCGCCACCTTGCTTCAAATAAATTGAATGTCTGGATCTGTTGGGTACACGTCATCAGTTCTGCCCCCTTGGGATCATTTCTATTTTCTAACCATCAGGCGCTCCTAATATTAAAATTCACTATCTGTACCCCACCTGTTATTTGTAAACATCGGTCACTGCTTTATAAAAATTTTGAGGGTGTGTTTTTTTTTTTCTAAAATCTACTAAAATTACTAGTTTCATGTTTAAAGAGCTATTTAATATCTAGGTATTATTATTTTTTTTTTTTTCAATATTTTTTAATAACCATTACTGTTTCTATGCTAACGATGACATGTCAATTTTTTTGTTCATCAAAAAAATAAAGATAATTATTATTATAATTAGTTATCCAAATGAATGATTGTTTTTTTTTTTTATTTTTAAAAAATTTAAACTCAAATTTATATTAATTTGTTTCCGGAGATTTTTTTTTTGTTATTAAAAAAATTTAAATAAATAAAAAAGAGACCAGACAGAGATAAGAAACCCCAGGAGTTCTTGAAATTCATGGATCATGAAGCAGCAATTTTTGTTTTTTTTTTACTAAGGAAGCAAAGTTTTGTTCATAAGATTTCTCATCACAATATGCCTTCCACATGTCAACCTAATTTCCGTTTTTAAATTAATGAATTTTATTTTTTCTTTTCATCATAAAACAGGTGTTTGTATAATAGTGATTTTATTTTTGAAATCAATGACATTTGAGTTATGAAAAAAAATAAAAAATAATATAATAAAAATAGAAATTTCATGAGTTTATGGTTTTTTTCAATTAAACAATTTTAAAATAAAATTACTAATTAGTAATTAGTGTACAAATATGTTGGCAAAGCCAGGTAACACCAGCCAGTAAATAAATAAGAAAAAAAAAAAAACATTAGAATGATTTCAAGTTGAGATGAATAAAGAACATGAACACAAGTTTAAAAGTACATATAATAACAGCACGTAGAAGACACGCCTACCCACAACCTGCCCCCATGAGTTGACCAACCCCAGTTTAATTCTTGGCAATTAACATTGGCGAACGAGTTTAGTTCAACGTTAATTAACAATACGTAAATCTTGCAAACGCTGAACTACTGCCAAGTGAAATGAGACAGCAATCAACGATGAAACGTGAGACGTTTAACGAGAATTAAAAGTATCGAGAGACCACGGCGGCGCCTTTCGTACTCTAAATACAAACAACTACTGTGTTGATTCAGTGTCTTTTATATATTCATTGATTTTAATTTAATTTAATTTTTTATAATGCTTTTTTTTTGTTCAACTAATTTTACGATGAATATCTAACGAGCAAAGATATAAATTTATTTTTTTTATTAATATAAATATCATTTAATAAATACGTTAAATTATTAATACATTTTAATTATTATTATTTATAAAAAAATTAATTTATATACACAGTTATATTTACATAATGAAATAATTTGAAATAAAAAATATGTATATTTTTTACTTGATATATAAAATGAGGCATTATGATTAAATTCAGTTGTCCTGTCCAGTTTAACAATTGAATAATGTGAATGCTCCTGAAGTAGAAATACGTTGTATATGAAATTGAAAGAGGTGTTGGCCACCCGGTTTCAAATTGCATACACTGAATGAAATAACTGGTGGGCGATACACCCATAGTGAATGGTAGGTCATTTACGTAGGTAGTTGAAGAAGAGAGAAAATGATAGAAATGAAAAAAAAGAAGGATAGATTGATGAAAAAAAAAAAAAAAAAAAATGTATACCTTTGATACCTGGCATTGTGATCGTCTTCAGGACTAAGACGTCTTCGTGCTACAACATACATAATATGGTAGTCTATGATACAACAAAGCTGCACCATCAGACAGGTTGGTATAACATGACAGGACGTCTTTTATAATGCCACATCCTTTCTCACTTCGTTTGTATCATGTGAAAATCCATACTGAATATGTTCAATATATTTTATTTACTTGTGTAATCTTTATTCTATTTTTATTTATTTTTTTATTATTATTTGTCTATTGAATATATTCATAAATATGTATAAATTTTTTTTATGATTAAATAAATATTGATAAGATGATTTATGAAATGAAATTTAATCAAGATATTAATATCTTCTAATTAACACCAGTCATTTTACTTGCTATGATTCATCAGTTATTTGTATTAAATGTTTGAAAATGTTTTTTTTTATTTGCATCAACACACTCCGACGCTTACCAGTTGATTTCTTATCATCGACTAATTAACAAGACTTGGTAATGAAGGCCCCTATTTATATATGACTCGATGCTGTGTTGACTCTTCAGGGCCTTCCTTCTTCATCCATAATCATGATACTGCAGTGTATCTTGCTGAAACTAGAAGCTTTCGTTTGCACAGTTGTTCAATTAGAATTTGTTATTTATTTATTATCATTTTTTTCTTATTCAACTTTATTGTTGTTGTTTTTTTTTATTGAAAATTTGTCATTTAATTTCATCAATTAATTATGATTGAAAAAAAAAAAATAAATAAATGAAATATTTTATTGGACACAACGTTGCAATTAATCCAAAAATATTAAGTAACTATTTCTTTAAATTTTTCTTGTTATTTTTCAACTCGAGAACATCTTAAACTCTATATGATTTATGAAAAAAATGTTGACTATCATCAATAAATAATGCACGTCAGTTCAACAATGTTTTACAAATTTTGAGGAAAAAAAATGGTAACAACTACGATAATTTTCTTATCATGTTAAATAGTTATAATTATTCCAAAGTTATTATCTTGAATGTACAACGAACGAAAGCAAAGTTGAGTTGTTTTAATATTTTTTTTATTAATATTAAAGAAACAAGAATAAAAGAAATTGTTTTTTTTCTTTTAAATTTTATCGATATTATAATTTTTTTTTGTTTCGAATATTTGATTAATGTTATTTACTTTTTAATGTAAATAATTTTGTTATTTTATGTATTCATTTTTGTGGAAATTTTATATAAATATGAATTTATATCAATAATTTTTGAGAACAGGAAGGGATTAAATAGATATTTATATGGATAATGTGTAATACTGAGATGAAAATTGATCTTCACATAAACAGGTAGGTAAAATCGATCAGTGGGCGAGAATCCATGACGAAAAAAAAAGGAGAAAAAAATTTTTATATATAAGTTTGTTGGAAAAAAAAAATACTTGTGACCCTACAATCCAATTTAGCATTGAATTGTTGGGCCAACGACTTCCTGTCCATTTTAGGTACTTTCAGATCTCTGGTGCAATGCCAACATCAGACTCATGTTAACTGGATTATATATAAAACGCATCCGGTTTTTTCATTTCTTACATATTTATAAAAAAAAAGCAAAAAAATAAAAGAGAAAAAAAAAAATATGTACAATTCTATTCATAGAAACTGAATTTAAAAAATTCTGGCGGAAATAAAAATTGCTTTGTCTACTTCATCAACATAATTTGATAAATTTAAAATATATATAATTTTTATAATCAAAAAAAAAAAAATTAAGATAATGTTTTCCTGAATCATAGATCATTAAATTTTTTTAAGAATCTATAATTATAATAATTATTTATGATTATCTATAAATGAAAAAATAAACTAACTATAAATTAATATAACTAACATTGCGATAGTGAAAAGTCGCGTGAATGTTTACCACCCAGGAGGTGCACAAATTTTTATTGAACGACTTTTGCGTACACATAATGTTAACGCATTTATTTTATGCACCCTGTTGTGGATAACCGGACTAATTTCACATCATGCTCATCCATATTGTAAATAATTATTAACGAAAAATTCCACATATGATTTTACAATAAAATCATAAAATTCAATCGTCAAAAATTCAAATAATGATGATTTTTTATACAATTAATAAAGAAAAAAAAAAAAAAGAAAACAAATAAAAGCAACAATGATAATAACCAAAAAAGATTAATGTAAATATGAAAAATCAGTGAGATAAAATTTATTTTCCAACACCAAGTTATAGTGCATCTTGTCTGGTTTATAAAACAGGTTATATGAATATCGTATAATAATTAGCCGGATTTACGACGAATCTAAGGATTTATAATAGCAACATGGTGTCGGTAAAAACCATGGTATATATACCGCGCTTGATAAACTGGTTCTAATTTTAATTCCTGAATGTTTGAAGATTTTATATTACCGCAAAAATTATTTCTCACATAATTTATAAAAAAAAAAAAAAAACAAATTACATATTGATACACAACTGTATATAGTAAACATATTACATTTAAAATTAATTTTTTTTTTTTTTACAATGTAGTATTTTTCTACAGCAATGACATATTCAATAATTACAAGTATGTCTTGTACATACTTATATGCAATTAAACAGTAGTATGGTACTGATTAAACACATTTACCACACTGCAATTGAAATAAAATTTTTAACATCATTTATTATCAAGCAGTATAACACACACTTGATGATTTACCATTTCTGTGTTAATACATTGCCAGAACATTACCATCATGATGCAGTTACTTATTTTTTTTTGATTTTCTATTTAATTTATGATATTAAACATTTAATTTTGTTGATATATATGTGTTCTGCACATACATTTTTAAATCTTGATATTTATATACATATTTACAATCAAGATATTTTTAAATTTTATAATTTCAAACAAGGAAGTATTTAATTTAATCTAGATCAATTTTTTCATAGTTAAAGTGTTTATTAAAAATTGGATAAAAACAAATTCATTTCAATGAATAATTATTATATTTTACATAGATTATTTAATAATTATTTATATGACATTTTTAATGTAATGATATTTTATATTTTCGCTTGGATGATTTATCAAATTATTTTGATGATATTGGATGTATTTATTATGATATGGGAATGATTTGATTGGATTCATCAGGCGAAACAAGTATTGTTTAAATTTTTGTAATTAGATATGGTTCATATCACACATATCAAAATACTAATTGGCTATCTCAGACACGTGTCTCTGTAAAATTCAAGTTATTTTCACATGCTACGCGCATCGTATTCTGTATAATTAAAATAAAAAAAATAAAATAAAAAAGGTGCTCCCTTTAAACTCAGACATAAACATTAAGCCAATAATATCAAATGTAATTATCTAAATAACTCTTACCACGAGCCACAATCATACAGTTAATTATTATCAAATCTAAATTACATGAGATTAACAACATTTTAAATATAATTGGATGAATTTTAAGTGTATACGTTGATACTTGCTGCATCGATAAATGAATGCATTTGCTTATGCTTGAACGCGGCTGTATTTGACTTATCAAAAATACTGATAAATATAAATATATAAATAAAACAAATAAATTTAAAAAAAAAAAAAAAAAAGCATCAAAAGCTTAAAAGTTGATTAAAAATTATATTTTTATTTTTAAAATATTTCGCATATATATAAACGAGTAGAGAGAGTGTACATTTAAGACGACATCTTGCTTTAAGTGATCATTTTTACACACAAGAATAAAATATAAAATAATATGTATCTTGATGGTGTCATAAATCATGTGACATTAACGGAATTAGCATAGTAATCTCAGTGTGTGTGTGCGATATAAATGCACAGATTTTTCAAAAAAAAAATATACTTAAATTTCTTTTTAAACAACCTACTTTAAACTGGTAATAAAAAAAATTTTCAATTTTTTAATTTCATTCTATCAAGTTCATATATGAAAACATAAATCTTTGTTGTAATTTTTTTTTAAATTTATTTTTTATCTTGTATTTAAAAAAATAAAAAAAAAAAAAAATGTTCACATTGTTATTGAAATATCAAAGTGATATACAAAAGAGTGTGTTGTAACAGTCACCCTTAAATGGTATTGAGTTGACATTAAACATAGATGTGCAAGTTTAAATAATACCAAGACATATATAAAGGGATAAAATAGCAAGTATAAGGGTGCGGTATATACACAATGCCCATGTCCATCAACCTTTTTAATTAAGTCCAGTCTTCTCTCGTCGTAACATCACTTCAAATTCACTTTTATATTTTTTATTTTCTTTAAAAAATAAATATAAAAATAATAAAAAAATAACAACAACAACAACAACAAGAACTATAAGCAAGTCATTGACTTGACTTTTTGGCCTTAAATATAAATTAATTCTTTTATCCTTTAAATATTATTATGTATATATATTTTTAATTTTTTTTTTTTTTTTTTTTTATAAATAAATATATTTATTTTTGTATCTATATTCATGCATATATTTATGAACCTGTCTCGATAAAATGCGTCTACTAAATACCAAAAGTATTTTCTTGGATGAAAAATGGCAATATTATCAAGGATATTATGAAGCATCAAGTTGAACTTGGAACTCCAGTTGAACAACAATATTAATAATACTATATGTAGATAATAAAAAAAAAATTATATGTATTTTCCATTTATATACAATGAGTGAAACCTAGTTGAAACGATAAATATAAGTCAGAATTTTATATGTCTGGTGAGTATAACGACGAACATCATACAATGTTACATTCACATCTCTCAGGGGGTTGCTAGACATGACGTTTAAATAAAAATTAAAAAAATAAAAAATATGCAAACTTATAAAGATAAAAAAAAAGATTATCACATAAAAATATATATACTAAAAGCGCATGATGTTTCGTTGTCGCATCTAGAGAGCTATCTCTTCTGGGTATGATCGTAAATGCCTTGGTTTGAAACTTGAGATAGGCGTAAACCATATACTTCGTGGATCGTAAAAACAGCTAACAATGTGAACACTGGGGGTGTTGTTGATTTGGAGCAAGTACTTGAACTATTAAATGGAAACAAGAAATTGAATACTAATGAAAAAGTTGACTAAAAATATTGTAGATAAAAATTTTTATTTAAATCACCAACATTCCAAGATACTCTCTACTTTTATTTATTTATTTATTTTTTAGTTTCATCAGATGTTTTTATATATAGCTAAGCTATACATCTGTCCTCCAACAGAGCCAAGATATACGAGCAAGTGTAAGGTTGAAGTTGGTAATGAATGCATGCTGTAAACCATATTGATTTACTTACAAATGTTTAAAATTTTTTTTTATTTTTTTTTATATATACAATAAATTATCATTTATTAAGTCTGCATAGCTATTTAAATTTTCATTCTCTACACCTGAAGCTATATTGTGATAAACAATAATTTTCAATTTATAAAATGATAAAAAAAAAAAATATTCTTGATAGTCCTGAACGAAATGTAAGACATTTAAACTAGACGAAAAATTGAATGTTAAAACTGGAATAACAAGTCGGCAAAGTTGAATCATAGTTTTCAACAAGTTGTGAAATCCAGCATGAAAATACCATGAAATTGATGTTAATCCATTGGCGATAAGCAACCCACCTAATATTCTCAATGAAAATAAAAGAAAAAGAATTAGAAAAATGTCAAATAATAATAAAATAAAACAAGTTAGACAATATATATACATAATAATACAGTATATAAATGTTGAAAAACATACTTGGTATAATATCTAAAAAGTAAAATCATCTTATGAGGATTAATCTTGGACAAAATTGGACAGGTTGAAGTAGATAAAATGCCACTGATACAGCACATGTCTGTTTATTAATTACCTGAATTTTAATATATATTTATATTTGAAATTATGTTTAGTTGACATGTACCATAGGACCACCAAAGTGGTTAAGTTAGTTTTCTGTTTGTGTAATACGATGGACTCGTAACTCATATCAGGATACTACGCCCACGCTTACTTTTATTATATATTTTTTTTTTTCTTTTTTGTTCATTTTAAAATCAACTTCACCTCAGGTAGCTGGCGACAACGCCTGGACAACATGGGACACCCAGGGAGAAGACACTCAATTAGGTATACCTCTACCCAATTCAAATGTTACCTTAGTAAAAGCAAGATATATTTCGATTCAGTCACTGTTAAGGTGTGAAAAGGACAATGTGAAATAAAAATATAAACGGAATGCACCTTGCTTATATGATTTATTATCTATTTCTATTTACTTTTTTTTATTGATTTTTATTTTCTAAATTTATAGGCAGCAAATAAAAACTACTTGGAAATCACCTGCTTCTTTTTTTGTGATTCCATCATGGCTATCAATTGCTTAATAATTTTAAAACTTATATAATAAATATAATTAATTATATTTTATTTATTTTATAATATATGTTATTTAAATAAAAATATTTTTGCTGTCAACAATATTAAGTACAATAAAAAATCATTGATCATTGGTATTCAAAAATTGTTACATGACATTTAGCTACCTAACTGTTCAAAACAAAATAAAAATTAAATTAAAAATTCCAATGTTGTTTTTTAACTGACACAATGTTGACGACATTTATTTATCTTATTTATTTATTTATTTTTTTTTCATAATTTGTCTGTGATTTATTAAATTAAATTTAGGACATACAGTCAAATTGAATTCGTTGGTTTTTGATAACGGTAAAAAAAAAAAATGAGAATAACAAATACATTTATATATTAATAAGAAAAAAAAAAAACACCATATTTGCAGATTTACATCGATAAAAAGATCGACCCATATCAACTTTAAATACGTATCATAAAAATCAAAACAGCTTTTCTGTCTCGAGATAATTTATCAGTGTCACGTAGCCAAATGAATGCTGCATGTCAATTTCTTTGGCTGCTTGTGTATATAATTTACATTGTGTCAAGTGTTTTTTTATTTTTTTTTATTTTTTCATATTTATTTTTTTTCATTTATTTCAATATAGAAATAACATATCTGGTTACTATCGCTAGCACAGTTTTGTATATCTGTCGAGAAAGTTTTTTATTATTAACATGATTGTATTATTTATATTAATATAATTAATATTAACATTTAGATTGAGACTGATATGCTAAAGTTAAATTTGTTACAAGAGAATTTTATTTATGGGATTTGTCAATATTTTATTAACATTTATTGAATGCTTTGATAGAGGAGGAATTCTCGCATAAATGATACCAGATATACAAACCTGTCTACTTTCGCTTATATCATTTTATCATTATTATTATTATTATTATTATTAAATATATATAATGAATTTTTTTTATTTTTTATTTTATTGTTGTGACGATGTCTTCATGGCATTGTAGACTGAGAGGTAAGAGCAAGCTGTTGATACCCACTATTGTAAATGAAAAATAAAAAAAGCCCAAATTAGTTATTTAATTTAGAGATTGTAATTAAAAAGATATTCTTTTTATTAATTAATGTCTTTTTCTTCAATTTTTATTTACCCCAGAATAAAGTTCATGACTCAATGTAAAAAAGATTCCACATGTTAATCGTAATGGTCGCTTTGTCCTCTTCAATAACATCATCATTGGATAGATACATTTATGATCATATTTGTACCATGAAATTTCATGAACTGCATTAACAAGTTCTTCATTCTAAATTAAATTGAATTAAATTAATAAACATCAATTATTATTGTTATTTTATTAATTTATAAATTAACCTTGTTTAATAATTGTTGTCCAACCCAACAACAGCCGAAAAAACTTGACATATTTGCCAATAAAAATGATCCTTCAAGTATAAAATTTGATGCTTCATTTTTTTCACGTGACTAAAATGAAAATAATTAATATAAAAATTGAAAAAAAATTATTATTTTAATAATACCTGAACAGATATGTAACCCATCAAACAAAAATTAGTAGTACTCATCATTATTCGTAACATATTATAAGAGCTAAAAAAATCTGAAACTTTTTTAACAAATCTGTGATGAAATAAAAATTTATTATTATTTTATATTGAATTATGTGAAATTAATAAATTGAAAACTTACATTGCCTGATAAATATAGTGATTTGTGATACATCTTGTACATGAACAACTTTGTTGAAAATATTCTACTGATACTTCTTCAGTATTATTATGCTTTAAAACACCTTTGTAATTACTGACAACTTTACAAAGTATTGTCAATTGACCACAACAATGAAAAACAATAAATACTGTTGTTCCATCAAGTAAAACTTGCATCATCAAACACTGAAATGATGATAGAGTTTGAATGAAATACATCATTTGAAAAATTGGTGTTTCATTGAAAGCAAATGGAAACCAAGCTTCGAATTTTAATACTTTTGGCATTCCATTTTTTTTAATTGCACCCATTATAAAAGGTTGCAATATACAAGCTAAAAACATATAATTTATTTATTATTTTTAAAGAAAATATCTATTTTTTGTTCCTTAATTTTTTACCTGTTGTGATTATTCCCAACACAACAAACATCGTTAATACTATACGTCTTATTTTGAAACCATACGAGTACATAATTCCACGATAAAAAATTGGCAAATCATTTGATTCAATCCAATTATTATTAATCATATCAAATATTTCATGTAAAAAAAATCTTTTGATATATAAAAAACACAATGCATAAACATAATAAAAAAGATAAATTACTACAAAAATTGTGTATGATGGATCTTCATTATAATGCAGATGAAATAGATGCATTGTAGATGATCCCATAAAAGATAATAATAATGTAAAAAATATTGTAAATTTTATTAATCTAAATTTCACATAATATGGCCACAATGATGATAACTTAAATAACCACTGTAGTATTCCAAGCTGCCAATTGAAACCCCACGATTGTTTTGTTATATATTTCATGTTTTTATAATATTAATACGTTTAATTTTAAACAATTGTATTCACGTTAAATTTAAGTACGAGCTTAGTATCAGACAAGAGACAGCGTTTGAATGAAAATTTAGTCGCAAATATTCTGTTGTCAAAGCGACCAAAAATTTAGCTAATTAATAAATTATCAAGCTTTCTTATTATTCAGTTGATATTGTCGTGCTACCAGTAAAACACTTTATATGGTATTTTAATCTTTTGTCTAGATCACAATGAAAAATAACTCACAAGCATGTTTTAAAATTTTTTGTTTAATTTAAAAAGATAAAAAGTGACATAATATTAGTGACATGCCATTGTGAATCATTAAAAAATTATGAGTTTATTTATTATTATGTATCTCAATAATAATAACAATACCATAAAAAAAAAGTATATATATGTATAAAATTTTAAATACAGCTAGCATAAATGTAATAAGAAAAAAAAAATTAAATATTAAAAACAACTAAATAAAAATTTAGCGAATATAAAAAAGTTACTTTATGCTTACAGTTGTATAAAATTATTGTGAAATAAATTTTAAAAAAATATATACATACGTATATTTGATCTCATAAAACATAAATTCATTTTGTGCAATCAAACGAGAGAAAGAGAGAGAGATAAAAAAAAAAAGAAGCAAAGAGTTGGTAAGATACTCGAGGGGATCTGTTAAAATCATTAATGAGGATAAGAATCCTACTGTAATATACTCTCCTTCTCTTCCTTGATCGTAATTAGACGATCGAAATGTTAGTTGGACTAGAGGCTAAGTTAACCATTGACGATGAAACTCGTAAAATTGTCTGTCCCCCAGACAATCTGACGTCGGCGTCGTTTTCCAACTCATATATACAGCTATATATGTTATTTTCACCCACGCCATAATCATTAGCTCTGTCCAACGATCCACCCGGACCTGCATCAACACCTTGCACTTTACTCTTTAAACATGTTAAATAATTTTCAAAACATGGAATTTATTTTTAATGTCAATTTAAAAATAGAGTCATTTTAATTTAGCACTACTCAACATTTTTTCTTATGCAGATATTATACGTTGATGATTGTTTCTAGAGAAAGAAAAAAAAATCTTTGTCATTTTATTTAATTATTATTCATTTAAAAAATAATAAATAAAAATATTAATTCATTTAATAAACACAAGGAAGTAAAAGTGTTGAGATTACTATTATTATTATTATTGTTTTTTCATTCATTCATTCATTTACATTAAAAAATAATATATGTAATTTTATTTTAAATAAATAAAAAAAAATAAATAAATAAAGTTGATACAATCAATTCAAATTTTAATGGATAATTAACATTTACGCGATATATTTAAAACGTGCATCGTCACGATTCTGTCGCAAAAACGCGTAGGTAAAATCCCTTGAGATGTGAGACATAACATTTATATAAAAAAAAATTACAGTCACGCACACCATTTAGGCGCCGCGATAGCCTTTAGGCACGCGCGTTAAAACAACGTTGAGAAAAGGGTTTATTTTTATATTATTTTTTCATTGAGAAATTGTGCATCATAAAGAAAGACAAGAATGATTTACCAGTAGATATCTTTTTTCTTTATTTTTAAATATATATGGTTTTTTTTGATATTTATTATGATGAGCTTAATTGTTGTACGTATAGATCAAGCAGGTATATCGTAACTCTGCCCGGAAATAACCCGTGAGGTGCGCCCACATTCATACCGGATGATGAAAGTAACATACAATATATATTTTTTATTTATTTAAAAATTTTATTATTATCATTAATTTAATTTAATTATTATTATTTATATGCTTATTTATATATAAAGAAATTTTTCCGTCGTTTCTCCAAATCAACTTGGGTAAATTTTTTTTTTACACGTTTCTCCACGCGCTTTTATTACGGAGAAATATTTTCACCAGGGCACTATAATCACACTTTTTGTTTTTGTTGCTATTGTATTTGTTTTTTTTACTTTTTTGTATTGAATGACTCATAATAAAAATATCAATTTAAAAAAAAAAGCTTTGTAACTTAATGAAAATTTTCTTTCTTACATTTTGCTCGAAATATTTTTATAAAAAATAATGTATCAATAAAATGCTGACAGAGATGGACTCAATTAGACTAATAATAGATTTCACGTGATTGATTTAGTTTTAATTATTATATGAGTAAGGACCTAAAAAAATTTCAAGACGATGCACACATCCACGTCCACACGACAAACTTGAATAATTACCGAAATAAAAAAAAAAAAAAAAACATTGTCTTGATGGACTCTCGAGTGGGGAACAGGGGCACGCAAAAAAAAAAAAAAACCAAGAAATAATTATTAAAATTTAAAAATAAAAATGTGTAAAATAATTATAAAACGGCTGCATTTTATATGCATACTTTTTTTTTTTTATTTATTAATTCCTTACTCTTTCCTTTCTTTTTTTTTTTTGCACATCATATTCACATATAAATACTTAAATAATTTAGCGTGATAATGTGAATATTGTATATGCCTATATATATGTCAACTTGCTACTGACCATCCGCATGTATGTGCACAGTAAATCTCAATTCATAAAATAAAATTAAATAGAACAAAAATAAAAATTGCCAATTAGCACGTGTCCAAGTCTCATTCTGTATATAATTTCTTGTTTTTTTATTATTTATTTATTTGTCAGTATTATTCTGACTTTTATTTTATTTATATTTTTTATTTTTTTATTACTATTGCATTGCGCATCTTTGAGTCAAATTAATTAAGTCGACGCGCAAGATCATGCCGTGAATATTAAGAGGTGATATTTTTTTATTTTTATATATATCGTGTGTACTAAAGTCACACTCAACTTCTTGTATTTACAAAGGGCTTTATATATACATTGGATAATGATGATGATGATTGTGATGATAATGATGAGGTAATTATTTTAATTTTGAATTACCTCTTTTTAAACTAATGTTGTAATTTAAATTTTTTATAGTTGCCTAGTTGCAGGCTATATAATGTTTTGTTTTTTTTTTTTTATAAACATTCTATTAATTACTTTTTAACCCAATAAACTTTCACAATTTTCTTACGCATATAAGTGTAATTCTGTGTAGCTACAAACTTAAATAAAATTATGTTCACCTGTCAATTGACTCCAAACCAAGTAAACCTGCCATTTAGAATTTTCCATTAATGGTAATAATATTATTTTTCTTATTAGATATCCTGACAATGTTAACGCACACAGTGGGTGAGAAACCTTCAAGTTCTGGTTTTTCGACACTGTTAAGTAAATATTTACGTGGAATTCACTTAACTTGAGAATGCAAAGCTCATGTTTTTATTAACACTGATTTCAATTCCTTTTATGTTGATTCTAGTTTATTTTTCATTTATTTTATACATATTAAATTTAAATTTTTTCATTTTTTTTCAATATAAAATAATATACAAAATGCCTCTATATTGTTGAATATATATTCTACTTTTTACAACCATAGTGAAACATTGACAGGAATTTATTTATTTAAAAATTTCAAAAATTTAATTAACTTTCATTAGCTGCAAAAAAAATTTACTTCAAGTTATTTTATAGTCAACTTATTATTTTTTTTTTCATGACTGGATATTGCAGAATACTCCAAAATACAAAATACAGCTTTATGATATTCCTTTAAAATTTAAATTCATCAATTTCGAAAATCAAAAATATATTTGTCCCAAGTTTTTAAATATTTTACAAGAATCATCTCTAACCAAATGCAGGAATTAAAATTCATTTTTTAATTTTCATTTTCCTAGATGGAATATATAGAAAATAAAAAAATAAAAAAATGTTGCACTGTATACAGAAGAGTAAAGAGTAACCGCGAGGACAATGCGTATGTACATGCAGCTATTATATATTGGTACACGAGTACTGCATTACAGCTGTGCAATGTGGGCTACTGAATCACCATTCTTGTTTTTTCTCCTTTTCAGTACATCTTGCCTATACTATTAGATACATATACATATATATATGCATCGGTTGTGTATATTGAAAAAGTCAGTATATACACAAACGATAACTAACGAGAATGAACGTGCTCAGCCATGAGTACCTGCACAAACTGTGGCCGTCTCTTAATTTACTTGACTACATTCGCCACCTTTAAGCAAATGTCGGCAAAATTTCTTTGATGAGCAACCCAACGTCCTATACTTGGTTTAACCATTCGACCGATAAACCAGTGAAATTTTATGACTCTAGTTCACTGATGCTAATGTAAAATTAATTAAATAGGTATCAGGTTCTTATGGTTATATACACATATATATATAATTTTTTTTGTTCACTTTATATTTATTTTATATTATAAATAAGCATAAGCTTTTTTATTGTTTTATTTTTATTTTTTTCTTTGCATCTTAACATTCTTCTTTTGAAACACGATTTTCACAGCATTACTTAAATTATGAAATCCATATACATATATATTTTGTTAGTTTATAAAATATATATAATCTAATATGGTTTTATATAAATATTTAAAATATATTTTACTTAAAATATGGCACAACCTTAAATAGACAACAGTGATAAGATGATAAGTAATTCAAAATGTCCTCAAAGATATATCCCTATATGTAAGATCTACGATCGAGGAAGTCAAATATAGCTAAATGTAGATCGTTCAAAGATTTAAGATCTAGGAAGTATATTTAAATCTTTTTTATATATATGTTATTTCTTGGATATATATATTGTATGTGTATAAAATTTTTATGCGCATAATTGTAAAACATAGCAAAGATTTGTTTTGCTATTAAAAATGTAAAAAAAAAAAACAAACTTTAACAATGAAGAAAATAAATAAAATTGACATAAAAAAAGGAAAAAAAAAAAATAAAATAATACAATAGATAGAGAAATCAGTTATTAAAATTGATTTTTGTTGATAAAATATATAAGATTGGTCAGAGTCAGTGTTTGATTCATGTAACAAACAGGTTCATGGAATGATCAGTGTATAAGGAAGAAGACAATGAGGGCGTTGCCAAGAAGATATACGTACAGGTGCGTTTATGAACGCAGAAAAATAAACCCCATCTTTCCCCCCTGTTAAAAAAGATAGCATCACTTAATCACAAGTGTTACTCAAGCATATGGGATATACCCCACCCACATATCTTGTCTTGTATATCAGTTGTGGATTATCTATACAAAATAAACATAAAAATAAGTACCTCAACATTCCAACAACTTAAATATATATTCAATAATCATTCAAATTTCGTATATATATATAGCCTCTTGAAAAAAAAAAATTAAAAAAAAAACATTAAACCCAAAAAAAATAAAACAAAAAATTTAAAATGTTATTGGAGAAAATTAAAAAATAAATCTTGTTTAAAGACTTAATTATAATACTGAGACAGTCAAATGTTAAACTTTGACATAGACAACTTTTATGGGGTGTAAAAGAGTTGAAAAAAAAAATTAAATGAAAAACAAAAAAAAGAATTAATATGGTTGAAGAATATGTTTGTTGTCTATAGACACTGGCTTTATTCGTATTATGGCTGTTTAAATCAGTCGACGAAGCATATGGGTGTTCAATTACCTGGTCATAAAATTTAAGTCTAAGTCTCAGTATAGTCTCTTAACGATGCGACGTGTTCCAACAACAATTTCATTGAAATAATAATTATTTCTACTTTGTTTTCTTCTTGTTTTTGTTGTTGTTGTTATTGTTATTTTATTTTATGTTTAATCAGTAAAGTTTTAAGCGTAGGCAACATGATCCAAACTATTATTTAAATTATGAATCATCGAGCATGTTATAGCGACCCCGTAGTGTCTTTGGTTCATCCACCTGCTTATACATATTATTCAGCGGCCAACACACGAGACAACCATCACCACCCACGAGTCAATTTTAATATATACATATATATATACAATATACATACATTTGTTCATCAGTGATGGCCACGTTTTAACAGCCACAATGACCTGACCAGTAACATCGTGTGAGGTAACGGCATAAAATCACAAGATCTTAGTTATATTTTATGAAGGTAATCTCTTCAATGTAAGCTTCAATGCAGATCCGAAAAATTTCTTCAAGTGATATCTGTCAAATGAAAAGAAAAATATTTGAATATTGTAAAAATTACATATTATATTTTAAATCGGTATAAAAATACACATCAAATTTAAAAAAAAAAAAAAACAAATAATTATAATAAATTTCTTTTGTGATTATAAAATATTTTTTAATATAAAAAATAATGATAAAAAAAAACTTTCAAATTAGTATTATTTATGATGACATATTGACATTCAATTTCCTAATTTCACGACATTTTATATTATGAAATATTATTACACCATATAAATATTATTGACATTTATTATTACGATTTTTATTTATTTTTATTGATATTAAAACGGAAGTCAAGACATCTCACAATAGATTACATGATCATCACTTTTTTAATATAATATATATTTAAAAAAGAAGAAAAAAAAAAACTTTTTTTTTCATTTCAAATAATCATTACAATAATAAAAATAATGATAGTATTAAAACAGACAATTGATTGATTGATTTTTCGTTAAAATTAGCTCGTTAAATACTTTCACAATACACCTACTTTGATTTGTTATTGTGCCGAAATTGTTTATGCAGTTTAGCAAGAGAGATATATATCAACAATGATGTAAAATAAAAAAAAATTATTAAAATTGATTAATGATTGGTAAAAAGATAATAACAAAACAAGTTAAACCAATTGCAATATCATTTAAAAGAAAACAGTTGGAATACTTAAAAATTATTCAAAAATAGATATGCGGTGATAAATCAATGACTTGTTAAATATTTATTAAAAAATAAATATATATATTTAACTACAATAATAATTAACTGCATTGAATGACCTCAATTTGTCAATAAAAAATGTATTTTAAATATAATAATATATAAAAATAATTTAAATAAGTATATGTTTCATTGACTATTGATTAAAAAAAAAAAAAATGTTTATGAAGACATCTTTGTGAGATAATTTTTATATTATATCACCCACGTGTGGTAATAAAAATATAAAATATCGATTTATTGGCAATATTGTAGGCACGCGATTTCGATCATATTTTATTTAGTCTCACGCTATATTGACATATTAAGTTGATATAATATTTGAAGACGTCTGAATATATACTCACCGATTAACCAATTTGATACTTTGATAATTTACTTTTTATATATTTACTGTTGTTGCTGCCGTTGTTGCTCACAGAAAGCCTGAAACAAAAATAATAAATTGATTGTGAATAAAAGAAAAAAAAAATAAACAACATAATCTTTAATATTTAAATGTAAAATCGTGCAAAAGTCATTTTCATTCGTTCATCATTTCTGTATACAGTCATGTAGCCTCAACATGAAAATAAATATATATTGTACATATTAAAATAAAATATTATTATTCTATTAACCAGTATCATTATATCCTCTTTGCTGTTGTGTCCATAACGAACACATCTCATTTTTAAACCTGAGCACCTTAAAAGTCTTCATCAAACTCAGAAAAAAAAAATCATAATATTATTTACTAAAAGAAAACAATTTAACAAATTAAAATGATAATGAAATCACGAAGATGCCATTCAATTGTGCTTGGTGGGCGGCCTCAGTATGTTTTATTTAACTTGAATTCTTCAACAATCACACAGCCTCACAAAGTTTCATTAATATATTTTTAATTTTTTTCATTGCTATATACACCTCAAAAACATTTAAGCATCTTTTTGCTGGTTTTTTTATTTATTTTGTTTTCTATTTTCAGTATAAATTATACCGTATTTAGAATACATTAGCCGACGCTATGTTTGAATTTTACTAGACAGATAAGTGGTATCATACAGTCGGTACCTTGGTAACTCGTGCAAGAGTATATTGTAACGGTTGCGGTATAGTTTAAGCTAAACAAGTCAACATTATAAGTTTATATAACAGAAAATTCATTGTAACAAGATCCACAATGTATTTTATTAATATATTATATATACTTGAATTAAAATAATATACTATATATAAAATAATATTTAATAAATATCTCTACTCAAATTTCAAATGATAATAAAAAATTAAAAAAACGTAAGAATATTTCAACAATTGTCATTAAAGTTTGATGATCATATATAAATGTATATTAAAAATATTAAATATAAATAGTAAATAACCATCAGACAATTTATCTCGTCACCACAATGTGCGCAAATCACGTTTGTTGGTTGACATCGATAAATCAGCGCTATCATATTCTACAATCGGCATTAATCACTATAATGATCCCCACATTTCTCTACACTCACTTGCTATATAAAGCCAAGATCACATTATATTCCCCACTCTTAATGTATATAATATATATAAACTCAAGCCACCTTCAATGTGACAAGGATCCAAATACCAAATGGCATTACGACATTAATACAATGTATATGTATATCTAAACTCTCCAAGTGGCAAAATGACCAGAAACCTTCACCAGTTTATATACCCCATGGGTCAATGGATTCATTATCAAGTTGTTATCTGGCAATTTGAAAAAGGTACTGGACACGTTGCCTTCTACTTATCCCCCTTGTTGTATATGCTCACCTTGCCACGTTGTGTTGCTGTTTATTATTATATATTTATTTTTATTTTTTTTTCAACCGGTGCCTTTTGCCACCCAGTAACACAAGCATACTCTGGACTTGGTACTCTGAATACCAATCCTCACTGTGTTGATCATGTTGCTTAACTGTATGGATAGTTAACTCTTTGATGCTGTTGAAGTGTAACACGTGCGTCTAGATACAACAAGAGTTCCTTGAACTCTTTTCCTTGCTGTATTATAATCTGCGTATTTAATTATGTGAATATCCTGTAAACAAAAAAAAAAAGTATCTTTTAAGGATGAAAATATTTTTAAAAAATTTGATATTATATTTCAATTTTTGTAAGGATTTAAAAGGATGAAAAAAAAAATATATATAATATATGAAACAGATGTGTCTGACTAGATGTAGATTTGTTTCACTTATTTTAAAATCCATAAAATTGAAATAAAAATTTAAATGATTTATACATGTGTGTATATAATAAATAAAAATAAAAAAATGTAAAAACAAGCTGGGTGGACATATATCAAGAGGATGAAGAGATGCGTAAACATCTTGGTGTTTAAACAGAGTTAAGTTCTTGTATATGTCAGTATTTTCTTTCACCAAGTTTTTCTTAGATTCTCGTTACTTTTTTTTTGAAAATTTTTTTATCATCTCATAGATGGTTTTATATATATATACATTTAACTCTTGTGAATTAAAGTTAGAGAAGGAAAGACAAGCGCCGCGCTTGGCACGCTCAGCAATCTGTCTTGTGGCGTGTGATAAATCAATCTACTGTGTAGACGTGCAAGACATGATCAACGAGTCTTGCAAGCCGCATCTTTAATTCTATAGCTGCAGTATATGCAGATATATGAGACTATGTCCATTTTGAACTATCATATAAATGTGCGTACACATTTGCCATTTTATTCTCACGCATGTTGTATATTAAAATGACGCAGTGTTGTTGATGTCAGCACATGCTCAATCTACTTCACCATCTTCAGACATCATAACATTTGATAAATGTTACATTCTCAAATAAATTTTTTAATTCTATTATTTATCTATAATTTTTATTATTAACTGATTTAATTTTATTATTTTTAAATCAAATACAGTTAAATATTCAATTTCATGAATTATTGCCAATAGCAATATAGGCGTGAATACGATCGAAATAATTTTTTTATTTTTTTTCTGTTATCAAGATAAATCAGATAACCAAAGAGTATATCAGGAATATAAATATTTTTTTAATTCAAAGCAGCTGTTGTAAAGACAATCTTCAGCATCCGATATTGTGAATTAATTAACCCTCTCGAGTATCATCCGAAACAAAAAAAATAATAAAATAAGTACGAATAAGATAAAGCGAGTTGGAGTTTAAATAAACTAGTATATATGACAAGTAATGAATTTTCAAATCGATACATGCTCACCTGGAATCATCTTGTTAAAGTTGTATCACATACATATAGCTTGATCGAGTTACTGAATAAAATTTCCAGCAAGATATTGTCAGGTATGCATATATCTGTAACATGTAAAGTAGATGAGTCCTCAAGTGTGTATATCTGTTGAATATGCAAAACGATTGAAGGTAGCCATGATTAGCCTCAATATATATACAACCATACATTTTGATATAACATATACAACGACAATCAGTGTTTAAATAAATATGTATAAATTAAATAATGAAAATCCGACAACAATCAGCACAACAAACTCACTTATATGATCAACATGAAAATACGTCACTGGACAAAAAAGAAAAAAAGAGTAATACCCCTGAAGCTGTGTGAGGGTATTTGTGGCCAATGAGATTTGTCGCCTTGAAAAAACTTGTACATATTGAATATATTAAATGTAAGTTAAGGCGATATGTATGTATTAAATTGAAGGAGAGTAGCAAAACGAATGGAGAAATTTAAAGACGGAAAAAGATAAATCGGGGTAAATCAATAAAGTACGTTCACACCGTGGTACCCTTCAGGCGAATCATTGAAATATATAATGTACAAGTTATTTTTTTTATTTTATTTTTACCTCTTTTTTTTTTTTTCTTTCATATATGTATTTGCAGTTTCAAAAAATTTCCAAGTAAACATTTTTTGGTTTAAAAAAAAAAAAAGGAAAAAAATTTCCTTAATAAAGTTACGATTTTTATAGGGATACTTGTTTTTTTTTTTTTTTTTTTATTTAAAAAAAAAAAAAAAGCTCAGTGATTGGTTTACTATATAATATATGTATATGTATGTATATAAGAACACGCATATTCTCATTATTTTACACAAGAACTTTTTCTTCTTAAAAGTAATTTTTTATTATAAGTTGGATATGAACAAATGTGGTACCGGTCGGATTGACCTACTCAATGTTGTATTTATGTCTCTCATAAACATTTTTAATGCTAGTATCTACATGTCGTCTTCTTTATCATTTTATTTATTAAATTTATTTTTTATTTTCTGGAGTAAAAAATAAATATATATTTTATTTTTTTTTAATTTTACTGAGACTTGCAAGTTATTGCTATATTAATTATATTTTTTAATAATTAAATTTAATTATGACGATGATAAAATATATATTTAATAATAAAAAATTATAATTAAGGGCACCATGTGTGTTTTTATATTTTTAATTTATTTATTTTAAAAAAATATAGTGGCGCCAATTTTTAACATTTGATATAACGACATGATATTCACAAGTTTATTTGACCAGTCTTATCAATAGTCTTAGATTACCGGATAGTATAGTTATGCTATATATATATATCGTTGAAACTTGTGAAATCATAAATCAGGATGTTGGTATAAATTGTGTGAATGAACCGAGGAAAAGATGGAAGAATCTTGGCAAACGATGTGGTTGCCATACTATATGTCGAACAAGTTTTCACGCTTTAAATCTTGCTTGTGGATAAAATAAAAAATAAATAAAAATAATAAAAAAGTATTGCAATTGGTCTGGTCAATGAACAACATATATCAGTGTTGAATAAAAAATAAATAAATAAATAAATACCAATAATAATAATAAAAGTTGAGAATTTCATTGGCAAAATTGTCGCTTCAATTTAAATCCAATAATCGTGATGATTATTTAAGTGATAAAATCAAGATTTTGTTGTCTTTTATGATGTTGTATTGGATCACCCAAGTCAATTTTAGATTATATTAACTGACTTCTTCAATATATGTCTGATAAAATTAAATGATGTGCACAGAATGTAATTTTATATGAAAAAAAAAAAACTTTAAATCTCCATATGCTGATTTCCAATGATGAAAAAACGAGTAAAAATATATAAAACATATCCAATATTTTCAGTAAAAAAAGGGAAAATAATTTTTTTCCATTTCTTATCAAGAAATACAATTTAATTAGCATAATAAAAGTGGTCCAATAAAACTTATCTTTCAACTTTCAATCAATACAACTTTTTAATACTCCACTAATTATCTAAATTGTCGATTACTCCATTTAAATCCCATCCGAATAACGGAAAGAATTTCAGCATCATTATGTGGACAAATCTGATAAATAAATCGGTTTAGTCGTTGCAGTGAATTCCAGCACGAGTACACTCTCCAGATTTAAAAAAAAAAAAATTTATTTTCCTTACTTTTTATATTTTATCATTGCCAGTTTACCTCTGATCGGTGTTCCTCTACAGATGTCAGGTAATTGTGCTGTACGCGAGAGAAATATATAAAAGGTGAAAAAAAAAAAAAAACACAAATCGAATGAAGTCAGCAAAGTTAAAATATACCTTGAACTACCCATCCAATTGAATACAGTATCTAAAGTTATAGTAGTACTATAAGTTCAAAGCATGTGTATATTGAACGACGAGAAAATTAGTCCGATTGTACAGAAGATGTTGTGGACAGGTCTTGAATCTTTTGGCTCAACTGTGTGGCGTTGACATAAATCGTGCAACACAAGAAGAATATATACATTTTCCTATCTTTTGATCATCACCACTTGTAAGATTCACCAAACCGACTTTAACATATAATAGCAAAATAAATATAAATAAAAAATATATTCAAGGAAACTAAAATATATTGTGGAAAAATAAGTTTAATAGGAATAAATGTTGAAAATGAGATGAAAAATAAAAGAATAATGAATGTTTATATTCACTATACTTGCAAGTAAAATTGCGTATCGTTGACTAAAGGCGCGGCATACCAATCCAGTGCATAAAATTCACTTCATGGATACAGATATACATATATATATAAGCAACCTGCTCGAAATAGAGTGGAGATCTTTCGACGCGCGTGTTATTTTCTCGTTGTCACACGCGATAGTCAATACACGCACGCAAACCTAGTGTATATATTTGAATAGCTATATGCACTGAAGAGTATAAGACAAGTCGAGGAACTATCTTGACTCCATTTTATTCTTACTTCTTTATACTTATTCAATTTATTTTTTATTATTTTTCTCATGTCATTACATAGTCAGTTTCATTGAATTACACTTGATAATTTAGTGTACCAGAGTATTGCAAATATTTTTTTTTTAAATATATAAATAATCTTTTAAAGAAATTTAAAAAAAAAATTAAATAATGATAAAATTTATCAGAAATGGCTTTTAATATTTGATTTAAAATAAAGACAGATAAAATTATATCATTGCAGTGAATCAATAATCAGAATTCATGGTGGTTCAAGCGATCTTCAACATCAGCATGTAGTCGATGAAAGTTGTTACTTCTGACATTACTATATGATCACGAGTCACGCCAGTTGTACATGACAGTATTTAATTACTTCTTGTGTTTAACCCTCATTGACAAAAAAAAAAATAATTTATTAGGGTGGTCTATTTATCAAATAGCTTTATCTACCAGATATTTATCAGCAAATAAATAATGATAAATTAAAAATATAATAATTATGATGAATTGACAAAACATACGTCGAAATAAATTTTAAAAGCTGAAAGTTGATATGTTAATGATCGTTGAAAGAGACCTAAAAAAATATAATAAAAAATATATTGATACAAATGAAAGTTTAAATGCGCATTTACATTGTCTTCCATAAAAATTAACTTGCATAATAATAATTTTTAAATGTTGTTAAACAATTATTCATTGTTAGTTAACAAAACATAGAAAGTAAATATTGTTTTCTCTATTTTGCTCTATTATTATTTAGTTATTTAATAAAAAATAAATTACTTGTCTTAATATAACCAAGAATCAAGTATTATTTATTTAATCTGTGTTAAATATTACAATAATATATGCAGAAGCTAAATATATTTAACAAATTTAATTTGGCGCCATAGTCAATATATACATAGAGCAATCGCTAGATCTTCTAGCTTAATAAATTAATATATAATTTAAAATGTATATCAACATTGAATATTACCGCGTGACTAATATGTCAATATGTTGATGCTGATGTGGTGCACGCGCACGTCTATATCGTGAAATATATTTGAATTATTGTTGTGTTATCTCGACGGGTTATAAACGTTGTGTGGGTGGAGTAGTTGACACAAGAGAGACACTATATAGCTTTTTTTTTAAATATCAAGTTTCATAAAAGGATACCGCATTAACTTGGTGGACTTATGAACTATTTTTTTTATTATCTTTTCATGTTTTTCTACCCCTCAGTGTTTGTTATTTAACAGACACCAATATATGCATCAAAACATAATATCATTTTTTTTTTATATTATAATTCATTTTTTTTTTCTAGTTCTAATATGTCAGCCATTTGTTTATGACGTCGTTGGTTGCACACACAGTTGGTAAGTATTATATATACATATGATTCAAATGCACATGCTGAAGAACTTGCTCGTGTTGTCGCCGTTTGTCCAGTATGTGCCAGCCATGAAAAGACCACCCTGAAAGCAACGCTGTGTGTTGTCGTTTTATAGAAAGAAGATGACCGGCACCCGATCAGTATTTTTTATTTTATTTTTTATATTTAATAATATAAATAATATAAATAATATCATGTGCTTAAACTTATCCAAGATGCCGACTTGGCCATATGATCAATGTGCTTTTGTTTAAAACGTATATTATTCATGAACACAAGACACCACCACTTATTGTCTAAGTACACTTGGCAAATATTATATTATTCATTTGTCTTCTATATATAGAAAAATAAGAAAAATATCAATATCATTGTCCAAATATTTTTATAGTTAATTTTGATTGATTTTTTTATTTTTCTTAAATTTATTTTCTATGGATATTAAATTGTATATTCAAAAAATTATATTGGAAATTATATAAAGTGTCATTTTGATATTTTTAATTCGAAATTGTATAAAATGAAAATAAATAAATTAAGTGTTACCGATAAATAAACATGCCAAATGGAGGCCATGCTTGCTTGAAATTCGATACAATCAGCTACTGGTTACTGATATGCAATTCACGATTAATAACTGGTATTTTATTTGACAACATCTTGGCAATCAGTGTCCTCAATAGCAACCGAAATTTCATGATATGTTGTACAGAAACTTTGCTTAACATTTGAATGAAATTAAAAAAAAGTAAATAATAATAATAAATTTAAATAAAATATAAAAATAAATAAAACGTGAGTAACATGTGCTTTGAAAAGATGTTTATTATCTTGTTTGTTGGTTAAATTGATGCGTTCATTAATATCATGAAATATTTAAGGTTTTTTTATTTTATTTTTTTATTACCAGCAGGTTGTGACTGTGAAGATTCAGGGCAGGTACATCAAAAATTAACAAAATATACGTTAATCGTGTGTATTTGATATCCACATACCCATATGCGCTTCGTCTTTCATTCAGGCTTCTTGATTTTCTTAGTCTTTTATATTGTATATCGGCAAAATGATGATGAAGAACCGGCTATGCCGACAAAGATACCGGCGACATGAACCATGCGGCTCCAAACCGCACTGCTATATATATATTTATTTTTTATTTTTCAATGGAGTGCTCTCTGAAATGATCCGAAACTTATAGTCACATTGCTGCGATAAAAATTCAACAATTTTGCCACAAGCAATACACACTAAATTATTTTATTTATTTACTTTTTTTTTTTTCTCCGCATGTAAATTATTTAAATATTTATAAATAAATATTTCATTTAATTGTATAGTACACATAGTATATGTATATTTGAAAAAGACATTCAACATGATGATCATGATGATAGTTGAAATAAATATCTTTGATTCTAAAATTAAATATGATGCGTGAGCTGACATATGATCAGGTAGATTTTTTGCACTCGAGGCCACTTGTAATATTCATAAGTGTCTATAGACACTTGAATAATTGAGGGTACGTCAACGGACATCCTTCGATGTTATTATGAAATGTATTTAATATATTTCATGTATAGGTGTGCCATCGTCAATCGTCAATCGTCATGGACAACAGCACCAGCTCATCCGCAAAAATACTCTTATCGTATAATATTCAAAGTGTCTTTATATTTAAATAAATTGTTGCAATTGTCGGACAGTCATTCATCTGAATGAATGGATATTTAAAATCATAATGATTTATGATATTCATTAACATCATGTATTACAAATAATAGATATATTATTATATCAAGCAAAGCAAAAAATTGAGATGTTTATTTAAAAAAATATGATAGAAGAAAAAAAAGATTTTAAAAAAATGTTGGGCGTTGACCAATGTAGTGAAATATTATCAACCTGGCGTGACAGACATTCAACTGTTCCTATTAATAAAGTAGGCCTTTGACTGTATCATTTTGACATCCTCGAGTGCCCTCGTTTCCTGACTTGCCCATTCCACACGTACTGTGCATATTCCCATCATCAAACATCATCAGTACTTGGTATTCGAGGTACGGTCTAAACCACACTACATGATGTACCATTGTATATATATATTTAATATTATATTATATGAAAAAATAAAAAAAATAAAATAGGGAAGTAAGGGTGATCTAGAAAGATGACGATCGTCACGTTTGCTTCATCACGAATAAGTGTTGGATGAGTGAGCACGAGCCGGAAAGTAACTCGTCAGAAAAGGATGTAGTGATTTTTTTTTTTTTTTCAAAATTTATTTTTCCTCTTTTTATATACTTAAACGATGGAATATTTTATTTGACGATTATTTCAAGTATATTCAATGACCTTTGTTATTTTGATTATCATCGAAACTTTGTGGTTTATATATTTATCATTTTTATCAATTTATAAAATGGTAATAAGAATTTAAAAAAAATGATTTATCATTAATCGAGTGTGATTGGAAGAACAAGTCAATCTTGATTGAATCATAGACACAAAAAAACCAAAATAAAATCAAGATAAAAAGATTGCACATATCAAACTGCAAATGAATAAAATGAGCATGTCTTCAGGTCATATAACTCTAGGGCTAAAAGTCATAAATCCCTGATGAGTCTGAATTCAACGGTATCTCAATCGATTCATTGGCACACAAAGTGACTTATTCTCAATGTATGTGAGAGTTAAAAAGTGCGAGGGTATATATAATTTCATGTGAGGGCCATGAAGTGCAAGCACAGCAGAAGCATTCAGCAGTCAGCTCAGAAGCACAAGTAACATCACGCACACCAAAACTGGATAAAGATGAAAAATAAATAAATAAAATAACAACAGGAATGGAGAGTCAAGAAAGAATATATCCCTCAAGCTATGCTCAATATTAAAAAATATAAATAAATAAATAAAAACAAAGTAAAAATATAATAATAATAAGAGAGAGAGTGAGAGAGAAAATATCAAACATATATATATTTATAAAGCACTGTCTTGTATTTCTTGGTTTTACCTTCTGTTTTGCATTTGTTGATGATATCACAACGGGGCGGAGGGCGAAGTGGGCTTAACGGGCTGTCGCGTTCATGGGCGCGGTTGTTTCTTCTTCGAATATATTTATATATATATATTTAATATTTATATGAATGCTTACTGTTGCATGAGCACAGATTGTAAATAAAAAAAAATTAAGTTTAAAGAAAAAAATTATATTTGAAATCAAAAGTCAAGGCAGGTGCGTTTGTTTTTTTTTTGTTTTTTTTTTTTTATGTATATTATGTGGTTGACCCTAATTGAAAATTGAAAAGTCGTTCATCATGTGAAAAACTATTCAACTATGTTCTGCTTTCACCTTGTTGAAGAGTTGTATATTAATTTTTTTTTTTTTCTTTACTTTATGTATGAGAGTGTATGTGGTATCATGAAAAAATGTCGATTAATTTTTTTGTTTCTTTCTAGAACACTTGTGTTGTTTGGATTAAAATATAACCACAAGTTTATTATAACAAAAAAAAATTTATACTACATATTTCTTTAACATCTCTTTTACGATTATCGTTGTAGGTCTCTTCCATTGTCCAAGACATGTAGATGACAGATAAAGTTGTAATAAAAGATTGTCTCCTTTCTTTTTAAATATATGAAACTAACATATTTTATATTTATTGGCCCTGAGCTATGAAGATATATCCTATATATATTTCTTTTAATGTCGCAAGTATTTGGTAATAAACTATCTCTGTATAGAAAAAAAAGAAAAAAGAAAAAAAAACCAACGCAAGAATCATTTCTATAATTATACACCTTACATTATATGTACATTTCTACTTTCAACTTTACCAGATTTAATCATGATGGCTCTAGATTACAGAATATAAAATAAAAAGAAAAAAAAAATTAAATAAATAAAGTAAAATGAATCATGGCTACTTTCAAGAATCTCTTCTCGGTCATCAAACTTTTTAAAACCCATCTACATTTTTAGCATATACACAAGAAGATTGAGCAGTATCACGAAGTTACCGGTGGGGCACATCATAATCACTTTTCATACCGTGGGTTTACTCTCATCAAGTCAAAACGTGTCCAGCAAATGATATTATTTCCTTCATTTTCTGTCTCTCACTCAAGTGAACTCATTTTTTTTTTTTTTTTCCAGTTTCTTATTATTTTTCCTTCTTTTTTCTTGACGTTATTTCTTGTCATCACAGTGATGAACCAGGAAACACAATACCAAAAAAAACAAGAAAACTTTTTCAAAAAATCAAGTTTTTAATGAAAAAAAAAAAAAAAGCTCATCTGTTTACATTTGATATGTGTGACAACGATTTACATTCACAAGTCTCGTTAATTCTCACGGTGTATATATGTATATGCACTGCAGCAGTGAGTCCATTCGCCTGACAATACGAGGAATACAGGTGGACGGTGAAAGATTGAAGATAGTATAAATAATAAAAAACAAAAAATAAAAAAAATTAGTTAAAAAAAGGTAGTACGAAGGCACGACCTACTCGTTTCACGGCTGCACGGAGCCGATGTGACTTGAAACGAGAAACAAACGAGAGTGCCCCTTAACTGGAACCCTCAGATGACCTCTTCCTCTCTGACTCTCTCATACAAACCACAATTTCATTCTTCATCTTATAAATGTTTATTTTTATACATATATACCCCCTTCGTAGATTTGTTTCTTCGCTGTGTTCCTCTCATTTCAAGTTTCATTCCATTTGCAGATATACAGGCATTTATATGGACAGTAACCAAACACGTGCTGGTTTTTTTACATATAGTGTGCAGCTTGTTTGAATTCAGTATAACTAAGAAAAAAAAAAAACAAAAAAAACAACAAGTAAAGACACTGTGCTGAACGACTACACTGATCGTGGCATACGAGACTAGAGACATTCAAGAAGACGAGAGATATCTTTGAACGCGTTCTTGGAACGTAAGAAAATACAGAGCGTGAAAAGAAGATGTCGATGGTTTTTACCATACAATATATATATATGTTAAGATATACCGAGTTACTTCTTGAGTTAATACTAGGCGCAGAAATACACCCGTTAACACGACGAATAATTTGTGGATCGAGTGCACACGAGAATTGCTCCAAGATTAGAACGTTTACAACTGCAAGAGACACATTTACTCGAGAATTGCAAATCTATCGACTTCTTGATTTCATTCTCTATTTGTATTTTATTTTATTTTATTTTTTTATCATTTTTCGAATACAAATAGCTAATTAAGGTTATTCAAATCACATGAAATTCCTTAACTATATATATATTCTTTGAAGTTTGTAATTTCTTTTTCTTTTATTTGAAAAATTTTCTTTGTTTTTATGTCAACAATTTTATATGTGTTTATTGAAAGGTTCAAAAAGAAAAAAAGAGGAATATCTATATGGAGTTTAAAGGAGAGTTTATAACTGTTGTATATGAAAATTTATATTGAGGATGTATTATGATTTTTTTTTTTTTGTGGATAGCTCGATTAATCACATCATGGCGTAAATACATGTTGGAAAATCATCCCACGCTCGTAATAATAATTTCTATCTCATAATATCACAGTGTCTGTTATATGTTGATTATTCACACACAAAATCACTATACAGACATTGATCATTTGCATTTTACATTGTTGTGAAAATATTTTTTATACTTGGGCATATTACTGAGCTGCAGGTAAATTGACTAAATTTATTTCAACAATTTTCATAAATTTGTCATCATTATCAAGGAAAAAAAAAACAATCAACACTCTATTGCACGTTAAAACTTTAGTGATTTTTAAAAATAATTTTCCATCTAGAAAAAAAATATATTTCAATGAAATTATACAATTTTGAATGATAAAAAAAAAAAAAGAAAATAAAGAAATAAAAATCAGATGTTGGGGTTGAGATCAAGGCAGCCGACACGATACCATACAGGAACGTTTGTCATTCTCAATTATCTGCAGATGACAAAACTCATCCGACATAGTCTTGGAACAACAACACGACCTCGCCTACTATTATATTGCAATACAACATCGTGTGTGTATATACACTGTGTGGTTAAACCACGTGGAAAAGCGTTTCACGTGACTCGATTTTAAAACCGCGTAGATTTAAAATAAGTAAAAGTATGTAAAAATAAAATAAAATAAAAAATAGTATATTCACATATATGTGTTGCATGAACCGCAAAGGGTGCCGCCGTTTGCCGGAAGACACACTGGGTGAAGATAATTCACTGCGATCATAAATCTATCGATAATAGCTGCTTTGTGAAATACGCGAAAAGGTCATGGATATAGCTTCAATTATTACAAGTGTCAAATAATCATTTTAAATATTTTTCCATATATTTTATAATTTATTTATTTTATTGCGAATTGTGTGATAGCAAACAATCACCACTTTTTCTATCAAAAATAAAAAATGAAAACACAATAAAAATTCAACAATCAAATTAATGTTTTATTTGACTATATAAATAATTAATAACTTCCTTGCAAAATTAAAAAAAATTAAAGCTTTTATAGCTATTAAATAGTAGTAATAAAAAATTATAAAAATTAGTATATTTAATTACAAAAATAACAAAAGAAAAAATTCATAAACCTGCAAAACAAACCATAAAAAAATTTGTATAACGAGGGCAGAAAATTGAGAATTGCGGATGAGTGGGTGCGCGCTTGCAGCTCACACATCAATTCTCAATTTTATACCCGAGTTACACACTTGAATGTTTCGAACCGAGATTTTGATGCATGACTTTAATAATCAATTAAATTAATAATAATAATTAATTGAATCAATAATAATAATCAATTAAATTAAAAAATAAAAATTAATTTAATCAATAATATCAATTAATTTAATAAGCAATAATACAATTAAATCAATATAATTAATTAAATTAATATCAATAATCAATTTAATAAACAATAAAGATCAATTTAAAAAATGATAATAATCAATCCAATAAATAATAATAATAATCAATTAAATTAATAATAATAATAATTAATTAAATCAATAATAATAATCAATTTAATAAACAATAATAATCAATTAAATCAATATGTAATAATCATATAAATCAAAATAAAAAGTGTTTAATCAATAATATCAATTAATTTAATAAACAATAAAAATCAATTTAATAAATAATAATAATCAATCCAATAAATAATAATGATAATCAATTTAATTAATAATACTAATCAGTTCAATAAATAATAATAATTAATTTAGTTTATAATAATATTCAATTGAATTGATCATAATAATCAATTTAATTATATGTAATAATTAATTTAATTTACAACAATATTTAATGAATTAATAATTATAATCAATTATGTAACAATTAATTAAATTAAAATTTAATAATGACATTAATCAGTTGAATTCATTATAATGTGGTCTATTGACTTAGGACCAACGAACATACGTCACACAAACACATACACGACAATAAAATATCAAGCCAACGTGACTCTTGAATAATGTTATTTCCCCGGTGCTAATCCACCGCCGGGAGTGCACAAAATTTTCGAAGTGTGTAGAAAAATTTTCTACACAGTTCTCTACCACGCCGAGAGTGTATAGAATTTTCGCAGTGTCTAAAACTACGCCGACAGGAGAAGTTCCGGAATATGCCGTTTTCGAGGCTGAACGCATGCATCGAAAATCGAGGTTTCGATACATGAATGGCAAAAAAAAATTTGTATAACGAGCTGTCGTGTATTCCGTCACATGTGCGTATATTTTTCTACCACCACACTGGCACGTGCTTGCAATGATAGATACGCGGGGGAGAAGGAGGTAGGGTGGTATGATGAACATACACGCCTGCTGGTGGCAAGAGGGTAGATAGTGATCAAGAGTCATCTGGCACTAGCTGGACGCATCATTAAAACATATTAAAATTACTTACAATGAGGGCTGATTCATTTATTCAACTAATTGGACAGCTAACAAATAAGTCACTAAAATTTTTTTGGCATTTAAATAATAAATTTTATTATGAAACGTTAAAATTCATAATTAATATTAATTAAGTTATATATTAAATTAAATAATATTTCAAGTAATTTTAATATTATAATAATAAAAAATTTTTCGTCTATTGTAATGTAAATTTTATTTATTTACCACAAAACAGGTTTATATATATATTTTGTATTTAAAATGTCATTGAATATTTGATTCTCATAGATTATCAATATTATGTGTCATATAGTTTATGATGTTTCTCCTTGGGTGGTTTATGCTGTACACCTTCCGGTGCTTTGACAATAAAGCAAAAAAAAAAAAAAAAATAATATTACGATGGATGAGAAAAAAATTTAATATAAAATATATGCCATCGTGGTATTTTAGTTTGGCAATGTAACATTAAATTTGAGATACGTCTGTTCTTGAAATATAAATATAAGTTTTTTTTTTTTTTTTTTATTTATTTTTAAATCATAGAAGTTGTTGCATTCTTTGTCGTTCAACGCCTACAATAATCTCATTATGATGTTCAAATCCCAACGGGTGGTTACTGAATGCAAGCTTTGACAAGTTCACAATGCAAGGTGCTTTGTTATTTTTATTTAAATAGAATATTCTCTCTTTCTTGGTTCTTTTTTATATTTTTTATATATATTCGACTGTGGGATTTTTATTATTTGATTCACTTCTTTTGCAGAGCAAGTTTTCTTATTTTTCTTTCAATATCAACCAACACACAAAATATGTCCTACGGTGCGATCTCAATTCGAATGTGTTTTGGCTTGTTGGGAAAATATAGAGATGTCTTTCGATGGAATTTTTTTTTTTAACTAGATTTTTTTATTATTATCATTTTTTTTTTATTGTATTGGATTCTTGAGAACATTGCCCGCAGCGTTTGTTGCATGTTTTCGTGTTTATTTTCTTTTTAGTTTACGTATGCTGAGGAGAAAAAATAAATAATGTAAAAAAAAAAAATTGAAAAGGTAAAGATTTAAAGAATCTTATCCATTGGGTTGTTTTTGCTTTGGGCAAAGATTTTTATATGATTTGATAATATAAATATTTGATGTTTTTTTGAATAGCATATTTGTATGCATTATTGCATTGTAATGCCAGTTTGTTTAATTTATTTGTGACCAACAGTTGTCAGCAGTTTGAGAAAATACCAGCTTGTAATCATAAATCAAATGTTTATTTGTTGGAATTGAAATTAGATCGAAGTCTGTTGTTGTTCATTTTTTGTTTTTTATTGGGGTTAAAAAAGAGAAAATAAAATTTAGGGTAGAATGTTGAATCCTAAATTAATGATAAATATATTTATTGGCTCGTGCCAACTGACTCTTGTATTGTATAAATAACACGATGTATATATAAAAATATAAAAACTGGTATGTATTCAGCGTTGTCACGATACGGGCTAAATTTATAATACGCAATCGATTAATTTGTGAAAACCAAAAAATAAAAATATAAAAACAAAAGGACTAGCAGCCGGTCTTGGGGTTTACCTGGCACGCTACCATATTGGGCTTTGAAATTGATTCGGACGAGTCGAATACTGCCGTGACGAGGGACAACTGACCGTTTAATCGATCCAGTAATTGGTCGTTCAATCATAAATTTAGAAAAGTATACATACCTTAAGTATATTACAAAAAATAAATGTATATAAAAACATGAATGAACCAACTAATTAAATATAAAATATATATACAATTATAAAAATAAACTGTATAATAAAAATTAAAGAAAATAATTTAAAAAAACATTAATAATAATGAGTGAAAAGAAAAAAAAAAAAAAAGTTAATGATAATATCAATGAATCACTGATTTTTTTATTTCATTGAAATAATATTTCCCCTTTCAACACTTACCCCAATAGAATTTCCTGTTGCAATAACTCGATAAACCTCTTTTCAAATCGATTTCTTGATCAAACGACTGATAGAGCCGTCTATTGCAGACTCACTTATTCCATAAATTTCCCATCAATTATTGTGTTTTATGTCGTTAGTCATTAATTGCAATTGTCGCTGCCAATATGTCTGTAACAGCAATAATATTTCTTCAACTTAAACAAAGATTTATAAATAATTGTTTGGATAATAATTTGTTGGTGTTGTCTAAATACTTGAAGACTAATTTCATAAAAATTATGCTTAGAAATAAGCTGCAGCGAAAAGCTCCGAATTTTTTCTACAGGTCACGAAAAATATAAAATAGAAAAAAATGAAATTAAAATGTGAAACATTCAAAATTTAAACTCGCGAGTTAGTAGTAAAAAAATAAAGATGTACGATAAAAATTTAATTATGTATGTATAATTAAACTGAATATTTATTTATGATAAAAAATTCATCAGAATAATGACATATGACAATTAACTGATTTAATGTCATCATTCGTAATCATTTCTGAAAATCTATCGACACTGCATATGCGTGTGGCATTTTTTTTGTTAATTTTTATTTGTTTCATAGGACATCGTCACAGTGTACATTTTGTAAATTGTAATCTAACCATTTTGATTGCAGTCAATTGAAGTGAGCTTGCTATCAGTAAAATCTTGTCCACGTGCCCCATATGTCGTTTAACTCCCTTAAATTTTTTCCTCCACATGGTGTGGTCGTCTCTAAATTTATAGTGATACTTGTACATGCACCCCGACAACAACTATTAACCATCATATCTCATTTATATCATTATCTGCAAATAAAAAATTATTCATAGTTGCACGTACATTTTTATCAACACCAACGGATGGAGCATCATTCACTGCCAATATTTTTTTTTTAATTTATTTTTTTCATTTTACTATACATATAGTCAGCTGACATATGTCATATTCATATGTATATATTATTAAGAGACTCTCTGATCACTTGTCCATTATATTACTATCTTTATTATATTATATTTATTTTTAATACGAGAAAAAAAGAAAGTTATGAGCCGGGTGATAACAAATGCAAAATGTAGAAATACTTGATGTTAAAGAGAAGGAAAAAAAAATGAATAAAAAAATACATAGTTAATGCTTGTGGATAGATGATAAAAATGTCGAGACACAGACCTTGGTTGTGTATATGGGATATGTTTTGAAATTGTATAAAAAATTATTTTGTTATATCGGTGATGCATCGACATTCAAACGATGTACTTGACGCACATGCGTATACCTCACAGTGTCAACAATATTTTGAATGAAAAAAAATAAATAAAAAATTGAAAAGAGTAAATTTCTTATTGGTTGGAAAAAAATTCCACTACATTCAGCTTTTACCCACACGTAGAACTATCAAATGTCTGATGAATGGTCAAGAATGTCGTGCTATCAAAAAGATCTGTCCAAAGGGTCCAAGCATTGAATTTTTTTTTTTTTTTTTTAATTTAATTTGTGTTTTTAAAATATATGTTTGTCTCACTTTAACCTTCAACAAATGTATTTGAAAAATTCACTGGCATCCGTATAAGTTTTTAAGACAAAGACAGTTTGAAGAGGATGGCTCAAGACAGGTAGCGAAATACAAAGGAAACCGAACACGTAGTTCCCATTTTATTTGTCGAGTCTCTCTTGTGTTATTTTTATTTTTTTATTTGAGAAAATTAAGAGGAACAAGAGCATATATATACACAGACATAAGTGAAGACAGGTATATCAAAATTTGGGTTTATTTAATACAGGTGCATCACTCAATATTATACCTAATTATATGCCGTCAAAAAAAATCCAACAGGTACTATTCAAATCTGATGGCCTTTCAAAATTCCCTTTCGAAAAAATTCTTACGAAATTATATATATTACGCACTATGATATCTTATTTTTTTTTTATAAAGAAAAAAACAAAAAAATTCTTTACAGATTTTTCTCACTGATAATATCTTTTGTTTTTGATCGTTAATATCGATGGTTGTTGGAAATAAAAAACGCCACAAAAAAGAAGATAATAAAATAAAAAAAAGGGTAAAAATTGTGAAATGGCCGCGTACTTACGCGTCGGTTACTTGGGTCAGTTGATGCCTTTGCCACTTACGGGTGCGTTGTGGTGACCACCCACGGCGCCATCTTATCCACAATGATCTCACTGTTACGAGTCGGTACTCATCTTCTCAAGTTCCATATCCTGTATACCATGGACAAAAGCACGTTCAACGAGTATTGTTTTCTCACACCATGACCACCGCGAAATATGGCGCCATTCGCAAAAGTACTCATATATACTTTTTTATTTTATTTTTTATTTTCTTATTGTCTTTGTTTCTTTTTGGTTTATATATTTTTATTTATCTCTCGTTTGTTATTTTTTTGTCCATCATCATCATCATCATCATTATCATCATGATTTTGATGTTGTGTGTAGCGAATATAAAAGAGACATTTGATGTCCAACTTGAGATTGGTAAATCGTTCAGACATTAAATGTAAACGCCCATGCAACGATCGAATTAATGATCGTCAAGTGATCCTTAATTACAAGAGTTTTTGTAAATGTAATTGCAGTTGACATCAAATCATTTATCACCTGTTTTTTTTTACAGAGAAAATATATATATATATATATATATGTTGTTGTAAGTTACATTATTATTTTTTTTAATATACACAAAAATAAATTGCATGAATCAGAGTGTCATATTCATAAAATTTATTTGAGACATTGAAAATTATTATTATTACTTTTTTTTTTTTTTATTTTACAAATGGTATATTTGATGATGCAGATATATGCAAAAAAATAAATATGAAATCATTGGAGATGGTGCATGTAAGACAATATTGGAAAAATAAAAAAATGCAAAAAAAAAAAAGTAAAATTGAGTATTCGTTGGTGGTGGTCCATTCAAGGAAGATCCCTATCGCACCTGTATATGAGGTACTCATCGTAAAAACCAATAATTACGAGAAAACATTTACGTGACGTTCCAAGTGTGTTCGGTAAGTCTTACACACTGAATGGGATTCTTGAAGTTTTAACGCCTCGTCATGCAGCAACGGAAACGTCGTAAACTATCGACACACAATCACAAAATCATGATGCTATTTATTTTCTTCAACGTTATTTTTTTTTATATATTTTATTATTTTTATTCCACCTACTCAATTCAAAAGGTACTGTGCAGCATGTGTTACAGGTTTTGCTACTGGTTTTCGAAATTCCACAATGATATTATTCACTATTTTCTTTTTTTTTTTATTACTTCAAGTGATAATCTTCAGGTGTATATTCATTATTTAATTAAACTTAATAGCTAGATATATAAAAAAAAATATATTCATAATAAAATGATGCTGATGTTTTTTTAAAATATACTAAAAACACATAAAAATCGAAACTATTTTCACCTATCAAAGTGAAAATATATGAGAAATAAAAATACTGTTACACATCTATATAAATTTCGAAAAAAAAAAATATTTGAAATTATATTTGACACCTTTTAACGACTTGAAAATAAAAAACAAGAAAATGAAATATAAAATTTATTAAACATTTTGCTTTTATTTTATTAATTTTTTTAAATGATAAATATATTTGGGTGGACATATGAAATTTCTAAAAGTTGAAGAAATAGGTGCAGGTAATAGGTAGGTGGATAATTTTTATAATTTTATTTTTTGGCCTACCACGATGGAAAAATAAGAAATATAGTTCAAAAAAAGAACACACCATGTGGTCGCATCACCACGGGACCTATTAAAATTTTCAGTATGGCACACCCACCAAAAATTTTACTGGTTCATAGTTTCCCTGCTTTAGATACATATGTTATGTTGGTGTAAATTAATAGCTAATCCCTTGGCAAACCGTGAAATATACAAGCCACGCGTACCCCATACTGTCTATATGTTGCGTTATTGCATTCCGCGTTGAAACAATTTTTTTTTTTTTATTCATTCTTCAACAGACGGTCCACGCGTCTGTTTTTATATTTCAACCAAAACCAATTGTATTATCTGGCGTAACCAAAACTCCAACTTATTTTTAGAATATATCTATCGTCTGGTGCATCATCTTGATCATTAAAATCGATCGATTTATATTTTTTTTTTCATTTTATTTTTGATACCATTAGTTTGAGGAAACAATTGAGAGAATATCTTGTGTTAGGATATATTTCTTGGCTTACTGAAATATACAGCAAGTGACTTGGGCCAAGATCAATCCATCACCGTCAATGCAATTCTGTCAAGTGATCGATTACCATTGATTTTTATTTTATTTTTTTTATTGCGCAAAATAGATTCTCATGGTTTATTTTTTATTTATTCTCAAGGACAACTAACCATTGTCCATTTGTTGCAGTTTACAAGAATTGTCGTCAAACCAAAACCTTCCTCATTCTAAACTTATTTATATTGAATGAAATAAAAAAGAGGCATGTTTCCGCGACAAAAATTTCACGGAATTGTGAAAAATCCAATAAAAAGCTTATTGCTTAGTTCCTATTTATTTTCTTTTCTTTATTTTTTTATTCATTGTAGTAAGGAGACAATGTTTGGACAATGTTTGATGACCATTACATCGGATGTTGGTTCTAGAGCCATCTCATTGATCGGGTATTAATATCACAGCGTGTCATCAACCGCCCACCCAAAAAAGGAAAGAAACACCGACAATAACCAATGGGACATCCGGCGTGTATAATTCTACAGGTGGGAAATCCGTTGCGTATTTATAAATCTACAATACGAAACTCCCTAATGGGGCGTATAAATATATACATGTATGTTTTTTTTTTTTTTTTAGCAAAACTTTGATTCTATCAGACTGGCGCATCAAGGTGAATGTCCTTTTTTCTTCATTCATTTATCTAGAAAGACTTTTACAAATATTTATTTATTTTTTCTCATAGCATGTATATTTTTCTCAGGACTTGTCATGATGTGAAAAGCCAAGGTATACTGATTTCATCCTCGACAATATTTCAAACTGCATTAGCACAAAATTTATCATCTTCTGATAACGATGATTTCAATAAAAGCATATATAATCACCTTTGGAATATATATACATTTTTAAAAATATTTTTATTTAACATTATAATGTGCAAATATTCTTCTTAATTTTATCTTATATATTTATTATTTTTGTTGCATACCACAGATAGATTTAAGCACTTGGCTTAGATTTATAGATGTGCATATTGCTTGGTTTAAAAGTCACCATGGTGCAGTGTTGGCTTTATCAAGTTGTGTGTTTAATCGAGTTTCAAGTACCAACATCAAGAAACTATGTGGCTCATGTTAGGAAGCCTCTTCATCGCACGCGCGCTTAAGGCCTTGGTTGTGATAGTCAGACTATATGGTCTAGAGTTGTGATGAAAATTTTTTCCACACCTTGTTTGATAGGTAGATCGCTACGGGGGATAGGAAATGCTTCTTTAGCAAAGTGTGGGCGTTTGTATAAAGATATATACCGGTTTATCATCATCACTAAACTTGTGCACTTCACGTTCGTGTAAATATAAATTTTTATTTTTTATTTCAAATTTATTTTTTTTGTTTTCTATATATTCTTTTGCTTACCTTATAAACACTTGAATATTGCAATTTTATTCTACAACAATACAACAGTGAAGTAGACACGTGAAAGTCTGATCTTCATCATCAGGATCAACTTGTATATATAGTTTATAAAATTTTCTATATACTTCCTAACCCAACCTACCTACTTATACTTCTTCTTCATCTTCTTTTTCTTTATTATAATTTTTCATAATAAAATATCAAAAAAATATAAATACAATCATGCTTATAATGATGATGAATATAAAGATGATGATAATGATGATTGAGATGATATTTTTGAAAAAAAATAAAGTTTTTTTTTATTATTTAAAATTATTAAACCGTAACATTTTAATCAACACAATTGTTGATACTAGATTATATGAGGCACGTTAGGTGGTTTCGTGTTAGCCATGAACTAACCTCACGGCCACACGCCAGGTTTATATACTTGTACTGCAACAAAGTTAAGTGCTCAGATGTTTAAAACACTGACTGCACGAGTATTCAACCAACAAATATACACCAACACTTTATATATATAGTTATGGATTAAAGTGATGAAGACGATATCTATATCTATTTTAAATGTGAATTTTAGCAACGTTAATTTTACCGTTTCGATAAACCACCACAAACACCATCACAACTACTCAATCAGATAATTATTTATTTTTTATTTTTTATCATTATTTATATTTATTTTTAATATATATAAATTTTACCCTTGAATCATGATGATCATAAAATGACTTGAATTTAATATCACGATTAAAAAGAGAAAAAAAAAAAAAAAAGATTTATAATTCAAGATATTTACTATGTAATATTCAATTGTAAATGTATATTGTTTTGGTATATAAACGGTCAAGAACTATTATTCAATGTGAAATCTGTATAAGTAATTCAGATAAGGATTTAGTGAACACCATTGTGGAATGCAGTTTTGCATAAAGTCAGGGTCAACGTGAACCATCACAGTGTGTGCAAGAAGAATCAAAAGAAAGTAAAAAATATAAAAAGATATAGTGAAAAAGTGAGACAACTTAAAGTATCCATTCAGTGTTTAACTTCCCCTGGCCACCCTCGTTGTAAGTACCTGGACAATAAGCAGCTCGAGCTCATGATCACCACGATCCAAGAACATAAAACGACAATAATCCACACCAGTTCTTGTCTTGGTTATTATATTATTATTTATATTTATTTTTATATTCATTTTTTTTTCTTGTTTTACTGTGATTTTTCTCGAGTGTAGCTTAATCAGAAAATAATCCAGGCATATTTGTAAATGATTGCTTTAAAAAATATTGCCAAAGTACAAGTCATACATTGGATTATTTCTGGGCTTCTAAGTGTCAATAGTTTGTTCTTACATATAGCTATATATGAAATATAAATGTCTATTTTATGAGTAAAGTAGAAAAAATAAATAAATTGATAAATAAAATGATGAAAAAAAATACTTCCTCAATTACACAGACATAAACTTTAATGACTCTTTTTAAAGGTCTCTTTTTGAATTTTAAATTTAGTCAAGATGTTAACTACCTCATACTTGATCATCAGATAATATTATTATTAATTTATTTTGTTAATTAGAACAATTGTTTCTATTTTATTTTTTTTTCTAAATTACAAGCATGTTCGAGTGTTTTTTTTTTTTTTTTGCAATTTAAACTGTATCTGTGTTGTCTTAATCACCTAGTTGGTGTTTTGTCACAGTTAGGCAAACCTCTAAAGAGCAAAGAGAGATCCTAATCGTACAACTACTTAAAAAATTTAATCACGACGGTTTTCATATAATAATCAACTGTTAAAATCACAATATAACACAATTAAAATATCTCTAGGAGAGATTACATGTTTTTTTTTTTTTTAAATAAAAAAAAAATATATCTTTCAATAAGGTATAAGATTATTTGAAAATTTTAATATTCATATTACTGAGATATTTTCAAGGAATATACTCGGGTATGTACAATAAATAATCATCGTATTAACGAGATTAGAGAAGTAAAAACTAAAAAGATATCTCTTTTTTCATAATTCAGAGAAATTAAGGGATTTAAAAGAAAAACCTGCAGGCAATAAATTATATCCTGGCTTTTAACTTGTTTTTTAAATTTTCTGGATGATCTTCCAAGACGCACGTGGCCTGTCATTTGATAGTGATACTTGTAACGGATGTTCCAGCTACATTGGATAAAAGTCACATACTGCTGTAAGAATATTTCTAAATCCTTCAGAGGGTAAATTGTCAAACGCGTGCCGAACTGATAATCTTGCTATATAGACATACCAGTTTTAAAGTTAAATATAACTTTTAAAAAAATAAATAATACATTACTCAGTTATACCTGCTAATTTGTATATAACTGATTCATTTAAAATTTTTATTTTCCATATTGTATTTAAATATTTGAAGGTAAAGAGGTTTTTTGGATAAGTTAAGAAAAAAATAATATCATATATAAAATTAAAATAAAATAAAAAATGAAGAAGCCAACACTTGAACGCCAAATGAGATTGAATAAATTAACATACTTGCTACGCAACTGATACGATTTTGTCTGCAAAAAAGAAGCTGAATAAATTGAAAAGAGAGCAAGAATATCTGTCTTGCATATTGCGAGGGGGCAAGGGGGAGGGAAAGGAAAGCAAAGAAGAACATTTTTTTTTCCCCTCGTTCAATGTTTCAAGGACTTAACACCAGGTGCCGTGGCAAGGAACTTGATCACCGGAACATGTGCATCTGGATAAAATTCATTGCGTCAGTGAATTTTGAATTTTCATTAATAATCTGACTACAACTTATATATATCCATCTTTGATAATCCTTCACAACGATTTATTTAAAATTTGCAACAAAAAAAAATATAAAATAAAATATAACTGTATTTTTATATACGAACACACAAATAAGTTCATCAAGAATATATATGCGCGTATAAAATTGAACGTTTCAATATAATATTTATGATTTTACATGACATGAATCGATATTGTCAGTTCATCAGGACACAGTGGATTATTAAATGACGCGAGTTTGTATCCTCCTCTCAAGTGATCGTCAAAGAATTAACTTTGGCTTTCACGTGTTTTGAATATACTGTGGATATATTCAGTTCTTTGCGCTTTCTCCATGAAATAAAAGAGATAAAAGACAGAAAAAAAAAAGAAAGAAGAAGGAATAAAAAAATAAAAAACAATAAGAAAAGATATATAAGAAAAAAAAAAAACAGAATGAACAAACGGCCTTTCTCAATCTACCTTCGTCCAGGGCCAGTGTATATTGCTGGTGTTCGCAACAGTGGACTCTTTGGTCTCTCTAAGAAATACATTGAAAAATTGTGAGCTTTAGAGTTTATATATGAATATATGTGCACCCACCACATACACCTACACCAAGGTGCAATATACAGAGGCCCCAAAAAGTAATTCCGTGTGTTCATACAGCGGCTATGTGTGGTATCAGGTACGAATCTTCGTAATCTCAACGGCATCGACACATGGCTGTCCCAAGACTTCTTACCAAGGCGTGCATGATTCATTCACAATCGTAAATCACTCTTGGGTCCCACTTTATTGCTTTCGAGGACGGATCCACCCGAAAACCGTTTTCTCTGCACAAGAGATGACCAACCAAATATACACTAAAGAAAAACAACTTTTGCGAATATATGTATATACAAAACTCAACCCTTTTTTTTTTCATTATTATTAGTATTATTATTTTTATCTTTTTCCCTTTTGTCCATATTATTTCTTAAGCCTTATAGTCACGGGTCTTCCCTCAAGACATATACCGAGTTATTATTTTTTTCAAAGTGTCGACTCAAAAGTTTTACAACCTTTAATACTGAAAATGGAATTTTTTTTGTTTTTTTTTTTTTTTTTGCATCAATGGAACACACGGGAACCATAAGAAACGACAGATTATGATTTTTGTCTTTTTTTATTTGTCTGGCTTTTAACTTGATATTTTTTTATTATTATTATTATTTTTATTACATCGACAACACGACGGGTTATAATTGCAAAGATGCAGGTGAATAAAAATAAAAAAAAATTGAATGTCGAATGAAATTGCATTTAATTCTGATGATATGATGTCTGTATAGAGTATAGACATATGTTTAATATATTTTTGTGTTGAATATATAAAGAAGAAAATGAAAGTCAGTGAGCCACATGATAGAGCAGTTTGTTTCGACATTTTTCATATTGGTAAGATGACTGATTATGATTAGGTATGCCCGAAGGATGGACCGAATATTATTCTTCTTGTGTAATTAACAGTTTTAAAATGTACATTTTTATTATTTCTATGTATACATAATATATTTTATTTATTTTTTAAAATAAAATATATAATTTAACTCAATTTTTAAATTATATTTTTATCGAATAATAATTATTTAAATATTTAAAGTCAAGGTTTAAGTATTGTAAATTTAGATTTTGTATAAAATAGAATAAAAAAAAAAAAAAAAACGGAAATGTCTTTAAGAGGGTTCACCTTGGTACATCTGTCATGTAGGCCAATTTAGTCTTTAAAATATTTAATGTTATATATACCCAAGAAAGCGTGCCGATATATATATATTTATTTTTTTTTTTTTTTTTGTATATTTTCAAAGTGTCTTAAAGTACAAGCTATAAAATTTGATAGAAGGGTGGATAAATCTGGAGAGCTACAGACTCAGATAGACAACATCAGTCAGCATCTGTCTCTAAAGTAGAAAAAATAAAATATAAAAAAAGAAATGTGTTAATTTATCAGAAAAAAACACTCAACTGTTTAAAGGTCTTTGGGATAGGACAGTTTTTCTACATGACTTGGTATAAATTCAACTGTACAGTTATATTTTCTCTATTTAAAAATATATAGATTTAAATTATATTTGGGTCACAGTATCAATGACACCATCCCAATCATCTTTTTTTAAAAAACCCAATATTTCAACTTGAAAATAAAATTTTTTATTCAATTATATTTTTGCTATTTAAAATATTTAAACTAAATTTTATCTGATCATTGATATATTTTGTATGTCACCCAACAATTATTATATATTTCATTGTAATAAAAGATTTGAGCTTGAGATAAATATATTTTTATTTAAAACTTTTAAAAACCAATCAAGATCAATCTAAAATTTATCACGATTTCAGTATATATCCATATGAGATATACAAAATAATTGTTGACTTTGTAAAATAATACCAAACAAATTATTAATTTTTTTAAATTTCTAAATAACCTCGTTACTTGATCATTCAAAACTGTTATGCATCAAGATCTCATCGTCATATATATATTGTAAAAATATTTCAATATTAAAAATAAATAACATCATAAAATTTAGAGCACATATTGAACTGAAACCTTTATAATATTACTGAACACTTTCACTTGCAAGAAATTAGTTTATATATATGTTGTATAGAAATCTTTGAGTTTAAGGCTAGCTGATATTGTTCAAAACTAGAGCACCAGGCCATTTCACATGCTATATAATATTTATAATATATATTTTTATTTTGAAAAAAAAAATCTATACAAATAAAAAAAAAAAATTACGTCATTGGAACCATGATTGTCATAATTTACGAGACGGTTTAACGTTTCAACTTTTGTCCAGACAATAGTTTTACCCCTCGGGATATATATATTTCTATATAAGCAAGAACAAAAACATATTATATTTATATACATACCAATTCATGTATATAATATAATCGGTCTTACTTTAACAAGAGTGAAATGTCTAACTATATATAGTTGGAGATACACCATTTGTGCAAGTCACGATAACCCATTCTCATATGTATATATATATTTCGATAAATTTATAATATACCTATAAATTGTTTTAGTTATTTGAATTTTATTTTTAAGCATTATTATTATTAATATTAAACAGTGGCAGAATAATTTTCGTATGAGAATATTTATAATTTTTATGATGGATCATGTCAATTTTAATAATTCAAGTATGATCATTGTGTATGATTGAATTTTTTTTCGTTTGATAATAATAAATGAAAATTTCACTTGAATATAATAGTGATAGATTAAAATCTTTATAGATTTGTATTATTTGTTTTTATTATTTGATAAATGTATAAATTGATCGGTGACAAATGAAAGAATAAAAAAAAAAAGAAAAATTTTATAAATGAAAATAAAACTATGTTTCCCACATGAACCAAATATGGAAATCAATGAGTTTCTCACGTGAATTTATAAGAAAGTATCGTCTCTATAGACTATCGTGCGAAAACCGTTACAATTTATTCGCCCATTCTGTATCACCGCTATACCTGTCAACGTAATTTTCTTCCTTAACATTGCAATGTAAATCAGCATGGATAATTCTGTCATTATAAAAATATTTTAAGTATAGTAATAAATAGACAAAATACAATATTAAAAATTATTAATAAAATAATTATAATATAAATTTTTGCTTTTCATTATTTTAATCTACTGGAAAAAATTATTTTATTAATTATTTTTTTGATTAAACAATGAAACATTGTATTTTGAATATTTAAATATTAATTTTTTTTTAGTCTTTGCAATTTTAAAAAAAAAATCAAGCAAGCACCAAGTTGATGGTTTATATTTTTGGAATCACGCACCCGTACTCAACCTCGCGTCAGTGACGATGAAAACAGGTTTGTCAAGCTTTATACGTTGAAGGTGGAACTCAACTCTCAACTGGGGGCCACGTGCTATGCGGTGCATTACTTATAATTCCATCAGCATTTCTCTTTCTTTATCGTAAATATATATACACATAAAAATACACACAAGAGTCTAACAAAAATTCAAATATTTTAATTTCATTGTAATAAAATAAAATTAAAATAAATGCCAATGAAAAATTAAATTTACAAAATGCAAAAAAAAAAAAAACAAACAATTTTATATATACGAAAAAAATAATAAAAAAGAAATTGATCGTTTTTTGTTATTTTTTGTTAAATAAAAAAAAATCAAAGTATAGATTGTGTGAAATTGACACGTGAATTATTCGTATGCCATTGATACAAAAACCACATCCGGGACTTGAATAATTAAGCGGTCGTGGCAGCATCGTTATTGGTGTTTTTCTTGCGCAATTCGATCTCTCGTTGGTGTCTTGCATATATAAACACAACGCGGTCCTGTGTCTCGTATCATTGAAAACGATCTATCGATGTCTTCTTTTTATATATAATACCCCCAATGAAAGTTTAACACACTCAAGTACATATAGTTTCTCATTTGCTTTCATTGTCAATGTGTATGTGCACTTGATGCAACAAACCAAGTACAAACCAAGCAAGCAAGCATGCATGTACATATATAAAATATAAATAAATATATATATAATACAAACTGTATCGTTGTCGACCCCGGGGGTGGAAGCCATGCCCACGGCGGAAATAAATTCGCGGAGGAGGATATAGTCGCGCGAGCGCGCGCGCGTCTGCGAGCTTGCCCACAATAATATACTGCAGCACACACAGCGGGTCAGAAAGACACGACATGCCAATTTTATATTTTTTTCTAATTTTATTTTCATTGTTTTATATTTATTTATCTTCTTATCATTTTTTTTTTATTTATCTTTTTGTCTTCATTTCAACGACAAGATTTGAGGTGGAGTTTTTGGCGATGTATCGTGTTTGCAAAATGAAGTGTGTAACTTTTATACGATCATTCAGCGCTTCCGGTGACCAAGCTAGTAGTAGGTCGATATACCGTTATTGGTTATATATCCCTTTTTGCCAAAGTACATGGGAGGTTCATATTATATATATATGAAGACTACAAAGACAAGAAAGTGGAGGCGGTACGGGTACAATCCTTTTCTCACTCATTGCATGTTTATATTTATTTATATTCTTTTTCATATTTACATATAAATATATTTTTTTTTATTTGCATGTGTCTGTTTGTGTGTATGGGTTTTATATAAGTATTTGTCATCGTATTGCACATTTGATTTAAATTAATCTTTCATCTTCTCTGTCTCGGATGGTATCAGATATAACACCCAACAAGGTATCTTTATATTTTTATTTATTTATTATTTTTATTTAAACGAATATAAAAATTCAACGAATACATAAAACTCACTTTTTCACTAATAATTCAGTCAAATATTACGAAACCAAGAAGAGTGGTGTGTATAAACACCACCTGATGGCAAGAAGCAATATCGATAATTCAAGACAACATCGGTGAGAGCATGAAAAAAAACAAACTCAGTAAAGGAAACACAAAGTATTTGAAAAGAAGAAAAAAAAAAAAAGGGTTATAAAAAAGTTTTTTAAGGTGTTCGTGTCTCATATACCTTTCCAACTTATCGTTACGCTGGTTTATACTTCTTATTTTCATTCGTGCAAGACTTGTATCAACCCCGAAGCAAGAGATATTCTGACAAAAAGCCTCAGGCTGCAGCAAAAAAAAAAAATGAAAAAAAAATATACTCAAAAGAGCTTCCGTGTGATGCTAATACCGATAAACGAAAGAGGCTTTAAATTTATATATATTTTTTTTTTATATACATGTATATTTTTATAAAAAATATATGAAAATTTCGTTAAAAAACAAAACTTTGTTAACAAGGTGAATTATATATAAATAAATTCATAAAGTTCAATATATCCGCGTGTTAAATTGTATGAGTATATGTTTTTTCAGTAGCTGAGAATTTCAAATTGACTAGTTAATGAAGCCAGAATTAGATAATTTGTATGGAAAAACATGATAATAAATAAATAAATAAAAAATTCAACAGTCTATGAAAGTTGGAGTTCCATAGTAAGGGTTTAAATTTATATACATATATTCGAGTAGCTAGTTTTATACTCACAAACATATCATAGGGACTAGTTTTCATGTTTCCATAATTGTAATTCGTTTTGCGGTGCTTAAAAGCGAGCCAATTAACGCAGTCTCAATGCACTGTATAGTTGTTAAATTATTGTGACTCGTCTTTTTCCCATCCCTTTTTTATTACCTACTATTTCTTATAAACATATATTTTTTTTTTTCTTCTGATCTCTATATATACACGCACTCGTGTATAGTGAATATATACAACTCGATTACTCTGCTGTTCATATAATAAACCCTTAAAAAATACACTATTTTACCACTTACACATGCATACATTTAAAATCACTGAAAATATGTGACTTGTTATAAATACCAAGATGACTTTTTTATATGTATATATAAATAAAGATGAAATAAAGTGTGAATATTAAGTATTTAAAAAAATGGTATATGTGTGAATATATATGCATATACATGTCGACAATTTTAATTCATACTATTTAATTTATTATTATTATTATTTGTATATTTATATTTAATTTTTTATTTTAATGTAAAATGCTACTGATTGAGTTACCTCGTGAGTTCTCTTCTGAGTGTGTTCGCCAATTATCTTCGACGTGTAGTCAACTCTAATTGGACTTTCCGTTGGGTGGGTGGGATATCTCTTTGCAATGAGAAAAGACGAGCTGAAAAAAAAAATAAAAAAATAAATAAAATATAAATAAAGAAAATAAAATGAAGAAAAGAAAACGTCATGAAGGTTTGTGCTCTGTAATTGGTCGACGACCTGAATGTCTATATATAATACACAAACTTTATATATATATATGAACTGATTCAAGAGTTCATAGATCATTTGAAATCTCATTTATCTTCTCTCAATTAAAATCAATACATGATCGTTAATCAATAGACAATTATATCGATATATATTTTATATTATTTATTTTATTTATATTTTATATTTATATATATATTTTATTAACAAACAAATTATAGCAATACTCATGTCTCGAGGCAATGTGTGTGCAAGTTGAACAACATTATTTTTTTGATATATATTTATTTCTTGTCATATTGTAAACACGCGAGTGTAATAAAATAAAAAAAAAAGTAAAAAGCAAAAAAGCTTCAAAGTTATTATTGTGTTTGTATGTTAAAAAACAAATAAATAAATACAAAAAAAAATAGAAAAAAATAAATAAATAAATAAAGTGGGTAAATGTCCTTGCGTTGATGTTGATGCGATGGAAGAAGGTAATGGGACAAGCATCTAAAAACACCTACACAAACTTTAAAAATATATCAAGTACAAACATAGATGTTTGTACATATCAATATATATTTTTATGTGAGTGTTTGTGTGTGTGGAGACATGATAAAAAACTATAAGGGCGATCGAGGTGGCCGTAAGTTCTTGTCCTGATGCATAAACCAATCCTGATGCAGCGGGTGTCCATTTCACGTGAGATGGAGACATCGAGGTTGTGTTATATACCTCGTTCGATTCCAGTCGTATGCTAATTTTTTTTTTCTTTTTTTTTGCATTTGTTAAAGCACGCGGTTTTTATTTATTTATATATTTTATTTTACTTTTTTTCTCACTCAGTCAATCGCGACTTTCTGGCTTTGGCTGTTATATACGTTAGAGGTGAAACAAGAAAACACACAGATTGCAGCAACGCGGTGATGAATAAGAAGAATAAAGCTCCAAAGGACAATGCAAAGAACTTATTTATATTATTTTTATTTAAACATTATATTTTTTCGTAACAACAGAGACGAGAAAACAGACACAAACACACACAAACATATTTAACTCACTATATATAACTGATGGTAATAAAAACTTATTTATTTATTTATTTGAATATAAAGTTGATATACTCTCAGGTATGTTTAAAATACTGACATTTATTTTCTTATATTTCTTATATTTATTTTTTTATATAAATTATATATTTAAAAAATTTAAATTTAACGGTTGAATAAGTCAACCCTTGAGTTTAATAAATAATAATAATTATTATATGAAAAAACAGTCACGTCGTTTGTGCACACATTGCTAGAGTATTGTTTTTTTTTTTCTTAGTTTTTTTGTCTTGTGGTGCATACACCTTGCTCTGTAAAACGACATTTTTACACCTGCATATTAATACATCTCAGATCAACTGTACCCGCATCAAAAGAAAAAACAAAAAAAAATTAATACTCTTCAACTATTTATATATAGTATTTGAATTTAATTTAAGAAAGAAAAAAAATTGTACACTGTTTTTAAATATATAATGAAATTATATCGAAAGGTGCGTATGCGTATAATATGGAGATCTCTCAATGAATAAATTACATGCTATTGGTTTCATATCGAGTAGAAAAAAAATAGCCAATTTGATATTCTTACGGAAAATAACTACCACGGGCTCTATTTTGTGTGATGTAAAAAAAGTTAAAAATATAATTTTTTTTCTTTTTAAATTCAAGTTAGATGCATCATCTTTTTTTTTTTTCTTCATTCTCGCGTGTCAAACAGAGGTTACCGTTCGTCGAGAGTTGGATGATAACTAGAGGCCCAGCGGGCGCTTTATTAAATTTGTACCTCAATGTAAGGTGCATTAAAAATAATAAAAAAAAAAATTTCTTGACGGGATCAAATTCTTTCCAATTTGTCGGAAAATTAATATATTATAAAATTTAATAATTTAACTTTTGATTGCTTTTAAAACCACTTGCTGTTTATTTTTTATGATTAATATTTTTATTTTATTTTTCAGCTTATAATTTGCAACTGAAATATCAACATTTAAAAAATTATAAAAACATGCAACAACATATAGTTATTGTTGTTATGAATTTTTTTTTTTTAAATGATATACATGTGCAGAGTTTATTTATTTATTTAATTTTTTTTTTAAATGTGCATGGAGTGAGTGACATAATGAGTCACTGGGGTCGACAGTACTATAGCACTAATGATTATGAATGGCCAAAATATTCCGGTACTCTTAAGGGATTGGCTTCTTGCTTCATTCGCCAAAAAACTTGATACCGTTGATCGACTGGGTTGCCATCATCTCGCCCCGTTACACACACATACAAACATACATATATTTTTATATTTAAAAAAATAAATAAAATTTATTTATATGCTTAAGAAGATCCACCTTACTGCAATCCATTATTTTCAATTAAGATTGTATTAAATAAATATTTTTAAAATAAATAAAATAAAAAAATATAACTCTTAAAATGTATACGCGGATATTGTCATACTTGTCATGGTAGTACGGTTCATAAATAATATTATCAACTCGAAATTATTTTTGTTTAATTAAAAAAAAAAAAAAAAATGTATGTTAAATTAAATATTTAAAATAATGATAATAATAAAATTATTTTCATTTTTTCTTTTCAAGAAATATATGTACTGTTTTAAAAGAAAAAAAAAAATTTCAAAAAATAATTATATAAAAATTTTTATACTTCTTTTTTCATTGGAATGAAAAAAATAAAAAAAATATGTGTGTATGTATATTTTTACGAAAGGAATAAGAGAAAATGGGTCATTGGGTAATCAAAGTATCATGAAACAGAGAGTATAAACAAAAGTCTCAATCAAATTTACTGGTTTCCATAAAAAAAGGTGGTCAGTAAGGGTGCAAGAGGGGATACTACAATGTTGGATTGAAACAAACGATATTATCATTCAAGTTTATTTACGGCTTGGTGCCACCAACAAGAATATAAACCACATATATACTTGCGCCCGTATCGAGATTGTTTTCTTGGATAGCATTTATATATATATATATATGAAAAAAATAAATAAATAAATACATATATATATTTATGTAAACTTTTACAACGTATAAGACACATTGTCGTTAAATTCTGTCCAAAATTCGATAGAGTTATTTTCGGTGTTGTAATCAATGTACTAAGATCCGTAAAAGATTCAGCTTATTCAGCATCTTGTTTTATATTTTTTATATGTTATTTATTTTCTTTTATTTATTATTTTCATAAAAAAAAATAAAGAGAAAAAAATAATATTGCAATCAAAATGTTGTGAAAATTTTAACATCTGGCAAAAATATTATTTTATGTTTAAAATATAAATTTATAAAAATTTTACAGACTTGCATTGGAATGCCAGGTGTTATTGTGACAAGTTACCGACATCAACAGTACTTGGGTATATAAATATATATATAGATGGTTGAAAAGTAACTTCCGGTTTATAAACGAGAAGTCAAACGGAAGTTGTCATTAGTGTTTGCTCGCGTGTCGGGCACGCGACATTATAATGGAATCATTACGAACCTACCCTTTTTTTATGTTAAATATATTTATATTTATTTGTTTTTTTACAAAATTAAATATTTGTTATTCAATATTTATTATTTTTATTTATTTATCATTAATATTTTACGTACAAATATAGGATATTCATTTTTGAAAATAAAATAATTAATGTCATCTTTGTTTTTTTTAAAATTTATATACTTTACTATTATTATTTTTATTATTTAACAATAATGCATATGCTGTTTAGCTATAATTATGTACATCAAATGTTTTTTTTATCTTCAAAATCGTACGGGTAGCAGTGGCTGAAAAATGACAAAGCACCTGTCAGTTATATTATTATACGCGTGCCAACACACGCGCCTAATTACACTCAGTGACCGTGACCCATTGACATTGACAACAAGTAATTTTGTTATTAATATTTTTAGCGATTTTAATTATCATCAGCATTGAATGTATTTTCAAGATATTTAAAAATTTTCATTTAAATATTAAGCAATGAAAAAAGAATTAATTTAATGATTTTTTTTTTTCATATTTTACCTTGTATGTAATTTAAATTTTTAATAAAAAAATTTTGGTAAAATTATATAATAAATAAACACAATTGTTTTTAATATATATATTTTTATTATTTAATGAAATATTTTCTTATCGAATTTATGAATTTTTTTTTATATTGACAATGAAACATCTGTCAAAATAATTTTTAAAAAAATGTATTATTTATATTATGATTACCACAGGCAGTTTAATTACATCACAATTTATATTTAAATTTATTTTAATATCTGTGTGGATTTTTTTCTTCTTCGCTTAGATAATGGCTTTAATTTTTTTTTCTTTTTATTTTCATATAAATAATTTCTTTGAATTATATCAATTTTTTTTATATGATTATTTTTTTTATAGCCATTTATTTTTGAACTATTACCAGCCACTATCAGTTGGTGCCTTTGTGGTTGTACTGGTTTCACAAGGCTCAGTAGTATTTGTATTTGTTGGACATTGATCGAGCTTGATGCATTTACCATCCAAATTACGTACCCAGCCATCATCACATTGACAAACATCTTTAACACATACCTAAAAAAACAATTATAAATAAATAATAAAATTAAACTAAAAAAAAAAAAATGTTAAAAATTAAATTTTCATACCTCTACACAAGATTGTGGATAAGGAGTTTTGCAAGTTGCTGGACACTTGGTACCACAACTTTTACAGTGATCATGTGGACCACCTTTGCATTTTGTTGAACATTCAGGGCTATGAGGACATTGATCAGGTTTCACGCACTGTCCAGATTTTGTATCACGAATATATGGGGATTCACATTGACAAGTATTTTCGACACAAACCTAATTAAAAAGAAAATAATAAAAGTTATTTTCATTGTTATCATAATATTAGAGATAGAGAAAACATTGTCAATAATAAATTTTTCTTACAGCTGCACAGATACCTCCTTGAGGTTTGTCACAACTTGGGGGACATGGAGAACCACAATTTGTGTATTTATCATGTGGACCACCGGTACAATTAGCTTTTGGTGGAGGACATTGATCAGGTTTAACACACTGTCCAGTTTTTGTATCACGAATATATGGAGATTTACATTTACAAGTATTTGGAACACAAACCTAATTGAACAAAAAAAAATAATTAAAGCTTGTTCTATCATTATCATAGTATAAGAGATATAGACAACATTGTCAATAATAAATTTTTCTTACAGCTGCACAGATACCTCCTTCAGGTTTGTCACAAGTTGGAGGACATAGAGAACCACAATCTGTGTATTCATCATATGGACCACCAGTACAATTAGCTTTTGGTGGAGGACATTGATCAGGTTTAACGCACTGTCCAGATTTTGTATCACGAATGTATGGAGATTTACATTCACAGGTATTTGGAACACAAACCTAATTGAACAAAAAGAAATAATAAAAGTTATTTTTATTGTTATCATAATATAAAAGATTCAGATAATATTGCCAATGATAAATTTTTCTTACAGCTAGACAAACATCTACACGTTTAGGTTTGTCACAAGTCAAGGGACATGAAGAACCACAATTTGTGTATTCATCATATGGACCACCGGTACAATTAACTTTTGGTGGAGGACATTGGTCAGGTTTAACGCACTGTCCAGTTTTTGTATCACGAACAGTACCAGATTGACATTCACATACATTGACCTTGCATTGCTAAAAAAAGAAAGAAAAAAAAATATTAAAATAATTTTATTGATTTTAATGAGGAAACTTTTTGAATTATATAATTTTTAAATTCCATAAATTATTCGTTATCTTACCAAAGTGCAAACATCTACTTTTGGCTTATCACATGTTAACGGACATGCTGTTCCACAAAGAGTGCATTTATCATAAACACCTCCTGTACATTTTGCTGTACATTTTTCATTTTCTGTACAATTTATTTTTTTTTCATACCATGAACAATCACTGGCTTTGATACATTGTCCATCGCTTGCACGAACTGTCCCATTTTGACATTGACATGTATTTAATATACATTGCTAAAACAATTAGAAATAAATTAAAAAAAGAGTTCAATAAAAAATTTTATTTACATATTATTATGATTTTTTTAAATGAATATACCTTTGTGCAAACTCCTGCTACTGGTTTTTCACAAGTCAATGGACATGCTGAACCACAATTTGTCCATCCATCATTTGGACCTCCCGTACATACCTTTTTCGGTTCTATATAATACAAAAAAAATTATTTACATAAATTATTTACATTCATTTTGCATGATAAATAAATAATTTGAATATTCATTTTTACTGACCTGGTGTTGCACACTCTGACTCTTCGGCAGAACCAGCAAAAACTATGAAAAACAAATTCAATTATTAAAAAATCTATCCTGGGATAAAACAAGTGTCATGTATGACAAGATAAAAATTATATTCACTTACCAGCAGATATGCTCAACAATACAATAATAATTTTAAATTGAATCTTCATTTTACACAACACAGTTTTCTTTGAAATATTCAAGTAACGAGTGTTTGTCCTCATTCAATATTCACGAGTATATATACTGAATTGTGTGCAATAATAACAAAGCACTTTTTTATTTTTTTCCGGAAATATTATTTTATGTTATCAGACATTGTGTTATCGTCATACAACAAATGAGTTAGTATATATTAATCACTTGTTTTGAAATTATTTAATGTTTTCTTCATTAAAAAAAATAAAAAATAAATTAAAATTTGTTGCATTTATAATATTGTTTTTTTTTTTTTATTTTTTCATCATAAAGAAAATTAATTATAAATAATTTTGACAAAAAATATTTTGTATTTGTCGTTAATAATAATTTTAAGTTGTTTGTTTATTCATGTCAATGTATTTAAAGAGATAATTTTATAAATTATTTATTTATTTTTCCTTATTTGTTCATACCAACACGATCACACATCTCAATGACAATTATATAAGATGCCTAGACTTATTTTTAAATCATAAATTCAAATATATATATGTCTTTTTTGTAAATGTATATATAATTTTTTTTTCTTGACATATATACGGGTAGAGCTATTAAATATCTACGTTAAAAAATGCAGGTTTTTCACGATAATTTGAGGATCTTCACAGTTTATCACCGAAAAAAAACTGGAAATATAATCAACACTTGAATCTTTTAAACTAAACGGGTTAAGACGCAATATTATTTGATCAAACAAGATAATTTGACTATTTTTTTTTTATATAAATATTTTAGGTTGCGTGGATAAACCACCTGCTTTTTTGTTGGTATTATAAAAACCACCATAAAAGCGTCACCTGCAGTGACCACTAAAAACCACTTGGAGTTTCTAAACCTGCTGGGTAGCAAAAGATCATCAGTGCGTATCTCCTTGGCACATGTCACTCGCGACATATACCAACGATAACATAAAAAATAAAATAACATCAACAAACATAAGAAAGCGTGCTAACTTGGGGGTGCACACAGACTTGATATTCCGACCCCCAGTATATATGCCCCCTTACAGTAATCATGCAACCATAAATCCGCTGTTGAGTATAAGAACTTTGTTCTCCACCTGCAGCCCCCAAGACAGTATAGGGTTGTTTTTTGACCACCAGAAAGAGATCAACAGTGCATGAATCCTCGGAACATATGTCATTCAAAATAAAATATAAAAAACACCTTGCTAAAATACTTTCAATGTCTTGAAGACGTTTCAACCGTTTTTCTTTCCTATCTTTTATACTAATAATAAAATTTGCTCATATAATTTGTTGGTGTACTCAAAATTTAAGGGAGAAATTCTATGTCGTCGTGCAAGCCAGAGACTGGGGGTCATTCGGCCATGTCTTCATGGAGGGTGTACCTTGTTGGTAGAATATTTAAAAAAAAAAAAAACACGAACTATCAACGTTGGTGTATATGGCTCTCCAGCCAAGAAGTGGATTTACCAAAGCATGACAGACTGCAGGTGACACGTGTCTGCCACGCGCACTTTGTAACTAATTTGAATTAAAAACAGTTGATGCAATATTATTAAGTTCATTATAACACGAATATAATGAATGAATAAAAAAACTAAAAAAAAAACCATGTTAATGACTGCTACATGAATTTTCAACTTGTCAATGATATAATTTGATATAATCAAAGAGCTAGTAGAGCTTTAAATTATAACAAATGATTTGCAATATGATAGACTGTCCAGTTAATATATATACCAGTAATAATACCGATTAAATTTGATATCGTTTATTAGCATCATTTAATTAATAATACAAGTAAAATATATATATGAGTAACTCAAGTGGTAAATGAGAATAGTGGTCATATCATCAGTAATGTATCTAGATATTAAATAGCTGTACGATGAATTCAATGCTAAATCTTTAAATCTCGAAAGGTTTGTTGCTGTCGAACGGAAGTATCGTTTTATATGTTGAGAGGCCCCAGTTCAGTTAGATAAGAATTGCAAAGGTAGAAAATATAAGCAAAGTTGTTGAGCAATGCAAAATGCATGGTTAACATTATCACGTATATATATTCGTCCATGGGTGTCTGGTTTATCCGGATCTTCATGATACCTAATCGGTTAAACTGCAGGCAAGTCTTGGGTGCTCCCGGTACATGTCAAAACAGGTGACTTATCGCAACCAATTCAAAGATGGCTGAGAGTTGAATATATAGTTCAAGATTGCTTTACTACATATATATATAAATATAATATACAGATACAGATACATTTTATGTGTGGGTATAAATTATTAGATCTTGAAAATCGATCGAATGATCACATGACATGCTATATATATACATACAGAAGTCAATATTATTATAAAAAATATATACAAAAAGATTGAGCAAGTGTATATATTGAAAGTTTTATTTATAATCCAATTGAAGTCTAGTCCCGTTATCATGTAATGATCATTTTCATCTGTAAATCACCCTTTATATATGTATTTTTTATGGATGTATTTTCAAGACTGACTAAACTATAAACACAGTTTTATATTTAACTGACAATGTGATTATTATTTTTATATATATTGACTTAACCATCATGATGTTTAAACAGCTGAATGGATAAGAAAAATTATATCAATTATATTTATTATTTCAATATATTGTTTATTTTAAAATTTATTTATTTATTAATTTTTGTGCAATTTTTAATGTCGATTATTTTTTCAAGATATATTCGAAATTTATAATCGTGATATAAAATATTAATGTTTCATATAGATAGTTTTCAATGGGTCATGAAATGTAGATCACAATACTTGTGACACATCAGGAACAAGATATCGTTGTATATGAATTTATACAGATATATTATATAGTAAAATAGCGGGATGATTGTAGTCATCATGATTTGAAGCCCACCTCGAGTGTAATAGCGTGCAATGTAGGCATGGACACTGCTAAAACTCGTCGGATATCCATAAATCTATTTGATAGTAGAAAGTACTACCATTATTCTCAATATAGAAACTTATTCAGCTGTCGGACATTAAACAGGCTATCGTGCTTATGCTCGATGACTTTTGACCCAAAAAACAGGTCGAACAATCATGAAAATTTTTTTGATTATTATATAAATCTTCAAATCTTTTCATAATTAATAGAAATGTCAAAACTACAAAATTTAATAGAAATAATTGCACGGTGGATTTATTAAATCGTAATAAAAATAATTGGCCATTTCATTGTTGTAATTTGATAAATAATAATAATTAAATTGGGATGTATATCTATGATATGAGTATATTAATAAATTGAGATGTCAATATGTTAAGCACAAAGTTCAATTGACTATATACAAGATATTCTAACGCAATGAGGTCAAGGGCTATAGTGCGAGGTGAGAATATCGCGTGACGCTTTGTGATTCCTTGGTGGTCCACCAGCATGATCTTATTGTAAGCGTGCTATTTCTTGGTCATATATACATAGCTTATATTTAATGTGTATATATATAGAAGTCGCATTTAAGTCAAGTTCTTCCTGTGTGGTATTTTTTAGTTTATCCACCAATGAACAACATAAAAACATACCGTTTATGGGGTTGGTTCCTCGATAATTCACAACATTGTCCGTTCAGGATATTTACTGCTTGGTTCGTTATTCCAACGACTTTGGCAGCATTCAAGAAGCATGACTGTCTCTTGCCTCACGGCAATGCAATAACAACGACGCTATATAACGTCGAACTTTTCTTGATAATCAATCTGAAAAAAAATAAAAAAAAAAACGAAATAATAATCAAATAAAAATTTATAAATTTTTCAATTATGCAAATATTCAAAAATATATTTTGACATAAATATTAATATGGCTTTAATAGAAATAAATTTTAAAATATAAAATAAAATTAAAAATAAACTACTAATAAATAACAGAGAAAAAAAAAATGTGTATAGAAGGCCAAGAGATTGAAGTACTGCTTCGACTGTATGGCCTCGCGTGGGTCGTTGGATCGAATTTCATACAAATCGATGGTAACCTAAACCAAATGCAAGCTCGATTATGCGTACAACGCACGCCCATGGTATTTCATTTGGCATCAATAACCAAGTATACTTTGTGACGGCCCCCGCGTGTCTGGTCGATCAACGATCTCGAGTATAAATTCAAGATAAAATGATAAACATCATTCTATGTTTCATAGAACAATTGCAAAGGAACAAAAAAAAAAAAGCCAGCAACAAAACATTTGAAATTCATATGCAGACTGCAGAATGACTCTGATAATTAATTATTATTTAACAATTATTATTCATAGTGTTGTGTAAAAATAATAATAACAACAACAACAACAGTATTTTTTTTATGACGTAATGCTTAAAAGTATATATATAAGGCGAGATGGTGTTTATAACGTAGCAGGTCGAAGGGATCTAACAATTCTTCCGCCAAAGTGACCGAATGCACTTTCCCATCGTGTGGCCAAAGCAATAGGGAGGACTGTTACAGCCAACGCCGTTGTGCACACGGTTTTTGCATCACGATACCCACTTATCGTCGTTACCTTAACGCTCTACGGTAACTAATACGTGCTAGCCGTTATCCAAGTATATATATATAGCTATATATGTACACTAGTCCCATTGCAGGTTTTAAGGTGCACTGTAGTTTTGCACCGGCATGTCAGGCGCATAACGGCGGTCTCTGATTTCAAAAAAGAATGCCGTCATATACAAAGGGTAGGTCTTCTTTTTTTATGTTTTTTTTTCATTCCCAAGTGTAACAGAATCTTAACATCATCTGGATGCCGAAGATAAACATGAAGATGATGATGATGATGATGGCAATGACGATGAAGATGACTAATGATCATGACGTGAACAAAATATATTCACTTTGAAAATATGATGATAAATATGGAAAAAATGAATAATAAAATACAATAGCGGAAGTAAAGTGGCAAAGAGAACCTGGGCCCAAGGGCCAGAAGCAGACAGGTCACGGTGCAAAATATCTCGACATAGAGGTTTAAGTCCCCGGAGGTGATGTACAAGCACACTCTTTGCCGCGGTTGAACTCAGGTACACACCAGTTCCCAGGAAACTTCTATGAATACGAAATACGAGGTCGACGAGTACACACAACTCAACATTGCTTCGTTCAATCATCTTGGACACGCCCGCCATATTGGTTTTGCATAAAAAGACTCGCGTCTTCCTACCGTCGTATATATTTAATGAAAAAAAAAAAAAATGAAAAAGTATTTTTCCTTTTTTTCCCCTCTTCCTCATGAACTCATGAATTCCAATTTTAAATCATACTTTATTTATAAAACTAGAATCACGCTTTCAACATAAATGAATGAATTATATATTAATTTTCTAAACATGTTTTTTGCACAAACGAGATATCATAACCTGACATTTAAATCAATTACTAACCAATTAGAAATAATTTTGCATCCATAACGCCTAATAAATGTAAATGATTAAATGTCTTTCAACAGACAATCAATCCAAACTTCAGATAACATTTTAAAATACAAATTATTTGCTATACAAAAATTTAAATGAACAGATGAAAAAAAATAAAAAAATAAATATATATCCTATCATGAGGTTAATTCTGTGACCTTGCAACGCAGCATGGGAAGGCAGTGAGATTTATTCAGCGAAACCAATAAACTACCTGTTCCATAGACGATGTATATATATGTGTATATAGAGAAAGAATAAATAATAATAAAAAAAAAAAAAACAATAATAATAAGGAGTGATAAGTGTAAGAAGGTGGGGTAAATTGCAGGGAAAAAATAGCACGTCGTCTGGAACGTTGGTTGCGCAAATCTTACAGTACACCTAGTAGGGTAAATGTATATATTTTTTTTTTTTCAAACACTGGGGATCGTTAGGCTTGAATCGCTGTCGGCAACGTGCACTCAGGTGTGACGGAATGCATACTAACGCCGGGGCCAATAGGCTAACGACTACTGGCCTTCTTGTAATTGTTCGGCATATAGCTAATCTCAATTGCAGATAGTTTTTACACCCTCTCTCGATCCTCGCTAACAATTTATTTTGACTCACTTTGTGCATAGCCTACATTATATATTGCACAAGATATTTTGCTTTTCATTTTTATTCAAGTCAAATATAATTGTGTATATTTTTGAATGGCCTATTTAATTGATTTGTTGATCGAAGCTGTAATGGTAAATTAACCTGCGATGATTATACCATAATAAAATTATAAATACACCTAATGATATTGGATCCTTGATGTCTTCATATCAAACCCATATAAATATATTTTCTAGTTTTTTAATTTAATCGTCTTACATGTAATAGATATATATACAAAGATGTATGTATATAACATTACTTCACATGCGAAAAGTATCGAAACAAGACGTGATTGTGTACGTGTTAACATGGGGTTTCCATTATCCAAGAATAAATAAAGTGGAATAATATTGGAAGGGTAGCCGTTGTGTGGTGGATACATAAGTATATATGTAACCGTCTTGAATTCATCTTGAGATTATAGCAAGGACTCGCTGCTTGATCCTATTTTTTCTTGATGTGTTTCGTTGCATATACTCTGAAGCGTACATACCTGTTGCAGACGTGATTACAGACCGGGACAGCAGCTCATCTGCCTAAGGGTCATAAGGCTCATACCTGCCCGGAAACACATTTTCCACATGTGCTACTGTCTATTTACAAATAATACTTTTTTTTTTTATTATACACTCAAGAATCTTGAAATTTTACTGTATATAAATGAATAATACGACTTCCGATCTTTTCAATTTTACATTTGTATTATTTGATATTATATATTATATAAAAAAAAGATTAATAAATAATTTCAAGGTCTATAATGATCATAGAAAAATTTGTATCACGTTTAAAATTCAAATGAATATTTTAAATATTATACAATTCTTGTGAAGGATTAAGAATAACTGAGAGTTTTTTTTTTTTCAACAAGGTTGGATCAAATATAGACTTGGGGCAACTTGGCTAAGTACGTCGAATTAGATAAGAACTGTTTTTTGTTTTTTTTTTTTCAACTTCTGAGATAAACATTTAATGGGAAATTCATTGCGAATAAGTACACACGAGTTTATTAAGAAAAAAAAAGGAAAAAAAAAATTCAAAAACGTGTCGTTATTACTGAAAATTCATATGTATAAATATATGTAGTGTGAAAAATAATCATTTGTACCTTGAGGCATTTTGCAGAAGGCTTCAAAGTATCATTATAAACTCTACCCTAATAGTCGTCATTTACTCGACTGACGCCTCTGGACCAACGTTTAACCTCACCGATCACATTGGGGCGTTAACATTACCGTAAATCTGTATATTTTCTTATACAAATTTGCATGTATATATTTTATTTATTATCATAAATAAAAATAAAAACAAGGGTGTCGATTAGATTTGCCTCGTCAGTTTATAATGTTATTTTATTTTTAAATAAAATTTTCATCAAGACATATTTACCCTGAGAATAGCTTTTTTTTTATAAAATGAATTTTCTTTTGATAGTTAATTCTTGGACATGGAAAAAAACCACGATATTTTGAATGTCATTCATAAAATTTTTAAGTTTTTTCTTTATTTTTTCTTATTATTATATTTTTTTTTTTGATATGTTAAAAGTTTAAATCTTATAAAAGGCTAAATTCATCGACGAGAAACCAGACGTGATATTGAATCAACTAGACCATAATAAAGGATGCTGTGATTTCAATGAAAGCGTGGGATTTTTATGAAATGTAACAAAGTGTCTTCAACTTTGTATATAACCAAAAAGATTTCTTAACATATGGAAAAAAAAAATTAAAACTCAAAATGAAGAAGCTTGTCAGCGCTAACAACAAATAATAATGATAATAATAATTTACAAGAAAAATAAAAAACTGACTTTAAACATTGTTTGTAGTTGTAAAAATGCAATTGCATTAGCTATTAGAAGAGAAATTTGCATGCTAAACTTGTCAATATAAAAAACAAAAAGTAGAAAATAAAAATTGCTGAGAAAATCGAACGATAAAAGGACAAAAGACACACAATGGAATTTTTAAAAAAGTCTTGTATCTGGTTATATATATATACAATAGTTGTGGTGATTTTAAAACCAACTGGGGAGTACAATGAGAAGCAAAAGCGATGACCCCTGTAGTGGTGTGTGAGGGTATAAAAATGAGGATCACGATGAAGGCAACCTGACCTCACTTCTATATACTCTTTTGCCAGTGTGCACGGTGGTAAAGTCTTTCGCCTAATTTAACGGGGCGTTTTACAAGCAAGTAGCGGGTAGACATCAAAGGTACACTGCCACCGAGACAATGAGAACTGAAACGGATAGGCCTCTTATGCATTCAATGAAAAATGAAAAAAAAAATATATATATATGTTGTAAGAAAAAAATAAATAAAAAATATATAAGTAAAAGAACAAGAAAAAAATTAAGAAAGTGTGCACTCGCATGGCTTCGATAATCCATCGAAGGATTCTTCATATAGTATTTTAAAATTGAATCAACTCCCACGCTAGTTGCTTCACTATTAAGTCCTATCCAAATACAAATGATCCAAAAAACTGCTTAAAAAATTTAAGGCTACTGATATTTTCTTTTAATATTTTTGGAAAAAAAAAAACAATTTTCAATCAAACAAAAAATAAATAATAAAGCAAACAATTTATTTATTTATTTTTCTCATAAAAAAAAAAATTATCATTTTGTTTATGATATTATTGTGTTATTTATATTTACGAGCACATTTTGACAATATCGTGGTATTTTGAAATTCATATGAGAGTAAGTGCAGAGAGAAAAACAATGACCAATTAAATGTCCGAAAGACCGATGATGTTTGTCCTTTTTATATAAGGAAATTGGATAGAAAAAAAATAATAATATACAAAAAAGAATTATCATAGGCATTTCATTGTATCTAAAAATTTTATGATCCAACATTGTGGCTTTTTTTTTAATTTTTAATAAATATATATTCATTATATTCATTATACCGTGGCCCCGGAATACATTAATCCAAATCTTCTTAGCTTGTCTCAAAGCACCATTATTAATATATATATATATTTTTTTTTTCATACAACTGTATACATGACATTTGTACACAGGTAGCAGCCAATAAAGACTAATCTGAAAAATTAATTCAACATACTGGCTGCCAGGTGTCGATGAAAAACAAGACAAGCACCCTCGTACCTGTTATATACATCGTATTTTTTTCTTATGATCTACATACATGTATATATTATTCACAAGACGAATGAGTATCAAAAAAAATATATATTTGAAAGGGTTCACGAATCCCTCGTGTCCGGGACCAGTAGGGTAATTAACAAAATATCCGTGACGAAGACTAAACACTTCCGTTCTAAGCCGGAAACTTTTAAAGACAATTAAAATAACAATAATTAAATTTTTTAATTCAAAAAATAATAAATTCAACTTTTTTTTATTATATTTAAATTTATTTTCAATCAACTGAGAATATTGAAAATAATCATTGAAAGATGAAAAAAAAAAAAAATGTTTACAAGTATATATACGTATATAAGAATTAATGAATAAAAATTGATAATAAAATATTTTTGGCATCTTATTCATGATGTGTCAAGCTGAGTTGCACACGAAATAACAGTGAGGGTCAAATGCAATACGTTGCATGGGCTATGTGGATTCTTGACCCCCAAGATTCAAACACACACCAAAAAAATATATAAGACGCTTTTTGTACACGTGTGTCGGGCATATATACATATATGAAAATAAAAAATAAATAAATAAAAAACAACTAAAAATAATAATAATAATAATAAGAAAAGAAATGAAAGAATAAGAAAGGTGTGGGTCCTCAGTGAACAGAACCACATTCCAATCCGTACGAATTCTTGGCACATATCGACTTGTCGATTATATTTTTGACGTTCAAAACCACATAAACATTATTTTGTTTCTAATAAATAACATAAAAATAAATAAATTTAAATATCGTAATATTTTATTCCCACATTAATGTAATAAGATTATTAATTCATAAATCAATATGAATATAAATATAAAATTTATTTTATTATAAAAATAAATTGATGAAAAATAAATATATATTTATGTCTATGAATGTCAATTGTTCATGATGATTGGCAAATTAATGTGTGAAATTTGTTTATAATATTTGAATATCACTATTACGATTGAAAGGTAAAATGACTTCTGTCTGCATAAAAATATTCATAAGCAATTTTTATATAATGGCAAATGAGAAAAAAATATATTAAATTGAATGTCAATTATTTTAATAATTATTTTTATATAATAATATAAAAGTAAACCGTTATTTGTGTGCATGGATAATAAAAAAAAAAAAATATATATTAATGTCGAAATATCCAATATCGAAAAAGGAAAAAAAATTAAATTCATTTTTTATTTTATACATACATATATGTCAAAATAAATATATATTTTTAAAATAATAATTTTGTTGAATGTTATTAAACAAAATGAGCATACATCATGTATGATAAATTCACGAGGAACCAACTGTACTTTTATAATTTTATTTAAAAAAAAAGGGTTAACAACGATGAAATAAGAAAATGTGACCCTCATGTGATGGTTTGACCAGGTCGGAAAGTCGTGCAGTGAATCAAGTAGAGACGATTGTATTGGATGAATAAAAAATTTAAAAAAAAGTACTTGAAATATAAAATTTTGATGGCAACGTTGCCACTATATACAAAAATCAACTTTTGCACGTCTATATGGATAATAAATATATATACAACAGCAACAACAACCAATGTAATCCCATCGCGGTACATTATCTTGTTACGTTTTTGCCCGCTATATAATCACGTCCTGCCATAATACGCCATGTGTATATTATTATATTAAAACTCTATATTGAACCTTGCAATATAATGCTAAACTGGTCAGTTCATCAACGTCGTTTCACATGACTCCTAGTCATTAATATCTCATGTGTATCATGTTCAATTATTTTGGGTCAAAAGATTACTTTTATATTACATCCTTCAACTAACACACAGCTACATTTTTTTTTCTCCTTATTTTCCTTTTTGATTTGTCACCAAAATACATGTGCGGTGTAAATATTAAAAATAGAAAATTAAAAGTATAAATTTAAAATGAAGAAAAAAAATCATGTATGAATTTATATCGTGAGAAAATGATGGATCGGTTGGAGAATATATATATCCGTCAAAGATGAATATTCTCACCCTCTTTGACCCTGCAGGACGCTGAATTTTTAGTGACTCTCACAGACCACTATATATATTTGCACCTGCCTTCTTATACACGATGGGGTTTAGTTTCCTGTGTAAATCTCATCTACACTTTCTTGTGTGTTAAATCATCAGCAAGATGAAATATATAATGTTTATAAAATAATGATTTGATTGTGATTAAAAAATATATATTGAAAACAAAAATAAAAAAAAAAGTAGAGATGAAATGATTAAGAGAAGCTAATTAATTTGTTGATGATAAATTATGGTGTAAATTTATGATACAGGTAGCAGAGTTGCTGCTGTTGAAAAAAAAATAAGAGAACACAAAAATGAAATAAAAAAAAAGGGAAAAAAAAAATGATTATCAAAAGTGGAGATTTGTAAATTCATCGATCTTAAACAACTTTCCCACGTAATAGGGAACCGTGACTGGTCTAATCAGTCACCGCGGGAGTTTAAATAGATATTTTTACTTACGTAGTTTTTATATATACTCTAGTATATCATGGACGAGCAAAAATGATTGCACCAGATTGTACATGGATATATATTAAACCAATGAAATGATATTCATGCAATTTATCGTGAATAAGTTTTTGCAATTCTTGATAAACATTTGCTCCCATTAATTTTTTTATAATTTTTTTTTTTTTAAATATAAAAAAAACCATCACTATAAATATACACTTTTTCATTGAAAAAAAAAATCATAAAAATACACAAGTTAGTTTGACATTTTCCCACAAAATAATATGTATAATAAATAAAATTTGAAAAAAAAATTTAAAAAATTAAAAATAAATGTTTAAAAATAAAAATTCAAGAATATCACAAATTGAAGTATATCTTGGATTTGATGCCATTCACTCTGCGGTGTCTAGCAACCCTACCTAGCTATATGAAACACTATCAAACTATAAAATTTATTCAAGTCTGATGCTTGGTGCATTCATGACTTGTCACGTAGACAAGTCAGACTGAATTATCAATGTCTCATCTGGTCTCATCGATTCCATGAATTTATAGCGGGACAATGTTGACTTTGCTCATACGATATATATACTCAAACAACATGTATGTTAACTGTGCGCTATGAGGAAAATAAAAAATAAATATATAAATAAATAGGAAAAAAAAAGAGATGGAGAATTTGTGAAACGGGGTTTTTGCCTATCGACACTTACGACGTATCACGCTCCAACGAGTCAAACTGTATGCTAGAAGACAAGATTATATCTAAACAACAACTAATCCGCCACATACTCCACCTTTTGTATTAAAGGGACGCCAAGATCACTATGGACCACCCGTGACGATAATTATCATTGTCTTTTGTTTTCATGTGTTCAATAAAAATAGATAGATATTTTTTTTTCTTTTCTTCTTTTTCTTATGTGAGAAAATAATCAACTTATTTTTTTTTTTAGATATATTATGAAATTATATTATAATAAAATGAAAATTATATTAAATTGTTTTTTCATATTAATAAATATATTTTTTTTGATGCAAAAAATCATATCTTTGATGACAAATTTTTATCAGATGAAATTGTAAAATGAAGGTGAGAAAGAGAAAGAAAAAGAGAAATATAAAATAGAGTCACAGAAGTGGCTCTTGTGTCCCTAGTTCTCACGGGGTTACGTGAAAGCGATTCACTTCGACCAACAAGATCGCTTGTTTCAATATACACACGACGAAAAAAAAAAAAAAAATTTCAAATAAAAAAAAGTCATATGCACGTGTTCGTTAGTGTTTAACTCCCAGTTTGGTACATTACTTTCTCCATTTGTGTATATATATTCTAAACAAAAAAAAAATAAAAAAATACTAGCAATAAAATGCATTAATATATCCCTCTTTACGTCCTTCCTCACTTGAATATACATATGAGATATAGCGAAGCATCATTGACCTCACAACGAGTCGAATGAATGATTTTTTTTTCTTTCTTGTTTTTATTTTAAAAAAAAATAGTGAAAAAATGTTGATTGCAGTGAGACCAGAAGATATTTTCTTGACGGATTGAAAAGTGATTAAGTAATATATGTTAGGTGATGAATTAGAGGGTGAAAAAAAAAACTTAAAGTATGTTATAAATTTAATTTAGCATTTCATGGTTTAATTTGATGATTTAAGTAAGGCAAATTAATTTTCTCATCATGATATGATTGAAAATGGACAAAAAATAAATTTATACATGTATATAGAAAATATTAAGAGTAAAAAAATGATGATGATGATGATGAGAAGAAAAGAAAAAAAAGTTATAGCTAAGTGATAATAGTGCAATAGTATGGGAACCAGATCCTTGGGCATGTATCCAAGGATCCCAGGATATACACTAAATGAAATATGAAAAGAAAAAAAAAAAAACCAAGGGATCAACACTGATGCCGATACACAGGTGAAACACGAGAACCTTCGGCGTTTGAAATAGCTCTTTTTTTTTCATTTATATTGTTATTATTATTTCTCTCACTTGTTCCGGTGGGAAAAATATATTTTTTCAATAATTTTTGCATACATTAATCTATTTTACAATGATTCTTTTGATACTTGACAACAAACCGGACAAAAAAGTTGTGGTACCTGTCATCTGAATGAGAATTGGATACCTACCTGTTTCTTTCTATGGGAAGATTTTTTTTTTCTTTCCCACCTTCAATTTTATAAATTTTTATATTATTTTCTTTCTATATTTTTGCTTTTTTTTTTTTCTTCTGTATATAGTAAAAATAGAAAAAAAAAATATATAAATAGAAGAAAAGAAATATCTATCAATAGAGAACATAGCTGAATTCTTTGGGAACGGGTCAATCGATTTAAGAAATTCTTCAATAATAAGCTTGGATGATCATTCAGTTGGTGTATGATTTTTTTCTTCTACAGAAAAAGAAAAAATCTTTTTTGAGCCATAATCAAATTGCATTAATTCATGTTTCTGTGTCTATAATTGTGTAGTGATTGGGGATTATATAGAGACAAGACAAGTGTTTGGTTTTTAAGTGTTAGCCGAGGTCAAATGATGAAAAATGTACGGCGGCTTTAACGTGATAATTTCGCATACCAACACCTGCCGGCCCTGGCTCTCGAACGAACTCCGCATGCCACCGTTGATCGTATCGTAACACAGTGCTGCATCCTTGTATTTATATATATATATATGTATCCAATATATATCCTATAGCATAATGCTTGAAAACGTAGCATCCAGACACCGTGAAAGATTATAAACCCCCGGGATTTATGTTAATTCGTGGAAGTGACTGGGACGTTTTTATGTCTACTTTTTTAAACTGCGATTTCAGCGGAACGAACGATGATCATTTTGTTTTTTTTTTTTTTTTTCTTAAATATTTATTTCTTTTGTTTCTTTTTTATTTTTAGTTTTTTTCAATATTTATTTTACTTCGTCTCTTATTCTCACTGTGTATATATATAATCATCAATTTAAAATCAAAAAAAAAAAATTCCAAAAATCTCAACGAACAAAAGTGTGTAATAAGTAAAGTTGGTAAGTTTATGGTTTTTTCACTGTGTTATTTTATTCGCACAATTGAATTTTAACCACCGAAAAATTTTAACTGCAACAGATTAATGGTAGATATAAAAAAAAAAAACGGCAAAATACATGGGGGTCTTTGGTTTTTATAAACGGTAGGCCACACTGCAAGACAATGCGCCATATCGTTGTGTATCGAGTTGACTCAAATGGTGGTCTTTTAACACAAGAAGAAAATGGCTGCTGCTTATATACACATTGTTTTACTTCAAGCCATTAAACTTTCTTTAAGCTTTGCAATTATATATAACCATTAACCATACTTGTCTTACAACAATCTTTCTTCAACAGTTTGATAGTTTTTTTTTTTTTTTTGTTTTCATTTTATTTTTCTTAGAAAATACGTAAACTGCTATGACACTTTGTGAGTCAGACTTGGTCGATACTATACTTAATGTCACCACTATACACTTGTCCAACATCAAAGAATAATTATATTTTTTTTCCTCTTTAATCTTAAACGATAAATTATTTATTTATAAAAAAAAAAAACAACTCAACAAAATAGAAACTATTGATTCAAGATGAAACATTGGCCTGAAGAAATTCAAATTTACGATGATGGATTATATATATTATATATACATATATTTTGATATCATTGATCCATTTGGCAGGCAATTTAGAGATTATCTGAATCACTTGACTATTGAATCACGACTTTGGCGCCCTCTTTCATATCTTATTCACGATAATTGCCTGTTTATGGATCAGTGCATTTTTATAATAGGCAAACAGACCTTTTTGACGGTACATGACCCAACTCGTTTTTATTATTTTTATTATTATTATTATTACAAAAACCAAGGGGGTCTCTATCACGAAAGACGTTAATCTATGTACGTGTGTGTTTATCTCGTACTTGTATAATTTTCATACTGCCACATTTGCCAAACTAAATTATAAACAATTACTTTTTATTTTTTTTATCTTTGTCTTAAACAATAACACATGTGTTTTGTATAAAACCCGCTTTACGTGTGTGTGTGGGTAAAGTTTTACTCTAGAATTGCTTAACCTTCTTTTACAAATCTCTATTTTAAATTTAAAAATAAAAATTATAGTTGTCACACGATTGAAACTTGTCATTTGTTACGGCCAATACCACAAAGATTATACGATTGCTTGATGTGATATCACAAACTTTAATTGGCATCTTTTAAAAGATTCGCTGTAATTAATGTTGATTGTTAATAAAACAAAATAATGTCACAAATAAATAAATATCACATATGATTATTATAACAATTATTTTGCAACTGATTTTATATATTATTTATTGAAATAAAAGTTGAATAAATATACTGAAAATCACAATATAAATGTTTCAATCTATTTGGCAATTTATTTGCGACATAATATAATAAATATATATATTATATTTTTTAAATTTTAATCTCACGATATATATTAAAAATAATAAAATAAAATAAAAATAATTTCAGCACAAATGTGCATTAAAATATAAAATAAAAAAATGAATTCAGCACAGGTGCACGCATAAAATGGCCAATCGTCTTTTGCATTATAATCGTATATGTGTTGTATACACACAGACAGGCACAAACACATATGAATCTATCACCAAATCAGGCAAAGCTCTCGTGATGTCGTTTGGTTATTCTGGTTTGTATGTATGTATATATATAACACGGTTAAAACCATTGGACAAATGACCTTATATAGTTGGGTAGACAATTTACAATTGGTCTCATTCACTTACTGAATATTCGTAACAGCCCTCATTCGGCATTACGATCGATAATAAAGTGAAGTACTGCACTTGGAACCTTTGGAAAGTTTCAAGACACACCATCACAAAATGTCATCAACATGTGAATTATTTATTTATTTATTTATTTTTCATTAACTGATTTAATAAAAACAATTTAAAAATACAATTTAAAATTTTTATTTGTTTATATTAATCTATTTAGTTTTTTTTTTTTTCTTTTATTTATTTATTTTATTGGGTAATATTATTGCAGGGTAAAAAAAAAATTGCGTTAACTAAACGATTAATGGAAAAAGGTTGAGATCAATGGTCAATTGAAAGAGCGCGCTTTCAAGATCGTTTACTGGGTCGCATGCACGACTATAAACGGTAGCGAAAGGAATTGTAAGAATTTGTTTGCAGACACCATGCATATAGTTTTTTTTTTTTTTTTTTTTTAATAAATCCTCTTTCATATATACTAAAGTTAATTTTAAATGTAATTTTTCAATTGGTCAATGTGTATTTTATATATTAAAAAAAATGTATAATGTTAATTTGAAAAAAAAAAAAAAAGATTTACAAAATTATATATACATTATTTTTTCTAATTAAAATTTGAATAAATTTAAAAATAATATGTATTTAAAATTAAATAAACATACTGTCTAGAATATACATATATTTTTCCGACCTTGTGTGTGCACTGTCCATGTATATATCCGCATAAAGTTTTTATCGATTTTTCACCTTGAAAATGACCACTCAAGATGCGTCCATATATTTAAAAAAATTTAGCTTTAGGCCAGCAATCCAGTGTTTCGATATATAAACCACTGAGAATTCATGCCAATTTGTTGTCGGAGCCAGTTAACAGTCAGTTATATTATACATATGCAAGAGGACGAAGGACGCTTACATATAGAGTCTATAACAATTTTGCCGAGAGGTGAAAAAGAATGAAGAAAGTAAAGAGAAATAATAAAAATTAAATAATATAATAAAAAAAAAGTAATAAGAAAGGAAAAATATAAATAAATAAATAAATGAATAAAATAAAAAAAAAAAAAAAAAAAGTCAACAAGTGGACTCTCTTGACTGCCAATAACGCTTGGGGGAAGAAACAAGTGAGAAAGTTGAGGTGGGCACCTCTTTTACTTTTGATTTGTGCCCTCGTTATCCGCATTCGATTATCCATGGTGTCTGATTTTTTTTTTTTTTTTCTGATTATTAAAAATTTGATAAATAATAAAAAATTATATTTATTTATTTGATAAAATAAATTAACAATTTAAATTTTTATTATAAATACTAAAAAGATTGATAAAATAAAAAATTTATATTTAAATGAATTGAGAATAAAAATAAAAAAATAAATATACAATTGATATTTTTATTTTAAGTGGTCCATTGGAAAGTCAAGAAAATTGTCAATTCTAAACTGTTGATCGATCTTGATATGGCAATGTTTGAAATAAAATATAATGAATAAGAAACCTTGGGGGAATAAAAAAGAAGATTGAGCTTCCTGTTCGGTGGCTCGTTAAATCCCAGTTTGGGGCATGGTGATGGCAAACTCTTTTGGCCCAATTAGCATACGACTTCGAAACGCATTCACGTATATATATATTTATTTTATTTTATTTTTTTAAAACATATACATAAACTAACATCATGAAATCCACCTGCCTCGTATTCGATTCGATTTACAAGGCAGGTGCAATCACCTGTTTCATGGTCTCTTTCTCACCCAGTCAATTCAACAAATATTTTTACCTTCAAATTTTTAAACCAATGAATTCAACTTTTTGATTATTTTTCAATCAAACAACAAGTCCATATAACTTTACGATTAATAAATCAAATTTGATATTTAAAAAATGAAAAAAAAAAAAAATAAAAATAATTTATATATATTATTTTATGATATCTTTTTTACACGTCAAGATTGTAAATGTTTTTTTTTTATTTTTCATTAAATTTTTTACATTTTTTAAAGAGTGAAATAAATTTTAGAAGAGATTCGCTTTTGCTGCTGTTATTCTGCGGTTAGAATGTGTGCACATGGATCCTGACGACGACGAGATGGCAAAAAGGTGGAGACAAGGACACAACCGAAGAAATCAAGACAAAAAAAAAAACAAAAATCTTTTAAAAGAAACAGGCATGGACTAAAATCAGGCCCAAGGGGTCCATGGTGTGGTGGTGTAGGTGAACACACTTGAGGGTCAACTGAGTTCAATCTTAAACCACGGAGTATTTTGCCTCTGGTCCTTACAATATTATATATATATATAAAATTTGTTTCTCATTTTTCTTATATTATTATATGACAGTGAAAACGATTCACCATGATCCTCGTCACCTATCAAAATCAATTATAATATTCTTTTATAAATATACATATTTTTTTTTTTTTTTTTTTTATCTTTCAAATTACAAATGCCCGCAAAAAATGATTTTCTTAATACAATTATTTTTCCATGATGTTATTTTAAAAAGTAAATTATTATTAAAATTTTATTATATACATACTCGAAATATAAATGAATATAAAAAATAAAAAAAAATATGACTTCATACTTGAGACTGGGAATCCATTACACTCGGCATCTTGTACACGAATAAATTTCCATAATATTTGGCAGGTTGACACGCCTCGGTGAAGAAATTAACTGACCCCGTGCGAGCTTTAGGCACCAATTCGTCGTCTCACAATACGAGTTTTTTTTTTTTTTTTTTCTTTTTTAAAAGTATATGTATATATCCGTCAAACAAAATTAATAACAAAAATTGAAAGAAAAAGAAATTGCTTGTATTTATATTTTTAAATTATTATTATTATTACTTTTTTTTTATTTCAATGTGCTAGATTGGATTGATTTTTCTTTGTTAAAATAGATTTAAAAATAATTCGAATATGTTAATGAGTTTTAGGTAGAAGTGTCAGGTAGGCCGTTAGAGCACTTTATCATATTTTTATTTTTTTTTTTTCATAAATTCCACTCTAACATTCTTTCAATCATTAAATTATTTGAGTGGATTTTGATGTAACGAACTATGCATATTTTTATTTTATTAATTTTTAATTTTATTAAATTTTAAATACGAAATTATATATCAAAAGTTCATTTGTCATATGTATATTATTATTATTTTTTTTTTGATTTAATTTTATACAAAGATATTCGTGTGTGTTATCTATATAAATTAACACAATGCATGGGTATAAGGCTTTTTATAATACAAATTCTCAATGAATATATTTTTTTTATCGATGTACACCCTAATTATACGCCTCTTTGAATTTAATCTATTATTCATGTATAAATATGGCCTACAAGAGTGGCTAAGTGATGTCGAGTTAATGCGCGTGGGTCTCATCAGATGTTGATGACATTAATGCAAGAGACCAAGTCAATCCTTCAGCATGTGTATTATTATTGTACATCAATAGACTTTTATTTTATTATCTTAAAAACTCTGAATAATTTCTCAATACTTATGAATTTTTTACTCTTTTTTTTTATCACAAAAGAATATTTTTATATCCAACAAATAAACCAGGAAATAAATAATTTTCTTTGATAATTTATTGCTTTATTTATAAACAATATAATTATTTTTAATCAAAATATAAATACATATGTTTTTTGTATGATTAAAAACATGTAGTTTATACGTATATATTTAAAAATGATAATTTACTTTTAGATAAAAATTCAATTGTTGTTGTCAATGAAAAAAAAAGTCAATAATTTGTAAAATATGATAATTATTAAAATGCAAAATATAATGAATATGATAGAAAAATAAAATTGCATACCTTGTATGTCCAAACCAGTCTAAAATTATTCAAGCATGTCCAAATAGCCATTGGATTGCATCATTATTTTTCTTGACAACAGTCCAGAAAATAAATATTAATAATTTACTCCAATTATATTAAACACACGGAATTTTCATTCAAAATTGTTGGAATTAAATAATCATGTTAATGATGAATTAATTATCATTTGAAAAATTACAGAAAATTTAAATGAGGTTGAATATTCCCGCCAAATATACAACTCCGAAACTGTGACATAATATGGCCGCCAATTGTTTTGCTTTTTTTTTTTTAGACGTAGGGGGCGAAGTGTAATAAAATGAGAAAACAAACCACCGAAAAAGGACGCCGAACATCATAAATTTATACACTGACGTGAAAATAATTGTCAATAAAAAAACCGATAATTACTCATTTATTTAATAAATCAAACCATTATATTTATGAAAATAATTTTAGCACCACATCATAAACAATAATAAAATAACAATTATGTAAAAATCGTGACAAGAAATAATTTTTCAATCAAAATATATATATCTGCTGTTGAGTCATAAATTTTTTTCTCACAAACTTCCAAAAATACAATAAAACTGTCACTTTATAACACAAACTAATTATAATCACTTATTTAAATTATTGAACTATATTATATTTTGATAATTGATACAACTATTTGCACTCGTAATTAAAAAAAATAATAATAAAATGACAATTAACACAGAGAGATCATATCTTTGCACGCGGCCATTTATTAAATTAAATAATAAATAATTATTTATTTCAATTTTTATTAACTGTTTTTTTTTTTAGGGCAAAAAAATTTGAATAAATTCAAGTCTCAAACTTGAGAGAGCTGTGTGTGTGTGTGGACAGAAAAAAATCGTGAAAGGTATATACAATGAGGGAGAATCCTTGTAGTCCACATTGCAAAAATAAATATATAAATGTTGTTCACAATTTCTTTCTCTCCTCATACCACAAGTGTTCAACAACGTCATCTGTGGAATGTATAATCAAGATTCTTAAGTATTTAAAAGCGCACGAGGACACGCACTTGTTGTTCCACCTCACCGCAGCTGCACAATGTTTTTGTCTTGTGCTCCTTTCGCGATGATATTGTTAATTATACTATATATCTTTATCTTCCTTAGAATCCTCACATAAAAATAACCGTCATCTCAATGGAATTTTTTATTTAATACATATATATTCAAAAAAGAAAAAAAACTTTAACATAATTTTTCTATATAAAAATTAATAATATTCAAATGAATTAAATAATAAAAAAAAAACATCCCAAAACTGATAAAAAATCAAGGCCAGAAGTTTGCTTCGAGTAGTCGATAATAAATAATATTTAAAAAATATAATATTCACCTTTTACGTGTATGTCGCGAGCTTGTCTTTCTGTATGTATTTAATTTTTTTAATTTTTTTTTTTCTGCTTTTATAATATTTATTTTTATTTTCATTCCAAGATGTATATAATATTTAACCGCGCGTGTTCTCAAGTTTAAAATAAGATCGAGTCGAAATAAAATGTGGAAAAAAAATAAAACAAAAAAAAAAAATTGCAGAATATGCAATGTGCAAAGGGGAAGAAAAGGGTGAAACTCGTTCGACAATTTCACCACGTGATTTTATATAAATAAATTCAAGGAAGAAAGAAAAGACCCAGAAACAAGTGGAACGCCATTTCGGCGAGTTGTTGGTACGTTGTATATATATTGGGTACCATCGGTTGTTTTTTTTTTGCCTTTTTTTGTTTCTTTTTTCAGCTTTCGATGTATAATAAAATCAGATAAGCAACTATCACATAAACAACACGAGGCGTGTTTATGCTCTGAATCCAAAACTCAAGAGTAAGATTTTACGCGCGTGCGAGTATATATCTGCAATGTTTATTTATTTACTTGATTTTTTTTGTCAATTTAATTTTTGTCTCATCAGTTTTTAGCATATAAATATTCATAGATACAATATAAAACGAATAAATAAAAATACTAATTTAATTTAATACTCGAAAGACCAGTGGGTTAAAAATTTACCAAAAAATAATAATAATAAAAATAAGAGAGTAACAGCACGCGCGAGTATCCAATTAACGAATACGACGAGAGTTGTGATAAAGATGGGGAAATGAAAAAAAAATAAATGAAATAAAATAAATAACTGTCAGATTGGAATTTAAGCGCCTTGATATAATGTGTGATAAAATATGTTACCCTCAGGGTTTATAAATCAAAAGAATTATTACATTTGGCAAAAGTATCCAAAAAAAAAAAACCAAAAAACAAATAAAAAATATCAATATAATAACTAATTGATGAAAAATATTAATAATAATATTAAAATGTTTATTAGAAGCTTCTGTTTTAATTATAAGATAAAAATCACTACAATATTTTTATGATGTTTATTATATTACTTATTAGTTAATAAATATGAAAATTGAAGAATAAAACGAGTAACGAATTAGCTCAATAAGGAGTTGAAAGGCTGTTTAGATGATAAAATTGGATACTGAATGGTGTATGCATACATTGTCGCGATTCGCGAGGATGCATGTTTACTTGTATTACACAAACACACATAATGATAAATATAAAAACCATTCACGCAGTTATGATCAGCAAAGCAGTAGAACGTAGAAACAAAAAAAAATAAAAATATATAAGAGAAAAATATCCATTGTGTTTGAAGTCGTTGGTTTCGTCTCGTTATATCAGTCGTAAAAATAAATAAATAAAAATTGTATATATGCTCTTGAGACACAAATGTACCTAGCCAGATAAACCAGAAGGCTGGTGCTGTAATACGATATGGCCATAATACACTGAATATACCGTGAGGTGCATCTAATGGGGCGACAATCTCATATTGTTAAGGATAAACAAACTCCATAGTTTTTTTTTTATGATAAAATTCACCTTTAACCTTGGCAATTTTTATCTTGAACCATTTGAAATTATAAATAATTTTAAATATTATAAATATTATATTTAAAATTGATTAATAATATTTTTTTACTGATTAAATTTAATAATTCATTTGATAAATTTATTATTTAATTATTTATTGAATTTTTTTTTCGATTTTAATGCTTGTTAAATAAAAATTATTTTAATTGTTTGTTATATAGACAATTATCATTTTTTTTATATCGTTTTTAGTCAACTACTGTGTAAAGGGTTATCTTACAAACTTATTTTTTTTTCTATTTATATTATTGTTATTTTTTTTTTTTTTACTTTTTATTTTCTACAAACAATGCATGTCCAATTATTTAAAGAAGCTAACAATCTTTCAGCAAGACTATTTAGGATATATGCAAATTAAATGAGTTTAATATGAAAAAAAAAAGGATTAATTCGTGTTTATAATTTATATATAATTTTAGTATAAAATTGTGGTTTATTTTAATTTTTAATAATGGATATATATGTGAATAATAATATAATAATTAAAAGAATTTTTTTTTAAATGAAAAAAATAATAATAAAAATATAATTTTATCATTTACGGTTATATGAATTTCTTGGTATTTTTGTTATTCCAATAATCTTCATCCTGTTGTTTAATCCACTGACTAGCTTATTCTGCGGTTGGTCCGTTATTTCGTTACCCTCAGACGTGATCCACTGGAAAATCCAAAGTGGATGTGCACCTTTGGCAATGAGAGAAAATATCATCTTCATGATATTTTTGTTTTTTTATTCGAGAAATTTTTTTTTATTTTTTTTATTCTGAATGAGGAACCTTCTTGGTAATGGTAATGATAATGGTAATGGAGACGCGGTGCTTGTCAAAGATGCCCTGAAGCTGTTTCGAGTCACTTGAGGTAGCTGATGAAGAAAGTGGAATGAATTTCATGAAGACGTCAACGTAAATTGACAAATAATCAGAGAAAAAAAATGAAGAAACTTTTTTTCGAACCATCAGGTATATGTATAAAACAAATTGAGAAAATATTTAATTGATACAAAATAAAAAAAGAAAAAAAAAGAAATGAAATTTCTGAGAGATAGTCATTTATGGAGGAAATGTATGACATACAGGGTAATCAATGGTGACACGATCAGTGTGTGTGGCCAACAACAACCTGACATGTATTAAAGTCACGTTATTTTATTTTTTTTTTTCATTTTTTTTAGCATATAACCTGGTAGTTTGTGGTAAAGTATCGACTAACGAAACGACAACAAGATGACAATGTGTCTAAGTCTATTACTTGTATATACATAAATGAAATATATTTAACCACAAAAAAAATCAACATGTGCGTGTACTTTGAAGTGCAATATTTTAAATTTTTCATCTTACAAACTTTGATTGAAATTTACACTTGAAAAAAATCAAAAAAACCCAAGCATACAACAAAATAATTACATTATTTTTTCAATCAAATTTTGAATTGTAATAACTGTAAATTTGTTTTTTTTTTTTCTCAAAGATATTAAATACCATTTGTATGAAAATAATAACAATAATAACATTAACATTACATTATGATTTCTCAATAAATATAAAAAAATAAATATGATATATTTATAAATATATATATAATATTGATTCTGCACTTTCACGATATAAAATCGAGGCACCGCCCTTAACGTACAGTGGAATCCTTGTTCACTAACTTGAAGGAATCGTGATGTTAAATCAGGTATAAACATATCTATATGCAATATAATATATTTTGTTCCTAGGTTAGATATTATGCCACGATGTGATTTACCGAATGGAATCTGTTGCTTAAACTTTCATCGTTGGGTATGGTAAATAGAGCACACATTTTAAACTACACAAATGAGAAACTTCCCTGTGAAATAAACTTGCAGTTTATGCATCAAAATGATATTATAAATATTTTCTCTATTCTCAATAATATTTTTTATTATTATTAAAAATATAAAAATAATAATAATAACAATTTCAATGACTGAATGCAGCATTGAAATTTTTAGTACGTCATTGCGAGTATTATTTTTATGTACAAATGGACAATATAATAAATAAATAAAAATATAAATTTGACCGATATATATATTTTATGATTATTATGAAATAATATTACTAGATATAGTAATGACACTTAAAATAAAATATTTAAAAAAAAATAAAAATAATAATTATTATTGTCAAACATATGCGGTAAAATAAAATTTTGAAAGTATATTAATGTATATTTTATAAAATGACCGCATTGAAAATACGCGTGTGCCTTTATATCTGATGTGTACCTGTAAGTTTGTATACTCAAAGCGGTAATCACGCGATCCGTGTGGCAAACTCTTTTATTCTGCCACAACCTCGTCACGGGTGCCACCTGTGCCAGTGCTGTTAATGCCACTTTTTTGCATTGAGAAATCATTGCACGTTTACAGTGTGTACTTAAGATATATATATATTTTATTTTTCTCAACATTTTCTCTATTCTTTTCTTTATTTTTTTATCAATGCTTTATTCTGGTCAATATAAAGTTTTTTATTTTTTTTTTTTTTCTATTGGTTACTGTGGGCATTATATAAATCTATGTGAAGGCGATATTTTTTTTCTAAACTAAAGTTTGCAATATTTTTTTATTTTCACAGATCATTGCAGCTAAACAAAATGAGGAATCATGAAGCATGTGCATTCTCAGATAATTTGCATGGTTTACTCAACGACCTTTTGAAATAACCCAATCATTGCTAGATTCGTATACTCAGCTATTACACTTATAAATCTATTGATTGCATTTTAAATTGATATTACCATTTGTAAATGATGTGAATCTTAATGATAGACAATTTTAATGTAACTTTAATTTTGCAATTATTATTTATTTATAATTTAATTAATCTTATTTATTTTTTCAAAAGAAAAAATATATTTATGAAATTCAAAAAAATATCTATAAATAACCCCAATGATGATATGAAAAAAATTACTTTACGGCATTTATTAAAAAATTTATAAAATAAAATAGATCATCGAACTCAGGGATGGGCTGCAGTCACGTGAATATATATCAAAGTAGTTTTACGTTAAATATTGTATAATGAAAAATATACGCTGACAGTATATCAATACACAACAAATGTCTGCGAATGATGGTGCGCGCATGGTGTATATATACACCGGCATCACATTTATGCCACACTTGTTTAAAAAATATTTCATATGTATACTCAATAGACGTCATCCGTCGATATGCATTTATGTTTTAACTCAACTCGTTTATTCACAAGCCCGCCCAACAAGTATATTGCGACTATGAAAAAATATCTGTGGTGATGGCCGATATATATTATTTATCACACACATGTACACACACACACACACACAACCAGGCTATTCTCAATAAATCTTTTTATAAAAATATATATTTTTTTAAATTTATATACTGTAAAAATTATAATATTAATATAAATTAATGCTTGTTTGATAATCAATTTTTTTTTTCTTGTATATTAACGTCAACAGTTGAAAGAAAATAAAAGGGGTCGCAAAAAAAAAAGGAGAAATATATATAAATAAAATAAAGATTTAATGGAGAGAAAATAAAAAAAATAAAAAATAGAGGTGCTTCTTTGGACGCAATGAATCACACCCACGCGACACTCTGCGCCCGTCTGATAATTAATGCTCATTTAATTCGGCGTTCATCATCTCATGACCAAGAATAATATTTATACGTGAGTTGTTTTATAAACGACCTGGCACCGAGAACTGGAATAAACAAAAATTATGAAATATAAGCTGGAACAATTTTTTTGTTATTATTATTCATTTTTTTTTTTTTTTTTATAAATATTATTTCTTGATAATTTTCTTATGAAATTCAATGTTTGTCTTCTTTGATATAATTTATATTTATATTATTTTTTATTTCTACTTTTTTTTTTTTTATTTGGTCGTTTATCTTTTATGGCCTTCGAATGAAATTGTTATATATATACCGGGTGCATTTAAAAAACGATTATACAAATATGTAAAATTCTTTGTCACTGTTTAGTCTATCAATATAAATTTTAACGTATCTGTTTTCGATGCATTTTGATCTTAAAGGACAATTTGAATAACATATATTTGATATTGTAATGAGATCACCAGGTATATTTTTATATATATATTTTTTTTTCTTTCCTTTTTTTTTTCTTTTTATTTATTTGATCCTTCTGAATTTAAAAGATTTCATCGCTTTAAATACTTGAAGATTTAAATATAAAAACATATTTTTTTATTTTCTTTTCATTAAATTATTTATATAAATATATATTTGTATAATATTCAAATAATATATTCATGAAAATTGATTTTACATTTTTTTTCTTGTAAAATAAATAAATAATTTATAATAAAATACATGTGTATATTTATTGTCATTGTAAAATTGTTGATATATGAAATTACGGAAAATTAGAAAGCGTAAATATTTAGAATTAGAGGTCTCGATGTGATTTTCATGGGTCACCAAGTGTCAAGATACAAATAACTAGCTTCACAAATGGACCACCAGCAAAGTTTAAAAAATAATTTTATATATCATTTTATATTGTATTTGTATATACATACATTTTGACTTTCAATTGTCGTTATTTATAATTTGCCTTATGGAGACATTCATAATATATATCAGTATAATGACAGAACAAAAAATTATCCTCAATAAAACAATAACAACAGTTAACTGTTGGCGCATGATGAATAAATATGTTTCCACTTTGTTTTATTTATTTTTTAAATTAATATGTAAAAATATAATTATCAAAGGGAAAAAAAAATATGTTAACGCTTGTCAAATAATTAAAAAATACTATTTTAAATTTTGATAAATATGAACAAGTGTCAAATAAATATCAACAGACATTTAATTTTCAAAAAAATGTTATGTAAAAAAAAAAAAAAAAAATCAATGCAGCACCTGCTTCCAGGTCGAGCTGATTGAAGCGATTTCTTCTAGTTCAAAATAAAAAATAAAATATCTCCAGGGTGGCCTGTGTAAAGCGTATTAACCCCTGAGTAATGTGACACTTTTAAACGGAAGTGGTGGGTGCACAGCCGTTTCCGTAGTCTGACAGATGCAATAGTGCTTCTTACGCGTGAACTATATATACATACACCATCGACACATTATACAAATTTTAAGTCTTCTCAATGCTTCTGATATTTTTAACTATTTAAAATCTTTTTTTAGATATGTTGATGAATGAAAAAAGCAAGTGGATGAGTCTAAGGGACACCACAAAAAAAAAACATACGCGTAGGAAAAAAAAAATATATACTAAAAACTTTTTAAATATATAATACAGTGAATTGTCAAGATTTGGAGACAAATATTTGAATACCTGGCAGGTTATGAATGAAATATTTAATATCCCTCATTTTGTAGACCTTAGGATAGGTCATAAAATAATATTTTAACTAAATAATCATCTCACTTGAATGAGAATAGAAAAAAATTATTATTTCATCAACTTGAAATGAATAAATAAAATTTAAATCACTGTGTGTACTTAAAAAAAAATATAAAATATAATACTTGTATGTCTATATAGATTTTTATTTTTTGTTATTTTTAATGATGAGAGTTTTATATAGATGCGCACAGTATCACAGCTAAGAGTTGATGATGAAACAGTTAAATCATGAAGCTCTTAGCGGATGATATGTTTATATCATTTGAGTGTGTATATTTTAAAAATAAAATTTAATACTATTGAAACAAGACGACTTAATAATTCTCATAGGGAGAAAAATTTAAAAAGTAAAATAAAAAAAAAAAGGTTCAATATATTTGCAGAGTAAAAAAAGGTATCTTCCCTTGCTTCCTCAATTTTTTTTTTTTTTTCATCTTCCTCCGGTAACCCTAAGGGTTGTCACCATATCCCGAGGTGTATCTTTATTTAAAACATATATAGATATATTTTTTATTCACTATGTATATGGGCGCGGAGTTTAAGATTGGTTCCCACAGATTGCCCACAAAATAATGTGCGTGTGAAAAAGTTAAAAACACTGGGAAAGAAAAGTCAATGTGACAAGTTGCTAGTTATATATATTAAATGAAAAAAATGGAAAAAAAAAAAACTATACTTGAAACAACAAATAACAACTAAGCAAAACAATAATTTACAGTAAAAAATTTATAATAAAAATAAATTTTTTAAATGACATTTTAAATCAAGGGAGTATATGTTTAGATCTATATAACATATGATCTAAAAATATTTTTATAAATGGTTTGTATATGCTTGAACAAGTAAAATTATACAGAAAAAAAAATATATTTTAAATGAAAATAAAATAATCATTATTTAAGTGTCATTTGTGAGGATACATAAAAAATAAAAAAAATAAAAAAAACATGGGAGACTTATGGTAATGTGTAACAAAAGACTTTTCGATACACAATGATTTCAAATGGTTTTTTTGAAAGATCGATACGATCAAGGATTGCGTGTGTATAAATTTATATTTATATATATACAAACAGTATAAAAGCAGAAGCAAAAAGAATAAAAAAAAATAAAAAAAATAAAGGCACCTGTAAAGAGTTGAGCATATAAAATAAGACACGGTATTTTAAATCAGAAGGGTCACTGGCCGAAATGCCTTTTTAAGTATGGAAAAATCGTATTGCGATTGATGATAAGAAGGGTCACTAGCAGGTTACCAATGGATTCTACATTTTTTATTTATTTATTTTAACTCGTTGTTATGTTAATTTTTTGTCTCATTCGATATATTTTCTTTTCTTCAAAACTTATTTGCATCAACTCACTGATTTATTTTATTTTTTTTATTTTTTCTGTGTGGTCATACGTCAATTTATCATTACTGACATGTAGGTTTTTTTTTTTTTTTTTTCTTAAATATTTAATTTGTGTGTATACTATCTAATGATAAAATATTTCTCATAAATTGGAATAAATGTAAATTTGTTTTTTCAATTGAATATATATAGAAAAAAAATAATAAAATAAATAAAAACTCACTGGTCGTTGGTTAAGTGTCATCCTCAGATGGTGGTCCAACTGAAAAATAAAAAAAAAATATTTTTAAATGTTTAACTCTCGTGTTTTATATGTGTATATGAGTATGTGTATTAAACACAATAAAATATCAATTTGACTCTGGTATTTTACGTGTTAAACGATTATAATTAAGACCTTTCACTTGATACCCAACAACATGTGACTATGATTTCTCAATCATATATTAGTCACCATAAATTCTTTATTTTATTTTTATTATCTATGAATGAAGAAAAAAAAAAAAAAAATTTATATACATTTTTATATGGCTATTCTAGTGTACAACACCGGACGTGTTTTAAAAATCATTAAAATAATAAAACGATGATTTCATATTCTAAATAAAAATATCATAACAAGAAATTTATTTTTATATATATTAAAATTATTTTTTATCTCTTCGTTTTTTAAAGGATAAATTAAATAATTACAGCTATACATGTAAATTAAGTAAACAAGTGTTTCCAAATGACAATATGGAAAAGAAAAAAAACCAAATACATGAATATTTTTAATATTCTTTTGGAGGATTATATAGTTTGAAAAATAAATGAGGCTAATTTTTAAAGGCCATTGTGTAACGAGACTTATTTTATATTCAAATTGTGTTTACATCTACAGCTCAGTTACATAAAGTATTATTAATTTATATGTATATAATGATGTACACGATGAGCTTTTGTAAAACGGGGTACAAAATATACAGGTTACCGCACCTGTAATCTCATTCTCTTATCATCATATTTATTTTTGTGGTTCTTTGCGTAGGCTTGATGATCCAGTCCAGACACGGCGACAATCTAAATCACAACTTTACATATATATATTTTTTTTTTCTCATTCACATCGTCTAGCACATAAATTTTATCGAAAAAAAAATAAAATTAATTTAATTTGTTTGATAAAAAACATGGAAAAATTCAAAACACATTTTATTTGTTGGTTTATTAATATTAAATTAATTTTTTTTCTTTTTTTTTTTTTTTTTTTATGAAAAGAAAACGAATTATTGTGGTGAGAAATTATAAAAAGAAAAAAAAAAAAAATTTAACAGTACAATAATTTATAAATATATACATAACCACCTTAACAAAATGCAATATTTTATAAACTCTCTATACTTTGAGATGAAATGTAATAGATGGTTTATTGCAAAATATTTATTATTTTTTTTTTTTACAAGAGATATACATACGTTCAAAAAAAAATAACGTAAATAAAATAATGCCTCTGTCGGCTGTTTAAAGTAAAATTAAAGTTTAAAAAGAAAAAAAAAAAGAGGGAAATGAGAATGCAAAAGAAGATGCACCTTACATTATTAGATGCTTCAATATAAATGGTACACACACTGTATAAAAATAATATACAAGATTCATAAATTACTGAAAATAATGATGTCAGTCTTGCTAATGAGCTTAAAGTGGTAGGTTTAACTGAGAAAGGGGTGGCAATACGTTAAGATGCTTTTACGATACTCAACGTCAATATTGTGTATCGTGATTTTCACCAGTTTAAATTATTATTTTATTTTTTTTAATATTCACGTTAAATATATAAATCATTTTATGATAACTTGATCAATTATTGTCTTTATAATTTAAAGAATAAAAAAAAGAATTAATAGTTATTATTTTTTTCTTTAATTTTGTTTCAATTGAAAAATATCAAATTAATGTTTATAATAATTTTAAAAAATGTTTTTTTTTTCTTTTCGTATAAATATATAAAAATTTAAGCCTCTTTACTTCAGTGGATTTGCGTGTGTTTGTAACTTTATCGTAGAAGGCATAATGGCAGTAATAAATTAAAATTTTGTACAAAGATACTGCGTGAAAACAGGTGACATACGATGTAAGAATTTAAGTAGCTTTATTGCAGCTTTATTTTTTTATTTTGTTGTTGTCTTGTTGATTTCTCAACTTTTTTATACAATTTAAAATTATTTGGGTAAGACTAATTTATATGGGTAATTTGTACAAAGAGTGATTCTACATCCAAATACGGTTTTTTATACACAAGTTCCATTAAGTTCCGTTGGTCAATATGAAACATGAAAATTTCTCAATTAACATTGTACCGAAAAAAATCACAAATAAACAGATTAATTTAAAAAATACATTTTATAAAGAAAAAAAAAACATTTATTGTAATTTAAATTAACATAATTTTATTAATGAAATATAAAGCAAGTAATATATCAATAATATCAATAAAATTCAACTATGTGTCCAATCCATTCATGATACAGAAATTATTTGGTAGAAATTGAAGTTAAAAAAAATAATTTATACAATGAATCCATAATGGAGTGTTGCCGCGATACGATACGATACGATAATCCAGTCATTATCGTATCGTATCGTCGATGTCATGACTATCGTCAAAATTATCGTCGACATTATCGTCGAGATTCTCTGCGATAATCTTGTTACTATTGCGAAAATTTATATTTTGTTTTCTAGACTTGCTGAGGTTCTACACAATTTAATAAAAAAAAAATAACGAAGATAGCTCAACTCTGCCATAGACAAAAAAATTAAAAACACTTAAAATCATTGACAAAAAAATTAAAAACCCTTAAAATCGACTCCTTACCCTCTTTTGACGGTTTCAAAAATTCCCATTTTTTTTTCTATACATGCTGGGGTCCTACACAATTTAATGAAAAAAAAATTACGAGGATAGCTCAACTCTGTCATAGACAAAAAAATTAAAAATACTTAAAATCATTGACAAAAAAATTAAAAACCCTTAAAATCCACTCCCTACCCTCTTTTGACGATTTCAAAAATCCCCATTTTTTTTTCTATACATGCTGGGGTCTTACACAATTTAATAAGAGAAAAATTACGAGGATAGCTCAACTCTGCCATAGACAAAAAAATTAAAAACCCTTAAAATCCACTCCCTACCCTCTTTCGACGGTTTCAAAAATTCCCATTTTTTTTTCTAGACTTGCTGGGGTCCTACACAATTTAATAAAAAAAAAATAACGAGGATAGCTCATTTCAAATTTTTGACGCTATTATCGCATTATCGTAATTATCGTGAGGAAATTCTCGTATCGTCTCGCCATATCGTCACGATAAAAATTTGGATTATCGTATCATCTATCGTGATTATCGTCTATCGCGGCAACATTAAATCCATTTGATTGTGATAATAAAAAATCAAACAAATAAAAAATTATAAAGAAAGAAAATATTTTATTTTAAAAACAATACAATGATAATTAAAATTTACATAGATATTATTGATAAAATAATATTTTTATTTCATATATACACATGTACCTATATGTATACGTAAACATATAGGGCAAAAATTTTCATTGTCAATGATAATAAAAGTCTGATAATTTTTTATCAGCTAATGCTAATAAGTAATATTTCAATGATGAAATAAAAAATTTTAATGATGATTTCGTCTATTAATTTAACGGAATTAATAATTTGATATGATATATTGAATCCAGGCATTGTAGAATGGATATATTTGTGTAAAGATAGTTGATTTAGATTTGATTCCAAAAAGTACAGAAATAATTCCAACCAATTTTCTCTGACGAATCATTCCACCACCACCGTTACCCTTGACAATAAAAATAAAAAAAATTATTATTATTATTATTATACACTTATGTCTTATTGTTTTTATAAATTTAATATATAAATTATATTTAAGTTATATTTACCAAAGTGATATCCGCACTTTTTACTGTTGGAGTTGCACACCTTTGAGATACACTGATTTCTATACCTTTAAAATGTTCCATACAAAAAACTATATCATCAATTTGTAGTCTGAGTTGCTGAAGTTGCCAGCCATGTCTAACTGTTGAAATTGAATCATGTCTCCAACCACAAATTCTCACAATTGTTCCTGGTAATAGTATAGATCCCGCCAGTGCAACAGAGTCACGTGTTTCTCCATTCAAAATTATTGGTGTTTCAAGCTGTTGATAAATATATACATCTATTATATATTTTAAAAAATATTAACATAAAGAATAATTGGTTTATAATAAAACAAACTGTTAATATTGCAATGTCATTTTTCCAAAATAACTTTGGCGAATATTCAGGATGATAAATAATATATTTAACATTGTGATATGTTCCTGTATTGGTGGTTTCATCTCTTCTGTTACCTGTTCCAGCTAAAACTTTTAGATTTCCTGTAACTACATTGAGATCAAGCACAATACAATTTGCAGCAGTGAGAACATGATTACTTGAAATAATACTTCCTCCACATATGTGATGTTCAGAATATTGCACACTAACGTGATGAGGAAATTCTCCGATATTTGCTGCCTTGCCCTTAAAAATTTTACTCATTCTTTTACAATCACAAGCTAAAAAATTAAATAAATATTTATTATAATATTTTAATATATTGACAAGGTTTTAATATTTGTTAAACAACACTTACCAGTCATGATGCCCAGTATAATTAACACAATAAATTTGATCATTTTATTTTTTTTTATTTTTTTTTTTCTTAACACGTCTGAGAATCAGTACTTACTTCATCTGATGAAGTTTTTAAAATAAATCAAATAGCGCTGTTCAAACTTGTACGAGTGGAAAAAAAAAAATTCGTAAGTGTTTGAACTAGTCATAAATACTTAAATCATAAAATTATAGCCGTAATGAATTTCGTTTTTTTTTTTTAATTGAATAAAGCTTATAAAAAAAATATGATACTAAAAATTTTGTAAACTATTTTATCATGTTTTAAATAAATTTACACAAATAAATCATAAAAGATTTTTTCAATTTTAATGATAAGTAACTCGGAATAATTTTTTTAAATTAATTTCTATGCAAGTAATTTATATTTAATCTTTTTGCTATATTCAAAATTGGAGAATTTTAAAAAAGAAAAAAAAAAACATGGATTATAATATTATTAGTTATTTTTAATTTTTAATAATTTGTCAAATCAATCATACATTCGTATCTTTTAAATAGTCATAAATATAAAATACGTTTGTTATCTTTTCATTTAGATTTTAGACAATGTTTGTTCCAAGTGATAATTTTTTTTTAAATTCATGAATAAATAACTTGGTTCTAAGTTAAATTTTGAGTAACAATTTTAATTTTTATATCTTACGATTTAATTACTCACACGTGTGTTTACTTGATATTATTATATTTACGTTTTCAAATAATGGCATTGTCAATTAAACAAAAATTATTTAGAAAAAAAAAAATCGCATTCCTTATTCCACTGAAGAAATAAATTTAAATAAATATTATTATATAAAGAAGATACGTAAATCTTTATAAATAATAATAAAAAAAAAAAAAAAACTGATTAAAGGCGTGTCTTGAACCACGATTGTGCTATCTAATTACGACTTTTATTACAATATAAAAATAAATACAATATTAATTTCTATTTATTGTTAAATATTTTAATATTAAATAAATAAAATTCATTGTAATAATATATATTTTAAATATAAAATTTCATAAAATCATAATTTTTCTTTTTTTCTTTAATGATTTTTATTATTATCATTATTTTATTTAAACTTTATTATAATTTTGTTAACGTTGACTTGGCAAATTGCTGTTAATTTTTGTCTCGACCCCCGCGAATGAATTACCATAAATATCGTTGCCAAAGTGGCCACCAAGAATATACATATGTTATAGGTGGAAAGTGCGTTGAAACAATTTAAAAATTTTAAAAAATTTCAGTTAAATAAAAAAATAAATAAATTAAATAAAAAAGAAAACAAGTAAATGTATATTTTATCAGTAAATTTTAATCATATATATAAATTTTCTTTTATGTGTAATTGAAATATATTTGTTGGTTGTAAAAAAAAAAAAAAAAAAATTTACATTGAAATATATTATTGATTGATGCGAGGTATATTTTTTTTTTTATCGCAAAATCTCAACAACAAAAAATATATATACGCCTGCATCTTCCACGCCTCAAAAAAATTTTAAATTATTATTTATATTATTTATTATTATTTCATTATGAATCTATTGAATTAATTGGGCTGTGTGTGTGTGTATGTATTGGTCACCGAAACGAATGCAAAAGAGGCGCCACACGACTTGGCGCAATATGCGACTTGGATCCTTGGATCAGGATAATTTGTTCAAGATGGGTCATTACCAGACCGGGCCAGATTTTTAGTTTTGTTATTTTATTTTAGTTTTTTTTCATGATTATTGTTATTTTTATTTTTGCTGGTATTTTTTATTATTTTTAATGTTTTTTTTCTTTCCCCGTTTTCATTACTTGTTGTTCGTTTTTTTTTTATTATTTTTTAAAGTTGAAACTGTGCAGTGTGGCGCCGGGAGGGACGTGAGGTGAAAGCGAGGCCCAAGTTGACCCCATCATGAACCCTGCCTGTCAAAATAACCGCGCTTCACGCTCTCTGCAAGGCCCGCATTGGCTTTCGGTATAATTTTTACCGTCAAAAAATTTTCATCGAAACGTTATATGCATTTTTTTTTTTTACATTTTATACTTCAGTTTATTTAAGTATGCCTGTTTATATGTACATGCATATATATATTAGCATATAAGACGTAAATCAAATCACACTGAATGAATAAAATTTAATTAATTTACCCACTGGTATATTCAATCAGTAATATTTGGCATTAACACACAGTGTACATATACAATACACATGAAATAAATAAATGTATTTAATTAATCAAATTTTGACAATAATATTTTTGATAAATTTTTTTATAAAACCGTCAATTATATATATACTTGATGCACAATAATAATAAAAATAAATAAATGGCTTTAATTGGATGTATCGATGTTTTTTAAATTTTTTATATTTATTTATATATTTATTTTTTAGTTGAAGGCCAAAGACGTTAATTCGTAATGTATCGACGTGCGTGGCTAACAGCCCACGCATGCATTTAAGCCCGTTGGCTAAAATCAGCGAGTTGTGCGAAGAAAAATTTTTAAACCGAGAATTAAAATAAGGGAAGGAGGCATGAAACCATCGAAGAGGCGTTGTCCAAGACTTCATGCCGTATGTATAAATTCGACATTTACGCGTGCTTACTTTTATACATGTACATTGTAAGCTCAACAAACGCAAATTATATTGTGGAGTTTTTTTGTTCATATTATTTTTAATGAAATGAATAATATTTCTTCAAACATTTACAAATATGTATTTTAAATGCTTGGATAAATAAATTTTTGTTGTGGTCTTTTTTTATTTTTTCTAAATTTTTTTTACAAGCGACAGGTTGTTAGGGTGATATACGTGCGTCAACAAACACATGTTTAGTATACCACAAGTTGTTTCACGTGGGTTGAATATGTGAGGTCAGAGTTTATATTTATATATACAGAATAAATTTTTCATTCTGATGACGAAAAAAAAAATAATATAAAAATTTTAATTTATAATAGATACTACTGGTGATGTAAACTTTGTTAATGTGATTTAATTCTCGCACTATTACTATGTGTGTTGTATACTGTTTGAATAAATATTATTGTGTTGACACCTGTATCATGAATGCCGGAAGTCCAAAAGTATAAATGATTTTTTTTATAAAATACCAACACAATTTGGATGAATGAGAAATACATAAACATCAATTTATATAATGGTATTTTAAGATCTTATAAGGTCTCTTGAATTCATGTTGTTCGCACGTGTTTAAATTCAATTGCTCTTTGGGAAGAGACACCACCACCACGTTTTTCAATATGTATATGAGAAACATCCTGAGTTTTTTTTTCTACTTGTTTTTTTATATATTTACTTGGTTTTTTTTTTTTTTTTTCTTTACTTTCTATCTCAATTCATCCACTACAGCATCCTCTTCCGGTGTCCTCCGAAGATTGTTCAGGTGCTGATCACACATATATATATAAGTACCCAATGTACAAAGAATTGGAAAAAAAAAAAATTAATAAAACATTTTTTTTCTATATAAAAGAAATAAACCTTTTTTATACTATAATATTTTTTTTTTTTATTATAAAAAGAACAGTTGTCATTGATAATAATTGTGAGAGTGAGATTGACAAAAATTTATTTTCGAGAGATTTAAAATTATAAATTTAATTTGTCGTTTATATGGGCAATTTTTATGAAAAAAAAAAAATTTATATAATTTGTTTTTTTTTTTTTTGTAGTTTTATCTGTGAAACATTTTTTAAAAAACGCGCATGAATTTAATACTATAGGCTTTGCCTACGTAAAATGTAAAAATAATTAATACAGAAGTTTAAAAAGACCAAAAATTAATTGCGTGAGGGCAAATACTTCCAAGCATAGAAAAAGTGGAGGAGTTTGAACCTTACTTGTTCTATGCAAGGAGGTATTTGCCTTAAAATTATTAACAACCTACAATCTATGATTGATCCGAGACATTCTCAGGGCTTAGTAAATTTCAACCTGTTTTACCTTTTTATCATATGGGCTTGAACTGAAGACTTCCAGCACGGTAGGCACGGTGCTTACCAACTCAACCACAAGAGCATCACGCGATATTACATGGTTTAATATGGAAATATAAATGTAATAAAGTACTAAAACCATATTGTTCACCAAATAAATTAACTAAACTCGAAATCTTATGTATTAAAATAATATTTTTCAGTGCTCAGACAAGTTTTGTATCTACAAAGTTTAAAAATAATTTAATAACTATAGTTAGATAAATTGTTTGTCAATTAATTAACACACTTGTCTAAATAAAAACTCCCACAATATTTTTGCGAATAAAATTATAAATATGTTAACAACATACATAAATACAAAATAATTTTCTTCAAACAATTTTTTGTTTATCCTTATTTTTATAGGCCTATAATAATTATTATAAATATATATCGCATTGATATTTTTTTTTTTTTTTTATTATCAAGTAAAATTAAAAGTTGAAATATATTTATTTATATAATATAACGATTTAAACAGGCGTGTCTGAACGATGAAACGAAAAATATCGTCAATTAAAAACGCATGATCATACAATTCTTGAGAATATAAAAATAAAAAAATTTTTTTAGCTTGATTTTTTTTTTATTCATCACTCGAGACATCTTCATAAACTCTTGGAATCAACTCAACTCTTTGAGAATATATTTTTTTATTATTTTCTTGGCATCATCAAATCAATGATCTTTATTTTTATTTTTTTTTTTTTCAACGGTATGCGGGAAGCGTAGCAAAAGCTATGGTATCCAATGGGCGTCCCAAATTCGATGACAGGTTTCATTGTTACTGGTTCTTCAAGGATCGCGCATAAAATTCCAATAGCTAGTATATATTTTAGACTATACGTAATACAGCCACAAATACATTAACAATATAAACTCACTCAATTATGTATTAACCAAGGCGTGAAAAAAAAAATATATATATATAATATAAAAAAACAAGAAGAAATGATCTAGAGGAAAAATAAAAAAAAAAACAATATACCTTGGCGTGACGTAAACATCCAATGGGAAGAGTATCGATACGAATTGATTATCATCGCGTGTTTATAAACTCGTTACGCTTCGTTTACAACATTGATTATTGTTTTGAATTCACTGTGTTTAGACATTAACCTCTCGGTACTCTTGGTAATCATAATAATATTAAATTGCAATATACACTGATCCAGTGAATTAATATTTATATGCATATATGAAAAATATATAAAACTTGATTGAGAATCAATTTATCAATTAAATGTTTATTATTGAGACAAGAAGAGCAACAATATTATTCTTGTGTATTAAATTTCGTGATTAACTCCACCCTTCATTAAGTTGTTGTTGATGTTGTATATGCTTGGCTGATTTTTTGTTTTTATTTTTTTCAAATTTTTTTACGTCTACATGGTGTGGCAATCTATTTTATGTAACACAGTTGAGCAAAGTGAGCTATTATGTTAGCATCAAAGTCATCGAAGACGTAAAAAATTTATTGAAACTCAATCTTTTAATTTTTCTAAATTCATTTTGTATTGTTTTAACTTTTTTATTATTTTTTTTGATTACACAGATATTTTATAACACGACTATGTTATTATTATATACATTGATGTATATATAATCTATTTGAACTTGCACCTTGCACAAATAATAAATAACAAAAATATCATCTATATATTTCGAAGAAAAAAAATATATATAAAAACATTCAATTGTGGCTATTCAAAGATAACCTCTGGCAGATGCAAATTAATTTTTGTTATTTAATTTTAGATAGAAAAAAAAAAATAGAAAGTCACGATAAGTCATATTTCTAAACATTTGTAAATACCTGATATTAACAAATTCGATTAACTGAAAATTCTTGATAATTTTATATTTTCATAAATAAAAAAAAAAAAGAAAACTAATGATGGAGCATCGAATATAAATGTCGCAAGACTAAAGAAATCATAAGAGGCGTTATTCAGTGGTTTATAAAGAAAATAGATTGAATACTACTTGCTGATGATGAAATAAAAAGTGCAAGTAAATTTACAAATTAAAAGAGAGTAAAAGAATCAAATAAAAGATATAATAAAATGAAAACAAAAATATATATATAATATATATAAAGAGTTGAGCGTAACCGGGACTGATGATGGCAAACAGTAAACGCCCCAAATCGTAATTGTGGCTTCTCTGTAATTTTCGATGGGCGTTACGACTATCGCTCGACAGAAATAAACTCACCGAATGATGCGGTAATGTTTTGGCAATTCTTCGAGGTGGTGTAGGTCACGATTTACACAAGAATGATACCAATGAGTTAATATCGAATCATCTTGAAGAAATTTCATAATTTTCCATTTTTTTTTCCTTTCAATCTCTCTCTATTTTTTTTTTTTTTTTTTATTAATTTAAAATGATAAACTGCAAAGCGTGAGATGAGTATGACTTATTGATAAATACAATTTGAAAAAAAAAAGAGAAAAAAGAATCAAGTAAATAAAAATTAGCAAACTTGTTGATGATGATGATTGACCCCATCTGTCGTATTAATGACCTTGTATATATTATAAAGCCCAGAAATAAAATTCAATCAAGAATGCATAATCGCATAATTTGTTTTTTTATTTTTTACTGAGGCTTCAAATAACGAAAAAAAAAAAAAAAAAATCCTTAAAGTAGCGAGTAAAGTGATGAGGCGTGGTCGATCATCGAGTAGCTCAAAAGAAATTCAATGGCTTCGATTCGGTATTACACGTGAAGGATTACCAACCCTTCAATCTGTCTATATAACACTTGTTGAATATCTCAATTTAAACGTAAACATTATTTAAATCAATCAAAATATATATAATTATAATTTAAAATATTTAAAATATTTTTATATTGATCGATGTGTGCTGCAGCTTGTCTGATAAATCAAAGGATAATGGAAATTAGTTTTTTTTTTTTCTAAAATATATATTTTTCATCACGTATGTGCCTTTTATATATATATTACAAGGAAACGATTGAGACTTTATATACTGATGTAATTAGATTCAATATATTCAGTATCGTGAAATAATAATTTTACAAAAAAAAATGTTTATTTCTTTTTTGCAACTTACTTGCAACTACTCTACTCAAAGATCATTTCTCAGTCAAGGCACGCACAAAAATTCTCAGTGCACGCATGTGAAAAGGTTCTATAAGTATCCCTTATATTAAATGCGCTATGTTCTGCCTCGATTTTGCCGCCGTACAGTCAGTTACACTGTGATGCACTTGGATTCAGCATGGCAGATTGTATCGTCAGTGTCTTTACGACATTACGCCTCTTTCTTATTTTTTTATTTAATTTTTTTTTTTATTATCTCTATTTCTTGATATTCTTTCGTGCTTTTTTTTTTTTAATCATTTATTTTTTTTCTTCACCTTCTTGGCTTTATTTTTCTTCACCTCAAGACGCGGATATATATACGAACATGCCACAGGGTTTAAAAATTCCACTAATACGCGCCGGCTCCTTTTTGGGCTCGTGTTGCATTTTATTATCCTTCGTACACATCGTTCTCTTCTCGTCAGCAATGTTATTTTTTTTTTTTTTTTACTTTTTTCATTCCTTCTTATCCACCAAGAATTTGTGGGATTTCACACGAAAAAAAAATAAAATCTTCAACTGTCAAACTCATCATTTTGAGTTTATTAAGTTGTTTTGAGATTTATCCTCAAAGCATGTATATAATTTTCAAATTGTTTAACTGCACTGAGAAATTACACGATCAAGTTAAAATACACAAAAATTTAAAATAATAATAATCAAATGAAAAAATAAAAATAATAAAAAACACAGTGGTAATAATTTATGATTAAAAATTTCTCCACAAAATATTTAACTAAAAGAAATTCAAACATATTATAAAAAAATAAATATACAAAATTTTTATCATGTATTGTATAAGAAATGAAATTTTTAACCTAATGGTCCATCACTTTGGTGTTTTTTTTATTTTTTAAATATTTTTTTTTAATCCACCTACTTGGACTTAATTTTAAATTTAGCAAACCGGATACAATTCTTGGGGTTTCACATGTTAATGCATGGCATAAACTCTGTTCATCGATATAGCATATTTGAGTGAGCTAACCTCTACTCCCTATGATTATTATTTTAATTTTGTATTTTTTATTTTTTTTTATTTACAATTCATTGTGTTGTGTATGAACAAGTGCACCTGCTGCACCTTAGCTCGGTTGACCAAGAGGTGTCGGCCAAGGTCTAGTGACCTCGCTTCCTTCCTGCTGATATATACGTGTATGTATTTATCAACATACATATATAAACAGTAAATTTTCATACACATATTATATACCTGATACAAAGTGTGCATGCCAACTTCACATAGCTGCTGATATATAGATAGATTCCTTTATATATTTTTTAAGTATTATGTTGCGTCACCTGCAAGTTGAAAGCGACAGGCTGATCACTTCCTCTCATTCACTATATATACCCTTTTTCCGGACGAACAAATCAACCCCTAGTTGCAGGAAAAAAAAAAACAAAAAAAAGCTTTCTTATCCGTATGTTTCCAGCCATGACAATTTTGCCCCATACGGAGATAATAAGTAGCCAAAGGGGGCAAATATTTCCGTGACAGGTGAGCCACTACCTCCCTCGGAATTTATATTTTTTTTTATTGTATATTTATCTACACTAATGACGTAAAAAATAAAACGACTTTTTCAATTCACCCAAATTCAAAAATTAAAAAATTAAAATGATTATTTATTAAGCTTTATATACAGGTTTTCACAAAAAATTTGACATCTGACCTCGCGACACTACTTTCTTCAAGTGGCGCCAAGAATAAAAAATATATATAAAAAAAAAAAAAAGTGCAAGTGAAAGACACACGAAAACATTTGTGTTACGTGTAAATTTTGTAAACCGCTATTATACATAAATATACAACTTAAATTCTCATGTGAAAAGTAATCCTCCAAGTTATACTGCAGATAATAATCATGCCAACAATGCACAACTTGCAATGCTGGACAATAATGTATTTATCGGGTGTTACGTTGTCGAAATATATAAAAATAATAATAATAATCAGAGAAAAATAAACAAACGTAAGAATATATAATAAAAAAAAGCTAAAGTAAAAGCTTGAATGTGTGAAAATAAAAAAATAAAAAAAAGTGTGAGTGTGGGTCTCGATTACGTCGCGTTCGTTTGCGAGGACAATCAATAATGATATCGATCTACACCGTAGATCATTCTTTCTACCCTCGTATATATACACACAACAGAAAAAAGAAAGTTTGGCCCTTCAAAAACTACCACAACTTCCAAACAAACAAATATTAAAATACGATAAATGATAAAAATATTGTGTCATGTAAAAATTAATGTTTTTTTTTTTTTTAAATAATCATAAAAAGATTAAGCAATCGTCAATCGATCATTATTATTATTATTACATATTAAATATAATTATTATTTTTATTTAATTTTTCCAACAATGCGCATATAAATGCCAAGCCAATCTCAAGAATTTATATATGTATATCGATGAGCTCAAGAAGGACGAAACCCTGCAGTGAAATAACGAAAGAAAAAAAAAAAAAAACAAACAAATAAGATAAGTAATAATAATACACAAAAGAATGTCCGGACTGCACGGTGCAATGCTGATCCGATTTGATCGCAAACAGATTCGTGAAAGTATTAAAAAAATTCAAAACTAAAAGTAAAAAAAATAAATGAAAAGCTTAAATAATATATAAATATATAAAAAAATAAATATTAAAACAAAGAAACAAAAGAACACAGAAGCAAAAATGAAGGAGGTAAAGGTAGACATGCTTACCGATTGCTAATCTCTATGGATCTGTGGTTCGCGACCCGAATAATAACACAATATATTTGTGTAATATAGTGAATGGTTGGCCACTCGGTTATATATATAAAAAGATGAATATCTTGGTTAACGTATACGTCTTCTTGAACTACCCGATATTTCCTACTGGTCTCGATGTTTTGCATTTGCGGGCATAAATACTTATTTCTACAACAGTTCGCAAGGTCACAGGCCACCTCAACGTAAACTTTATATAATATTTTATTTGTAATTTTATAAATATTTTATTAAATTTTATCAATAAATTATCATCATTAAAAAAAATTTTAAAGCAAAAAAATATCAGTCAATATATTGTCTTGATAAATCAAACAGCTGTAGTAATAATTCACGAAAAAAAAAAAAACATATAATAAAAAAAAGATAAATATATTTTTAAATTGCAGCATAAAAAAAAATATGTTAACAATTATTTTGTTCTATATTTATATATAAAATAATAATTTAAATGACGAGGTTTTTTTTTTATGTGTATAATAAAAATAAATAGAATTATGCAATGGATTTTTTGGAGTAAAGAAAAAAAAAGGAAAAATAATATGAAATCTTTGAATCTTGTGCAGTGATACTTGACGCCCAGAGTGGCGCCCGACCCCGCGTGCTTCTTCGTATACAAGATTTATTGTTAAACGTATAGTATACAAGTCTGAAAAATCCAAGCTTGGTCATCGAGGTCTTTCTTTTACTCTTTTTTATTTCTTTTTTTTATCATTTATTATTATTTTCACCCAACGGGTTCAGAATTCGGTGACACACGCAAACACTAAAGATTCAAATGTGAAACGAAAGATCGATGGACGTCCTCGATTTCTTCGACCCGCGTATTCGACCTTTTTCATTTTTATTTTTTTTCTTTTCTTTTCTTCATTTTTTGTATGAATATAATATACATCAAGCAATTCACTTATGCAACACGATACTGTTTTTTCGTGTATTGGTCATTTCTACCAGCTTGTTGACTTTGAAAAAAAATAAATATATATAATATTTTATGGTTATTTTCTGTTATTTAATTTATATTTATTATTTTTTACAAAAATTTTCTTTCTTTTCGTCAACAAACTATACGCAATGCAAAAAAAAAATAATTGAAATATCGTGACATGGTCATAGAGGTATACACAGTCATAACTCTGTCGACAAAAAAAAAAAAAGAAAACGAAACGAAGAAAAAAATAAATATAAAAAACACTTGAAATATAAAAGAAAGAATGATATTTCCAGGTAAATTTTGTGCCCAAGTGGAACACGTTGTTCCATCAATGGCAGACTGATGATCAATCAGCGGGGGTTCACGAATACCAACAACCCACAACTAGTTGACAAAAAAAAATAAAAAAAATACCTCGTTAAATCAGTCCACAACAGGTACAAAAGGTAAATTTTTTTTTCTTCTTTTAAATATTCAAAGAATAAAAAATAAATAAGCAATTGTATATATATAAAAAGCTTTTTAAAATTAAAAAAAAATGTTTCAAGTGAGTATTCAGAAGCATTGACCAGTTCGAAATTTCAAGTTAGACAAGTAAACTAAAATCACCTGCTACCAGTTGGTTTTTATTTTAGTCACCCCATATGTTGCCACATTGCAATATATATTTTTAAAACTCCCAAGACCTCCATTGCATGTATAGTAATTTTATTATTGCACCCATGAAGTTTCTAATTATATTTTTTCTCCTTTATACCCCGGGATACAAACTCTAACTAAAAAATAATTTCTATGCAATCTCTACTTGCCGCAAAAGAAATAAAGAAATCTTCAGAATAAACCCCCTTTATAGAAACATGTGTACTGGTATTTCACCTTTTTTTAAACTGTGATTGTCGTATATATATATATATATATATAATTGCCAAGTGTGTTCTCCATGTGTTTGATCACTATGGTCTTAAAAAAATATGTAGGTATTCACATGTGTATTTGGCACCAAGTTTAAGAATAAAAAACTTGTGGGAATCTTGAACAATTCAACACCAGTGCTATTTGTATATTTATTTTATATAATTTATTCGTACTCACGTTTTTTTGTTGATTACATTGAAGCTTCTATTATACAAATATACATGTGTAATGTATAATTATATGCTGATCATCATTTGAACCCTTAACTGGCATCTGAAACAAAATAATTATTATTATACATTAAATTTAAGCGGTAAATATTTAATTTCAAATATAACAAAATTTTAAAAAACACTTGTCGCTATAATTTTTTGTATATCAATGTATGTTTTATTTATTTTTTTTTTTGTCGTATGTATATTTTTTAAATATGAGATTCCCCTGTACTGATGACTGAGGATATGACAAGTACCCCCATCGTTGTTTATTATCAGGTATAGGGAAACGACTAAACAACCCCAATGAAACCTCTTTTAACGTACTTAAGCCCCCCTGCTGCGTATAGAAACTTACCAACGACTTTAACCAAGTTCTCACGCTGACCCTTTTTTTTGTATTTCAATTCATATATACATGGTTTTTTTTTTACACAACATAAAAATTGACGCTAAAATTACAGGTATCGTGTGACCAAGTCAAGTTTCCTCAATCCACAAGTTCACATGTCACAAATAAATTCTTCCTATTCAATTTTATGGGATTGCTATACATATGCTATTCACTTGTTGATTGGCCAGGTATTTTTAACCTGTTACTAAACACCCGATTGAGCCATGTGTTGTAATAAATCAAATTTCGTCAAATTATATTAAATATAGATTGAAAAAAAAAAAAAAAAGTCAAATTGACTGAGAAAAATTATTTTTCATTAGAACAATAATCATAAAAAATTGTTTGGGTATTTTTAATAATCTTGTTAATATGAAAAATTGAATGACAAATATTTTTAATAACAAAAATAAATATTCATCATTCAGAGCTACATATAGGGGTTCAAGAAGGTGATAAATTTTTTTTTTTTAAAAGGAAAAAATTTATAAATTTGACTCTAAAAGGTGCCCACCAAGAGATTTTTATTTTTTATTTTTCAATTCAATCTATCAGAGGGTATAAAAAGAATTCTGCTGGTGCTATTATTTCTATTATTTTGAGTTCAATGGGTGATTTCAATTGAAGCAACCTGCAGCTCAAAGACAACTTTTTTTTTTCAATAAAATATTTTCACAGAACTTTGTGTCGTATAATAAAAAAAAAAAAAACAACAATCAAAGTTTTTCCAATCGACGAATGACTGACTTTTTAAAAGGAAAACCAAGAAACCCGTATATACGGGTGTATTCACAATTCATTGATTCTAAAAAGACGAATGAATTTTAATATTTTAATATATCATCGATATATAAAATGCATTTTATACAATTCTATTTTATTTAATTTATATTTATTTATTTATTTTTTGATACACATCAACTGTTGAGTTAACATTTCCTTGGCAGGAAACAGTCGTCGACCCTCCGCGATCTCAGGTCAATCATATGCTAATTGCCAACCATTTGAAAAAATAAAAAAATAAATAAGAATATATATTTATATAAAACAAAAAAATGAAAAAAAAAGAGGTGACCACACATAGACACCAAGAAGGAGAATCACGTGCGACAGGTATAAAGTTTTAAGGTCTTTGAACCAAACCGCGACGCTTTGGATTATAATGCAGCAACGTCGTTGAATTGTTCTGCACTAATGTATTAGTGCCACGCATTGATCTTTTTTATATATGTATAGGTGGGTATATATATGCATATAAAACAACAAGTAACATGTGAAGACGAATCGACTTCATACTATATACAACGATCAAATATATTCAGGTTCTTTTTGCGGCTTGTGTTGTTAATTGTTGGCTGGGTGTTGCCAGGCGCCAACTCTTGACCTTGAACGTAATCCGTCTGCACCATTTGGAATATATATATTTTTATTTTTCACATGATGATGAAATAAAAATTTTGTTACTTATACTTGATATTATATAAACTTTTCAATTATTATCAATAAACTATAAAATATTTTTAAATAATTGCTGTTTAATTTTTATGCATTTTAAATATTTTTGTTTGAAAAAAAAAACTCATTGATAAAAATAATATGTCGTATTGGAATACGTGTTTTGTATTTTATTTTATTTTCTCTTGAATATTTCTCACGGCCTTGACATTATACGTAGACGTGTTCAGAAAAAAAAAAAACCGAGAAACTACTGAAACTATTTGTTGCGTGGTTAATCAGTTTAAATTTCTTCCAAAAATTCTATTTCATTCATGAAGTCTGTGTGTCACACATTATGTATACAAGTTTTGAGAATTATATTTTTTTTTATCTTCTAGCCTGACACACACACCTGCATTAATGAGGCAATTTTGCGACTTCACTCTATCCATCTGTTGAACATATTTTTAGCAAACTATTTTCTTTTTTTGTCTCTTCTCGTCAACAGACCCATCAACACACTGGTAGGTCAAAATGCAAAAGAAAATAACTTCCGGCGTTTTAATTTAATGGATCCTTATATATATATATTTTTTTTTTTTACCTGCGAGAATGAAATTGTTGTTTTTTTTTTTTTAAATATTTTTCTTGAATTTTAAAGTGGATGCTTTTTTTAAAACTTAAAATCAAAAAACATAATAAAATCTGAGCACGTGCTTGCTTGCAGGCATATTTGACATGTGTGCAATATGGTTATTTCGCATATTTTTTTTAGTTTATGCTTTTGGACACGTTCATGAATCGTGTGTTTTGGTTACAACGTCTTGGGTATCTTCGTAGAAATATAACCAGTAATATTATTATACACCAAGTTTATTATACTACGTATGTTTTGCGCCTCATCAGTCATCGGTGCATTGAGGCGAGTCCATGAAACATCGTGAGGTCATCCTTCTCATAAAATATGATTTCATTTTGTTTTATTCATATCGTTATGCACAAGTGGTTAACAACACACGTGCTGGCTCTTCATGATGACAGTATTTATTTTATTTTATTTTTTTTCATCTGCAGCCTCATCATCATGTGTAAATAATTTCGTTTTTTTTTTTTTCTCCCAATGTGTCTAATATCTATCACTCTAGTAATGTCATTGAACAGACAATTTTATTTTTTGCAACTTGACAAAAATAATAATTTACCAGAGAATTAATTTGTTGATTTATCAAATGACTTGAAAATTATCATGTTTATTAGTTAATTAAATTTTGATTAAAATGTTTTTTTTTAGTGTGCATAAAAATACCTCAAGTTTGTTTACAATTTAATTGCACTAAAAAATATAAATTCAAGTTTGTTTTATCATTTCCAAAAAAAAAAAACCACTCAATTTGTGATTGATTGTGTAATATAGCAGAGATGATCGCGTGACTTGATGCTGCAGTATTATAAATATACCGTGTCAATTTAATTCGTATCTATTGATGCAACTCATCGGTGTACCTGATGGTATTTCCAGGAAACATACTGTGTTTGAATATATACATATAGAAGCAAATACATACATATTGAAGATGCAGTGTAATAAGTAATCCATAGCCAGGGTGAAAGTCAGCTGGTTTGTCTTATTTGCACCCACGTGTGTCTACCAATAATAATAATAATAGTAATAATAATAATAAACAAGCAATATCCTTCAATCTCAGTTGAATTGGGTACTTAAGTTGGCACTTGGTACAGTACCCTCATGTCCAGTTAACCCACAATTCATCGATCTTGTTGTTACATTATGCAATTGGTTTATAAATATATATTCAAGAATTGTTCGTTTTTATATTCTCTTTCTCTGCAAGCAAATATATATTTTGATTTATTGAGTGAAGGAAAATTTCACTGAGACTGACTGACATGATGCATTAAATAAAAAAAAATTGCATATAAATATATATTTATTTATATTTATTTATTTTTTTTTTTTCTACCGTCTACTGCAGAGAGATCAGTAAATTTTTTTCTTTTATTTATATTTAAAAAAAAATATAGGTATATTAACGTGCTAGAATATGTGTTTTTAAATTGATGGTATTTAAAATTTTGTTTTGCTTTTGAATTACGATTTTTGAACATTTTTTTATGTCATTGAAGTATTAAAGCCGACGTGTGTTCTCGGATTACCTCGTTTCTGTTTTCCATGTTGGGTATCCGTGTTGATTCTTGAGACAGATAAGATCGGTGTTATGTCGACAAACCAAAGATGCATGCATCAATTTTTTTTTTTTTTTTTTTTCAATATTAAGTGCAGAAATATACATGCTCTAAGTCTCGTCATTATTATTTTTATTTTTTATTAAGTATTTCAATTAAGATGTCAGCAACTGACACATCCAGTTTGTAAATTTTTTTATATATAAATTTTTTTTTTCTTCTGCCAAAATATACATCGAGTAAGTTAGTTAGTTAAACACAAAAAAAATCAAGAAATTTGTGTTTTTATTTATTTAAATAATTTTGTAATTTAAAATAAAAAATAAAAAAATATAAATTAAAGGTAAATGATTTTTTTAAATGAATATATATATAAAAAGAAAAAAAAATTATTTGGTTATTTGGAGGCCGTCAAATGTCCTTTCAAGTATATTTTTTAAGACCAATAACTATCGCCAGTGTTTCGTTTCACTGTGTCTTTAAAATGTTTTTTATGAATGTTTAAAAATACATTTTATAAGGTATTTTAAAAAATGTATTTTCAGGAGCAAAAATGAATGAGAAATTTGAAATTGAGTATGCCTGTCAAAGTTTATATATCTCAGTGTATATATGTGGGTTTGAAGGAGATTAAAAAAATTTCACCATCAACAAGAGGCCAACAAGGGTCCAGTATTTTACAGTGAATATTTTACCAAAAAATAAAATTAAAAAAAATAATAATATCCTTTATACTCTATAGACTTAATAATTCAAAGTTTAATATTTTAAAAAAAAAAAAAAAAAAAACAATTCAGCAAGTCATTTTCAACATCAAAAATTTCCAGCCATAAGTTTTCTGATTTTTTTTTTTTTTTTATGTCCATTGATGTTTAAAAATTTTTTTTCGCATACCATTGAATTTTTCTAGGGAAAGTAAGTCGCAAATAAATTATCCATGAAGAATTACAGGAAAAAAAATTTCAATTTTCAAGGTTAAATATGTTTTGAAACTAAAAAAAAAAATAAATAAAACATGTGCACATATAATAGAATAGCAAAGAGTGCAGAGCATTGAGGTATCTTTTTTCGACTAAAAAAAAAAGCAAAAAATAAAATTTATAAAAAAAGGCATCAAGGTAGTCAAGTTCACCCTTGGGTTTTGACACAATGGGATGATGCTATGTCTAGTCTAAATTGCACGTAAATTTAATCTATCCCGCTGGTGTTACCCAGAGACCTTTCAAAGGTTGGAGACAAGCAGTCTGGAAGGCACATGCCATAATAGTCCAGGTATACCCTAGAAATCTGGTCGACACATTTGCCAAATATTCATCGTTTTATTTTCACTTCAAAGGTCTTCCCTTGTAAACAAAACAAATGGAACTCCAAAAAAAAAAGGTAAAAATTGGTGAGACAGATGTGTTAAAACTTGCAAAGTGCCAAGTAAAACGGAAGTAGCATTGAAATGTAATTTTCTCTGAAATTTTTATGGTCTTTACCTTGAAGTATATATATATAAACTTAATTTCAATGTGACTGATATTTATAAATATCAAATAAACACAAAAATAAAAGCTTGAAAAAATATCTTGTCTTGGATCCAGTGAGTTTGATGGAAATGAGATCAATATCGCAACATGTATTATCATCGAATGCGTATCCACGTGCACGGCTATGCTGTATAAATATAAGCACTGGGCTTATTTAATTTATTTAATTTTAATTTTTTTTATTTCATCCCATTCCTCTTTTTTTTTATTTTTTTTTTTACATATATCCTCGGACGTCGTCGTACCTGTCAGCGCCTGTAACCCGCGCGCAACCGTTTGCCTGATAACATCTTGGCTTTTAGCATAAATTTGTGTGTGACGACCAGTGCCAATTAACATTGTAAATAACGCACTGATTTCAAGACTTTAAATCACATAAAATTGTGGATATATTTTGTGTGTATATCAACAAGACTTGAATTTTTCAATTTATTAACACCAAGTAAACAATTTCATCTGTCTTGTATATTGCCACTGTAAATTTTTGTCTTTAAAATGTTGCTTTTTTTATATTTAAATTTATTTTTTTATTTAAAAATTTATTGAGATTATATATATGTATAGTGCTGCTGATTTATTAACATGAGGTAAATGTGACTCAGAAAGAGAAAATTATTTGAAAGTAAGAAAAGCAATATTCGAGGGTAAATCATTGAGATTGACGGGGTCTCGGCTTGCAGTTAAAGTTCGTCTGAAGCAAGCATAACATTTTTTAACATGACAATGGAATTTTGTTAATTTTTTATTAGACATAAATTTTCTAAAATATTCGACCACGAACAAAAGTGATGGGTCTTCTTTTAAAGATTTCTCCTTTTTTTTCTCTCTTGCTCTTCCTTTTTTTTTTTTTCAATTTACTACTGAATTTTTTAATGTTTTTTTTTTATTTTTTTTTATTTTTTTTCAAAGTAAATTCTCACTGGACTTTTTTCAAGAATCAACCTTTAATTTAAATCTATCCTTTCACCGTGAGAAAATTGAAGAAAATATATGTTTATATATTTTTAAGGGTTAACAATAATTATAATTTTAAATTTTTTTTTTATTTTTCAAAATAGTTGACTACCTAGTGTTAAATTATTTCAACGAGGTGTTAAAAAAAATCTATAAAATAAAAATACATTTATGTTGAAAAATTAAGTGCATAATACTTGCATATTAGATGAAAATAAAAATTCAAAAAAAAACAACAAGTGTTGTATATGAGCTTTTTCCATAAATATATAATTAAATATTTTTTTTTTCGCCAACTAGCGTCAGATATTTTTTTTAAACTGCACGATAACTTGCAAAAAAAAAAAATACTAAAATTTTGTATAAATAAATTACCGAAATTAGCCATTAATTTGATGTTAAAATAATTTAAAGAAAAAATATATATATGAATATAATAAATAATAAAATAAGACATAAAACAAAGCACACACAGACTAAGAAATAAAAATTTAAAAAATAAAAAAAAAACAAGTTGTTATTACGCTCTTTTGGAGATCATAAAAAAAACCAGAAATGCATTTCAAAGTGTTATATTATGTTATGTGGATATACGCTATATAAGGTGGTAAAATATTAAAATCAATAAGCATTAAAATTAATCTGCAGTACCAAGCCTCCCACATAACACCTATAATTTTAGATATATACATACAAGAAGCCATGAATGTATACATGTTCCAGTTGTTGTAACGAACAACGATATTTATATGTGCGACTTTTAAAAGTATTCCATCGTTCGTTAATATCAACATTATTACCATCATTGGTTACGTCCCACTTAACTGCCATGAACGTCATTATGGGTGGTCAATGGCCATACCACTGTAATTTGACAGCAATATAAAATTTACGTATATTATATATATTTTTTTAAACCTAGTGCACAAATCTTTCAATGACCAAAAAGTATCATCCCTCTATTTATTATATTCACCACACACTGGAGAGATATTTATGCTTGTGATTTTTCTGACAATAAAAAAAAAAGAAATACAACCATCTCGGGATATATACCATATATAAACAACGGCATTACAATATTTTTTTATTAAATTTTTTTAAAGCATTTCAAATTGGGCGCAAAACAACTTACCGCCAAATTATATTAACAATCTGATTTATGCACGACTCTTGGTTAATGATTATAACAAAAGACACAAGTCAAACGAAAAAATGTATATTTAATTTTTTTTTTTTTTTTTATTTATATTATATTATTTTTTAATGTTTATATTGGCCCAAACGGTCATAACCGCAAAACACGGAAATGTCAGAGAAATATATATTTTTTTTTTCTTTTGGGATCTCTTGGAATTTTTAAATTTTTTTTTATTACACTTTACAGGCCACGCACTTTGCTTAATTATCATTCCAAGTACACTAGCCTTGTTTATGTATTTTAATTTTTTTATTTTTTTAAATTTTTATTATTATTTAATTTACTGCGAGCTGCTAAATGTGCTTTATTATTTTTATTATTTTTATTATTTTAAATTATGTAAATATTAAAAATTTAATTCCTTTTTTTTTTATGTATTTTAATTTTAATTTTTTAATATAAATTAATTGACTTTAAGGTGTCTCATAATTTTATGAAAATGAGACAAATGATTATTTGAAAAAAAAAAGCATAAATAATAAAATAAAGAGGGTTTTTTTTTTTTTCATATTTTTATTTTGATTAAAGTAAGAAGCTTGACAGGTTGAAAATAATAATCCAAGAATCAGACAAGACGAGATTTCGTTTGGATATATATGTACAATATGTATACCAATATAATATGCGGGGCTAGACATGCGGCGCGAGAATTTTGATCCGAATGTGTTGAATGAGAAAAACGTGTTTATACATATTATACAAAAGTTGTATCAGAGGCCACCGTGGTAGAAACGTCGAAAGATATTGCCACGAGTATCGTTTATACATCCGGCACAGTATTTTATCGTCGAGTTATATCAGAGGATCGAGACTGGTGGTGTATATAAAAGATGAGAGAGGAAAAGAAGGGAAAAGAGGAAAAAAAGATTAAATAAAAAAAAATTTTAAAAAGAAAGGGCGAAAGGTGCCTCCTGGGCTGCTGCGGCGATCCACATCGGTAGTGATCTAACGATCTCGCAGTATAAAACTATATGTATACACTATTCGACTATTTTACAACACAAGTATATATATATTTATTATAGGGTCGTGATCGGCCTTTGGCTACAAAAGTTCAATCATCCAGAATATGAGACTATGAGACATTAAAATTTCACTTATTATTCTTTACCATTTACTTAATAATCAACTATGATTTTATGAGTTCCCATCGTCAACTTATCATCTGATCTTTTTTTTAATATACATTATAGTTATTACTATAAGATTTTTTTATTTTTAAACTCTTCTGCAACTATATATAAATTTGTTGATTATCAATTTGTGCAATTTCAATGTGTAAATATTGATTTGAATGACGTTGCGCTTATTGCTGAAAATCATGAAATTTCTTTTTTATTTTATTATATTTTTTTTTTTCATAAAATATACCCTCAAGCGACAATTAGCTCGTATACATCGTTTGCTGTAATGTTTTTTTTAAATATATACATGTACTTTTTGTTATTTATTTTTTATTTTATTTTGAAAGAGTATACAAGAGTATATGAAAGAATTGAGAAAAGATGCATCGATGGTAACAAATGACACCCATCAATAAAAAATTAACTTGGCACCCGATGTATTTCTACTTGGGTGGGTATATATTCATATGTATTACTTTTAATTTTGCATATATATAAAGTACAGTACATACTTCCGCAAACTTGTAATTTAAATTTGAATTACTCATTTATCAAAATATCCTGGCAAAAGCGAATTAAAATATTCAAAATGAAAAAAAAAAAATAAAACATTTTTATATTTTATTTATTTAAATAAAAATGTTATAAATTTATTTTATTACTTTCTACCAAAATATATATACAGTTTTTTTTTTTTTTTTTTTTTTCCTGTTGCGAGAAGAAACTAGGAGAAAAAAAAATAAATATAAATAATGTAGACGAAAGCAAATCAACCAAGCGTTTGTATATCAAAAAAATAAAGAAGCCCATGCTATTGTGTCTCCATCCATACATTTATATATGAAAAAAAAAAAAAAAAAATTACAAAAAATATGTATAAATTCACTTGGTATAGGTCCGCGCCTCACGGCCATTTTCGTTAACGAGTGCGCATACAAAATCAAGCACACGATTCGTTGGCGTCGTGCTGCTGCGCCTACACGACAAAACGGGAATTCACCACGATAGAGACCCAGTTTCTCACGGGTCTATCCTTATTGTACTATCCTCACCCCCACCGATATTTACCACTTAATATTTTATTTATTTATAAATATATTCTATTTTATTTTCACCCTTTTTATAGATTTTAAATATATTTTCTTTCAATGAATAAAACATGAAAAAATAACATCAATATTATAAATATTTTTTAATATATATATAATTAATATTGTAAAATATAAAACAAAATTTTATTTTTTATTAAAAATTTAAGGTTAATAGCAGGGGTGATTTTGTATATATGGGCTGTACCCAACGCGATTAGTCGCTCAGTTTTGCCCGCGAGGTGCAAAACAATTCATTACGAGAATGACCGCGCGGCACGACCCCGCTCATTAACGTTTCGTACCTTTGATTATCCTGTGAAGTAACTTGCCCAAGGCAATGCCGCCCATTTTCGGCAATAAATATGCGACTGAATATAATAAAAAAATAAAAAATGATTAAGAGTACCCGCGAATAAAATAAAAATATATTTTTTGTGTGTGTGTACTGATCCATACTTTTTAAGTGAAGTTATTGATTAATTTTTATTTGCATCTTTTTATTTTTTAATCATCAATTTGTCTCATGAATTTATTATGAATATATGTTTCAACAATTTTTAATTTCTACCTGATGGGGTGTATGTATTTTTTTTTTTTTCGTGTTTTACTCAGGGGAAAAAAAAGAGGAGTAACTTTGCCTCGAGAGCAACGGCACAAAATAGATAACGGTAAAGTTACTTGCATTATATTTCGTCAAATGGAATCTTCATGACCTCAAGGGGCCAAATCATATTATACTTTTTATCTCTTTAAAAAATAAAAAAATAAAATAACCCTCACACCATCATCATCGTTTTGGCTTTTAAAAAAATTTAAAAAAAAAAAGAAAAAAAAAAAAGCTCATTTTATTTATTTCATTTTTATCACTTTTTTAGTTTGTTTATTTCTTATTTTCGGTTTTTGTTTAATGCTCTTGTTGCCTTATATATAACATTACAATTGCTAATTCACCGCTGTGGTAGCGCAGATATAGCGCAGTTAAAATTTGACCGTCGTAAAATTTTTTTTTTTTTTGAGAGTGGCAGGCAGAGCAAGATGCTGGTAGAACAAAAAAAAAAAACGTCAAAAAAATAATAATAGAATGAGAAATATATATAAGAAATGAAAAGAGAAAATAAATAATAAAAAAAAAAAGTTGTACGAATGCAAGAGGAATTGTGGGTCAAGTTAATATGCGCTGCATTGTGATTTTTAATATCGTCCCGCGGTGTTTGTAGCCCTTCCCTCGTCTTTTTCCTCTCCGCGCCCTTTTCTTGTCCCCATACAGTCATGGTTTTTAATAATTTTTTTTCTTTTTTCTCTTCATCTCCACGTGCCGTTTGCGACTTTTGCTTATTTCCATCCTCTCTGGCCTCCTACGCCAGGCGAAATAAATAAATAAAAAAAAAAAAAGGTGCAAGAGAATTCAAGTACCGGTGGAACGACCCACGGGCGGATCGAAATCACCAATCTTTTCGCTAAATAAAAATCTTCAAGATTTCATATCGATTAAATCTTTTTTTTTTTTTTCTTTATATTTCATTATCATTTTTCCTTTTTTGTTGGCTTGTATATACTTACACTTGAATAATATTGCTTAAAATTTCAAGGTGTCTCGATGAATACAAACTTGCATATTTTCATCGACCTCAAAATATCATAAAATTCACTAAATTCATATAATAAAACTCCATATGCTCGTATGAAAATCGAAAAATTCCATAATAAAAACAAATACAGTGTGTTTGCATCCAAATTTTTTAATAAATATTTATTTATTTTTTTTGCTTGCCATTGATTGAAAATTAAAAATAATAATAAAAAATAATTTGAAAAATAAAAAAAAAAAACATCATAATTATATATTTTTATAAATTGATCGTTAAAAGGATAAATCTTAATTTATTTATCGATCATAATACTGATGGCAAGATGATAATCAATATCATCGTTAAAATATAATATAATGAAAAATTATAAATTAATTCCAAGATCTTAATTTATGTGAGAGCGAATAAAAAATTAAAAAAGAAAAATGATTAGGGAAGTTGATATTGCTTGGATGATTAGAGACACGACATGCGACTACTACCTCATATTATTTTTCTTAAGTACCACAAAGTATGAGGGTCTCTCATCTTTCAATTATAAAAAAATATACAGTTGAGCTGGTAGCTTATTAGACGATACAGTTGCATAACCGGAGGCCCTCTGATCACGATGGACAAGAGAAAAAAATATAAAATATATTTAAAAAATTCTAAAGTAAAAAAAAATAATAACCAACAGGATTTTTTTTTTTTTATTCTTGACCCGCACATTTTTTATTTTTTTATAGTCCTCTTTGTCCATCAAAATAAACTCAAATTTTATTTCTATATAAACCAACCTGTTGTCGACATCACAAGTATATTACATAAAAAAATCTTCAAAATTAATCACATTGTTCACATTTCTTCGAACTGCAGCAAGTGAGATAAAAATTCATGTTTTTTTTTTTTATTCTTATCGGTCTATCTACCTGTCAAAATCATCCGATATACCCAAACAGACGAACAAGAAAATGAACAAGAAAAAATCTTCTAACTCTCCGGGTCTTTTGTCATGCGTTATTTTTTTTTCTTCTCTCATTTTTCAAGATCTCTGGAATTCTATTATTGCTACTGTTCTGATGATGTGTCTATTGTACACACACACATACATCCAATATCATAATTCAAAGAAATAGGTATATATTAGAAATATATCCTCATTTTTTTAAAAATAAAAAACATAAAATTGAAAGTTGATCGGTACAACTGCAAGTTTTTTATATGTGTCTTATCGCTTTTTCATTATTATTTATATATATAAGTATACATTTTTTTTCCTGTCTCTCGTCAGCGGTAAAATACAGTGGTACTCCCTACCTTTCGGCAACAAGTTAAAAGCAACTTATAACGTGATTGGACAACGTCTTGTTCACGGTTACGCGTCTGCGTAAGCTTGTCCGGTTCGTCGCGTGTGTCCAGGTGACGCCCAAGTGGGTTAATACACCGACAATTACCCGTCTCTTACGACCGCCTCTAAATCACTATCATACACGCATTAATAAAATCATTTTACTCATTTTCCGCATCACATATTTTCATACACATATAAATTTGTTTTTTTTTTTTAATTTATTTTTATTTATCACCTATATATTTATTTGCATTTTGATCGGCAACCAATGCAATGATCATACCGGTCTTTTTCTTTTCGTTCCTCTCTCTTTTTTTCTTTCTCTTTTCCAACCCGGGATAAATAAAAAAATTATGAATATATTGATGAAAAGAGACAACAAATAAGAAAACAAAAAATAAAATATATATCGCAGAGGCGCCTTGAGTTGCAGCGACTAACTCGCATGTGGTGACCTGTCCATTTGTGAATTATAGCGATTGTTGCTAATTTATGCTGGGTGATATGCTGTTTCCGATCGTGTGTGGATATGTATATATATTGTGCTAGTGCGGGTATGAGTTAATGTATGTTTAGGTGACCCAACCGATGCAGAATCACACATGCATAACTAATGATTCATTGATGTTATGTATATTTATAAACTTATGCGCGCGTAAATTTCGTGTCACGATGCACTGCTCCTGCTCAAGTCTCAACGATAGAAAGCACAAAATAAAAAGAAGAAAATAATCATAAATAATATATCTGTATGTGCTACTGGCTCAACTATTCATTATTATTATTATTATTTATAATTGTTTACTTATTATTTATATTTTCAAAAATGTGTATTTGCGAGTGTGGGCCCTGCAGGTGTAATCGTTTTATGATTTTTAAATAATAATATGTGTGTTATATTGAATTGATACTGATATATGCATGATTGAAAAATCGCAGGTTTCACACGTGTTCGAGGATCATGTATGTGACTCGTAGTCAACAGAGGAGGACCACCTACGCATAAGAATATTGTGTGTGCCACACCTCGGATAATGATGCGCATCAAATTGTACTGGGTCCATCCTTCGTGTCGTGCGGTCCTTTTGCCAATTCCACCAACCTGATGACCAACCTTTTATTCAATTTTTTTTTTTTTTTTTATTATTTTTAATATAATGCATCAATACGATGTAAACGTTCAAGAGCGCATCATGTTATTCTCGTCTTATTATTATTTCTATTATAAAGGTTTTTTTTTTTTTTTATTTTTTTATGATTATGAAAATATTTTTATATTGACTTTGAAAATTGAAAAAATTTTTCTATTTTTAAATTCAATATAATTAATTAGGTTAAAATTAAATTTTGAGTGATTTACTTTGTGAGAAAAAAAATATATATAAACTACCGCCTGTTGTCTTCTTGAAAAAGATTTTTAAAAAAAGAAGCCAAGAAAGAGAAATTAAAAAATAAAAGGTGAAACCTTTTTAAACACATTTTATTTTTTGACTTATTGAATGGCTTTTCATTATATTATATTTTATTTTCACCCTCGATGAACTTTGTGGTTCTTCCGCGTTAAATGATCACTTTTTTTTAATCTTAATATGTATTTTTTTTTAAAAGCCTGATTTAACAATTCATTGTGTTCTCATTTCTTGTCCTGGATAACCCTCAATTTTAAGTAAATTAATTAGTAACCCTGGGCTTTACCTGCAGGTCATTTAAAGTTTTGATAAATGTTGGGATATTTGTCCTTAGCTTGGAGGACAGATAGGTGTCATTAACCTTCGCGCATTAACAACAAACAAGAGAATAAATGTCCATGTGAATAATGATTATAAAAAATCAAATTTTTTATATTTTTTATATTTGAAAAAAGGGGTATATATATTTATATTCGCATGAGGGATATTGTTTTTTATTATATATTTTATTTTATATATATAAAGATTGGCTTGTGCCTTCTTTTACTAAGTGTCTTGAAAGATAAGCACACGCTCGTCCGATGAGTCGACGATCCTATCTCTCTACCATAAGCATATTCACTCTCGTGCGAATCACATTAAGCGATCATTAAGTGCCATAACATGCACAAAATGTACACAAAAAAAAAGAAAATAATAATAATTTGTTTTTTATCAACTTTCCCTCCCCACTTTAAATCAACACTCAAATAAATTCATCGAACAATTTAGATACAAAGTACAGGATTTTATGCTTCAACTTGATTTAACTTTATATAATTTTATTTGCCAATAATGCACATCATTTTCATTAATCTTTTTTATTTTTTTTAATAATATATTTATATGCCTTTAACGTGTTTAATGAAAATATTTATGAATATATAAAATCAATGTTTAAATATATTTGCCTGGCGGCACTTTTGACAGGTGCAACTGGAGCAAAAGTATTTTATTTTTTTTTTCGATTTAAATTTTTTAAAAAAGAAAACAAAAAAGAAATTTCTTTTTTCATTTTTTCCGCATGACCATGAGCCATCTGTTGTCGATACGCCTCTTGAAAAAAAAAAAAAAAAATTTCGACCCCAAATGCGTCTTCAAGAGTAACAGGTTGTTGTGCTCTTGTTTCAGTCGCAATGAAAAGTATCCCGACACCATCAAAGATTTTTTTTCCGACCCTCAAAACTAATTGCCTTTTTTTTTTTTCTTTTTTTCTCAACCAATTCATCTTCAAGCTCATCATATAAATATCACAAGAGTATAAACCGAATTCAAAATCAATTATTAATTTTCAAAAATTCTTTTAAATACCTATCATTATAAATAATTATTTATATTATTTTTTTAACAAATTAATTTGTTATATATATAATTAAAAATATATATTTCAATTTTTTAAATATATAAAATATATTTATAATAGGATTAAGGTAAAAAAAAATAAAAAAGAATCACCGAAAGTAAAGAACAAAGTTTGCAAAATTCTGAGTGAAAAAAAAAATAAAAAAAAATCGGAAATGCCTGAATGTCTGGCAAGGTGTATATCCGGGCATTCCCTTATACCCATGGGCATTTGTAAATTTTAGCCCAGACCCCTTGTCTCCATTTCGTCTTGTTTTTCAAGGCACTGTTTCGCCGCATTACCAAACCATTGTCACCCTCAGTACTTTGTGTATAATTCTGGTATTCAAAGAATATACCCAGCCCAAAAAAAAAATATATATATATATAAAAAAAACACACCTGTTCAAATTGCACACACAGTGGTGGTTGTATCTTGGACTTTAGTCATAATGGTCTACCCATTTGCCTTGCAACTAACCCCCCATCAGCAAACTTCAGTAAAAAAAAGGATCTTTTTTTTTTCTTTTCCTTTTTATATTTCGTTTCACTATATTGCATTCATTCATCCAAAGAAAAAAAATAAAAATCTCCTGCAGCTTTTTTTACAATCGTCAATTCGAAAATATATCCATTATTAACAGCAAAAAAAAGAAAAATATAGAAAAAAAAAAAAATACATATTATTTATAAAAAAAAAAAGGAAAAAAAAAATCACCTGCTAATCCGGTAAAACGAGTAATAATTAAAGTGCAAATATAATTATTATAATGACCTCGTTGATAATTTAAATATGAAAAATAAATCAATAAATGAATTTAATATAAAAAAAAAATTAATAAATAAAAATATGTAACAAGATATTATGTATATTAATAAATCAAAAAGATTGAAAATAATATAATTTGTTGCTTGATCTTGTTTGCCATGGATTAACGATAGAAACTCGCATATGTGCCACTTGGATCCTATTGATGTAGTTGGCTGAGTTAGTTGATATATGCTAAATGAATAATGTGCAACTGCAGGTTGCCAATTGTTACAAGAGCCAATGAATTCAATGTAACTGTCGTACTTAGTATTATTATAACTATACACAAGTTTATTTTAATATGCCAGATGTTGTTTGCCAATTGCCATGTCCTCAAGGGTTTTTTCATTGTGTTCAATTGATCACACCATCAGCTGGACAAACTGTCACACCATCATACAAATAAATAGTGTAAAAAAAAAAATTGATTGGTTTTCTTTTGAAAAATTAATATCTATAAATAATCTGTAAATAAAATTACACAAATAAATAAATAAATAAAACAAACACAGGATAATTATTTTTTGATTGAAAAATTTATTTTTTAAATTTTTTTTCGTATAAAATATTTATATATAGAAGATATTCTCTTACTCTCCTTATATTTATAATCAAATTTCTTTACAAAAAAACTCTTATATAAAACTATAGTGATACTCGCCCTGAGTCACGCGCATATACATTTTTTTTTTTTTTTGTTTCTTTAATTTTTAAATTTTATTAGTTAATAATAATTAAAAAAATAATGAAAATTTTTGCGCTCATCATACACACATAACACACGCTTTTTAGAATCTTGGCGTATATAATACAATGACTAGTTTGTTCAAGTAGCTTATCAATATGAAAAAGTAAAATTAAAAAAAAAAAAAAATTTATTTATGGTTTAGATTCTTTGTAGAAAAAAATAATAATATATATATATATATTTATCTATATTTAATATATGATTATTATTATTTACATGTACGGGCACTTTGGTGCTTCGTTGATCAATCAAAACGAAAATCTTAATGAAAAAAAATAAATGCCATCATATAAAATATGAAAATTAAAAAATATAAATTAAAAAGCGATGTACATTAAAGTTCTCTTGGTTTGTAGGCTAATACAAAAAAATAATAATTTGAGAACTCGTAGCGATGAACAAAAAAAAAAATAAAAATACGAAAGTGACAAGAATAAAATAATATAAAAAGAAAAAAAAAAAAACTCAAAGTCATGGCACGAAAGTTTCACGGGACCGCATCGAGCGGTGACACAATTTTCGTCGTCTCAACAGAAGAAAGTGAATAAAAATAAAAATAATAATAATAATATAAATTTCCATAAAACCAGGAAAAAAAAAAAATGATATATTATGTTAAATTGTGCCTTGAAATAACGACTAAGAATTGGCATGAAATTCACACTTGGAAAAAAACACGCTAAATCTCTAAGTACAAGTGAAAAAAAAAAAAAAAAAAAAATCAAATCAAAATTTTAAAAAATAATATAAATATATATTTTTTTTTTTTCTTAGAAAAAAAAAAAAATGTAATTTGAATCTTTACAAGATGTCTTATATACACTTCAGCATGTCTAGAAATATATTAATATATTTGTACTCCTCGAAATGTCAGTCAATGATTTAAGAAGATAAAAATCTGTTTAAGGCACAATATCTGTTAATTGTTGTCTTTTTTTTTTTTTATAAATTAACAGCCATAGCCAATAGGCACACTCATACCAGGACATCCACCCTCTTGATGTTTGGTAAGTAATGACATTCTACTGAATGTTTTACTGCAAGATGTGCATGAATATTTTTTGACATCACTGTGAGTTTGTAAATGTGCACGTAAATTACTTCTATCAGCAAATGCACGATTACAATGTTGGCAGCTAAATGGTTTTTCACCAGTATGAGTTCTAATGTGTCCTTGAAGTAACCATGGTCTTGAAAATGCTTTACCACAAAGATGACATTTACATGGTAATGTATGTGTTCTAATATGCATTTTTAATGCACCCAAACTGAAATATACTTTTTCACAATATTTACATGAAAATGATTTTTTAGTTTGTCCCTCAGCAGCAGCACAATGAAATTGTTGATGTTTTGATAAACCAGAATATGTTGAATATGATTTACCACAATCTTGACACTGATATCTTGGTGATGATGATGATGTTGATGATGAGGATGTTGTTGTTGTAGTTGTATTATTACCACCAGTCATTGGTGTTGTATTTTGATCAATTTTCATGAGAATTGTTGAACCAGCAGATGTACTACCAGCTGATGAACGTCCACTATCACTACCAGGTGATGATAAATCTTCTGGTGTAACTGGTGGTGGTGATCTTAATGATCCATAACCAAGTGAACTTGTTGGTGATAAACCACAATGATCTGGACTTGATGATGATGATGTTGTTGCCCAATGATTATAACTTCTTGCAATTGGTCTTTGTATTGTTGGACATGTTAATGCTACATGTTGTGGTGGTGGTGATATCGATGCATGCTCAGGCGATGAATGTGGATATGCTGGTAATGGATATGCTGGATATAATTCAGTACCAGGATGATGATGTGGAAAACGATATGCTGCTGAATATGGCAAATAATGTGGTGGATATAATGGAGCTGCTCTTGTCCATGCTGGTGTTGCATAATGTGGTACTGGCTCAACTGGTGTATTTATATTATTTAAATCAATTGATGATTTATGGCTTGTTATATAATGCATTGGTGCTGATGCTACTGAACCACCATCATGTTGAATAACTTCAACACGTTCTTTTTTAACAATTTGATGAATTGGTGCAATACCAACTGGTGGTGTTTGTGGTTTTAATGGATAATGATTTATTGGTGATTGTGGTGATACTGGTGGTGATACACGAACTGGTACACAATTTTCTTGAATATGCACTTTTCTTGGTGGTGATGGTGAACGTGATACTGAACGTCTATCAGCATTTTTACTGAGATCTTCTGGCTTTGTACTGAGATTTTCTGGTTCTGGTATATCATCTGTCACAACGTCAATGATTTCATCTGGAAAAATTAAATAAACAAATATTTTTATTAGAAAAAGTGTTTTTATTTTATTTATTTTTTATTTTTTTTTTCTTCAACAGAAAATAATTTAAATTTGTATGATTTTTTTTTTTCAATTGATGCTTACCTTTTACAATTTCTGGTTCTTCTTCATACAACATTACATGCACTGGTCGCTTTTTAAGCGGACAGTGACTGTAACTGTTGTTTTTCTTGACAAAACTTCTTGGCATCTCGTCAACAAGCATTTTGATATAATTTTTAAATATATATTTTAATATAAACTCAAAAAATTTAAAACTCTTTTACGAAAATAATATCGTAGTTGCCTCCCGGTAATCCAAGGTATTGGGAGGTCAACTTAATATTCACTTCACTTGTGACAAAAAAAAAAAATACAATTATTTGTCACAAAATTTTAATTTTCACTTGATTGGCACTTTGTATTTAACACGTCTAAACTTGACTGTTTATTTTTCAATATATCAACAGGCAACAAAAAAAAAAAATTTACTTTCCGAACGTATATTTATTTTTTGATATAAAAAATTCAGAAAGGAAGATTGAATTTGTGATGTTGATGGAATGATTGTTGAATATATGGAAATGTTTAGGTAGGTATATAGCTCAAGGTTTAAGAAGTGAACGATTCGGCTGCAGGCCGGTCTCTGACTGGTCTGACAACGCTCCTCAGCATTTATAAGGATTCGTCCCCACCATAAACCTGCAGGTGGCCCGCACGTGCTGTACGTCCAATGCTGGCCCACGGGCCCCACGTTAACCTCCAATAAGATGGAAACGGTTCTGGATCGTGGAATAACAACCAATCACATCACTCGCATCTGTTACCCCCGTTGATGATCAACGTGTTTCAACTCCCCACCTATATTCATCTCTTTTTATTCTTTATTTACTCGCTTTTACTTATTGCATTTTTTTCTATCCTATACCTTTACCTTTATGCTTTTGATTGTACCGTTCGTTTGAGTGCTCGATTCGATTGTTCCGAATGTATGTGTCGCTTTACCGATGGCAGATGCTGGGATACTGCTCACCTTTTTTTTTTTTTTTTTTTTTTTATTTTTTTATTTTATATTTTTCTATTCTTTCCGCGACGATAGTTTGCGACATGTATGTACAAGTTGTGGTACCTCATACCTCAACCTGGACCTCATTTTAAACTCTCCAAAAAATTGAGGAAAAAAAATAAATTATAATTTATTTTTTTTATTATTTTTAATTCATTGAGACTTTGGTTTTTTTTTATTCAAGACTTGATAATCAAGTTGATTATTAATTTTTTAAAATTACAATATTTTATTTATAATATGGGATTTTATTATTGTGATGATTTTCCGATGAAAATAAGAGGGGAAAAGATACAATTGAACTGGGGGGATAAAAGGGGGGCTATGCCACTATTACAGCTGAATATTTTTTCTTTCTCTCTTGCATATTCACCCCTCACTATATTTCAAACGTAACGGTCGTGTCGCGTGCCACGGCATCGCCCACGCGTGCTGCACATACACTCATCTCGACCCACATACACAAAATATTTCACTATATACAAATGAAAGAACCCCATGGGTTTATAAATCCAACTCCTACCCTTTTAACGAGCATGGCTCTTCACTTTTTCTTTTTGTTCTTCTCAATTTTATTTATTTATTTATCATAATTATATTATTACTCCAAAATGCAATAATAATTAATAAATTTCCAAAAATATATATATATAAAATTTGATTTTTCTTTTATATTTCTTTACAGATTATTGAATATAAAATTTTTCAAATAATTTTATAGTTCAGTGGATTGAAAAATTCAAGAGCAAAAAAATTCTTTATATCAGCACAATGCAACAAATGTCATAATTAGTCGAATAGAATAATTCAAGTGGAATAAAATTTAGTTGATTTTTTTTTCTCAAATAACATTACAGGAGGTCTCAAAAATATTTAATTGCCAAGACGAATTATTAAAATTTATTGTCAATATATATATATACCAATTAAATAAAATATTATTTAAATTTTCCCCCCAAAATTATTATGAATAAAACAATATGGCCGCCATTATTATTAAAAAAAAAAAAAAAAAAATATGGCCGTCACATTGGCAAAAAAAAAAAAAGAATTTTACACAAATTTTATGATAAAGAATTTACCTGACAACTTGCGAGTATTTATATAAAATATGCTCCAATTTATTTTGCTCCAATATGATTCAACTGACCTGTTGATGTAGCTGGATGTAATTCGGGTTTTTCCAGTATACGTAGACACTCATACGACACTGAGCCCAACCAGAATGCCAAGAACCGGGACAACGCATTACAGCCAAAATATATGTACAAAAAAAAAAAAAAAAAAAATTAAACTCAATGCACTAGGTATCAAAATGAAGTTTAACCAGTTTTACACCGCTAATGCATCGTCATCATCAGACAGGTATAGATTCATGTCAACTTAAATATTCACAAATTCAATGTTCCCCCCTTTAAGTCCCCACACACACACAAAACTAACCGAATAAATGCTTAAAAAAATCACAATAATAATAACGACAATAATAAATAAAAAATCAAGAACGAAAAGCGGTAGATTGTTGTTGAATTATTTTATACGACGGATAAAGATCATGTCCTTCTTGTATATTCAACCGTTGAATAAATTCATGTAGCCGATGTTGTACCAACGAGCATCCACCAAGATTGATATAATTTTCTCGTTAATCTTAGCCCGAAATAAATATATAATTTACATACATCTTAACAAATACACTACACTTTATTTTTTTATTTATTTACAAGTATTATTTAGATAAAAATGAGTAAAATCCTCAGCTGTTTGTCACATCTACGCATCACAATTCCGTACGTGCAAATAAAAAAAAAAAACAACTAATAATAATAATAACAACGGTTATGTAATTGACCAATGAGAGGACGCGCCAAAATCACGCCACATCTTGAGAACTTTTCCGTAATTTATCCTTGAGAACTTTCCCCTCATTTTGGCAATGTGTAAAATTGTCCAACGCAGTCGAGAGGTGTTGTGAATTATTATATTAATTTATATAAATAAATATAAATCAATTAACCAAACACAGTGACAATAATTATAAAGGTAAATTTTATTTATTTATTTGTTGTTTATATTCGTATTTGTTTTATTGATTCTTGTTTAAATTTATTTTTGTAAATCTATTATTGAATTGGCGTCTTTTTTTATTTATTTATTTTCTCAGCATCACATCTTTTTGATTTATCAACATCATCATCAATCAACAACACATGAGTGCTCAATTATCTTGGACTATCAACAACAAATAATTATTCAATAAAATATTTTAATATTTTACAATAATTTGCAACAAAAAAAAAGGTATGAATTTTTAAGGTTAGAATGTTTTTTTTTCATTTATTAATTATTTGATTATTATTTTATTAATTTTTATAATGCTGGTATTGTTGCCCCTCATTGAAAGTAAGCTGGTTTATAATTTTTTATACTGCAAGAGGTTAAAAATAAATAAATAAAAAGACGAAAAAAAAAAAAGGTGGGTTACAATGAGGGGTGTAAAAGGGGGGAGATAATAAAAATGAATGAGGAGGGCCTTACCTTTTGAAACACCTGGCTATTACCACTGCGATATATATATATATTTTATGCCACCATATGGATTTCCTCGTGCCCCACCGAGACTAGTTCATGTATGGACCCATTTTAAGGCCCTCCACTGGTGTATATTATTTGTCTCTAGTCCATATGTATTTATATTTTTAAATGTGTGGATATTTTGGATGGATACTCAAGGGGTCTCTTTACTTCAGGCATGTGCGGACTTTTGTTGAATTATTATAGTTTTTTTTTTTTTCATTATTTTTTGGCCAAGGGGAAAAGAAAAACCGGAATACCATCTCGTATATAGTTGAAAAATATATACAACAGATTTTATGTCGCACATAGACTCACTCTCTTTTTATTTTTCTCTCAACTGTGTTCATATATCGGTTGCATGAAAGATCTGGCTGGATGTAAGTCGAGAACTTTATGACAATGACGATGAGCATACTATCATGTTACATTTGCCACTGAAATATCGACCTTGATTCATTTATTTCAATTATTATAAAAATAATTTTATTTTAATAATTATTTATTTATTATTTATAATGCAATATAAAGATACTAATTTTATGGTGACTCGTTTGTTTACAGGTTTACAAAAAACAACAAGCAACAGAGAATGAGTCATTGTCATCTGAATGAGTGTACCACATGAAGAAAGTATATTGCTGATGAAAACAATCAACAAGAAAAGCAAATAATATAATAAATAAACTGCTGATAATCTTGATTGTTGAGAGGAATGAATAGTTTGATGATTAACAGAAGAATCTACTGCGTTGACAAAGTGAGTAATTTGATGCTTCATTTGTGTTTTATAATATTATTATGAACAAGAGCACGTGCGACATTCCAGTGCATTTGATTATCAACAATGTCTAGCTTGCAGTCTCCATGTAAATATCACATATCAAATTTTATTTTTTTTTGTTTTATTATCTGTCAAGTTTTGTCCATTTAGCAGTGACACACATTAAAATATATTCAACTTATTATCAAAAAAGGTCTTGTTGATGCTATCAGTTTGAACCATTCAATAATCATTTGATAATATTCAAAAAAAATTTCAAATACATTTATATTTTAATCATTGATCAAATAGTTAGCTTAGTTTTTTTTTCGTTTTAAAACTTAAATTTTTATCAACAATTCATTTGCACTGTGATATCAATCTCACCCTCTTGGTTTATTTATTTTTTTTTTCTTTTCAAATATATATATTTATCTTGCTGAATTTTGTTTTGCAGATGAAAAACACGTCATACTGTTTGGGAAGTAAATGTGCAGTATAAATTATTTGTTTACGATATTCGACAATCAGGTATCAGCGTGTTTATACCTGACACATTGCCTGAGGATAAAAAAGGTATGATCTGTTATTTCAATGTGTTTTTCTTGGTTTTCTACGACTCATTTCTGTCCTCTTACCCCTCGATTTTTTATTTTTTCTTTTTTGTTATTTCGTCTACAACCCTCTTGTACAGAATAAAATAACCATTGTTCCATGTTGCCAGTACCTGAGGGTGAATCTTTTTGTCTGCAACACACGACGTAGTTTTTTCTCTTTGGCCTCATTTCAGTTTTATTTTTCTTTTTTTTTTTCTAATATTATTATGCTTGACTCTTTCACAAAGAAAAAATATATATATATATTTTTTTTTTTCATGTTACTACAACGTTAACATTATTGTTTTCAGGTCAATATTACTAATGATTTTTAAGAATGAAAAAAAAAAGTCAAAAGAAGACATGAATGAATTTACAAAAAGAAAAATGTCTCAAGTGAGTGAGACGAATTGATGCGGTTCAACGAATGAGTGGTTCATTTTGCTGGCAAAAATAGCAGGAGGTTTACCTCAAGTCATTCATTCTCTTGAAAAATTTTGAATACTCTTGACAACACAGGTGTGTCATGGTGAATAATCTGGACGACAGGAAACAGCCAAAGAAGATGAAGAAGAAGAAGAAGAAGAAGAAGAAGAAGATGATGAATAAGAAAAAATAAAAGTAGGCGATTTGTTTATGGTATTAACTGTAGTTTTTATGACTCGAAAACTAAACTAGACAATAGCATTTAAAGATTACAAATAATGAGCCATACTTGATGACTACATTAGAAAAAAAAGAAAAGAAAAAAAAACAGGAAATTTATCTACTTCAAACATTTAACAAATAATATATTTGTATTAGTCACAATACGGTTTTATTTTAAAATAATCATTTCAAAGAAAATTAATATTATTTCTTCTTTTTTTTTCTGTTTTTTCAAAACAAATTCTATTTAACAAGAAAAAATAATATTCATCAGATAAATTAATATTTATCATATTTCTTCTTGGTAAAATTATAAGATAAATTTACGTATTATTTAATTTTTAAAGTTTAATAATTATTTGTTTTTTTTTTCTAGCATCCAGAGAATTGAAAGGATATTTTTTCATTTCAAAGAAGCACCCCTGATACCGAACACAAACTGGAGATATATTTTTGATGCTGAATGAACGGTACCGTTCTTCTTTACTTATATTTATTTATTTTTTTTTCAATTTTCTTTCTTCTATCCGACCTTTTTTTTTTTTTTTTTTCGCTTTTATGAATAGCAGACGACCAACCTTTTTGTCGTCGGTTACGTTCTTAACTGAATCACTGCACCCACACCGGCACCTTGATGATGTTGGCCGTGTGTTCAGCCCCGGTCAAGGGATATATATATTTTTTTTTTATTCCTTTTTTTAAAAATCCATGGTACTTTTATTATTTTATTTTTTTACACGTGATGGCTCAAAGTCTTTGTTGAGATATACTTTCTCGTGTACCTGCTATTATTTTACTTTATAAAAATTACACAATGTTACAAGCTTTTAACGGGTAAAAGAATTAAGAAAAAAAAAATACCATCTTTTATTTCGTTAAATAAATTTTGTTATTTTCATCAATACAATACATGTGCTGATGAATTAGAATAAATTTAACCTATTGACATTATTGAATCAGCAAATTGAATCAATAGTACCTGAACATTTTTAACGGAATTTTTAAAAAGAAAAAAAATAAAATAAAAACAGGGTGCCAAAGTAGGTAATACGTTCCGGCAATAAATTCTCCAACCGTGACAATATGTGAAAAAAAGAATTTTTAAAAAAACCAACTGTGTTGCACTTTGTGTGTATGATGATGCTGATGTTGTGTATATTATGTAAGTCTGGTTGGAAGGTAGTTAAAGCATATATTTCTACGTACCCTTTGTCGATGTAACGTTACGATATAAAAAAAAAAATCTTCAAGTAAAGAAGCCCCTTTTGATGCGTTGAGCAAGTTTGTACCTGCCAAAGAGGCTTTTGGGCCAAATACCGAGGGCATTCACCTGCGGATTGGCGGGAAAAATCGTGAATTCTTTTGTTCAATTACATTGGGGATGTTTCAAGGGTGAAATGTACGCGTGAGGAATAGATTCTTCTTCTTTTTCTTTTTCTTCTCTAGCTCAAAAGGTATATAGATAAATATGATGAGCGAATAGAAAAATAAAAAAAAAGAATTATCAAAAGTAAGTGCGTATAAGTAACATCTGCTTTGGGTGACAGATGATCACGGCGCCGCTTTTTTTCTTCCGGGAAATATCGTCTGGATCATTAGATATATGAAAAAAAAAATTATAATAATAATTTCTGGACCCCTGCGATAGAGTTCCGGTCATACTTACTACTTCATTTATTTTATTTTTGTTTTTATAAATATATATATATTTATAACTATATTAACTTTTCTTTTTTTTTTTTTTTATTCTACATGATGATGAGAAAATGAGGATATGATTTTAGATAAATGTGAAAGTAATAAACTAAAAATAATCTTGTCAAAAAAAAAAAAAACAAATATTATTCTTTTCTTTTGATGCATATATTTACAAGTTTCATGATATTATGCTTCTAACATTTAAACAACACTCAAATACAATTATCCTGAATGTTACATGACTTAATTTCATTTATTTTTATGTTTTTTTCAATTTTATAATTTGCCATGACCTGTAGACGAAGCTCGGGATTAGGGACTTATCGCTGTAGATCCTATTTATTAAAAAAAATATTTCTAAAGAAAAATTTCGTAAAATTATTCTTCTAGTATCTAAAAAAAAACGAAATACAAGTGTCCTAAAAGTTTTAGAAATCAATTTCAATTATTTCTACATTTAATTAGTTCAATCAACGATCCAATGAATAAAAATTAAAAACCCTCCCAAATGAAACAAAGTGAATGTATTATTTTTTTTACAACAGCAAAATTTAATTTTATATTTTTGAAAAATATATATAATAATAAAACAAGGGTTAATGGTTTTTCTAGGAAAAAAAATTGGATGATAGGCCAAGATGAAAAAACATAAGGAAAGTAAAGCCATATGGTTGAGGAAATATTTTTCTTCGTTGAACGCGTGCGATGTAGTGCGATCATCAGGGGGTCCAATGATGGTCGAGCAGGTGAGACCATAGTCTAGGGGGACCTTCTGGCTCTATTAATAAATATATACATACATACACCAACAACATGTACAAGTACTCCCTTTTTGGGATTTCAAACAGATGACCAATAAGATGATGCCTTTGCACGCGTGCTTTAAAGTGCCTCTATATATCATACAAACACGTGAAGGTATTTATTATTCATATTAATACAAACATCTTTAATTAATATTCTTTACCATTTAAATTAAATATTATTATATATGAAATCTCAGCAAAATTAATAAATGTTTGTTTTATTATTTTCTTTAATTTTTTTCAGTAAATAATCGTGCAGTGCTTGTTGTATTTAGTCATCATGTTTTTTGTTATATTAAAACATGATTGTAAATATTGTCATTATGGTGATATTAATAATTAAGTGATGCTAACGAGCATGAGGACATATCACCCCTCAATTATTCTACAATATTTATATATAATGACATCAAGAAAAAAGAAGAAAAAAAATCAAGGAAGGAAGGGCAAGTTTAGAGTGCGTAAAATGTGTGAAGATGATAAGATCTTGAAATGCGACGAGAAGGAATATGTAAAGACCACACTGGATATAACACAGCCAAAGGGGAAAAAAAGAAAAAAGAAGGCTCATACCCCTTTATCTGATCGACCATTAAAAACGCATGACTGCTGCGCGAAAGTCAAGAATATATCAACGGTGATTCGTCAAAACTACATCTTGTCGACTTTTATAGCTGAGTGAGTGTTTCATTTTTTTATAGTTTATATTTTATAGTTTATTTATTTTTATTTTTTTTTATTTCACGGTCATTCTATTGTGTAACAAAAAAATTTGGATGAAATCTTTCGCCTCTAAATCAGGTCCTGCTGCGTCTAAATGACCCAAATACTTTTGTCCTTTCATTTTTCGTTTTATTTTTGTTATTTTGATTTGTATCATCTTGTTTTTTTTTGTCTTGAGATACCTGGTGTTTTTAAAAATAAAAAAAAACACAATGACACAAACGAAATTATGTCCCAAAAGATTGACATTTATTTCTTCATTTTATTTTATTAGATGATCATCCGTGTGTGCGTGTGGTATTTTATATAAATATATAACTTTTTTTAATCTCAAAATTAAACGTGGAGGAAAAAAAGTTGATACTTGATGTATTTTTTTTTGCTCTTTTACTGTTGCGTTGATTATCGTTGTTATAGACTTTCACTGAGTGAAGATTGCAACAGCCAACTTCCCTCTACTTTGATAGTGTTCCCCGTAGAGTTGAGGTAAACACCGCATGAGAGTTGATAACAATGTCATGAATATACGCACGTATATTTTAATGTATGTTTAAATATGCTTGGGGCAACGTGGGTGTGTTGATACATATATATACCTATATATATATTTAATTTATAGAAATATATAGTATACGCTTGGTCAAGCGCCGCCGCGTGAAAGAGAACCGTTATTTATACCACCAATCGACAATATGCGATCAACTTTTTTATTCAAGTCAAAATTTCACCCGATTTGTTGGCAATCGAAAGCGCACACGCCTCGTCAATACATACGTGTATAAATATATTCTACATTGTCTGCTTCTGTTCTTGTTCTTTTATATATCCACTTGAATTTTTTATTTTTTTCTTTCTTCATTTTTTTTATTTACAAATTTTATATATTTTTTTCTCAATACCTACGATCAATATATGATTGACATGACTTATTATTATATTGATCTATTTTCTGATTGTCCAGGTTACAGCTATATAGCGTGTAGTAAAATATCTTGTATCTGAAAATTGAATTTCTAATATTTTTATTTATTATTATACATTGTATATTTTTTTTTTTTTTCAACTCGTTATGTTTCTGTAATTTAAATTGCATTGCAAAAATTAATACACACACAGTTATTAGATATACTCGGAGAAAAAAAACCTGTGTCATAAAAGCTATAATAGTTTTATTTGAAGCAAAAGGATAAATAAATTCTTCAGAGGTCGTAGACACTTTAAGACGAATATCAAACTCATCAGCACGTTCCAAAAGTAAAAAAAGAAATATATAATATAAATATAATCTATACAATTTTTATATTTGTACAATGTTAGTTTTACCACAAATTATATGACAAACAAAAAATAGAATTGGGGGAGGAAGGATAATATATCCTCAGTATTATTCACAAGATAAAATTTATATATCAAAGTATTGTCCAATATATAAAACAAGTCACACGTATACTTGACTATAAAAAAATGATTTAAAAGCGTTAAGAAAAGGATATACAAAAGCGACAATATAAAAAAAAAGTTTTATTAAAATTCCATGAGAAAAATATTATTAAAAAATAAATAAACAAATAGAATATAATAATAGATAGGTAATTTAATAATTTATATTAATTGAAAATCAATATAAATTGGTCCATAAGTGTTGCAAGAAATCACAGTCAGAATCTACCTTGCGTGCAATATATATTTTAATACGTAGGAATATGTGCGAGCATGCGTGACGTCACGCAAAGAAAAAACGACATGTCGTAAACGAACCCAGGCATTTTGTACCTGTTGCTATCACCAGTGGCAATTTAACGTGTGGCCTCACATGTGAGTACATATATACACCAATGCTTCCCCTTGCCCTCTTCAACACACCTTTTAATTTTTTATTCTTTTTTTCTTTTTTTTTTGCTCTCAACGAAATTGCAATGACAGCGATAAGAAAATGATAATAAAAAAATATAAAACCCAGACTGGTGTAGCACGGTAGTGCGGTTGTTACTCCATGAATTTATTTTTTGTTTTTTTTTTTTTTTTTTTTTGATGAAGAATCTCAAGCTGCTGACATGCCGCATTTTTTTCTTCTCTCTTCTCTCTTTTTTAAATTTTTTCTCATTTGCTTCATTTTACTTTTTCAATTTCTTTTTTTTTTTTTTTGTTATTTTTTTAAATTTCCTTTGAACTGATGATATCAGCCGAGTGAGACTAATGCTTTGAAGATAGAGGCTGTAAATCAAGACCATGCGATTTCAAACAAACAAGTTGAAAATATATTGTATGCATTTATGATATGATTACGAGAATATAAGCATATGCAGTATTGCGTCAATGAGGAGATTCAATTTCGATGTTAATACTGTTTGGGTATTTTTTTTATTTTTATATATACATGCGCGCATACAAACGTGTCAACGGTATTGAAAAAATAAATAAATAAAATAAAAATAACAAGATTATATGTTCAAAAAAAATATATGTGAATAATAAAAAAATTGTAGTGGGTAATAATTTTAAAAACAAAAATAAAATTAGTTCAAATTAAAATTTGGAAGCTTACCATTGACCATCATCCATACTGAAAACGCGGGTGGTTTTTTTTCATTTTTTTTTTTTTGTTTTTGCGACTCTTGCATATCCCGCTGGGTATTTTAAGATGACCCGGGTGGTCCAGAGTGTGGCACTGCGGGATGCACCTCGTTAAATATTAATAATATAAAAAAAATTACGATAACCACCTCTCATATCATGTCTGGGTCAAAAAAATAACCCAACAAACCTTGCGGCTACTGGTCGCCAAATCGTTCAATGTCATTTAACGGTGATTGTTCTTTTATATTATATAAAATAATATACTTTTTTTTTCTTCTTCTTTTTCTTTTTCTTCTCTTTGATAATATGTACATATAAAAAAAAATATTTCATTTTGTTTGATTCAATTGTTGAGTATTTTATTATCACTTTGTAAAAAATTTCGGTCGATATATATTAAGTTTAAAACAAGACAATAAACATATCATGGGTGGGACAGTTGTAATTCTCTAATCATTCCCTCGGGGCTTTATTAGGGTCACACTTTCTCTAATCAATACCCAAGACAATAGACATTTATATTTTTTATTTTTTTTTAGACCAATATATATTCACTGTGAAATAATGTATAATATATTTCAAAACATATTCAAGAAGTCTCATTAAAACAAAAGTAAATAAATCATCATCATCAATTTTAGAGCAGGTTCACATTTAATACACATCTGTAAATATATAACTTGTTATTTTATCATTATTATTATTTTTATTTTTGGCTTTTTTTTTTTTATATATTATTGTTGTATAGTGATTTGTGGTAGATTTGAAAGGTTCTTTACAATTTCATTTACATTATTCTCACGATGTTTTTAATATTAATAATTTTTGTTGAATACAAATGAAATTTTTATCAAATTTTCTCTTGACCCACTTTTTATATACTGCCAAAAATAATATTGGATTGTATTTATCCACTTGAATAATATTTCATCCACCACAAAAATATTTCTCAGTTAAATTTGAAATTAAAAAAAAAAGATATAATATTAATTTTTTAAATCGAGATTGAAATTATCTTGAATCTTGTAGCCATTATGAATCAATCAGATCATACTGAATAAGAATCGTTTTCTTTCATGATACTGATCTGATACGATGCTGAAGGCTTAGACATATATGTCGTCAGTGTGCAGATATAAATCTCAATGAAAAAAAAGAAAAAAATCGTAACATCGATCTTTGTAAATTCAATTTTTTATTTTCATTTTTCATATATCTCATTCTTTACTCGCTATTATTTAATTCTTTTGATTTTAACCAGGTGGATCAAGTTGAACACGATTGATCAAAAGATAGTTTTCGTTACGGGCACGTGTCTCATAAAGTCTCTTGGTATATACATATCCAAATCAAAAAGTGAATCGCCCTGAGCAAATCTATATATATTATAAAATCACAATATAAAACCACATGTGCAGGTTGTGGGTCACTGCATTCTCGTGTGATATATAAAACAGAATATAATATATACTTTTGCTTTTTATTATATGTAAAAAAAATAGAAGAAAAAAAATTATTATAATTCACGATTGATTGACCACTATAAGGTAATAATTTGAAGCCAATATAATATTGATTGAGGAAATAATTTACAAATAAACAATATAAATAAATAATTCAGCTGAATTAAAAATATACTGCAGCTGATGTATATCAAAAGAAAATATTTAATCATTAAATGCGTGTGTATGTGTAATATATATGCAAACAAATGAATTAATATATTAAATTAAATTGCCATAACACCCAGGAAATAAAAGTATTTTTTGAATATTTTTTTTATTAAATATAGTTGATGAAATCGCCCCCTTGTTAGCGCAGCTATATGTACAGTACAATAATATATGTAAACCCTCGTCTTGTTCTTTTTTATTATGGTATTATTTCTCTTTAATATCTCCCCTTTTATTTATAAATATATATTTTTTATTTTTCTTTCTGTGCGGTCACACATGATTGACCAGATCGATCGGTTGTATATCAATCGCGATCGTCGGTGATTTGTGTGTCTATGTATATATTATATATGAGCATGTACAATTATCGTGGTATATTAATTCCAAGTGAGTGCAAAAAAATTAAAAAAAATTAAATTCAAATCGAGATATATATAACCGATTGGTGGGCGCCGCGTGATTTAACATATATTTTTTTTTTATTTTTATTTTTATTCTTTCTATACACCACTTTGCTATAATAAATATATTATTTTTCATTTTTTAATTATTAATTTTTTTACACTTGTGATACAGGTACATTGCTTTTATAAGATAGGACACTGAAATATTATAATTGACTATGGGAGGTTAATATTTATACCAGTGAGATTAATCGAAAGTGCGATTAATATTAGAGGTGACGTTAACCAGTAGAGGTTATACATTGAAAATATATTTTTATCAAGACAATTATTTATTTATATTTATAAAACATAAGCAGAGACAAAATCTGTGGGAAAATAATGCCAAGATTAATTAACATGTTACAATAATCATTTACCAATCCAATTTGTTGAATAATTTAAAAAATATTTCATCATTTTTTTTTTTTACATACTGATGATTATATATATTTAAAGTTGAATGAAAAATAGAAAAAAAAAAAAAAGAATATTATCGATTATTTGTTGGATTTGTAAAGAAAATATAAAATCAGATATAGACACCTGGTGTAAACCTCCCTCCACCTCCTCCTCCTCCTCTTTCTTCACCTCCTCTCAATACAAATGTGGTGGTTTTCTAGACCTCGATAGAGCAGATGTAATATATTTTATTATTTACTTTTATTTACTTGTGTTACATCTAACGCGATCTGGTAAATTTTCTTTTTATTTTTATATTTCTTATATAATATATATAGTGATTGCCTGATGCCACATTCCTTTATTTCTATACATTTATTTCTTTTATATTATTATAAAATGACTCGTTCAATATTGAATATATACTCACACGGTTTGGTGGATACATAGTTTCCCCTCTTAATTTTTATTTTGCTGATGTAGACAAGACCCCTCTAACGATTCTCTTTCGATGGGATCATCAGGGGGGAATTTTTTCATCGTGCGAACATCTTCAGTATCGATCCACATGAAAATTTTACAATAATTTCATGTGAAAATATATCAACTTTTAAATTCAAGCACACATCGAATTAATTTTCTGTATATATGACTATCATCCTCCCCATCATACGTCACATATCGTCTTTTCGACAGAGTATTACCTTGATGGATTTATATATCCGTTAATTTTTTTTTTTTTTCTTTTCTTTTCTTTCGTTATATTTTTTTTTGTATATTTTTTTTTTATTTTCTCGCAGTCGGAAGTATATACAGGGTATAGGGAGGAAGATTGAGGGTAAGATACATGAATTTTTCGCACGTTTAACCGTCTAATGTGGGGTCAAACAGACACCGAGATGAAAAAAAATATAAAAAAATAAATAAAATATAAAAGAATAAGATGAAGAGGGCAAATAAATAAATATATATATACGCAACCTGTTAATTTCAATATTTTGTATATATACAAAAGTAAAGTATCAACGGTCATTCCCACAGTCTCAAGTCACCTGTATACATATACATACAAGTACACTAAAAAAATACCCTGTATAATTTATTTCATTATTATTATTATTAAAATATTAAATTTTATTATTAAATTGTAGGGATTATACATAATGAAATTTAAATTTAAAGGAAAAAATGTTTCAGTGATATATAAAAATATTTTAAACAATTATTTTATTAAATTTAATATTATTTTTAAGTATATAACTATATATAATAAATATAATAATAATTTTAAACTTTTGAATTAAATTAATTTTGAGAGTTTTAAAAAAATTGGTGTTGATTTCAATGGCGAATAATCGGTATGTATCAGCAGCCAAGTTATACTGCATGAAGTAATCTAATGCCTACAATCCATCATCTTCTATATCGGCATAAAACTGCCATATTATCATCAGTGTTACACTGACGCACATACCATTACGACGCTTCTCAATGTCTGAATAATACATATATCCTCAAAGAATTATATATATTTCCTAATAATCATTGCGCTTATTGCTCGCGAACAAACGGGACCTGATTAGAAGCCGGCCTTTCACTATTTAATAAAAAATAGAAAAAAGAAAAAAAAAAAAAAACAGCAAATGCCGAATATTATTATCATTATTATTATTATTATTATTATTGTTATTATTATAACACTTTGAAGAAATAAATTATCTTGATGAACAAATAGTTTCTTTGAAAAAAAAAAATCTATTGCTGATGGTGTTGATGAAGATTCTTTTACGCTAAAAAAAATACTTGTTAAATATTTAACAAAAATATATTATTGGTACTATTATTTATTTGTTATTTTCTGTGTTCAAAAATTGTATTTTTACAGTCAAATTTACTATTAACAATTGTGCTAAAATATTTTAAATAGAGTATTGTACTTTTTTTTTTGTAATTGCACTTTGTTTGCTCAATATATATTGAGTCAATTTTTCGACATTGACAAAGTGACTGTTAAACAAAAGGGAGTTGAACAGTTATTTGATACACATAATAGCCAAAACTACATACATAAAATGATTAACTTTGCGTGAGAATTTCAAACATAATATCAACGAATAAATTTATGTATATATATGATAAGTAAATAGAGGTATTTTTAACTTCTACATGGCAATGAATGATAGATGATAGCATCATGTATCGTGTAAACACTGAGTATATATTACAGTTATTTTTATTGGATACGAATATTATTTTACTAGGCGTTATATATGTATATAAAGCCATGTCTTTGTATCATTTCAATTGACTCGCAGAACAGTAGTATTTTTGTGTGACCCTTTTACACCACATGCAAATGGATTATGGCAAATAAAAAAATGATATGATAAAACATTCCATCGCGCAATAGATACCGATAGACCAAAAAATATAAAAAATTTATTTGTAGATTATTTTTTTATAAAAGATCTTTTGTGTCAGGCATCGAGAAAAAAAGCAAAATAATATTTTAAACACAGGGTTAACGACATTTAAATATACAAGATCATTGACCTATATCGAATTTTAATATTTTATTTTATTATATTTTTCAATATATATGAATTTGTTTGTCTTTTAAGTTTTATTAAAATATTTTTTTTCGTTTGATGTTGACGACACCTGGTGTCTGAAAAATTATAGGTTTTTCATAATTATATTAGTACAAGTATTATCCATAAAACCGGAACAAATGTTCCTTCTTTTTTTTCTATATTTTTTTTATGTTTTGAACCACCTGGACATAAGAAAGTGGCATTCTAACAAGATCATTGAGTTCTCTCCATGTGGAGACTCCCGGAGACTTGGTTACAAAGTTTTAACGAGATCTTGTCATTGACAAATGTCTACATTAAATTTTATTTATCTAAACTTTGTTAATACGTAAGAAAAATAATAACGAAAGTAAGACAATTAACGCTTGGTTTATCGTTTTTTTTTCTCAGGTTAAACACTGGGCTTGTTTATTGAATAGCTGAATGGCTAAATGATCTTTTGATTAATTATAATGATTAATTACAAAATGACACAAATATCACTTATTTAAAATGATAATTTAATCAGTTGTTTTTGTCAAATACTCTTGGATATATTTTACAAGAGAAAATTAATCACTCAAGGTTTGTATTTGAAAATAATTCTTGTATATTTTTTTTTTTAAATCAGCATGAAGCCTGTTACTGCTTTACTAATGCCAAATTCTTAAATTGAAATATCTAGATTAAAATGAGATATAAATTTATATGATTCAATTGATTTTTGCAAGTGAATGGAAATATTAATAATAAACCCTTGACTCTATTTTAACCGCACTAAAAATACATGACAATAAATTAAATTCGAGGGTTAGGTATATGTATATAAGTGCGTGTTTATTCATTGTGGTTTTATCATCTTTATTTCATTCATCATATCACTTTATTTTTTGAGAAACATGAAAGGGGAATTTTGTGGTTGTCCTGCGGTTCGTCTAACAAACTCGGTTGAATCATTCACTGGTCTTTTCAAAGTTCTTTAAATTTTTTTTTTAAATGAATTGCAATGTTAAAACCACAAAAGCCAATGAATATTATTTTTTTATTTGATAATTTAATTTTATCTCTTATCAAATATGCTGCATAATACTTTAAACTTTTTTTTTTTTTTTTTGTCACAAAAATAAATATAATTTTTTCTTTTTTTCAGTTAAAGTCTTATGACATCCTGCATATCTGGTTAAAAAAAAATATATATATCACCTTGTTTGCATTCATCACAAGGTGCGTCGATATGTGCTCGCCATTGGCGCCGATAAGACTTCAGTTTGAAAAATAAAATATTCATAATAAATGTAACACACTCGATGCTGTTGTCACCTGCCAAATTTAGGTAAATATACTTATCCCTTTTTTTTTTTTTGAATTAAATTGTCCAGAATTAAATATATTTTTTACATTTTTAATTTTCTAATATATTTTTTCATTTTATAAAATTGATATTATTTTATTTTTCTGTGAATTATTAACTGCAAATATATAATATTGATATACACACATCATAAAATAAATGTGTATATATTAACATGTTTTTTATTTATTTATTTTTTTTTCTTTCTAGCATTGTGTTTGTCGAAAAATCGAAGCCTGTTCTTTGAAAGCCGATTTCCTTTTTTTATCATCGAGTCACCCCCCAAACAAATGATAAGAAAAAAAATATAAAAACAACCACAACGAAGAAAAATATACATCGGCATGTTTCTCGAAATATTGTTGAATATTTTGTTATCAACGTTGTCTCCGTCATTTCCGAGGATTAAGAGTTTTGGTATATTTATTAAACCGATAAATGAAGGTAATCTGTTTGTTATGCTTTTTCCCAGTCAGTGCATACAATTTTATTTATTTTTTTATTTATATTTATTTTAACATCCACTAATGCTGCTTCTTCGGTCAGGTATAATTTTCTTTTTTTTTTTTTTTTCTTCCAGTTTTGTTTTTCTCATCATTAAATAAATATATACTGATTATCAGCATCAAGAAATCTTACACGACCTTCAAATTCTTCAAACAAAATATCGATAATGAGATTCAACTGATGGTAAACTAAAAAATAATTTTCTATACGTGATACGATAGTTTTTATTTATATATAAATATATTAAATATATTTTTTTTTTTCTTTTATTTCACAGAGAGTTTATCTTTTCCAAGGTCTAAACTTGTTTGACGGATAGATGAAGAATCAACGAGGCAGCTGATAGGAAACATAATTGCTGTTCTCGCTTCCTTTTTTTTTTTCTTATTAATTTTGGTGATGATGCCGCGGTATGGATGGTCAGGCGGAATACAACTTTGAAGTATCGATGAACAAAAACAAGGCGCACGTGGTATAGAAACCCTTCAGGTATCATCAATGATTTTTAAGAGGTGTCGATTATAGTTGTTTGCCTTTAAAATAGCCTCACATATATATATAACCAAGGTCAATTGCCCACAGGCTAAAATCAAAATCATCAAATCTTTGATTTCTTTTTTTTTATTACACAAATTGTCGATTGATTTCGCTACTTTTGATCAACCAATTTTATACTTTTTTATTATTTTAAATACATCCTGGGTGTTATGTATATATTTATTTATTTTTTTATTCAAAAAATAAATAAAGGATTTGTGTACCTGAATTTTTTATTAGGATATATATATAAATAACAGTGTAAAATTTAATTAATTTATAGAGAATCAATTTTTATTATTAATATTAATTTTGTCGATTGCAGTTAGTGACGCATCTGACTCATCAACATCACCTGCCAGTTGTGTATCAAATAAAAGTGAGTATATCACACACGCAAGGGCTAAAATATTATGTTCATATATACTTCAATTAATAATCACTCGTCGTATATTATATCGCATGACGAATATATTTTTACAGAAAAAAATAAAATTAATAGAGACAGAGGATCAAAGGATATGTATAGAAAATGAAAAACTGACTCGTCACTTTGCTCAAAAAAAAGATGAGGACACAAGGAGGGTGCGGACATTGCACATGGATATTTTAAGAGAGGGATCCATGACCCTAGGATAAATGAACTTCGTGCGGCAATAAGAGCATGTGCTCTACAAGACAGCTACTTTTCCAGAGCATCTGCTAGTAAGCTTTTCTATAAAGCCTATCTACACTAAGTGTAAGTAACTCAATTTTTTTTGTTTCACACAAATATTAAAAAGGGTAAATATTAATAAATACTTGAATAATTTCCGGTCTCAAGACAGTTTTTTTTATATTTTATTTAACTTGAATTATTTATGTTTTGTTTGATTAAAAGTCGAAGGAATATAAACTTTTTTTCATTTCATTTTGTATATGTTATTATAATTTTTTATTTTATTTTTCACTTGATATATATATATTCTTATGAGAAATATAATAGGGTAAAAATTTTATATCAAAAAACAACTGTAAAAGCATTTTTAGTTTATGTTTAGTGTTCTGGTTTCTTGGATATACTTTTGACGTGACTTTTTGCTGGTTTACATTTTGTGTTATTGTTTCTTCTGGTAGAGGATGACGGAAAAAAAAATATATAAATATTTTTAAACTTTTATATCTAGCCGAAAAATAGATCTTGATATAATATTGTTTTTTTTTTTTTCTTTAATTATTTTTTTTTTCCTGGTTAGTTGATTATTAATTGGCTGATTAAAAAATGTGGTATCATCATTGTTGGCCAAGTGTGTTTAACTAGGTATTTGTTGGTTATACTAAACCCCAAGATGACCAAAAAATAATAGGCAAAATTTTGAAGGGCGATTGCTACCTCAGGCTGTTCCATTAACTCATGTATCTTATTATCTTCCGACCACTCCCTGAACAAGACCTTTCATCCCCATTTTCACGCCTGCCATTAATTACTCAAGTCCATCATTTGAAAAACAACAATTTTTTATTTTTTTTTTCTCAAACTAATAACAGAATAAAACATTCTACGTGTCAGATAAAATTTCTTTTAACGATCACTATTTTTTTTTTTCATTTTTTACCTTCCATCAACACAAAAATCGGAGGTGTTACCTCCAACGAATTTTTAGCCAGATGCGAATTGGATGGAGGCGTTGAAAATAAAAAATAAAAATTATCCAGGTGTTGTCAAAAATGATATTGTCCAAAAAAATATATTTGAAAAGAAAGGAGAGACTTTTTGCCTCGATAAAAAATAAAAAAATAAATATAAAAAATCAAAGTGAAGGAAGTTAGATAATAACAAGTAACTTTATCTTTGAAAGTTGCATTCTTAAATATTCCAAAGAGGTGACGGGTAATCTTGTTTCATTTGTTCATAAAAAAAAAGAGAGAATTGCTTTCGTTTTGTTTGGAACCCTCTTGATACAAAGAAAAAAGATTTCAGGGGGGTTTCTTGCACGCGATGATGAAGGAGGCGAGTCATCATATCCAAGATAGAGGTGGTGTTTAGAATTACATTTCCGGGGGGTTACCTGTAGCTAAGAAAAAGACTGCATAGTTCTTCGTTCACCCTCTACATATATATGCCATTACTACTGCTACTGGTCTGTTCTGGTTTGGTCTATGGTTATTCATTTAAAAATGCGAAAAAATACTGTGCTTGCATCTGTCAGCAGATGCCCATGAGCAGATGCATGAAATTAAATTAAAATAAAATAAAAAAAAAGGGTGTACTTTTCATATCTTTGCGATGCTGCAAATTTTACTTGCAAAATCCTTTTTTAAATTTATTTTTTTGTTGTAAATGACATTCGACAACACAATTGAACTAGAGTTGTTTTTACTTTTTTTTTTTTTCGTCTTTGGTATTTAGCACCCCATTGATCTCCGGTCAAGTACCAAGTAGATTTTTCATCATTTAATATTCTATTATATATATTTTTTAGATACAAACTGTTGATATCACTCGACGCGATGTATTTTTATATTTGAATAGTCAGTTAGGAATTTGTCATTTATCATGTTATTCATATGTATAAATATATATTAATGTATATGTGCGTATAAAAATAGAAAAAAATAATTTTCAGAAAGATGGATTCATCGATTGAAATTGACTTTCTTTTGATTGTGACTGGCATGGCAACAGTGTGGTACGTGCCATCAAAGATGATTCAGGGGACAGCTTCTTTGAAAATAACTTGGATCAATATAACATTGCAGGATGTTCTTAGAAGTTATACTGGATCCTTTCGTATATATAAAATCTCCACACACACACAAGCAGATGCAAAATCATAAAGAATCAATGCCACTGAATGCTCACCTGTCTACACACACCTCTTGCGTCTACTGAAAATAAAATATATATAAATTCAGGACTGGATTATTAAATTGAAAATAATGTCTCCAACAAGAACTGCTCTCCAACTGCTATAAGGTAAAATTTTAAAAATTTTTGAAATTTATAAATTTTGATCCATGCCTGGATGATGTATGTCACCTCGCAACTGGCTAGATGGTTGGATGGTTGGCTGGTGCGGGTCTTGGCTTCAACAATAGAAGTCTTTCGAATGCTTTCTTCTTTGTCGGTTTCTTTGCCTTTGGAATCCTTTGTAAAGCTCAAATCCTATTCAAGCACCCAGAGCAATGCCATTCAGACGAAAGCAAGCGATGGCAAGTGCCGTAAAAACGCCTTACGTAACCGACGGGTGCACCCTGAAGACAAGTGTATACACATCATAAGTCTTCTACAAGAAAATCATGTTTCAAACGTACGTTTTTTTTCTTTTTCTTTTTAGAAAATTCAAAAGTTACCAAAATTTTCCAGATATTACTTAAATTATAAAATATTTTCATTCAAAATGAACATACCGGCTTTGTATATGTTTTTTTTTTTTTCTCTCCTCTGTTGTTGATAATGATGAATCAACAAATTTTTTTTATTCCATCATAAACTCAAATAACTCATAAAGCTTGTTGAAAGAATTTTTCTTTTTTTTATTTATACAATTCTATAGAATAATTTGTGACCGGAAGGTCCAAGAGCCTCTGGCAAATAATCATCTGCATTTGTCGGTAAATTGAGGGAGAAAGATTTCGTCGTGTGCTCGATGGACATTTCCTACTTGATATATATATATGTATATTTGGAGAGACGACAACGACGACGACGACTGGTACTCTACTTTTATTTTGAAGTAAAGAAAATAGTTCGAGGGGGGTTTTTTTTTATTTTTATATATTTATTTTTATTATTTTTGGAGTTGCTTAAAAGAAATAGTCCAAGAGAGAATAAATTAAAGGGGGGTTTTTAGGCTTCTTTGGAGTACCCCTTAGAGGCACCCTGCCACGTGTCTATATGCCACGCGTATATGCCGGAAGTGACCAACCGGATGCCGACATCCGAGACGGCCCTTTCGTACATTACCAACAACATATATATAAACGCATCTAAATTCAATTTCCCCTTCATCTCGACCAATTTTTTTGTTCTACCCTTCGTGTGTATAACAATACCGATTTTTGGTCGTCTTGATCCTGTACGAGACCCTTTTCCTGGTGGGCGGAACTTTCTGAAGATGGAAATGAAATTTCAAGATATAAAAATAAAAAAACAAGATGGAAAAAATAAAACAATTTGCCAGATTTTTTTTTATTTTATTTCAATGATTATCTTGGATTGTTATCTTGGGGTGGAGGGTTGAAGCTTTTTAAAATCTTGCAAATGGACGATTGAATAGCGTATTGACAAAATCTCGAAAAACAAAAATAAAAAAAAGCATATTAGTGATTTTTTCAATAGATATTTAAAAATATATTTTTTCTTTATATTTATTTATTTTTATTTTTTTCTTTTACTTGGTCTCATTTTTTGGGTTACATTTCAAAAGAAACCTGATACTTGAACACATGCACAGCAGGCAGTAAACCAGTGTTTTCAGCAAGTTGAAAAACTACCATATTAGCAAACCATCTTGAAAGCTAGCTTGAGTTACTACTTTTACCCCGGTGCACTTGACCATCCCCAAAAGATTCTTTTGTCTCTTACCGCAATACAAACAAAACCCTCAAAATTTAACAAACCTGCTACATAATTTCAAATATATAAGTGGAAATAAAATAGAAAAAAAAAAAAAAAAATTTTAAATTTAAAACATATTCATTTTTTAAATAAATATAATAATTTTTAACTTTTCAGCTGCGCGGTGATACAATAAACCAAATGATGGTTAAATTTTTGCGCTTGTCAAGTATTTTATTTTTTTTCCTAACCAAACAACCCTTTTTTTCCATCAAGTTCTTTTTTTATTTTTTCGAATTTTATTTATTTATTCATATTGAAATTGAAATCATGACACGTTGTGGTCCAGACCCTTGATGAATTTTTTTTTATATTTTTATTTTTCACAATCGAGTTAGCATTGGTCTAAAAATATATATTATAACCATCAAGTCTTTCACCCTGTTCTCTTTTATTTTTCATCAACAAAATCATAAATGTATCCACATCCTTTCCTCCCCCTTAAATATTTCACGCTTCTGCCAAGTCCAGCTTGCAACTTTTACCGGTGGCACGCGTCTGTTTTCAATTCCATACATACTCATACAAGAAAAAAAAAAAAAAAATAAAACGAAATAGAGTGTATAGAAAAGTGATGCGACCAGGGGAAATAAGGGGGGTGTAAGGGGGACATATACCATAAGAGCACGCGTTTTTAGATGAATATATATATGAACACAGTGCACAAAAATAGTAGTAGGCTTTTTGGTTGCTTCTTTTTATTTAAAAACTTGCACACATGTGTTCCCCTCTATATGTGCGATCAACCAGTTGTTGGTCCGTTGACCGTTGAGATTTTTGATGAATATAATAGGGGTGCTAGCCCGGTGGTGATGTCGATTTTTAGCCAAGTGGATTTTTGTTTAAGAAAAAATAAAAAAAATAAAATACTAGGAGGGTTATGAAAATTATAAAAAGGGGTTTTGCACATTGGTTTATTTAACCACGCGTCACTTACAAGCATCACTTATTATTTATGCATATAACGTACGTTTTATTTTATTTTTTTCAATTTTGATGATGAAAAACTACCATAACTTTCAATTTTTATTATTCTTTCTTTTTATTTTTTTTCAGATTTTATCACATCAAATGATTGTTCGACTTTGTCAGTATATATAAAATACAACACAATAAAATTTCGACAAGAAATCTACGGTGTAATTGGAGTCTTAAAACGTCGTTTACATTCGTTTGTAAAAGTTGAAAAGGCGCAATATGAAGAAAAGAATAGAAGGAAATATATCGTCATTCGAAGACATTGACGACCCTCTCAGTATATACACCAAACGTCTTGCGTTTGATATTAAAGAATGAAATAAATAAAAAATAAAATAAAAAGGGGGAAAAAATCTCCGCCCCCGCTCGTGTGGGGCACGCGCCCTGTGAGTGAAGAAATATATACATATATACATACATGCATATATATATGTATTTGTACATAAAGTTACGAATGAAGAGGGGGGTAAAAGGGAGGCAGAAATAAATACCGATGGGGTCCCACACACACCTGCCCCCATCATCTAAAAACTCATTGTGGGGGCCCCCCTAGACAATACTAGACGAGAGTAGCATGCGAGGGTAGTTGTAGTAGCGCATCTGCTGGAATCTGCGAGGGATGCTACAACTATTAATACTAGGTGTGTATAAAGTCTTATATATATATATATTTTTTTTTTGTTATTTTATTATGAAGGGGAAAAATTGACGATAGGTTATTATTGGCATTGTACAACGCGACCCCATATATATCGGCATGTGCAACACTGAAAGACATGTGCGATTTTAGTAACGGGTATCAAATTAAATATCAAATTCCACCATATACGAATTTGATATTTAACAAAATATACTATTTTTAAAAAATTAAATATAATTTATATGCCAATTATATTTTTAAACATACCATAACACGAATTTGTCATTAGTATATTTTTTATTTTATATTTTTTTAAATTGAGAAAGAAAAAAAATAATATAATATGCTTTAACAATCGAAGCAATAAGTTCTCACGTTTTTAAATATTTCAATTGGCTTCTTGAGAGTTACATTAACGTTTATAAAACATTCCAAGTGTAACAAGTAGTATACCCCTTGCTGTTTTTTTCATGTATATATACAAACTATTCTCTTTGATTTTTATTTGTAATACACCCCAACCAAGACGAAGAATGCAATAATCTTGTTTACCAGATGGTACTAATTCTTTGTAGAATTTGTTTGAATATTTGCAGATGTGTCTTGAATTTAAAAAAAAAAATTTATTAATATTCAAGAATTTTTAATTTATAAAGGCGGTGACATAATCTTGGAAACTGCAGCTTATAAAACGAGTTCATGACTTTAAAAAAAAGAAAAAATTCTTAAATTCTTTTTAAATATAAACATCTACATTTCTTCGGTAAAATACAATACAAAATTAAAAAACATTTTTTTTTTTTTTCCTTTTTAGTTATACAAGAATAGAAGACGAAAAATCAACATCATCATTCAACAGCAAGATTATCAATTCTGCGATCAGATTTAATCCCGTTGTCCACGGTGGCCCGCGGCGAAAGCTTCTGTCACAGATAAAAATAAAAAAATATTTAAAAAATTGAGTAAAAAAAAAAAGCGTCAACACAACTGGTAAGAAATATTTTTTATTTTTATTTATTTATTTTGTTTTTTTTTTTTTTTTTTGAATCATGACACTGAGCTGGACAATAATGGCATTTGGATTTACTGCGTTTTCTTGGATTTACGATTTTCCATCGAGCGTATCGTAATTCCCGCCCTCGCGTTTGTGGTGAACCCGCACCGCCTACACATACATTTTCTTTTGTCACACAAAGTTGATTTTTATATCCTGTTTTTCATTTTATTTTTCACTAAATTGTTCTTATATATACCACTAAAAGTTGTTTTATTATTTATTTTTTAATTTCATCAATATTATATTAGGAAACAATTTTAAAAAATACAAAATTTTTTAATTTTCAATTGGTAAAAACAAAACTAAAATTATTATACTTTTAATTTTTTTACTAACAAAAAAAAATTATTCATTTTAAATAAGCAATAATCGATAGTAAAAAAAAAAATCCGAGAAATAATGTAAAATATTGTATTGAGTAAGAAGGGAAATTCAGAAATTCTGAGAATACAAAATAATACAACGCAATGCAACCATAAATAAATATGTGGCGACGTAATGAGATGGCTGGATTTCCGTCATGAGTTGTTGCTCTCTCAGATAACAATATATATACCTTTATATGTATCTTATTTTATTTATATATTTTACAGGAAAAAAAATAAATAAATGTCCTGGTATATGGAGCGACGCAAAAGGAATTGACCAGAGACTACTCGTCCGTCTTTGGTTTGTTCACTTCTTACGACAATGAGATGGACAGTTAAAGTGAGTTTTGCCGCACACATTCACATTTCTTGAATTAAAGAATGCACCACGAACCACAAGAAAATAAAATAAAGAATAAAAATCATTGTGTGCACAAATCGGGTGCACCTACGATGAACGCATTTATTAGTTGATGGTGTGTGCCAGCTGCAGTGGTCCAGCTTTTCACGACAGCTGATGGCACGTGCCCAGTTCTATTGGGTGAGTACACTATCGATTTTCTCTCTATTGATCACTATATACATAAACCAAACTGGCCATCGAGAATATTCCTAAAAGGTGAAAAATGAAAAAAAAAAAATAATATAACATTGTAAAGCTCAAAAGAGAGGGAGATTTTGCACGCTTCTTTCAATAAATATATACAAAACGCTAATGGTGCAATGACCATAAAGAGGCATGTGCCTGATTTTTATATTTATTATTTTTCTTTTTACTCTATCTCTTTGGTTCTCAACTCAATTCAATTTTTCAATTCAACAAAACCTCAATAATACAAATCATTTCTACATTTTCATTTAAAAAAAAACGAAAATAAAAATTGTCCACTACAATTTTCAAGTAATTTTAGATGACAAAAAAATTGAATAAATATATTATTAATCAAGCCATCAGTATTATGACAAATATTTCTATTCATCAACCATATTTAATCCTACATAAAATTATTTTAAAACGCAATAATAAAAATAAAAAAAAAAAAAATCCGTTAGATAAAAAAAAAAATTGAGATGAGAACCGCCTTGTAGAGTCGCGTATTTCAACCGTTCTCATCACCTGCCTTACCTAAGTACAATAGAAGTGCGCTCGACTAGGTGAGGTTTGAGGTGGGTACAACCTTCCCCTTGCCACCCTGTTGCAGGCCTGTTCCTGCTTCGTCAAATACATTATACACCGTACATACATGCGCGCATATATGTATGAAATATTTTGAGATGTGTATGCCCTTCTGATATCCTCAGAGACATCCTCATTATTTGTGTGTGTGGAACTTCCCCCTCATTCCCTTCTCTTTCATCTATTATTTTTTCTACCCCTAAAAATATATATTTGGGGTCGTTTGGTTGCTTGCTTGCTGGCATGCGCGCGTGTACAAGTTTTTACTCGTATATATACAGGTATATATGAACAAAAAAATTTTAAACCATCAGGCAACTGAAAATCTATGATGTACGTATGTATAAAAATAGTTTGTATATATAGAGACGACGACTGTATAGATGGAATGGATTCTTTATTATTATAAATCCCCCCAGAAAGCCAGAGATTTACAATACAGGGGGCTCACCTGCCCTTACTACCAGGGTATATGGACACGCGCCCTGAATTGTTCACCAAGAGCACCTGGTATTTAAAGTGTATGTGCAATGTATGATTTCATTTATATGTACATAATTTTATCCACTAGTATTTATACATAAAATAAAAAGGCAAAATATTTAAAAATTATTTTATATTACTTTAGAAATTGTAATTCATATTTTTTATTTTGAAAAAAATCTTTCATTATCTTTTTTTTTTCTTTTGGTTTTATTATTTATTTTTTAAATAAATTTTCCATTATTATTATATTGACTTTTTTTTTTTTTTTTATATATATTTGTATTTGTTTTAAATGTTATTGATGAAATTTCAAGTTCAAGTATATACTTAGTGATATGAAATGTCAAGAAAATAGAAAGATTAAAATATATTATCATTGAAATGTTCAGTTTGAGATATTTAATCTTAACATTGACTTTATTTTAAATATTTTTTATATATATTATATTTATTTTTTATATTTTAAATTATTATATTCACACTGTTGATTTTGTATATCATTATTTCTTGTTATAAAAAGAAAGAAAAAAAATTAGAATAATAATTATAAGGGATTAGTTGTTTGGTCACAAAAAAATACACAAGTAACTTGTATTTTTAACCAGTTCAACTTGTATTACAACCCTTTTATTTTACATCTGGATATATCCAGTTTTTTTTTTTTCATTTTGACAATTTTTATTTTTGCTAATATGTATATATATTTTAATTTCATACCTGAATTTTATTTAAATACGCATAATATTATTTTATTAAACAATTTATCAAAATTTATTTTTAAAATAATTGAATGTAGGTATATTTTGTTAAAAGAAATAATATTTTTAAATTTTTAGAATTGTATACATCAAGATGCTGAAGGCAGTGGATCCATATTTGGCATTAAAGAAAATATTGAAAGAAGATGAGAAGAATCGAAAAGTCTACCGTGCTATACATACGCAGGTGTGTTCATTCAATTTTTTATTATATTTTTTTTTTGTCGCAGGTACCAACCACGCGAGCTGGTTTATTCTTTTGCATTGTACACATATATATACACACACACGTATACATAGAGTATGAAAAAAATAAAAAAATAATATCAACAGTCATTTTATTAAAATGATCAAAAAGTTGTATATAACATTAGAATAAATCCGGTTATCGTCGACATGACTAATGATAATCTCACTTCAATAAATTAATAATCATGGAATTATCGTTTGTCGTTATTCGCATCAAGTCAGATTTAAAACGTTATTTTCATCCGTATATAAATAGAGAAACAAAAAAACATATTGCATATGCTCCCGCCAATAATATTCGGATATAAATAAATTGTTAATAGTAATAAACAGCAACCGGTGCGTAACGATCATTTCTTCTTGATTATTCATATAATACCAAAGTAATGTATCAACTAATATTTAAAAAAAAAAAATAACAAATTAACAAAGATCGTGTCATATCTTTCTGTTTTTCTAATGGCTTCCAGGAAGCTTATGATACCAGTTGATAATCAAGCTGACTTTTGTCTTGAAAATAAAATATAAATTTCTATTTATAAAACTTTAACTTATGTAGAGATTTTTTCGTTTTATATATACTAAATAAAAATTTTTAAAATGAAAAAATTCCATCAATATAGAAAAATCAATTCTTATATATATATTTTATTTATTTATTGAATTTTTTTCTACATAAACCTCAAGTCAACGTACAGATGAGGCAGCTGAGGGATGCATTGGCATGCTTTTTTTTTTTGAGAGAGAGTTTATACACTCGTATGTATAAGAAGATCCAAGAGGGGAATGAAAATCTTTTATTCACACCCGGAGAGATGCCATTGTGTCTGGCTTTTCCAAGCCAGAAAGAAATATCAAAGAAATAAAATATAAAAAGTAAGAAATAAAAGAATATAAAAAAAATCGAAAAAAAAAATAAATATAGAAAAGAGAGAATGACTGGCGCACGACATGTGATTTCGGCACCTAAACCAAAGTTGGGCCGTTATGTTTGCTGGTACCACCTCTTGGTCCATCCACCCTGATAGTACCTTGCACTGAAAAAAAAAAATTATAAAACATCATGCGGAATTTTAGCTTCAATTTTCAGCGCCACTTTGTTGAGATTTCTTTTCTAATGGATCGAATGCTTAATTTTTTTTTTTTTGATTCGTTATTCGGCCAAGATGTTGATGGCACGTACTCAAACCCGCATGTGCGCAGGTATATTATTTATTTTAGAGGGAAAAAGGTACCTGGCGGCTTGTTTTTGTCGTTGAAATTCTCAAAGATTTCGTATATATTTTCATTCAGAAAATACGATTGTGCAGACTTTTTTTTTTTACAACAAAAATTATACAAAAATAACAATAATAATATTTTTATTTTTAGATTATTATAATTGTCTGATTTTAATCACGTCAAGCCTGTTTTTAAAAGTTGGACTTTGAGTTCATTATATTATAGAATTAGCAAAAAGAAAAAAAAAAAAAAAAATGAGAGAATTAAAAATATTATACAAAGTAAAATTGGCATATTAAATCCTTTTATTAATTCTTAAAATGAAAAAAATAAAATAAATCATAAATATAAAGATTAGCTTTCAATTTAGACCTAACGGAAATTTATCCATGTACAAACCACTCATCCATTGCTAAAATATTGCAAATTTAATCATGATTTTTATTATTATTATATTTTATAGTTATTGATGATATTGATGCTGTGTCCTGTCGTCATTTGGTGTAATGGGAAGGTCAATGATCTGAAGACATCATCACAACTTGACCACCATCAAAAAATAAATAAAAATAAAGAATTTGCTACTGACAACTTTGCAATGGACTCTATAGTAATAATCCTATATATAAAAATAAATTAAAAATATATATATATGTTGAATCATTATCGACACGTTGAGAACGATGAGAATAATTTTTCATTGGCCAATCAGTTTGTGTTGAATGCGACGAGGCCAATTACGAATCCATGTATATCTCTGTTGCTGATTTGAAATTTTTAACGATACAAGAGAATGCGGGTGACCCGTCAATACGATCAGCTCACCTGATATAAAACTCACCATGGTAAAATTGCCAATTCGTCTGGATCCACAAGAACCCATTTCACATTTAACAAGATCACAATAATTTGTAAGTCAATAATTTAACATTATAAATCAATCAAAAATAGGCACCTTGTCCGCAGACAAAACTGTTTTACTTTTATGTAACAGTTATTAGCCATTATTATCCAAGAACCACCAACTATAATATTTATTATATTTCATAAGAATGATTAATCAATTTTTTCTTTTTTTTTTTTTTCTACACTCAAATATTTTCATTTAAATCAGCGTCACATTTTTTAAGAACGGCAAAACGTGGAACTTTTGAGAAACCAATTTTCTTTACCTGTTCTAAAAAAAGAAAAAAAAAAAATCCAAAAAAAATAAAATACCATCCCCAAGTCAGATAAAAAGGATCTCTATATTTTCTCAGACATTTGAAATTATTAGTATTCAAAATACATCGCAATATAGGCATGTCAGAAGTTTTAAAATTTAATTTTATATATTTTTATTTTTTTTTTACTTTTTTATAATTTTCTAAAATTTCATGCAATTATGGTTCTAGTATTTAAACAACAACTAAATATTATTATCCTGGAATATATTAACAAAAATAAATATAAAATTGTGGCGGTGATATATATCCAAAGACAAGATCAAATCATTTCGGTACTTTTGGGCGGTCCAATCTAGTCAAGAGAGTCATTTATTCACATATAAATCGGTTTTGTGCATCGGTGCGATCTTTTGCGTGGTACTCAACGCTTTAAAGTGACCAAGACGAATGGTCTGGTGTTACACACACGCGCGTGTATATAGTATTATTGTACCGTCTTATCTTGGTTAAACTAAAGTGGTACAGATGCATTCTCGATGAACTGTGTGTGCCTTTCTCTTACCTCGCGTGCCGACCAAATAAACACAACTTTTATATTATATATACGCGCACACGCCCTCATGTGTTTTTTATGTTTTAAATTTTTCATAGTCATATATTACTTTTGTATACGCTTATTACCAAAAAAATATATAAAATTAAAATACCCCATCAAACAAACTATTTTACTATTATATTAAAAATATTAATTTCATAGATTTATTTATTTCATTTTTTCTAATTTAAATGGTTAAGAAATCAAGACACGCATATTATATTGGTATTATATATATTTTTTTTTTGTTTAAATTTTGAAATAATCTTGGGACAACGGGTTTGCCTATTTATCGCGTGACTCGATGTGTTATAATATACTAAAAGGGCGTGAATTAAAAATAAAAAAATAACATGTAAAATGGGCCATCGTGAGTGCGTATACAAAGTATATTGTCATACAAAGTTTGCATAAAATATAATATATGTGAACATAGGTAAACCGGACATGAATGTTGACGCCTCGTCTATCAATTTGTTAACTTTCATGTACCACGCATTATTATTTGCGGCTATTATGTCTATATAACACCAATCAAGATACACCAACTGACAGTCGCATTGTTCGATAATACCGCACTATTGAATTTTAAATATTGCATGAGATTATATACTCTCTTTAAATTTATACAAAAATTCCCAGACATATCGAGATCGAGGCGCCAATAATTTCCAAATTCAATATACGTAATCACTTGATCGAAAAAGTTAAAATAAAAAAAAATATCAAATGACCAGCTTATTTGGCTCTTTCTCTCTTATTAAGTATTTTTTTAATTTAATCTTAAATTTTAATAATGAAATAAATATATTGTGTATTACAAAACACTTTGGCGTGATAAATATATATTTAATTTTTTTTTTTTTTATAATTAAAAATTAAAAATGTAGAAAGAAAAAAACAATTCTTTAACAATAAGATTTTAATTGTAGAGTGTTACTTCTGGTTTAATAATTTATTCAAATTACAATATAACACTTTCTATTGTGCGACAATTATCGATATCTAATAGAAAAATTAATTAATTTTTTTATTTTTAAATTAAAAAATGATGAAAATAATTTTTTTAAAATACACACGTGGGTGAAGAACTTGTAAAATATATAGATATTTATATGAACGACTTGAGTCATTGGTTAATCCATCGTTAAATGGGTTATAGTTTCAATGAGACCCTGAACTTTTTCAGCGCCACATGAAGACTAGTTTATCATGAAAAATTCACCACGTTTCTTTTAAAAAATCAAAGCACATGCATACACATTACACATTACACACACACGGGGGTGGTATAATATATTATTAACGCCACGCGTAGCGCCAGACATGAACCAGCAATATAGTAATACTGTGGGGGACGTAATTTCAAGCGTGTTTTTCATTGCATCAGAATTAACGCACAATAGAATTATCCTTGCGTAATAAAGTAACTGTCACAAACACTTGAATAAAATATATTTTTATTTTTATAATCACTCTACTTATCAAATGTGGCGGCATCTTGCAAAAAAAAAAAAAAAAAACAAATAATCGCATGAAAATAAAGTTGATTCATCTTGATATATTATTGTCATGAAGTTTTTTCAAAAAAAAAAAAAAAAAAATCTTGAAAATCTGGTATTATGTTGCATAGCAATCTGATGATCTCTATGTGTCACCACAAGTTTAACCAACTAACTGTATGTGCCAATTGAATTTCGCAATATTTGTTTGTCTTGTTATAGAAAGTTTTATTTTTAATATAAATTTTTTTTTTTTTAAATTTATATTTATCAAGACAATAAATAATTTATTTTGTCAAATTTTATCACACAAATAATTATGCATTTTTCGAAAATCCAACGAAATAAATTTAAAAAAAAAAATAGAAATCGAAAGTGAGAGAGAGAGAGAGTCTATTCCTTCGAAGAAAAATCTGTTAAATCTATTTTTTTTTTTTTTCATAAAAAAGTCCTTAAATTTATGCTGCATTCCGAAAAATGCGAAAGAGAAATATATAATATTTAGGCCAAACAACAAATCAAAATACACTTGTAATAATATTTTTTTTTATTTTTCCAAATTCCAAACGAGAAAATACAATTATTTTATAGATATATAATAAAAGCAACCTGGCATTCTTCTTGAGGCGTTAATGTGGCAAAAGAAATTCTGTTAACCATCTTGAATAAATGTATATTTTTTTTTTTCGAAATATATATTTTTCCATGTCTTCAATATCCCCCTCAACATGAAAGCTATAACTGTGCGTGTAAAGAGCTGACGCTGACTAGAGAATCTCACCAAGATCGTGCACTTATTTGCACACATCCTTTTTTATTTATTTATTTTTGTAAAGTCTAACATGAACAAGACCAAGACAGATACCAACTTGTACTGTATAACAGTATACAGTATGCATATATAGGAAAACGATCTTTAAGCTCTCATAATTCACCAGGCATCAGCTGCTGTCTGATGCATATAACTATACTAACTTTGACTAACTATTACTCTGCTATATGAGAATAAAAAAATAAAAAAAACTCCCCCACATAATGATAAGAAAAAAGGACACTCTATGTCCTGTATATGTTTATATATATATTTGTACTCTCTTTTGAATCAGTGTGTATCAAGTACCGTCCTATCTCTTCCTTGTTCAACGTTTATGAACTTTTTTTTATTATTTTCATTTTGTTTTATTTAAACTTCTTAGAACATTGCTTTATTTATTTATTTTTAATTTGCTTTTATTTATGCAACTTACAGAAACTGTATGTCGTGGGCGTTGTGTTTGATTTGTGATGCTTAAAGATGATATTCTAAGCTGTTATACATGCACTACAAATTGCAAATTATTCATTAAATCAATAAATACAAATAAAAAAGAAAAAAAATTAAATGTTAAAATAATCTTGTATCTAGAGTAACTTGTTTTTTATATTTTATTATAAAATTTCATGTTTTCTCCATTGTTTTTATATGATCATTGATAAAATAATGTGTAAACTTATCATAAAATTGAGAACATCTAGATGTATAGATTGTTTATTTTATTTTTTTTGTTGTTGATTTTAAAATGATTGCGTAGTGCGTTAAGCAGTGGTGAATGATCATATCGATTGTGAATACATGCAAATAAATAAAATATATATACCTATATTTTTAGTGTTTACAGTTTCCGGCTGAAATAGTCATATACTGCACAAATACAATCGAACTATATAGTTTAACTACAATAGAAATCTCCAATTAGATTGCCGCGTATACATGCGCGCCTGTGCAGACACATTAGGTGTACTTTCTCTATTTTATTTTTTTATCTTTTTTTAATTTTAAATTCTCATTTATTTATTTTTTTTAATAGCCTTCCCTTTGATACACGTTTATCCAAGCAACAATTAGTTTGACTCGATGCAAATTTATCGTCAATTTATAAGTTTTTTTTTGTTGTTTTTTTTTTTTCATAGCGGTGTTTTATGATCAAGTCTCACGCTTGTTTATACATTCACATATAAATTATAGAAAAAAATAATAATTAATTATCATATATGCAGTGTCGAATAATTTTGTATATATATATTTAATTTATTTTTTTTTTTTATATATTTTTCACAATGGTTGTGTTAACGAGTTTTAATATATTTCAATTATAAAAAGCTGTTGGGCACGCGTGCTGCTTGTCATCATCATTATCATCAACATGATTGGCTTACATTGAGAAAGCAAATAATGAAGGTGAAGCAAATTATATATATATGAAAGACAAGCGAGTGAAAGAGGGCTAAGGAAAAAAATAAATAAATAAAAAAAAGTAGATCGTTTGATGAGGAGCCAATGTGTTAATCTATAGATAATTTTTAAACGCGTGCCCTGTCATGACAGATCTTTTTAGTTGTATAATTATTTTATTTTTCTGTTTTTTTTTAATGTGTGATTTTTAAATTGAATCAAGTTTGTTGGTTTGACTATTATGTTTTTTTTTATCAAACGGTCAATTGTGTATATGCGGTGTTTGAATGTGTGTCTCTGATTTAGCTTGAGGCAATGTGTTCATGTATATACAAAGTATGTTTATTGTCGTCATCGCACAAGTACGTGAATATAACTTGGGCGTTTTAGAACGTTAACCATTATTATATTGGATTTAATGATAGCCTTTCGGTTTTAACTAGACTTCTAACGCCGCTCCATATCGTTTAATATATATATTTTTTATTTTTTTTTAACCTCAGGTGGATTGTGGGATATTTGATCGTGTCATGCAATCTAAACTTCAATTATCGTTTGTATATATGTCAATAAAATAAACTAGATAAATAATGAAAAATGACAATGCATTGTTTTTCGCCCTTTAAATATTAAAAATATCAATATATAAAATGTATTTTTATTATTACGATTAAAGTAACAAAAAATAAATAAATATTAAAACAGGACAAACTTGAATTGAATGAGGGGAAATTTTGAAGTAAAAGGCGCGGGGAAATAATAAAACATTGCGCTGTTTTAACGATTGAATTATAAGGGCGGAAATGTTGCCAATTAATAGCATTATAAATTCAAGTGAGTTAACCGGTCTTGCTCTCGAACAATGGTCTCAATTCATGTGTATTATATCTCGACAATAAAAAAAAAAAAAACTGTCATATTATTTTTCTTGCTCTCGATTATCACTCAACAAAAATATAAATTTATTATTGTTATATATAACAATTATTTTTTTTAATAATACAAAATGTAGTTTTTGAATAAAAATAAATTTTCACCGAGTATATTAGCTCGTTAAGCGAGGCAAAAAAAAAAAAAGTTAAATGTCACGTGTATAGATATTTTGTTGAACAGATTGGCGATATGCTGTCATCTTTTCTGGTGACTCCTGTGGTGTATGCACAACGGGTTTTCCTTCTGATTTCATCTTGTAGAAGACTCCCGCAATGCAAATATATACTCCAACAAGTACTTGCAGTACCAATAGATTCTCACCAACACCCACACTTACTAACAATTTTATTTATTTCATATTATGTGCCTTCGAGAATATATATATATATTTTTTTTTTTTTTCAATTATTTTATCAACAAATGACCTAATATGGCGCCAATGCAAATTACCAATAAATTATCGACATTCCATTTGGTGTTTTTACTAACGAGATTCAAGATTTTTCATTTCTATATACACAAACTCGATCATTTGACAGATTATTATTATTTTTTTTTTTATTGTTATAAAAATAAATAATAATTATAATGTAAAAAAAATTAATAATATATATTTTTACACTGTATAGTTTGACTGTTTTTAACATTTTATTATTATTTTATTTAGCATGTGTTTTATCGCCTTGGTATATAAATAATTGCCACCTAGAAATATTAGAGAGTTATTGTAACGTTATCATGCAGACGATCTACTTGTTTACGCATTATTATATTCACATTCCCAGAGGATATACATTTTGTATATATTTTTTTTTCTTCATAACATACTTATTACAAATAACACAACGTACAATTCTTCTAATGCACTTTACATTATTTAAAAAATTTATTTAAAGAAAATAAATATATATATATAAAATTAAAAATCAGTAAATATATTTTATAAAAAATAAAAAAAAATTGTTATGTCTGGTTTAAAAAGTAGAAACACTTTACAGCAGTCTCTGCCGCTTACGTTTTACAAATACAAAGCGATAAATTAAATGCACGGTATCGGTAATCGTCTGTGTGCTGGACCGCATTTATTATAAACTAAACTTGTATTAAATTTTAAATATATAGACAAGCTCTTGAGATATACTAGATACGATTTCACTTGTATTTTAATTTTCTCAAATTGATATACATAGACTTGAATTTGTGTCAAAAATTTAATTCATTTTTAAAGCAATTTATTAACTTATAAAAAATATAAATAAATATATTATTTTTAAAATACAATGTTATTATTTAAATTTCTATATAAATTTATTTTTTATATTTTATTATTTTTTATTGCCACGCTTCAATGTTTATATTAAATAACAGCAATTACTTGCTTATTGATAGATGCGATGTGTTTCACAAAATGTGATAGTGCCTACACTGTATTTATAGCGAAACTAATTTTTTTATTTTAACATATCAACCTGTTATATATAATCATAACTATTTTCAGATGTAAACAAAGATTTATTGACACTTTCCCACGGTTTCCAACTGATATACTACAATTAAAAAAACAAATAAAAAATCAACAAGTTTGCCCACTTGAAATATCCGCGTATGACATTCCATTAAAATATATTTCATATCATGCGAGAAAGCTTTTAAATATACAATCACTCCAGTTAAATTATGTCGATCAATCAATACATTAATCATATACTAATTTTATTTTTTAAGCTAAATTAAAAATACAACTTTAAAAATCTGAAAATAATATGTTTTTTTTTTTTGTTTATTTATATTTTGCAGAAGAAGCTAAACAGCAATTGTTTATTCATAAAAAAAAATAGGAATGAGTATTGAGGAAGTGCACAAGAGGTGGTCATGGTGGGCAAAAACATTATTCGATCGAGTAAGAATAACCGTGTGCGATCTTCTGTCTGTAATAACTCGCTACACCCATTTCAAGATACAATCTCGACAAATAGCAAATGCCTTCCTACCGTCTTGTACTGTCTACTCTTATACACCAACATATATAAAAGATCCAGTACTGCAGTAAAATCAGTGAGTCTATATATACACAATTTCTATACATGCATGAATGATCATCATCATCATCATCGTCATCCAGAAAAAAAAAAAAAACAAATTTATAAAAAATAAAAATTCAGGAAGCATTTTTCAATCTCTCTTCACTTTTTTTATAAAAAAAATTCTTGAACTTTAATGAGGATGAAGTTAAGTTGAAATTAGAAACGCCTGAAATAATCCAAGAAATATTCATGCTGGCAAGGATTTGTTGGCATTGAATATATTTTCAGGCGGCTTCTATATACACACTGATGATGCCTGTAATTTTTATTATTTATTTATTTCTTTTTTCTTTTTTTTTTGGCTCATCTTTACCCTCATTCGTGGATATATATATATACAATATTTAAGACTGTAAAATATACAGTGAATATGGTGGTTGATTTAGTGATACACGTTGCGGGTGCCTTGTGTGTATATATATATTCCATACTGGTTAAAGATCCGACTCCATGGAGTGATTCATTTCGCGGTAATTACCTACCGGACCGACGCTCAAGATTAGTTGTGTCCGGCTAATGTGTCAGGTGAAGTTGAAAATAAAAAAAAACATATTTACTATATGTGAATATACTATACACATCTTGGTTCATTATATGGATAGAAAAATATTTAGTCTATCGTCAAGAACCATATTTATTTTACAAAAATAAAATTTAAAAAAAAGCGTTGAAACTTTACGTATATATAATTCAAAAATATTTTATCACCAATTATTACTTTTAAAATATTTTAATCTATACCAGATAAATGATGAAATAGACTGAGATAATTATATAGCATAAAAAAAAAATAAAATATACATCTTAATTATGATTTTTAAAATATCTATATTTTAAAATTTATCGACATGTTTTTATTTTTTAATTTATTTAAATAATAGCTCGCATGGAGAAAGGTGAATATTTATTTATTTAAAAGGGTGCTAAATGTAAAAATGCATTAACAAGTATTTCATAGTATCGATACATCTTCGTAAATATAATCAAACATTTTGTACAGTACTTTGTTTACTTATTCAACAATATTTATCGTTAGCATATATTACAAATGTCTTCCTGGATCCGTGGGAGTCGATTACTGTTCCCTTTGACTGTGCAATGAAATGTCGATATGTCAATGCAAGTTTTAAAAATTTTTTAAAAATAAATATAGTCAAATTGAATAAAAATAAATAAAAATAAATAAACATTCATGGACATTTCAACGATTGATGCGAAATAAAAAAATATATTCTTTTTTTTTTTTTGCTTCCCATGGACCAGTGTTCCCACACATGGTTACACATGCTTGCTTGGTTTTTTTTTTTTCTTTTAAACTTAATATATATAATGTACCTTCATTGTTGAATCCACTGGTCCAAAATATTGTACAGGTGATGGTACTGGAGCCTGGGAGTAATACCACCCCAATGTTAAAACTCCCCCGACCCCCATGGACCTACTGGAGCATATGCTTATATACCCACTGGTATATTCATTTATATATATTTCCCCTTTTTTTATTATTATTATTCTCTATTTACAACTCAAATCAATTTTCATGTTCAGCAAATAAACTCGAGCTTTTAAATAAACTTTTATTGTTGTATGGCTTTGAAAATTAATATTAAACTCTTGTGTTTATCTATGAGTTTTTTTTTCTTTCTTTTTATTTTATTGATGATATATACAATATACATGTATGTATAGGCAATTTGTGAATGTGTATGTCTTGATTTTATTTGTTTGTTAAATTGTAAACACTCATTGAAGCACCACAATCTTGATTAAATGATATATTGATAATATACGTAACACTTTATCAAATTAAATCATTAATTTACCGGTACTTTTCTGGTAGAGAGAAACTTAATCAACAATTTTGATAAACTGTTCAAGATAAATATGCATTTATTATAAATTTCTTTTCTTTTTTTTTTTATTTCGTTGTCGCATGATTTATAACTATGTAATTACATGTTCTATCAATCAAGCGGTAATTGATAGTTGTTACATCAGGTAATAATAGCTAATTTAAACTACTTGTTTTTTATTATTTTAATGGAGCAACTATAGACTTTGGCAAGTTTCTGTACCTAATGCTTTCACAGTGTCACGTGTAAGTGAATTCAGTCAACTGTCATTTACAGTATACATGTGCACACGATTGTCACGTGTCTATTGTTATAAATTGTACACACGACATCACCCGTTTAAATTAACATCCTCAAATCATTCATCATCGGTAGTCATTTTCATTTTTGTTATTTTATTTTTGCAACCCCCTATTTTATGCGATAACACACTAAATAAATAATCAATAATTTTTGCAATAAATCAATTTGTTAAACACGAAAAAATATATATATATTTTTTTTTTTCTTTCTAATCTAAAGTTTTTTAAATTATTGCCAAATTTATCAATTGTTTTTTATTTATTTTTAATTAAATATATCTTGAGAGCATACTCCAATCTTGAGGATTAAAAAAATATATATATCAAAGGTCATAATAAAATGAGTAATAATTTACACGAAAAAAATTGTTATCTAACAATATAATATAAATGAAAAATAAAGAAAATTATTTAAAAATATAATTTGATATATCTTTAAAGATATATTTTAAAATGTAAATAATTTTTATTAATAATGTTAATTTATAAATAATAATATTATATATTTATTTATAAATACTTTCTACATTCACTGAATAATATATATATATTTTAAAACAATCAGATATTACGATCGGTCTGAACCACTTGAGATTTTTTTTTTTATATTTTTATTTTTATCACAATCTTGAGTTGAATTGTCGTTGCTATATAAGCCTGCTAACTGTCATTGATATTTTAAAATTCATGATAATGTTTAAGTTTGTTATTTTATTTGTCTTGTTGGCTGGTAAGTTTTAAAAATTAAAATTTATTCTAAAACCGTTATACTCATCAATAAATATATAATATATAATAATAAATTATATTTTATTTTAGGCAGCCTAGCATTGAATTCACGTGTTATTGGTGGATTTGAACCAGAACCTCATCAGTTTCCTTATTTAGTATCAGTAATATGGGAATTTCCACCATTACTACCACAACGTCATGTATGTGGTGGTGTTATTGTATCACCAGAATGGATTGTAACTGCTGCTAGTTGCATTGAAAAATATGGTAAATTATCAATCAAATCTGGCAAACATAATCTTGCTGTTTATGAACCCAGTGAAGAAACTCGTGAAGTACAATTTAGTGTTATTCACAAAGACTACAAAAAGTATGATATATTAATTATTTAATAATTAAATTATTTAATCATTTTAACATTATTATAATTAATTTGTTTTTTTTTTATTTTAGAGCTTCAATTTTAAATCGTATTCCAAAAAATAATATTGCATTGTTAAAGCTTAAATTTCCATTGAATTTATCAACATACAGTCAAGCATTAAATTTTGAATATACAAGTGATAATTACAGTGGTGATGTAACAGTTATTGGTTGGGGTGGTAAAAATGAAATTCTTCCAATACCTGAAGCAGCATCAGCACCACTTTTACCATGGGATAGTTGTTTAGAAGTTTTACGTATATCATATAAAAATATTAAACTAGAAGATACAAATATATGTACAGGACCAATTGGTGGTACAATATCAGCATGTTCACAAGATATTGGTGGTCCACTTGTTAAATATAATGAACAAAAACAGCCACAGCTAGTTGGAATTGTTTCATGGACAAATAAACCTTGTGGTAAAAATGGTCTTCCAACAGTTTATACACATGTTCCCAACTACATTGATTGGATCAATGACAAACTAGAAGCATCAAAATAAATAAATAATATTTTAATTCTCTTCTTGTTGTTGAATATTATTTTAAAAAATAAAAAAAAATGTTATACATGAAACAATATAATAATAGTATTAAATGAAAAATAAAATAATGATAAAATATAAATCAGAACTCTTGTAAAATCAAGGTAATAGTCTAACTTGACGATAAACAACGACACGTATGGTACATTAACCCCCGTAGTCAATTTCTTATATAGTTATATTATGTTTGTAAGTAAGTATAGGTTTATATGGCGGCAATACCTAACGAGCTGAATTAATTTATATCCATTGAATTGTATTGCACTGTGGCAGAACTGCTTTTCACTGACTCGTAATAACGAGACACATACAGGTAAAAAATCAACGTATATACACACCGCGGGTCATTCTTATTATTTATCGATGCTGTTACAATCCATGTGTGTGCACGCCTTTCTCGAATATGTTCCTTCACCTCTTTGCTACAGTATATATCCCCAATTCTTATCAAATATATATTCATATACTTAATCATTTTTTATTTAATTTAAACAATACATGAAAAATTAATAATATTAAACAAATACATTTTTTAAAAATAAATAACATGAATAAATTTAAAAAAGAAAGTTTTATTTTTTTTTTTTTTCCTTTTTTATTTTTATATATAAAAGAAAAAAAAATTTTATTTATTTATTTATTTTCTTTATATGATTTTTTTGATTATTGTCATTTTTTTTTCTTTTTTTTTTGTCATTTGTCTTTGTTGTCATTGAATGTGTATGTGTATTTTTTGCAACATTTTAGTACTATGTAGCCCGCAAATAAAGTCTAGATCCATACTGTGAGATCATTAAAGCTCAATGCTTGAATAAATCTCTCATTAATGTCAAGTAATAATAAAAAAATATATTGGTCATTATATTTTGATGATTCATATATAAATTAATTTCAACTGAATATTTACATAACATTAAAATAAGGAAAAAAAAATAGAGCAATATAATTGTGAAATTAAAAATTATAAAATATTTAATTTATTGATGTTTATAAATGTGGGTGTGTGTGAAAAAAAAACTAAGTTGACAGATTAATGAATGAATAAATAAATTGCTGAAAATATTTAATGGCAAAAAAATTTTTTAAAAGTTCCCACAGGTCCACTATTCACTAGTAGTAGTTTCACTTAATGTCAGCAAGCATATTGAGCTACTCATTGAGGGGTTGAGCACTTGATGGAACAGTTCGATTCATTGGGGTGGGATGATCCTATTTCAACCACCCCCTAATAATAAAAGGCCTTGTCAATGGAGCCACCCTCACTGCAGCAAAGTTGAACGGGTGGGAAACCATGACCACCATCTCATTACTTTTTCCCATGGGTAACTATCAGACTCATCACCATGATTCTTTGTGTATAAAATATTGTATATATGTGCACACACAATACCACTCATCTTGATTTTGAATTTGCACCAGGCACCCATCTTTTATCTCATGATTTTTACTTTTTTTTTTTTTTCTTTTCTTTTCGTGTGAATTAAAGAAAATAAATTATTTTATCCAAAGAAAAATTTATTTCCTTTTTAAATATATATATATTTATATTATTTATATATATTTTTTGTCATTTTTTATATTTTTTTTATTGAGGATAAACCCACGTACAAGGATATAAATGTAAATGATAAAACCAAACACAGTCAAGTTACTTATTTATTTATTTTTTATCATCGTATTGTTTATTCTCATTTTGATCAAACGAGAAAGAAGACAAATAATATATAATATAATAATAATAAAAAAATGAAAAACATATTGAGAGTATAGTGCAACGTTATCGTGGCCTACCATTGTTTACTGATAGTCTTGTGAATGATGGTGCATACGCATGTCGGCACGTGGCCCCCTTTTTTAAGTGTATGCGTGTGTATGTGCTTCTGGTTTTTTGTATAATTTAATCTACAGTATACAGAAAACTTGGCTAAAACACAACAACGACAACAACAACAATAATAATATGGATAAAAGTTTCAGTATATGTAAAGAGAGCAAAAGTTTGAAACGATTGAAAGGAAATCAGAAGTAGTGATTCAATGAGGGATATATCAACTTGATATTTTGCGGTATTGTTTGGTTTTTATCTGTACTTTTGTATCCATAAAGCTATATACAACACGTGTTTATGTTGTTGAGAAATAAAAATTTTTAGTTTATGAATTTTTATATATCAATGATATACGAATTCAAGGCAATTTTATATATACAAGTACATAAAACTTGTCAAGATTATTTTAACTTTTACTATATCTCGAAAGACAAAAAATATTTATTTATTTATTTATTGTCTCTTTTGTTGTCTTAAAAATTATTTATTTTTTTTTATTTTTAAAATTAATTCAACTAATTTTTAAAGTTAAAAAAAAAATAAATTATCATTGTTATTTTTTTGTGATATATTTGACAGCTAAAAAACCAAACGATTGTATGTTTTTCCCACACAGATATATATTATTGTATACAGTGTTGAACCCCTTATTACAATTACGTATATACAGGGAACATATGCGTGGTACGACTTTAGCCCTAAACAAACTCTCAAGAGACTTGTTTAGTGACATCCAGCTTGTATTTCAATTAATCCCCCAAGACTTAATTATCAAGTAAAAAAATTTAACATTATATTTAAAAAAAAAAAATTTATTTATTATATTTTAATTTGTATTTCATTGATTTTATTTGTTAAAGATGATGAGGATTTATTTATATATCATCAAGACGATAAAAATAATAATAATAAAAAAAAAAAAAAAGTTATTACAATTTATTCAGTCGATTGTTGTTGGTTGAATTTTGCGACTGGTACTTAGTTCAATCGTCTAGAAATCCTCACTATGACGCACATCCGGTGATTGAATAAAATGAGTCACGATGTCCCATGTCTCTCATGCGAATCTATATAAACGGAAGATGAAATATAAAAGTAAAAAAAAAATAAAAAACCAGAAGAAGAAGAATAAATAATCGAGGAAGCAAATTCACCAGTATGATTGTGATATTAAATGGGGTTTGTAAGTTGCACGAGTCATTCACTCATGCCAATCGGAAGCTTGTTGTTTTCAACACCCTTTTATGTTACTTTAAGTATATTATACATACAAGAAAAGTCAATTAAACAGAAGTTAAAAATTGTCAACACAATCTTGCATGTCTTTATTTTTTTTTTATCCAAGTAATTTACAAAAAAAAAAAACTTTTATAATTGTTGTTTAAATTAATTAATAATAAATTTTATATAAAATCACACGGTTTGTCAGTGACACTATGTAGTTGCAGGTCCAAAAAAAAATCAACACGTGTCTCTTTATACATTTTTTTTTATTTAATATTTATATTTTTCTCCCTTTTGGATATAATAATAATAATAATAAAAGTATATATAATAGATCGTGGGACCGGTTGACTAGTTGGTACACGTACTGCCAAAAGGCACGATTATATTGGCACGCGGCATATTGTCCTAGATATATATCCCTTAAACTCCCACCCTTAAAATCTTCAATTGTCATCATCTGCAGTGTTCTGTTGATTTGGTATATACTTTCCACACTAGTGGGTGATATTTTTAGGGCTAAAATATCCATTGAAATAACTAAAATATTTCTATCATGCAGTAAGATAAAAAAAGATGGTGATATATTGATGTACATGGCTATTTTTGTTGACTCGATTGGTTGACATTGTTAAATGCCAACCCTTGGGAATCATATACGAGCTTAAATCCAGTGACTTTCGATGGGAAATTGGCTGTATTAGATTTAACTTGTTGTAATAATAATATCTCAAGTATAAATCAATTTTTAATTGGACAAGAACTTTTCTTTTTTTTTTTTTTTTTTCATTCTAACAATTCTAGAAATAATAAATTGTATATATTTGCTGTACAAAAGTGTGATTGAAATTAATTTTTTTTAAATTAATTTATTGGAATATTCAAGGACCAGATGATTCGGTGACTAGTACCTGCATTTGACAGGTATTTTATGTTCACTTTGTCTATTATAATAATCTTTAACCAGTTCATCTTAATATTGGCTTATTAAAAAAATTGTCTCCCACGTTATTTGACTGACTGGAATTCGAACCCGCATGTTTCCAGGTGATAGTAGTAGTGGTTGTGTTGGTGGTGGGTTCAATTAATTTTGAATAAATATATTTTTTTTAAATAATGCCTAATGCCAATAGCAATTGAGATGAACCCGTATGTAATTTTTTTATTTAACAAAATTGTCTGTGGTGCATGTGTCATCAAAGCATCAATAAATTTACAATTAATAATAATATCTAATTTAAACTTTTTTCATTTTAGAGATAATTTTATTTAAATCTTAATATCGCAAAAGTTTAATTTTGACAAATATATATATTTTTTTTTTGCATCAATTCGTCAGTGTCATCACACAAAATGATACATTGTCATTGACCTTGTTGTATCACTCGAGATATAAATTTTAATTTCATTAAAAAAAAATGATTTGTGATTAAAAAAAAACAATACGACATAAATAATCATCTTGAAATGAAAAAATAAATAAATATCAGTATCTCTTTTTTATTTTTTTTTAAATTTGATATATATTTATTTGAAAAAACAATTTTTATTTCGATTGTATATTTTTAAAAAACATTGTTGAGTATGCAAAAGAGTTGTTAAGCTGTCAGGCTCAGCATTAAACGTACATTGGAAGGTTATATATCAAACGTAAATATTGAGTGAATACTGTTTGTAATTAAGAACTCGAATTATCTGTTGTACCTTACAACAACGTAATCATGAGTACATAAACGATTATTATACCATTAAATAATTGAATACATATATACAACTTTTGCTACAATTATTTATGTCTTATATGCTTTAAAAATATAAAATGAAATAATGCAAAGGTAATTTCAGTCTTCAAAGCAACATATAACTTTTTTTTTTTTTTTATTTTAAAAATACATAAATTATGTATATTCAACATGAACAATAATTATTTTATACAAATTTAAATTAATATGTTTGATATAAAACATAAAAATATCATTGAAAATTTCTTATAAAATTAAAGTTTAATGACCCTTAAATGAATATTAAAAATTAAAATTACATGAATTAAAATAATGTAATTTTGTATTTAAAATTTTTAAATATTTATTCAACATTTTGAATATTAATGAATAGTTTTTTTTTTTTTTATTTCACTTTTTATTTAAACAATAAGTATTACAAATTTTAAATATGAAATTATGAACCCACGTTATCTGTCAATAATTTAAATTATTTTAAAATAAATTATCATTGTTCATTGACTTGAATTTACTAAATAAATATTGCTTTGATAAATGAAAAAAATAAAATATGGACCATATCAATATGAGAGGCAGCCAGTTGTTTTTTTTTTTTTTTTTGATAACGAGGTGTTTAATTTAGGATTTGGGTATCATAAAACACCTGTATAATTATAATCGAAATAACAAAGTCTCTGGTTTGTATAAAAGACTTCTGCACGATAAAATACGACTCAGATATTGTATAAATTTAGTCATACTTTAAAATCACCGAAATTTGCTTACCGTTTTTATATTAAATTATTAAAAATATTTGTATTCAGCTAACTAGACTGATAAATGGTTCGTATTTTAATTATTGTCTAAATCAGTAAATTTTTTTTTTTAATATTTCACAAAAACAACTAAATTTTCTTCAGAATCAAAAAAATTAAATTATTTTTAATCAATCATTTAGAAATTTATTTTTTCAATTAAAAATATATTTTATTTTTATAAAAGAAACATTTTCTTTTCAAACAAATAATATTGCTGAGAAATAAATTTTTTTTTTTTTTTTCAATCTGTTATTTATTTATAATGATAATTGAGAGGAAAAAAAATATATATTTGATAAATATAAAAATGCGTATGACATTGACATAAATTTAAAAAATATTCATGAAAATTTTTATACAACTTTAAATTTAAAAGAACAGTCAAGTGAGAACCGTCTAACCGGTTAGATCGTCACTTAATACATTCTGTGAAATTTTAAAATTTTTATATAACAAAAAATATTAAAAGTTTATTAAACTCGTCAATGTTGCAGCGTTATTTTTATTTTTAATTTTCAATTGATAAATAAATAAATAAATAAAATTTTTGTCCAGTTTTATTACAAATAGTTTATATATATTTAGATGATTTTAATTTTTTATTTTTAATTTTTTTTTTTGTAAAGAATATATTTATTCGAAGGCACTTGGTTGTGGAGAGAACCTTGACTCTTAAATGTGTCATGGGTGTTGCGAGATCAATGCATTCAAACCAGAATATTTCATAAACTATTTCATTAATCAATAATATTAATAATAAATATATTTTTTTTTTGTTTTGAATTATTTTTAGACAAGTGTCATGATGAAGTCTGTGTGTTGGACTATTGTTGGATTGTGTTTGTTGCTACCGAGTGTATTATCATATAGGCCTGGTGATCCTTTTTACAACAAGGAGAAAATACAAACAGTTGCTTCATGGGCATCACTTGATTTTGCATTTCCAAGTGTACAAGCACGACAAGAGTCAATACAGCATGGTGATTTTATTCCTGGATCTGCAACTCCAATTGATTTCGAAATTATAAAAAGTTAATAATACTAAAATACTTTTAATTTAAATTTTGAATGTAATTAATAATTACAAATTATTAACTATTTTTTGTTGTTTTTTCTTGTTTTTTTTTTTTTAGCTCTTGGAGGAACAAAAATGTTTGTTAGTTTACCACGATTTCAAGAAGGTACACCAGCAACTCTTGGATATTTTATGTATCAAAATTCTAATTCACCAGTTATTTTGCCATATCCAAATTGGGAAATGAATAGACTGGGAAATTGTCAAGGAATAACAAGTGTTTTTCGTATAAGAGTAAGTTTATTCATTGAATTTTAAAATAAAGTAATTAAAAAATGTTATATATGATACACATGTTGTTAATTATTTTGATAGATTGATGAATGTGGAAGACTCTGGGTTTTAGATACTGGAAGACTTGGAGCCCAGCGAATTTGTCCACCTCAGTTATTAATTTTCAATCCAAAAACAGATGAAATTCTTCGACGATACAGATTTCCAGAAAGTCAATTGACCAATTCATCGCTATTGATAAATTTAATTGTTGATATTCGTGATCCACAAGGACAATGTAAAGATACATTTGTCTACATATCAGATGTTCAGGGATTTCAAATAATTGTTTATGACTATGCCAATCATAGATCGTGGAATATTCGAAATAACTTATTTTATCCTTATCCACCATTCGGAACAATAACAATTAATGGATTGAGTTTTGATTTAATGGATGGTATTTTTACTGGGGCATTGAGTCCAATTAAAAATGGTGATAGAATTTTGTATTTTCATTCACTTGCTAGTAATGTTGAGAGTTACGTTTCTACGTCTATTTTAAGGTTTGCCTTATTTTATTTTTATTTACTATTTAAAAAAATGTATTAATCACATTAATGATATTTTATTTCTTTAGAAATTACTATCTATTCAAAGATAATCCAAATGCCGCTGCAAGAGAATTTAAATCATTTGCTAAAACAAGAATAGCACAAGCTGCATCTGAAGCAATGGACAAAAATGGTGTATTATTTTATGGACTAGTTCCAGAAGTTGCAATTGGTTGTTGGAATAGTCGAGATTATCCAGAGTATGGTGGTGATAATCTTGAAGTTCTTATTGCTGATAAAAATACATTACAATTTGCATCGAGTATGAAGGTAATTGAAAATTCAATGTATATTTTTGATTCAATAAAACAATGTTTTTTTGTATTATCAAAACAAATAAATATATCTAAATGATTTCAGATCATCTCATCTCCAAGCGGTAAAGATGAATTGTGGATGATTACAATGTCATTACAAAAAGTTTGGACAGGTACAATCAATCCAAAAGAAACAAATTTTAGAATTCTCGCTGCTTCAACTGATGAATTAGTTAGAGGAACTAAATGTGATGTGACATCATATCGTGTCAAACCACATGGATCTTGGCCATATTGAAATTACTAACTTGAAGGCTTATCTATTTTTTAAAACGAGTTGATAATTATAATTACAATACTTGTGAATATGGATTAGTTTTTAAATAATAAAATACATAAATATTCAAAAATGTAATTAATGTAGTAAAACAAGTATATAAAAAAAGTTTACATTGTAATTGTTTCCTGAAATCAATCAAAATATTATTCACGTAACATAAAGAATATCTATTAAAAATTTTAATTTGCAATTTATCTAGCACTTTAAACTCGAATGATACGCCCCTCGACTAAACAGAATCGCAAAATAACAACAGTCAAGTGACAACTATCTAGCTGATTGAATCATTCGTGAAAATATTTTTCATATTTTTATTATTTTATTCAATAAAATTATAATATTATTTTCACGTCAAATTCAATAAATATATATTCATAATTTTAATTTAAATTTGTTACAAATTATTTGTGTATTTAGTTTTTTAATTTAGATTTTTAATAAAATTATTTTCTAGAAGTAAACCTTGACCTGTAAATGCGTCATGAGTCATAGAAGATTATTACATTGAAAATATATTTTTATGATAATTTATTTCTGTGATAAATAATACTAATAGTAAACAAGTGCCATGATGAAGTCAATATGTTTTATTTTGTTAATGCCAAGTGTATTATCATCATCATATAAACCTGGTGATGCTTATTATAAAAAAGAAAAATTACCAACAATTTCTTCCTGGGCATCACTTGATTATGCATTTTCAAATTCACGTGAACGACTAGAGTCAATAATTCGAGGTGATTTTATTCCTGGTGTTGCTGTTCCACTTGACATGGATGTAATAAAAAGTAAATTGTAATTTAAACATTTTTCATTATTGAAAAAAAAAACATTGTTTAATTTTATTCTTAATTTTGTTGCTCTTTAGTATTTGAAGAAAGAAAAATATTTATTACGATACCACGATTTCAAAAAGGTGTACCAGCAACTCTTGGATATTTTACAAGTAAAGATTCTAATCCACCAGCTATAAAACCATTTCCAAATTGGCAAATGAATAAGCTTGGCAATTGTCAAGGAATGACAAACATTTATCGTATTAAAGTAAGTTTTAATCTCAATTTTAATTATAATAAATATTTAATTGATTTTTTGCTTATTGCTTTGATAGATTGATGAGTGTGGAAGACTGTGGGTTTTGGACACTGGAAAATTTGAAGGCAAGCGAATTTGTCAAGCTCAATTATTAATTTTTAATCCAAGATCTGGTGAACTTTTTCATCGATATAGATTTCCAGAAAGTCAATTAACTAATACATCAAATTTTGTAAATTTAATTGTTGATATTCGTGATCCACAAGGACAATGTAAAGATACATTTGTTTATATAACAGATGTAGATGCATTTCAGCTAATTGTTTATGACCATGCCAATCATAGATCGTGGAATATTCGAAATAACTTATTTTATCCTTATCCACCATTCGGAACACTAACAATTAATGGATTGAGTTTTGATTTAATGGATGGTATTTTTACTGGGGCATTGAGTCCAATTAAAAATGGTGATAGAATTTTGTATTTTCATTCACTTGCTAGTAATGTTGAAAGCTACGTTTCTACGTCTATTTTAAGGTTTGCTTTATTTTATTTTTATTTACTATTCAAAAAAATGTATCAATCACATGAATGATATTTTATTTTCTTTAGAAATTACAATCTATTCAAAGATAATCCAAATGCAGCTGCAAGAGAATTTAAATCATTTACTAAAACAAGAATAGCACAAGCTTCAGCTCAAGTCATGAACAAAAATGGTGTATTATTTTATGGACTAGTTCCAGAAGTTGCAATTGGTTGCTGGAATAGTAGAGACTATCCAGAGTATGGTGGTAATAATCTCGAAGTTCTTGTTGCTAATAAAGATACATTACAATTTGCATCAGGCATGAAGGTAATAAAAAATTAAATCAAACAATTTCAGTTTCTATCAAATATTTGAATGATTATAGATCATACCATCTTCAAGTGGTGAAGATGAATTGTGGGCGATGACAATGTCATTACAAAAAGTCTGGACAAGTACCATCAATCCAAACGAAACAAATTTTAGAATTCAAGTAGCTTATATCGATGAATTAGTTAGAGGAACTAAATGTGATGTCACATCACATCGTATCAATCTTTAATAAATATATTTTACTGTAATATTATTTTACAAAAAAAAATATTAATCAATGAAATGAATATTAAACAAGTAATAAATAAAATTAAAATACAAATATGAAAACTAATAATAACAATAAGTCTATAAATATAAATCAATGCTAAAAAATAAAATATGTCTTGTTACATGAAATATATTATGATTTATGTGTAAATAAAAACAGTGTATTACAGTGATCGATTTGATTGTAACAAAAACATATCCCAGGAAATGTAAAAGAAAATAGCAGAAACGAAATAAAAAAAAAAAAACAAAACAAAGGCGAAGCAATTTGATTCCTTGTTCGGCATAATACGAAGTATATTTGCAAGATGTCTGTAATAGTTGTGGTTTTCTAGTGAATATAACGAGCATCTTAACATCATGTATCGCAAAGTGCGTGAGTTCGATTTATATACATTCAAGCCATACAAATGTAGGTTAAATTACATGTGGCAGTATTGCTTGTTTTTATAGTCTATATTTATTTCACAACAAACCACACACATACAATAATAATAAAATAAAAAATAACACAAAACTCGTCGTAATAGATCGATAGAAAAATTAAAAAATACCGATAGTATTTCTTCTCATGAGCAAGATAAATTTCTACGTCTATAATCGATGGCCTTTTACACTACCAGTTGATCGACAAATTCAAGAAAAAAAAAAATAGATAAACAATGACACATGGTATTTGATCTATCAACACTATTATCAAAAAATAAAATAAATAAATTACAATGTGAAATGAAAAATAAATAATTTCTATTGAAATGAATATTTCGAAAAAAATAAATAAACTGACACAAGTAAATAATATTCAATTCAATAGTGTGTGAAATTTTTTAAGATGTTGATAATAACTTCTGAATAAATATCAGCTAGAGCCAAGTGATTTGTCGAGGTGTGTGTTTAAAATCACAACTTGAATTAAATAGCAAATTGTAGCTTTTTTTTTCGTTACAAATAAATGATAATTAACAGGTGAATTGTCATCAAGTTATAGACTAGATATCAATATAAAATAACACATGTATTTATTTATAAATAATACTTAAAAATTAAATACTGAAATTTACATTGATTGATAGATAATTTTGAATAATTAAATATTTTATACAATTATTTAAAAATAATATAAGTATATATGCAAATTTTAATTTTAAATAATGTTCATTAAAGTAATAAATTATTTCTTAGTATTTCTATTATTACCACAAGTGGTATAATAAATATTCACATGTTGGAGTGTATGTATGAACATTAACCTGTTGTACTTGCATAAATATCAGCAATTTTCCATGACATATACAGTCAGTTACAGCCGGAAGGAAAATTGGCAGATGGCGCCTATATGTATGTAAAAAAAAAAATAAAAATACTGGATAATTTAAAAACCAACTTGTGTGTATATAGGTATATGCGTGCAAAAATAAAAAATAATATAACATACTTAAATATATTTTTTCTTTGATTTTAAAAGTGATGGGATACGCGTGCACAATGTCCAAAGGCGGAATTTATGATAGATTTAAAAGCTGATTATCAGAAAGCATGAAAATGAGGAAATACAAAATAAATAAAAAAAAAAATAAATGAGAATAATTTACATTCGTTGAATCCCAATATATTGAATGACTGTATTTGTTGGAGAAGGGACAATGGACCTTGTGAATTTAAATTTGAAATTGTACAAACGCCACCGGCAAATTTTATGTAAAATAATAAATTGAATATAAAAAATATGGGATAGTGATAGGCGGTGTATGTGTGTATATATTTATTAGATGTATATTCAGACTTTGCGCGCTTTAGAGAATTGATAAGATGACTGTAATGTTCATGTTGAAGATTGGTATTCTGATTGCAATGCTATGCGCACAGGTTGATTCTACTTATACACATATATATTCCACTGTAATTGTATACTTTTTTTATTCACTTATTATTATTATATTTATTTTTTTAATATTTTTTTTTTTTTTTGCAATTTGTGTTCCATTAATCAATTACTTGTTTAATAGCGTCGGAACAGATGCTAATGGTACGAATTTTATTATGACTTATGAGACCATTGCAGCATGTTGTTCAGATAATTGAAATTTTTTTTTTTTTTTTTATATGAGTTGGTATTTATTTTAAATTTAATTTAAAAATATTTATTTATTTATTTATTTGGTGAAAATATTAAACAATAAAAAATATGTGTTATTTATTTTTTATTTTTATTTCTTTCAGTTGAATTGCTCAAGTGGGAGTTTTTCCAGTGTTATAAATAAATTGGAAATTTCCAACACTCAAGATGTCACATATGAATTTGTATATTACACTCGTTTAATCGATGACATTCTGTGGGCGATAGAGATTCACAACGACATTATAAAAAGGTAAATAAATATATATAAATATTTATTTGTGAAAACCAGAAATATAAAAATCAAAAAATATTGTTAATCTTATGTATAATATATTTCTGGTGTGGTCTTTTCATCAACATTTTATATTATAAATAAAAAAAAAAAATTAAATAATTTAAAATATAAAAATAACTGAGAAAATATATATAAATTTATTTAGTTTTTTATGATTTTTCAATCATTTCAATTCAATCAATATGATGAAATGATAATTAATTTTATTCATTGATATTATACAAAGTGTGATTTACCCTCAATGTATTTTTATTGACACAATTGTACTTGTCTGTTGAATTTATATGATAAAATTAATCCAACTCTTGAATTTCTCTCTGTTTTATGTACAATTATTTAACCTGCATGCATGTAAAGCATTGTGATTTGTTTATTATATTATTTTTTAATTTAAATTTTTGCATAAAATTGTTGAATATAAAATACCTTCATATATTATATCTCTGTCAAATTACATTTGTTTACAGCTTCAGGCCGATTACCACCCAGTTTTCAAAACAATTGTACAACCCCTTTTAAAGTCACATTTATTTTTACACTATTGTTTAAAATATTTTATATATAAATTAACATGACTCGTAATTTGTCGAATAAATTAGACATTATCAAATTTATACTTTCATGTTTATTCTTATCTATTTAAATATCTGCTTGTTTTTTTTTTTTATCAATAAACAATCATTTATTTATTTAAAAAATAAAATCTAATCTATTTTATTTATTGATTGTTAACATATTATTAATTTAATTGATAATTATTTTAATTGTAATTTAATAAATTAACAATCAATGAATTTAAATATCAATTTTTTTGTTCAACAGATTGTTGGTTATTAACCGAGTGACTTATGGCCTACTTGCATATATATATTTTTAATAATCAAATGATAATTTATTACGACAAGTACAATTGCTAATATTATTTGTATTTTTTTTATATATTTTATATACCAACATACATACTCACATACATATGATTTATGAAAAACTTTTAAAAATATTTTCCTTTATTATTTAAATATTATTACAAAGCTGGAATTAAATATAAAATAATAATGAATTTCTATACGTATTGATACGCCGCTATTTTAAATCAATGTGATATAAATTTAATTATCAAAACCCGCGGTTTATGCTCGAAAGAACAAGCGGATTTTATTATCATTATTTTTATTTATTTATATGTATATTTTTAATTTTCTTATATATTTTATTTTTTTTTAAACTAGTAAATACAACGCGAAACAATCACTTTACGTGAAAGTATGAAAATAGGAAGGCTTGCTTCATTTGCCTATATAAATTATTATAAATATATATATTTTTTTTGTTTTAATTTTTTATCTATTATATAGGTAATAATAATAATAACAATAAAATATTTACTGGACTTTAGTCCAGGGTCATTTAAATAAAAATAATATAAATTCTACATTTTATATAATGCAATTTTGATCAAAAGAATTTATCTCAGGCCCGGAGGCACCTGACCTTCGGCTACTTTCACACATTTATTTTCATTTTCATTTTCATTCATCATAGACACAAGAGCTATTATCAATATTTTAATTTAATAATATATATTATACATAATCATTCAATCTGCTGAATATTTTTTTTGTTTTTTATATATTGTATATTTGAGTGGCAAAAATATTTTTAGAAATGAAAATTTCATGAGAATATTTTATTTTTTAATAAGTAAATTATATCAAAATGAAATTGATAATATTTATAATATTGCTTGGGGTTGTTAACAAGTGTGTGTCACGTGCCAAGTATATCATTATTTTACTATTGTAAAAATGGAAAAATAAATAATATCTTTATTGAATATGTTGTTTTTCATGTAAAAATACAGAAAACCATGATTCATAATATATTTTTTTTTCGAATATTAATTTACAAAAAATTATATAGAAAATAATATATGATATTATTTAATAATTTTTTTCTTCCTGCTAATTTGTTGTTGTATAATTATAGATATTTTGTTAATTTGCATATAGCTTGAGGGAGGTTAATTTACAGTTTTATATTTTGAATTCAACGATAATTCTAGCAATGATATATTTAATATTGCAATGCATTTTTTATTGATACACAAAGTGTAGAAAATAGTAAATAAAAATAAATAAATTAGATATTTCTTGGGATTTTTATATCGATAAACACATACTTACAAATCAATCATGTTGCTTGTATATGCAATTTTTATTATGAGGGTAAAATCACGCCTCAACCCCTGGAGGTGCATCTGAAGAAGAAGATAAAAGTCACCGACACAGGAGATATTGGAAAAATGACAATTATAGATCACAGTAAAATTACTGAAAAATAAATTTTTTGCCAGGGTAATAATATTACAATTCATCTAATGTAAAAATTCTTCACTGTACAAATAAATTTAGAACATTTAAAATTTCCCAATTCAGTAAAAATCTAATTTAAAAAATCAAATTTCTATTTAATTAATAAAATACAAAAATTTTAAATTAAATATTCAAAAAAATAATAAGAAAATTGAGTTTTTCATTTATTAAAATAAAATTTAAACCGTCACTCCGTAAAGATATTAACAATTTAAAATAAAAAATAAAATACCCGCATTTATAAAATTTATTTCCAACAATAATAATATATTTTGTATAGGTATATATTTTTTTTCCAACACTATAGTTTTATTATTTCCATCAACTTTTCTATTATAAAATTTAACAAAACCATATAAATGTCAATGAATAAAGAAATAAAAAAAATTACATAATTAAAGTTTAGTAAATAATAAAAAAAAAAAAAAAAAAAGTAAAATACTTTGAGAGTCAACATCGTTTTCTTTTCACGCATCGTGACGTGTGGTATCGGCACATGGTATAACATATTATGACCACCAAACGCCGCACTATTACTAAAGGAATTCCATGCTTGTTATTTTTTTTTAAATTTAAAAACTATTATGCGGCGGAAAACTATTAACAGACACGTGAATGTGGCAAATAGGTTATACCGCCAAGTCGATTAGTCCCAATGTATATGCAAACTTCCTCACCTTTTTTTTATTTTATTTTTCCTCCACAACATTTTTCTCACATCTAAGTAAATATACATATAAATAAATAAATAGCTAAGTACAGACCCCCTGGTGTTTAAATCGACTCGAACCAGTGGCTACAAGTGGTCATAAATCTGTCAAACAAGTCGACACCCCGACAACTGTCTTGCTTGAATTTCACTGTGCTTATATTTGCACTTGCTTAATAATTCACACGAGAATCTCAAAATAATATAGGTATATATTTTTTCTATACATATACCAATTTTATTTTTATTTTTTATTTACAACATTGTTAAATATTTTATTAGATATATAATTTTATAAAAAACATTTTATACTTGTATGAAAAATCTTGATCAATAATTTAACTTATTTAAAATATTTATATATAATTAGGAAATGTTTTGATCATTTAAAATACGTGGGTTTTATAATTTATTGTTAATTTTACAACCGGAAAGAGAGAATGTTATTAACTACTTTGACAACACGGTGTGTATAATGCGTATAATAATTTTAATTTATATACAAAGGCGCCAAGCTCGTCTGGATTTTATTAATTGTAAATCAATTGCTTCGTTTTTTTTTTTTTTTTTTTTTAAATAATCAATAATAACAATTTAATTTCATTATACAATAAATTTATTTTCGGTTCAGCACCTTCAGAAACCTGTCGACAAACAACCAAACAAATTTTTTTTTTTTTTCATTTCTTTATTCTTTATTCATATTTCATCAAAGAAATATTGCAAAAGTGGTCATTGTATACGGGTGCGGATATAAATACGTAACAAACACTCTGCAAAATGATAAAATAAAGCTGGATCTAGATTAGGTTGTACACAATGGGGACCTCCAGGGCGTTTTAAAAACATTCATACACGCATTTAACCAACTTTCATCGTATCCATAAAAAAATTATTTTCTTATTTAATAAAATAATAATAATAAAAACATTCCACACATTATATATATATATTTTTTTTTTCTTTTTCTTTTTGTCTCTGACCTCCTCCAATAAATAAATATATTTTTTTTTTCGTTCTACTTTCATTTTATTATAAAATTTTTATCTATTATTTATTTTTTCATTGTTTTATTATTATTTTATTATTTTATATTATTTCTCATCATTTTTCATTTTTTTCAATACAAAATATTAAAAATATTCAACTTGATAATATATAAATTTAACAACTTAATTATTAATGTAAAAATAATCTTGATATAATTTTTTTAAATAAAGTTATTGTAAATAGTTTATATATTATTTTAGCGGTATTTTCTGTTGACCAGTTTACATAAATCCATATAGTATTATCATCAACAATCATTTTTTTTTTTTTATATTTTTTACTCACATGTATATGTGTTGCTTTTGTTTTCAGTCTCTTATCCAGCCTTTTTATCCATGTCTGGTTTTTCGCCCGCGTAAAATAACCGACCCGTGACCGCCGTCTTTAAATTGCCTCGAGGATGTCGTAACACCAAGACAATCAGGATTTCGGTCGTGAGACTAATATCGACAGCTCAACATAAATTATTTTTTATTTTTTATTATTATATAGAATTTTGATAATCTCGCCAATTCACTCCAAGTATGAATTTTAATTTTTTAAAAAATATATAAAATAATGGATAATCATGTGTTGTATTATCAATCATTGAATATTACCGTGAATTTTCCTAGAAATCCATATTTTATTTTTTAAAATCTTGACCGCAGTTTATTGAAATTTCCCAATGGATATCGTTAAAAGCCATTGGTATATATTTTTTCTCACGTTGAAAAATAATATTGAATAAATAAAATCAATTACAGATAGCTTTAGGCTATAATTTAATAATTGTTTGATTATATTTTTAAAAGTTAACAATCAAAATTTATAACACATGCTAAATAATTTTTATATTTTACAAATATTATAATAAATTAATTGAAATAATAATAACAGCAACATTTACATTGCGAAAATAATAATTTAAAAATTCAATAAAATTATACAATGTGACAATTAAAAACCCTACGCGTGAATATTGTATTGACTGAATTGATTAATTTGATTTATAAAAATAATAAAAATTACATTTGAATAGGTGATAAAGAATAAAGAAAGTAACACTTTGATTTAATTATCCCACACAAAGGTATTATTTTTTATTAATTTAAATATCCATTTGTTTATTTTTTATATTTACAGATATTTTGCAAATTAAATTGTTTTCCTTTTATTTTTAGATTCAATTTATAATATTTTTTGCTCGAGTTAAAAGGTCAAGTTTAATATAACAGTAATGGGTGGAGTAAGGAAGTGTTAAATTTTGATGTATCGTTTTATTTACTATTTATAAAAATCATTAGTTGCAATAAGTAATTGATACTGTGTGTTACATTACTAATCTATTTGATGATCGACAGTAGATGATCCATGAATCATGCGCAGCTATGTGATCGATCATCTTGTTGATTGTAAAATGTACCGACTATGTACTTGTCGTTTAAAAAAGTATAAAAACTTCAACAATTGTGGTACATTTATTAATTTATCATTTTAATTTATTCAAGTATTTTTATTTAAAGGATTTATTTCTCCAATTGATGGATATATTTTTTTAGCTATTATCCAAATAATTCAATGAAAAATAAATTGTTCTAGAAAATAAAAACAACCTGCAAAATTAAAAGTAAATGAGTTCTGAATCAACAAGTGCCTGTTGCCATTATTATAAAAAAATCCGATTGAGATTAAGACAGTCCTGTTTAGAATATTGCAATTTGTATTTTTTCTCTTTGAGATAATTCTAACACACAAGCTTGTATAATATAATATAATATTATCACGTCATTTAATGTCACCTATATCCCACCCACACATTTATTTTCTATCAATATTTCATTTATAAAATTAATATACACTTAAAAAATAAACACTCTATATAATAATTGTTATTTTCTCTTATTAAATTGATAATGAAAATCATATAAAAGTTTATAACATTTACTTGAATTTTTATTGATAATTTCATATTATAAATTCAAAATAATTTTATTGAACTTTATTTTAAATTAATAACAAAGAAAATAGACTATTAAAAACTCGTAATAAAATAAGTGCAGAAATAATTATAGCAAAAACATAAAAAATGAATTAAATATTTCATGATATTTTTATTTAATTGTCATTTGATATTTTTTATAGTTTCATATTTATTTGATTATTATATTATCATTATAAACAAGTTTATTTTTGATGTCATTATTGAGACAAAAGGTGGTAAACCTGTCACCTGCAAATATTATGCAATTATATATGTCAGTTGATATATAATAATATCGAACATTAAAAGGTCGTCTTTTATATTTAGCTCAATAATCTGTCAGCCAGTAAAAATTATTTTCATTATTATTTTTTTTTTCATTTCAATACAAAACTATGTATAAAAGATATACCTGTATTTAATTTGAGAAAGTGTATGGCTGAATTGTTTTGATATTATGAGAAAAAAAAATTTAAAATAACAAAAAAAAAATAAATAAATAAATAACTGACAAGTTGAAGAGCCTACAACTATTTAATAAATATATTTCATAATAATTTTCAATGTGGGAAAAAATTTTAAATATTTATCTGTAAATAGTAATTATTATTCTTAAGAAATATATATTTTTTTTTATACACAAAGGTAAATTAAATATTAATAAACTCATTTGGTTATTATATTTTATTTTTTTTCATGCAACTGAAATTTTTTAAAATCTTTAAATTCTTTCAACGCACTTTCTATACGGATTCTTGGGGGCCAATTCATTTGCGGGGGTCAAAAATAAAATGAACAGCAATTTGTAAAATTAGTGTTTAAAAAAATTTACAATAAAGTTTAAATATAAAAATAAAAAATAAAATTATGGCTTTTTAAAATGATTTTTAAAAATATATATTATTACAATGAATTTTTATTTTATTTAACAATAAATAAAAATTAATATTTATTTTTATATTATATTAAAAGTCATTGCACAATCTTGGCTCGAGACACGCCTGCAATTAGCGATCGCATTATTTATTTTATTTATTTATTATCTACCAACAAAAACTACTATACGTATTTTTTTCATATACTATTTTTAAAAAAGTAAATATAATATCATCAAGTAAACACACGTGTAATGTATCAAATCTCAAACTAAAATATAAAAACTATTATTTAAAATTTAATTTAACAACTAGTTATACATCTATGATTAACATTTATCGCTTTGAATAAATAATAAAACAATGATAATCGTATTTTATATTTACGACTATTTTACAAAAAAAAATTATTTAATTTATAATTTTAAAAAATATGAAACTACTTTAGAAGATTCATTTGCTAAAACAAGTACTGTCTCGAACAAAATTAAAATAGAAATGGATAAATTAATTGTATTCAGCCTGTTGAGCTTTATCATTGGTACCAAAAACTTCTTGCCACATTTTGTTGATATTTTATATAAATTATATATAATTTTTTATTAATTTTTTTCAGTTTGCAGTGGTAAAGAGATGCGCAGAATAATAGGTGGCTTGTCAACAGATATAAGAGAATTTGCTTATCACGTTAGTTTACAACATCGTGGACATCATGTATGTGGAGCAAGTATTTTATCAGAATTCCATGTTCTGACATCAGCGAGTTGTGTTTTGTTTGATTTAGTTGTAGCTGCAGGAAATCTTTGTATTTTAGTTGGATCAAATGATGAATTTAATTCAGATGGATTAGGAACTTATTACAATGTTAGATATATTATTTATCATCCGGATTATTCACCAAGATTATATTGGAAAAATGATATTGCAATATTGAAGGTTTGTTTTAATATATTATTATCAAAAACTTTTCATTACTTTAATATGTTTATTTATATTTGAATCAACAGCTTGAATCACCAATTAATTTTTCAAGCGATTATACAAATATTGAAGCTATTCAAATCTCAAATATTCTTCTATCAGCAAAGTCAACTACTGTAGTGTGTGGATGGGGAGATGATAGTGTTGAGCCACGTGAATCTACAAGAAATCTTAAAAAAATTCATGTTATGATTAAAGGTGAATACTTTTGTCAACGCTACGCTGATTTTCCAGTTGTTAATGAAAATAAAATTTGTGGCACCACATTGTATCCAAATTCTTTCATCACATTGGTATTTATTTAAAATTATAAAAATAATTAATAACATTGTAATGAATTTTTTTTAATGAATAAATAATGCTTTTTATTATTTTTCAAGGGTGATGGTGGCAGTGGAATAGTACGTAACCGTATGCTTGTTGGAGTTATTTCTGTTTTTGTATCAAGCAGAACTAATATTATTATATTTACAAAAATTCAACCAATTTATAATAAATGGATAGAACAAACAATTACAAATAACTGGTATTAAAATGATTTTTTTTATACAAATAATTTAACTATGATATAAAATTTATAAAATTCCGTATTTTATTTTATTCAAATATTGACACTTGTTTGTTTGAACATGATATAAAACAGTTAATAAAATCTTCAGTATATAATATAATTTTTTTAATTTTTCTACAAGCTTTATTTTTAATTTAAAAAAATTACTAAATTTTTTGAATTTATAAAATGCAATTATTAAATTAAATTAAAACAAATATTTTTACAAAATAAATTCATATATTTGTTAATTAATTATAAACAATTATTTATTTATTAAATTATGTATATATTAACTATTATTTTGTGTTGTTAAAAAATAAATAATTAGATAGCGAATAATTGATCATGGTATTTATAAATGTAATTGAAAGTTGCTCGATGAGTCGTAACGATTATTATTATTTTATTTTTTAAAATAATATCATTATTATTATTATTGTTATTTTCGTAATGCAGTAGCACCACACGATGGCTCCATGGCATCCTGGGACACGTAATTGCGTGTTTGCCGAGGGCCAACCGTGCGCAATGTTATTAGCCTTCGTCTTCCGCGATGCACGCAATCTTCTTCGCATATATACACTACACATAGCTACTGATCATCTTCAATGGTGCGATATCTCTTTTTAATTTATTTATTTATTTTTTTTAAAAAACATATTTGTATTTTTAATAATTTCACTAAAGCAAATAATATTTTATTTTTTTAAATATTTTTTTAATATGTATATTATTATCACGCAAAAATGCGTAAATTTATATTTAAATGATGATACTGTTATAAAGCGTTAATTTAACTCTTTAATTTTAATATTTTTTGTTTCATTAAAAAATTAAAAATTAAAACAAAAAGAATAGTATTTAAGTTATATATTTTTTAAAAAGATTTTTTGTTAAATCATATGTTTTTCAATGATATCTTTAATAAAGAGTTGTATATATTTAATTTTTTTTTTTTTTCCAAATTATTGTTATTAAAAGTGTGTATATGAAAAGCTTTTAAAAAAAAAAAAAAAATCAGTTGAAAAACGTGTTTGGTACGTCGAACATCATTATCATCATTTTTTTTAAAAGATGCCGACACGCATGTGCTCTTCGACCGTCGACGCATTTACTAATAAATATATATATCCAACACTCCCACTATTTTTTTTTTTTTATAATAATAATTTATTTTTTATTTTTTTGCATTGTAATATTAATATAATATTGTATTTTTATTTTCTTTACTCAGACGCATTTTAAGCCATTGACTAGTTTTTAATTTTTATTTTTAAATTAATTTTCTATTTTTAATATTTTAAAAAATTTTAAATACTGTATATAAATATTTTTTTGGGTTACTTTTGTTATCCATGATTATATATGTTTTTTGAGGGTGTGATAAAAATTTTTGGATTGGTTATTAGCCCATCCGTCTCGTCTCTAATAAGAACAAAATTTATAGCTTACACCATGAGTTTTTAGTTCAAAGTGTGCCCAAGCCGTTTCATTATTTTATTATTTTTTTTTTGTTATAATAAATACAAGATGTAACCCATCATTACCATCAGCACACTCGCTTTTATATATATATATTATTTTTTCCCTTTAATATTGTATTTTGTTTCCTGAAATTCCTGGTTCTTCAATAATACGCACGACCTCGGTAATTTTTTTTTTTTTATTTTTTTCGTTTCTTTTTCGATCAATGTGTACCGCAATCAAATCCTCACCTTTATTCGTAATTTTTATCGCTGCTCTTGCATGCTATTTTGTTTTTTTTTTATACTTTTTTTTTTTATCAACCAAAATGTATTCCCTTCAATTATGGATGAATAATACTGTACATTGTACACATTGGAATTTTTAACGTTAATTTACTCAGAGTTTGTTCATTTTTTTTTTTATCCTCACGTTTCACAAATTTTTATTTATTATTTATATGAAAAAATTAATTTAATCTAATTTTATTTACGATATATTTAATGTTTTAAATGATTCAAAATTACATTAAAATAATAATAATGTTTGGGAAAATACATATCAGGTGTGCTTAAATGTGCCGTCAAGTACAGTAAATCACATGCATTTGAAATGATGAAAATTAAAAATTATTCTTCAAATGGGCTTATATATACGAAAAGTTTGAAAGGCATACCACCAGCACGTCCACGAGGCAAATAAAGATTATTAGAAAAACCATATCTTTTTTCATCCGGACAAGATGGTTTATTTAACTCCCCGTCATATTGAGAGTAACTATTGATAAAAAAAAAAACAAAAAACACTTGTTATTATATCAAAACATTTATAGTTAATATTTCATGACATTATACCTTCCATCTTTTGAAGTTTCAACCATTTTAAATGTGCAATAATTAACATAATCAGTATCTATAATGTAAACATCAATTTTTTTCACCATTGGATCACCAGAATAAAATTCAAAGTGAGACGAAGAATTTCCAACTGGCTCTAATGAAAATTTGAATGATTTAATTCCATTTCTGTTAATTTAAAAAATAAATTATTGATTTTTATAAGTAATATTTTAGTAAAAAATAAATTAGATATTATTTATAATTAAACTTACAAGACGTTTTTAGGATTCACATTCATATAAATAATTCCATTGTCCAAACTTACTTCAACTGCGATACATTTTTTTTTTGCCTCGTTGGTATCTATAATATTTCCGCTATCATACCATATTCCAATTAGCTATAAAAATATTTAACATATTATATAATGATTAATTAAATTAATTTGTAATTATTATGATAAAATTACCTTTTTTAAATCAACTGATGCCATAGCTTTAACTGATGGATACGATGAGAGTTGACGTTGTGCCGAAATACTACAGCAAAAAATTAACAAAATTATAATTAAAAACTTCATGATTGAATAATGCTTATTCTTCTGCTTCTTCTGGAATACTTCTTTTTTTTTTTTTAAGGTGAATTTTTTTACTTTTATAATGATTTTTGTATTTTTATTGTTGTAATAAATTTTAACAATAACATTTATTTATCAGTAAATATAAAGTTAAATAAATAATTTGAGAAAAATATTTTTAATAAACTGTCTGGTGAAATGTTATTTTTTAATTACACAAATGTTTAATGTTTAAATAATTGAATTGAAAAAAATAAATTTAAGCTGGTGAAAATTATCAATTTAGGATGTATGTTTAGCTGGATACTAATCTAATAATTTCTATTTTTTTAAAACAATTTATTCATCAGACTAAAAATTATTTATATGTTTATTTTTCAAAATTATAATAATAATATTAACGTTAAAATATTGCTTTAAAAATTGTGTAAAAATTGTTATTATTTTAGCAATTGAAATTTTTTATTTAAATTTATTTACAATTGAATAATTTCTTTGAACATACGTCCTTGAAAAATACACAACAGGTACTTTTTTATTTTCTCACACAGTGCAAATAGTGAGTAATCACAAATTGAAGTAAAGAATGAAAAAAAAAAAAAAAAAATTAGGGAAAGGATTTTTAGATTGAAATTGAATTGATTCGACATCGAGATTCAAGATTTTAATTGTTGATAAGATAATGTATTATGCCTTATTTCCCGCACGAGGTTATATATATATTTAATTATTTTTCCCGTGTTTTAATTCTCGGTCGAATGATTTTTCATTTTGCCAGTCGAAAGGTCGAGTCTGTTACGTTTTAATCCAGTCATTAAAAGGTATTTAAGCCATAATTAAAATTAATAATATATATAAATTTTAAAAAATCTCCACAGGTTAAATTTAAATAAAATACAAATAACAATTGATTTTCATTATTACTATTATTTTATTTTTTTTTAAATCAATAATTATCATTAATTTAAAAATTTTAAAAAATAAAAATAAATTCATAAAATACCCAGGATAAAATCAATTTTAAAATAAATATTGATTTTTTTATTTTCACCCTTATTTTTTGCTTTTTTGAATTTATTAAATTCACGATTAGACATCTGCTTTCACCTACACAAATTTATTTTAATCACATCCTAAACGATGATCAAAAAAAAAAAAATTAAAATTAAATTTTTTATTATTATTTTATAAGCTTATTTTTTATTTTAAAAATAATTGATTGAATTTACTTTTTGTATTTATTATAGTATATATTATTTGATTAAATAAAAATTCAAATTAATAAAAATAAATAAAATATATTACTAGGTACATGGTATTAATGTGTACATGACATTTTGCATTTTAACAGCGGCAATATGAAAAGATCTCATTACAATAAACCCACCTTATATTACATTTTTTTTTACACAAATTTTTTACATAAATATAACGTTTGCACGTGCTTATAATTAACTTAATTAAATATATATAATATACACTTAAATCACAAACACACACACAAATGTCTCCATTAAAATTTTCAAAATTAATAATTTCATCAAATAATTTTTCATTGTGTATATTAACATATTTTATATACTTTAATTTACTTGGAATAATTTTTTATACATTTATTTATTTATTTATTTATTTATAATATATAACAATGATGATTTTTTTATTTTCAAAGAATTTTTTAAATTAACACATGGCTATCAATTTAAAAATTTAAAAAAAAAAATTCAAATAATTATATGAGCTCATGTAGAAGTGTTAATTTGAAAAGGTAAACTGGTCAGAAATTTTTTTTCTTTTCTATTTTTTTTTTTTGAATAGATGAGAGTGGCTGAAAGGAAACTATCTTTCGATATAGAAAAAAGCCAATATGTGTAAATAGGTTCCACCTGTCTGGCGTCGAAACGAGCCAATAAATCATGTATGAATTGTCCCGGTAAAAGGCCCAAGAGGCATTCTTTTATAAAAAAAAAAAAAAAAGTTATATTCAAGCCTTTCTTCGTGGTGATACACTCGTGCCCGAATAAACTTGGACCATTTTGACCGATCATTACACGACTATTATAACACTTGAATATATCTTTTCATTTAAAATTCCTCTCTAGCCATTTATATCTACCTATATTACATGATGATGATTTTTTTATTTTAAATATTATAATGACTAAATGACAACCTCTTGAAATATACTATTCACTTGTTAATTTATTTTTTATTTTTTTTAATTTTTTTTCTTTTCTTTTCGTGTGTCAGTTTAGCAATTTATTTCATCATTATCATTCAATTAATCAGTAAATCATTTTCGAAATCATATATACACGTGTAAAATAAAAAAATAAAAAATAAATTTATAATTATATTATTTTTTTAACCCTCAAATATATATAACTGGATTTTTATTAAATTTCCGGGGGGTTAAAATTTGAAAAAAAATAATAATAAAATTATATTTTCATCACCTGCAAATATTCTAGTGAATCCTTGACATCCGGATTTAACGGAATATTATTATTAATAATAAAAAAAAAATCATGTATTGATAAAACTTCCGGTGGGTTTAAAAATAAGCGGTAAATATTAAAAAATACAGTTATTGAAAGGCGGTGCAAATCGATGATGCGCTTCCGTTTAATATTGATCATATTTATTTTTTTAGACAATAATAGACAAAAATATATCTATAAAATACACATTATAATATTGACCTAAAAAAAAAACCAATAATAATTATAATTATATAAAAGATTTCCTGGTAGAGTAAAAAAGGAAAAAAAAAAAAAAAAAATTATGATATTTTCTATGACCTATATAATATTTTTGTATTTTTATTTTATGAAAATATATTAAGATGAGATAAAAATAATATGTATAATTTATATTTTTGATATATTTATGGCAATTGATCATTCAATAAAATAAGATATGATAATTAAAAATTGGTATTAGATTGTATTATCAAGGGCGTTAGGTTTTAATCTACAAATGATTAAGGTAGATATATTTATATATATATATTGGATTATGTGTGTGTTAATAATAAATGGTAATATAAAATTAATATTTAAGTATCGGTAAAATAGACAGGTTTCCTCATGAAATCATTGACATATAGATATCTATACCATAATGCATTTAAAACCTGTGTATAATTATCACTAGACTGAGGCAATTCTCACTCGCCTGACCAATCATTTCATTCACTCTACGCAATTCATTTAGCTCCGCCTTTTTTATTTAATTTATATAGTCGTTGAATTAACTCATTTAACAAGATATATATATATAAAAATTTTAAATCATTGTAATCATGAAATTTTAATTAATTAATTTTTTAAATTTATTTTCTAATTTTTAGAATTATTATTTATTAATTTACATTCAAGATTTATCAATGTTACTTATTATCATTGTTTATAATATTTTTAATATTTAAATAAATAAAATATACAATATGATTTTTTTTTTTATATTTTATTTTGTAGTATAATTTTGATACATACCGTTAATATCGCCCACGTTATATACAGAAAAACACAATCACAAAAAAAAAATATAAAAATATAAAAATTATTATTCAACGACAATCGACATTTATAAACATGCCATTGTAAAACTCGTAAATATAAACTTGTGAGGTGAAAAGTCAATAATAAAAAAAAATAAAAAATAATAATATATAAATAAAAAATGTATAATATCTATTGATACAAGTGACTGTATAAAAGATGCAAAAACAGGTGTGATTAAATGACAAGGTACACATATACAAAGCCACTTTACATCCACATAAATACATTGATAAAATTATTATCATAAATGATATTTTTTTTCAAAAATAAAACAAGTATTTTCATATTTGCTAAAAAATTTTTTTTGCATGATAATAGTATATAATAAATGTTGATTTTTTTTTATTGAAAAAATGGCTATTTAAATTTTATCGAGTAGCTTATATTTATATATCCATATTTTTTTATATTTGGCTTATCAGTGATATGTGGGCGAGAGGTGATACGATGCACTTGAAATTACAAAGAGTGTGACTAACATCAGGAGCTTTCTCGATTTTTCGTTATCTAATCTTTTGCGACTGGTCACTGAGACATAGCTAGGTTACTTTTATGCGTGATCTCAACTTGCTAATATTATCTTAAAAAATTTTTTTCTCTTTTTAACATTGATGTATTTGCTTTTTTTTTTTTCTTAAATATTTTATGTGCATTAAAACTGTCAATTTCAAGGACAGACTCATACTCACACATCCTATATATATATTATTATTTTATTTTTTTTTTATCAATATAAACAATGCATAAACAATTGAAAAAAAAGAAAAAATAATAATGCATCGTTTAGTTGTAAATAGTCTAGCATTGTTTACAAATTTTTTATCATTTATTGGTATATTATAGTTGAAATGTTTATGTTATATTTGATGAGCAAACAAATTTCATTCAAGTGTCACAGAATTTTGCCTCAGTATATATCTGTCATCTCGATAACACATGTATATTTTAAATTATTTATTTTTTCTTATTTCTATATGACTCAATCCTTAAAGTTTTAAGATACAAATATCAATAAAACACATATTTTTTTTTTAAATAAAACTAAAATAAAATTCATTGTAAAATAAAAAATATAAATTACATGTACTTTAGTTAATAAAATAGACAATATATTTACGCATAAATAAAATAACATAAAAATAATTTTAATATATAAATAAATCCATCTTAAAAAGCAACTATATATGATTGAATATAAAAAAAATATTTGTATATTGACTTGTAAAATACAGTATTTTATTGTAAAGAAATTTGAAAAGAAAAAAAAAATGTTATATGTAACAATACATTGTACATTGAATAGTTACGTAATGATCAAGTCATAGGGTGTATTTTGTCATAAACAACAAGATCATCCCACTCGATCCCACCTGTCTGAATGCATATATACATTTAAATGCCGACATGACACTTTGTGCATTATTGCAAAATACATCATCGAAATAAAATCTCTCTACAATCATATAAAAACAATAAAAATGAAAACCACCATTAACATACAAAATAATATTAACAAAGTAGTTTTTTTTACAGCCTTGATTATCCTTTTATATGTATGTTTTTTTTTTTTTGAAAATAAAAAGTATTTTAAAATATTTTTACTTTCATTTGGTAAAAGGTCACTCAATGATATTGCTAAAATAAGAACAATATATATAATTTAAAAAATAAATCAATATGGGTCAGTTATTAATGGGAATTAATTAATATTTTTAATAAACTTTTAACAAATTTTAAATTATATTTATCAATCAAAATTATAAGTATAAAAATTTTACAATATAGAGTTTTTTTTTTTGTCTATTGAAATATAAATCTTTTATTTTTTGATGATGATGATGATGATGATCTTGGCCTTGTAACATCAAGACAATAACAAAGTACATTAGTCAAACAATTAAGAGTACGTAATGAAAACCGTCACATAAATAACTCAACAGAATAATAATACCGACTTGCTGTTGTGCCATTTCATATTATTTTATGTGGTTATTAAATTAATGAAAATTAATATTTAACTTAAATTATATTAAATATAAATTTTAAAAAAATCCATTATACAATTAAAAAATAAAAATAAAAATCTCAATTAATCTTCAATGAATAAATTTAAATATATTTTTATTTTTAAATATAATATTTATAATTATTTTTTTTATTTTTCATAAATAAATATACGTGGGTATACATGTAAATCGAAGATGCAATTATGATTTATTATTATTTAAATATTTAAAAGAAAAAAAAAAAGAAAAAAATATTGATATAAAATAGGAGGAGTTTTGAATATAAATAAATTATAAAATTAAAAAAAAAATATTGTATTGTGATCAGAGGGGAAAAAAATTTAAAAAAATTATAAATAAATATAAAATAAAAGTCATACGTAATATGATACCAATTTATATATTTATACATACATGTGTTGATTGTGTGTATAGGTGTGAATGACACCTTCTTTAACCACCCCATTACAATTATAGAGAAACCAGAATGAATCATCATTTTGCACCCGAGAGTCTATAAGTTATACAACTCATAGACACAATTATTATTGTTATTATTTTTTCTCTATTTGATTCACAATAAAAGTGCCAATCTATACAACTTTATTGTTGTTGTTATTATATCATTGTCAATATTATTTTTAATTTATTCACAGACAAATGAATGAATTGTAAAATTGTAAAAGTTTTAATCGATTCATATGAAATATATCTGCGATTGTATCCTCTTGGAATATCGATCAATTTCAATTGTTTAATATTTAAAGCATTTTTATTTATTTATATCTATTATATAATTTTAAATATTATTCATACTTAAAATGTATTTTGTAATTTTAAAAATAGAAAAAAAAATTATTTTTTCTTTTTTTTTTATTATTTATTTATGTTTAGTTTAATAATTAATGTTTAATATTTTATAAATTATTATTTTTCTATATTTTATTTTTATTTAAATTATTATTATTATTTAAAAATAATTTACAACTTGTTTTGTAATTTTAAAAATAAGAAATAAATTTTTTTTTTTTTTATATTGTTATAATGGTTAATTAAATAATTATAATTTTTAATGTTTAATTTTATTTATTTATTGTAATTTTATTCTTTATTCATTTTTTTTATTTTTAATGCTTTTTATTAATTATTTTTGAATAACTTACAATATGTTTTGTATTTTTTTTAAAATAGAAATTTTTTTCTCCTGCGTTATTAATTGTTTAAAAAAATAAAATTTATAAATAAATGAGAATTATATATATTGTATTTTTCATTACTAAATAATCCATATTTTCAAATAAATTATAAAAAATAAAACTCGATGTCTGGATTTGAAAAAAAAACAAAGAATTACGTAAGAAAGAAATTGAAATATATTTATTTCGATATTATATTGTGTGATTAAATTGATAAAAAAAAAAAAATATACATATAAATTATAAAAATGGATTGTATTTACTTTGTGTATGTATAAAAGATTTGTTGCAAGTGTATTAAGTGTTACAGAAAAACTTAGTATGAATGAATGCGGCGCCAGAGAATGGAGTACGTCTGATCCTGTGCCTACGCGAAAAACTTTAACTGCGGTGAATGCTCGTTTTTGTTGACTATACATCATGCATTTTTTTTTTTTTTTAAATCACATATAAAAATAACAATAAAAAACAAGTTTCGAAATACATACACGTATATATTTTCTTGTATTTTCAGATGAGTATAGAAAACATAATAATTCATGAATATAGAGCAAGTAAATTAAAAATGTCATCAAAAAATATTTTTCCAGTAAAAATTATTATAATTTAAATGAGTCTAGACCTCACGAGAGACTCCATTAACCCACTCGTATTATCTTTTTAATTATTATTAGACATTAGACGACAGTTATAGTCTGCAGTCAGTGGGGTCGGTTAAAAGTTGATGACTTTCAAAAAAAAAACAACCACAATACCATTCATTTTCACGTGAATATCATGTGTGGTCGTCTTCCTCATCTTGGTGGACATCATGAACATCTTCAAGGTAAGTAAATTGATTATATTTTTTTTCTATAACAAAAAGCAAGTTTTATTTTGATTTTTTTATTTCTTTTATCCTCTCAAAAAAACAGCATTTTGCATAATTATAATAAATGTTGATTTACAAAAAAAAATGCAGTAAAGAAAAAAAATTATTTCAAGTTTAATAAACATTAAGTTAGGAGATGAGGAGTGACATGATACACACTGAGGACAAAACAATGGTCCGTTAAAGTCACAACAAAGGTGTGTCCTAATTTTTATTTGTCAGATGTTTAAATATATGTTACATGTTTTGTAAGAATTATTTTTTAATTTTTTTTTGTAAGATTAATTTTTAGTATTGATTAAGAAATTTATAAAGACAATATATGTTGTAAAAAAAAAAAAGGAGTACATATAAAAAATAATGAAGGGTAACATGGTGTGTATCACGTAAACGTGACAATTGAGATATATGAAAATTGTGCAATTGTTAATTAAAGTTATTGTGCAATCGTGAGGAAATTAACAATTAATCAATTGAGTCATGGCTGACGCTTCAGATTTTATTGTTTGAGATTAAGATCATTTGTCGATTGATCAGCATGATCAGGCATTTATTTAGTCAACTAATTAACTCAATTTTATATCCAATATGTCATATGCCAATTATTAATTTAACAATTGTACTACCAACTATATTTTACAATCATTATCATTTAATTTATTTTTTATTTTAATCATTTTAATTTGCAAATTGTAAAATTAAAATTGTTGATGTATTTTTTATGTTTTTCGTGACTGTAATTCTGTTAATTTTTTTTTTTTTTTATATAGGTAATAAAATTGTATTATGCAAGCTTGAAATTTGTGTTTATTAAAATTATTGTAAAATTTTTTTATTGGGAATACAACTGTTGGTATTTAATTTAAATAATTAATTTCATTATTGTTATTATTTTTAATGAAAGATAATTTTTTTTATCAGTTGAAGTTGTAATTGATAATGTTATTACTCATTGATGATGAATAGTGTTGGCAATCGGTAAGAGAGAAATTGTGAAAGCACTTTTATTTCGATAAAAGATCTTACGTCGACTTGGATCTTCAGAATATTGAAATTATTTAAATATTATTATTATTTAATAATTTAAATATTTTGAAGACCTAAGTCGACGTAATTTACTATAGACCTGTTTTATATTGGCCTGTAAGCTAAAAGCAGCTTCTATTAGGCTTTTCACTATTATTGAAAGAAATAAATCTGAAAATAACATAATTGTTTCCATTAGATATGACTCCTCTAAAATTATTATTATGTACATGTACAAGAATTTCATTTATAAAATTTAAAAAATTAATTTACTATTGATTTACGTATTGATGAAAAATATAAATTAACGATTTATTTCAACGACATTGACTAGACATGAATTATGTGCCCAAATATTTAATTGACTAAATTATTTTTCGGAAAAATTTGATATTTTAATATTGGGTAAAACTGTATACGGAGGAATTTACGGAGACATTTGTATACAAATTACGAGAAAACTTACGGAGAATACGCTGTGAGAAACCCGTAAATGTCCCCGTATTTTCCGTGAATTTTCTCGTAGCGGAGCCAATAATGATTTCGTTTAATATTTTCTTAAACTATATTACTAAATAAAATTAAACAATTTGCTTTGAAAAAATTAATATAATTGTTCAAAATATTACTCAATAAATAAAATTTCAGTTATACAATCTCAAATCTCTTTTTCTCTCTCTCATTAAATTAAAAATATATTAATATAATTTATAAATTCATTTATTATATTCTTTCCATCGACACTTTTCAACTTTATAATTTTAACGTTAAATTATCATCAATCCACATAACAACTATTGCACTCAACTGCTAAAATAATTTCATATATATATTTTATAAACAAATAAATAATCTTAGAAAAAAAAAAAGTCTTGCATTGTATTTTAAAAGAAAATATTTACATATACATATTCGAGTGTGTCTTCAACATAGCGTAATTCTATTATATTATAACTTTGAACTTGTTTAAATACTCAACACTTAAACCAACAATATATACATAGTTAATAAATTTAATAAATATATTTTGAACTTGTTTCTTGCTTTGCAAATAAATAAAAAATTTCATATAATCCTGAGATTCAATAACAAAAAAGAAAAAAAAGAAAAAAAAATTTTCACGTAGTATTATTAATATCATTATTTTTAACAAATAAATTATTATTAATATTATTATTATCTTGACAATTAACATAACTGGGAATGTTATTACGTATTGTCCCATTAACACATTGTTGTATTTTTAGTACATTGTTTGTTAAATTATTTAATAATGGTTTAGCACTTTCATGTAATTCATTATTTTGTAATTCATAAATATCACTATTATAATTATCACTGTAATTCATATCAAGTATTGCTGAATTATTATGTATATCTCGAGAATTAAATGCAGCATATGATTGTAATTGTGTTAATGTTGTTGATGCAACAGATGACGTTGATGCTGTTGATGGTGCTTGTGATGCTGTACTACATAATGGCACAGCACCCCATTGTAAATTCATTGAAAAATCTTTTTCTGGTAATGGAAAATCTAGTGTATTTGTATTAACTAATGGTATATTTGTTGTTACTGAATCAATACATGGTGTAACAATATTTGGATTACGTGCTAATATATCAACAATATAAGGTGCACGTTTTCTATCTTTGGCATTATATGACCAACATGATTTAATTAAATTTTTTAATTCTGGTTTTGCATTTTTTGGCACATCAAGTGTATTACCATTTGTAACATATTTAACAACATCCTCTGTTCTTATTTTGCTATATGGAAAATTACCAAATGTTATTATTTCCCATAGTAATATACCATATGCCCATATGTCTGATGCTGGTGTTGAATTACCAGTTTTTAATGATTCCGGTGACATCCATCTTACTGGTAATGAACGTGTTTTTAATATTTTATAATAATCACTGTCATACATTGGTCTTGCTAGTCCAAAATCAGCTAATTTAGCAACACGTTTTGAACTTATTAAACAATTTCTAGCAGCAATATCACGATGTATAAATTTTAATTCAGCTAAATAACTTAATGCCCGAGCAATATCAAGTGCAAAACCAGTTAAACTCATTGGTGATACTTCATTTTTATCATCATTATTATAATTATCATCATAAACTAAACCTCTACGTGATAATAAATAATTTTTTAAATCACCATAAAGCATAAATTCAAGTATAATATATTCTGGTGATGATACAGTTAATACACCAAGTAATTTAACAATATTTTTATGATTAAATAATTTCATATATTCAAGTTCACTAAAAAAATCCATTTGACTTGATGATGATGAGCCTTCTTTTAATACTTTAATTGCAGCATCTCTACAACCAGTACCATCAGTTAAATCAACAAGACCACCATAAACTCTACCAAATTCACCTTCACCAATAATACGATTAATTGATGTACATGATCTTGGTATTTCCCATTTTTTATCAAGTACTGGTCTACGCATAACCATGTCCATTGTGACCATTGCTTTTTCTTTCATACGTACTTCTTTATCATATTTACGTTTAAACATTATAAATAATATTATTCCACCACTTGTTATTATTATAAATAATATAATACATGCTATTATTATTGCACTTTCACATGATACATTTAACAATGATGATAGACCAGGTAATACACATACAATTGGTGCTACTGAACCATCATTTGGTATTACATTTGATAACCATATTATTGCTGATTCATTTAATACAAGTTTACCATCAATAACATCACTTGTTATTTCAGATATATTTGGATAAAAATTACCAATATTATTTATTTTACCATTAATACGTTGTACAATTATTGAATCAGAAAATCTTGATGCACCACCGTAAAATTTTATACGTCCTGATACCTGTAATAAAATTTATTATTAATTAATTATCTAAGTTCAATGATTTAAATTGCACTTGATTACTACTTACTCCTTGAAAATCAGTTTCAGCAATGATACTTGTTAGCTGTTTGACAATTGGCTCAGTATGATAATCAGATATATAACCATTATTTTCTTTGATTAAACGATCAACTGCATATGCATATGTCCACATTGCATCATATGCATAACCAGCATAATTTGATGGTTTACCAATATTATTACTGCTTTGTTTAACTTGGTGTTCATACTCATCACGCCATTGACGTACTGTTTTTCCTTCTTGCATTATTGTATTATCAGATGCAAAAAATTCATGTGATACTGAAAAATGTCCATTAACTGCTTCATTCATTTGAGCTATTGTGCATGATGTATTACGACTAAAATCATAATTTTCATCATCAGAATACCAATCTTTTTGTATCCACAATGGTAAAAACCATACGTATCCCTTTTTCAATAACAAAAATAAAATGCATTTAGTACATTAATAAGAATAAATTTAAGTCTAAACCTTACCTGATACATTGTCATTTCAAGATGATAAGCTTCACACATTATTTGACGTACAATAACTTCATTATTAATATCAGCAAGTATTATTCTAGCTCTATTTGTCTTTAAATCTTCAAGATACTGTTGAAAAAATAATGTAATAAATATAATTTCATTATTAATAAATAATAATTTGCAATATAAATAATTAAAATATATTTCTCACCATTGTTATATTAAAATTTTCACTATTTTTCGAATATTTAGTTGTTGCAATAAAATGTATACCATTATTACGAAATATATCTTGCATGTATGATATATGCTCACTGTATATTTGTCCATCTTCCGACAGGGCAGCAACTCTTTGCCACTTGAATTTTTGAAATAATTTAACATAAACATGACCATATTGTTTATTTTCTGGTATTGTACGAAAAAAATATGGATAACGTTTACGATCATGAAAACTAGATCCTTCAGCACCATAACTAATAATTGCTGTGTTGTAATATTTTGATACACCAACAAGTGGTTCAATTGTATCAGAACAACCAGGACCAAGTAAACCAATAAATTTATCATATGAATTATATATAATATAATCAATAAATGATTTCATAACTGTATCTGATTTACAATGTCCATCTCTAGCAACAAGCTCAATATTATAATTCATTAGCAATGTTGAATTTGAATTTATTTTTTCTTTGGCCATTCTAGCACCAATGACTATTGTATTATCACTAAATAATTTACTTGTCATTGGAAATATACCACCAACATATATTTTTTCTTTATTAACATCACTTGGCGTCCAATTATTAATTGTATAATTCAAATTATTTATCATCCAATTACATGCAATATCATCTTCACTATTATTATTTACATTATCAATTTTTAAAACATCATAAATACTTGAATTAAAATTTATATTTTTAATAACATTTATTAAATGTGTTCCAATTGTTTCAAGCTTTGACCATACTATTTTAGATAATTTATTTTTATCATATAAACAATTATAATTATCATATTTAATATCATTTTGACATTGTGAAAATTTAATTTGTATAAATTCATTTTCATTTGTAATAATATCACTTGGTGTCCAGTGTAAAATAACAAATGATTTTTTTTTTTCATTATCATTATTATATTTTTCATATTCTGGCATAAGTATTTTAATAACTTTTCCAATATTTTTTCCAAACCATGCAACTTTAACATACAGCTCATTATCATCAATTTGTTTAATGACATTATGTGTTGCTTCATAATTTGATGCTAATAATAATCCACATGTTTTTAATTCACATTGTTTTGGTATGTAAATTCCATTATTGCACTTTGATGATTGACAAAAGAAATCATTTGTAATTTTATTAATTGTTAAATTTTTAATACGATCAAATGTTGTATTATTAATATCAAATTTTGATGCTTTTTCGTGATTATTAAACACATATGAATTATCATTAGAATCACTTAATATTTTTGGTATAAACCAGCCAAATCTACCTGGTGATGATACCAATGAACCACAGCTTTTAATATCATAATTATTTAGCTCAGATATTTTGTTAAATTGTGGTGGTACCCATACTTCCATGTTTATCATTGAATATGGTATTTTTTGTTTATTTTTTTGTATTGTATATATGTCTGATAGTCTACGTAATGAAGAGTCTATATTAAAGTCATCTTTATAATTTATAAATTTAATATTTGTATATCCAAGTACTTCTGTTAAATATATTTTTGTTATTTTTGTAACAATACGTTGAGTTGGTCGCTCATTTAGCTCTAATAGAATATCCAGAATTTGATTGTTGTAGTATATTGATCTCTTTGGGCCGGTCTCTGTTGTTTATCATGAAAATAAATAATAAAAGTTTATTTTAATAATGACGATATATTGTTGTAAGATGTGGACATGTGGTTGGAGGAATTTTTTAATTATTTATTGTATAGAAATGATACGTACCGTCGAGCATAGTTAGACAACGATTTGAATTTGTTGATTGGAAAATTGATAGAATAATGAGAAGGCCAATGGTTGCCCTGTACTTCCACATCTTGATGTCAATCTGAAAATATAAATGTTTAAGTACTTTTTCATCATCTTAAAAAATTAAATTTCAGGCTTTTTTTATTGATTGGTTTCTTTAAATTATTATATATCGATGACGCAATTAATTACTAAAAAAAATAGATAAAAAATAATAATGACAATGATAATCGAAATCATGTAATCATGAAATTACAGTAGAACATGAAACAGCCAGATAAGTTGTCCGTTTTGTTTAGTAAATATCAATGATGATTGCTTTTAAATTAATCAGATTATATTTATTTTGATGAATAAAAAAAATAGCAAAATGAAAAATTTATTCAATATACTTTCTAAATATTTAAAACCAGATTTTTTTTTAAAGAACTAGTCATCAACACATTTTACTTGAAGCTCAAAAATTTAAATACACACACAAATATTCATTTTATGTTATTTTTAATTTTTTTTTTTTTTCTTTTTTTTTTTGCTAATGGGTGTGCTGATTTGTGATGATGCTCATGGAGAGTTGAAAATTATCTCAACAATAATCATTCTATAAATAAAATATTCTAGTCATTTTTTATTTTTTTATATTTCTATAAACTCTTCGAGTTATATACTTTAATTTAAAAAAAAAAAAAACAAATATCTAGAATATTTTGGAAGAAGATAATTTTAAAAAGTACGTTTTTTTTTTTTTTTGTACGTACTCATATTTGTACTCACATTTTGACCCAGATAAAAATTACAATCTTAGTATACCTAGTTCAATTTATTTACTTTTCCTTATCTCAAATACTGTATTATTATTATTATTATTTGAAAATAATTTTGAATACATAAGTAAAATTAATTATCATTATAAATTCCCTCAAAATATATTTGTATAATATACGAAAAATTTAAAAACATTCAGGAGAAAAAAAATAATATTAAAAATAGAATACGAATAATTTGGCAATTGAAAATCTCACGAGTTATAAAATACAAAAAAATAAAAAAAGGCAGACATAAATTGACGCCTACCAATGATAACGATCATTTTTTTTTTTGTTTTTTTTTCTACAAGTTGTACACGACAGAAAAAAAAATAGCTTCAAATAAAAAAAGGAACAATATTTTTTAACATAATAAACTAAAAAAATGATCAAAAAAAAAGTTTATTATAAATGAGTTTATCTAACGGTATTATCTGTACTTTGAAGGTCAAATAATTTTTAAAATAGTCTACAAATTCACATAATAATAATTCAAAGTACTGCTATAAAAATAAATTTTTTTTTCAATAATATCATTATTTTTATTTATTGTTTATACAAATAAATTATCATGTCTATCATAAAATTTATTATTTCCGTTAAAATGCAATTATAATAATAGTAATACTTTGAAAAAAAATAAAAAGATTGTCAAGATATTATTTCAAACGAAAGAAAAAAAAAAAAAAAAAATGATAATTATTTAATTGGAGTATTAAAAATGAATCAAGTATCAAGGCTTGTCATTCCACCTTGCAATGTCAATATAAAAATATTTTTTTTTTTTATAATTAAATATTCAAATCAACAAAATAATATATAAAAATAAAAAAAATCAAAGTACATCAATGTAAACTGCCTAAATTATTTAAACGAAAAACTTGAATAAATCAAATTCTTTCATATTTAAAAATCAACAATAAAAAAATCAACTTGTTATTTATAAATTGTAATATAATTTGAATTAATTAAATCATAAAAACATTATAATATTAAATTTTAAATATCTCTATGTTAATTTAGAATATCTTTGTTTTAATTTTAAAATTATTTATTTTTTTTTTTATTTTTACTTTCATCTTATGAAAGTTGATACTGATATGAATTTTATTACATCAGACGATTAAAAAGAAAAGTGAATTGATAAAAGAATATATAAATAAAAAAATATAACATCTAAAGGGGACATTAGAAATATTTCGACAGGTGTATATCGTGTCTGTGCTCGTTTTTGTTTACCAAGCATTGGGCGCCACATAATATCCCCAAGTTATTTTTGTCTTTTTTATTTATATATTTTTAATACTTGAATAAGAATTATAAGCACGCACTATATTACGCATAATATACAAAACATAATCATATATACATAAAGATAATAATTTTTTAAATTTAAATATTCCTTCAAATTGATAATAATATTATTTACTAAATTGGCAATATCATTTTTTATTTCAACTCACGTCGATAGTATTATAATCATATGAAAATTTTCATGATTGTATGCACTTGGATAAGGTCATTATGCACTTTTTTTTTTTAAAACTAATTTATTATACATGTTTTAATCATTTACAAGTGACATTGTTGTTGAGAAGTGTTGATAATTGATTCAAGTCTCGATAATTATCTGCTTATAATATCAAGGCTTTAGGAAAATATATATTTTTTTTTATTTTTCAATATCAATCTGTTGATAATACACTTGTAAAAATAAAAAAATTAATATATTAAAGATGCTTTAACGAAAACAAAAAAATATAAATTGTTTTTTATTTGTAATTTTTATTTTAATTAGTATATTTTTTTGTTGACAAGACAAATTATCTAAAAAAAATTAGTAAAAAAAAAAATGAATGTACTAGAATAAAATTTAAAAAATAGTCATAAAAAAATTATATATTTTAATGCCGTTATATAAATTTTATATGGTTTGTAACTGGATTTACTTTTGTTTATTATTTTTCATAAATAAAATGAAAAAAAATATTATTATTCTCGTTCCAGGCATTGTTATATGAAAACTTGTCGTGTGAAAATTTCAACTTGAGGATAAATTCCATTTTCAATTTAAAAAATAGAAATAAACACAATTAAAATAAACAATAAATAAATTAAATTAAAAAATTTATATTATTGTATATTTAAAATTTTTTAAACTGTATATTATTTATAATGATAATATTTATAAACATAATATTTGTTTTTCATAAAACAGGATATGTAGTTTGCATCACGTGTTATGAATATCAAGAAATTTTATACGATAACGATATAACATTGCACGTTTGTAAACCAATTGACGTCAATATATAAAATCTGAACAAACAACTAATTACAATGACATTGTGCATTTTAAAATTTAATGATAATATTATTATATTTTTAACTACAAATCGTCATATAATTTTTAGCACATTAATTATCCTGTAAAATAATTAATAACAATAACAGTTATCAAAAAATATATATATTATTATTATAAAGCTTGTGTAAAATAATATTACAAAAAAAAATAATAACAAAAAATTATGTAAATTATTTAAAAATATAATAAAAATATCATCAAATCAATTTTTTTTTTATAATTTTCATTTTTACATATATTTTTTATAAATAAATTAAAAATTAAAAATTATTAATAATTTGATAATAATTATAACCATTAATTTAAAATTAAATATTTGAAAAATATTTATTATCCTTTGTAAATGAGTCACCTTGCATAATCTCGTTTAATTTAATTTTTTTTTTGAATTTAAAAAACAATTTAAATGGCCTGATTGATAGCCTTTTACATTGACCGACACACATGACATATTGCAACCGTTGACCTACAGTTGCATATTATTTTACAGAAATAAATTATTATTAATGTTTTATTTTTAAAATTATACTTGGGTGATTTTATGATATTTATTTTTGTCGTTAGGGTCTTGGGCATATGTATTATTTATGACACTACATAGTCCAACTCCAACACAACTTTCACTTGTTATTTTTATTTTAATAATTTTTAAAATAATTATTATTAATAATTGTATTTATGACAATAATAAATTGCCAAGTGTTTAAATTTAAATATTCAATTAATTTTATTTAATGAATGTCATGTGAATTGTTAAAAAATATTTTATTTTGTTCAATTTTATTTTCACTGAAAATTTATTTATATAAATATTTATTGTTAATTATTGTGATTGTTTGTTTATGAATTATTTATTGATAATTTATCAAAGCTTGATATTTTGAAAGTCGAAAAAAAAATTGTTGTAATTTTAAATAGAAATTTAAAATTGTATATAACTTTTGAATTTCTATTTGATGAAAAAAAAAACAAGATATGATCAACAATGTCTCTCCCAAATTGTATAGCCACTATTTTACATATACATATAATTTTTTTTTATTTTTTAAATAAATTATTTATCTAGAACTATTGTGCAAAAAAAAAAAAAAAAAATTCACAAACATCTAGTAGCTATAAATACCTGCTCTAAAAAAAAAAATATAAATTTTTAAATTTATTTTTAGCAATACTTTAAATTGATGAATAAATATAATTTTATTGTTAAAATATACAAGTTGTAATTATTTTTTGATTCTTAGAAAACTATTTTAACATTATTTTCTAGTAAATTATTTTTTTATCTTTTTTAAGTTTGTGACATAAATATTTCGACAAGAGATGGGTGTGAAAGATACGAATAGTTTGACTGTAAAAATTCAACGTCTGTATATTAAAATAAATATATTTATGAAAAATTTTAAATTTTCATACACAAAAATAATTAATCTATATAATTTTCAGCATTAATTATTTGCTACTTTTGCATTTTAAATAATCACAATGAAAATAGTCAAATTAATTTAACAAAATTACGATAAATTTATATATTTTTAATTTCTATTTGATGATTTTTTTTTACCATATAATTATCCATAAAATCAATGATTAAAAAACTAAAAAAAAAACAACATAAGTTAATTTTAAATAGCTTCTATCCAAATTGAGATATATTTTTTTTTCTTCCATTTTAATTGACAATGAATAAAATTTAAAAACAATTGGCTAAATTGCATGACACTTAGATAATAAAAATAGATATTTAAATTATTATTATTATGTCGAGTTAATTTGTCTATTTTTTTAGATTAATATTATTAGTCCAAGAAAATAATAGACAAAAAAAAAAGGGGGAACATGTTTGACAAGATATATAATTATATAGATGTTGGTTAAATTCAATTTGAAGCATCATTGTACATGAAAACTAGCGAAGTGAAGAAGAGCCTCCACCAAGACCGTGTAAAACGAAACAAAAAAATTATATATCTATATATATAAAGAGAGAAAAAAAATAAATAAAAATACAAAATAAGATATCTTTGATGCGTGTATGTGTGGGTTTAAATGCCAACGACCTCAAAGTTTCAGGATCCATCCATCTATCCAACACAGTTATGGTATTCTTCAACATTTGCAAGTCAAAGAAAATTATATAATTTTTTTTTTTTTTAAATATTAAAAATATATCAAGTATCTCGCTAATTTTTTCTAATAAAATTTCATTTTTTAGAAAATTAATTGACAAGATAAAACAATGCATTATTTTATTTTTTAAAAAAACCACTGTTAATCAATTTTTTTTTGTTATTAGAATTTTTTTTTTTTTTCAAGGATCAATGTTAAATAGTCATCATCAATTCTAACACAAGACAAGCTTCATTAATAATTATACTATTTATTAACCGTTAAATTATTTCCATTTAAAAATTACGAGAGAAAAAAAATGAGTATAAAAAAAATAATAACAAAGCAGCAGGTAAGATAAAAAATAGTTGAATAATTTTAAAATATATATTAAAAAATCATTTGAATTATTTAAATGTTAACATTAATTTTGGATTGTTATAAAATATCTGGGTTAAATATTACAACTGTAAATGATTTAAAAAAATTAAAATAATTTAATTTTAAATATACTACTTGATATATATATTTATAAATTGTTATTTTTAATTTTTATTTTTTTATTATTATTGAATGCACTTGATAAAACTGCATGGACTTTTGCCCGAATGTCAAATGAGCAATATATACACAACATGAATTTCTTTGCGTATTAATATTAATGCGTAGTAATTCGATTTGAAAAAATAAAAAATAAACAGAGACTGATAAGATGATAAGTGGATTATTATCCATCCACAAATGTCAATTAGTATTATTATTGATATAAAATTTAATTTATTGATATTTAAATTAAACGTAAATAAATCTATAACAATTAAATAATAAAAATTAATATTATAATAAAATAATAAACCTGTTCTTTTTTTCAGTTGTCAAATAATTTTGCTATTTTTTTTTTGCTTTGCTATTTCTTCATTCATAAATAATTTATTGGAATTTATCGAGACGATTAGTCCCGAGGGAAAGATACGCAAAAAAAAATATTGATAACGGACAGCAACATTCTTCATGATGATTTAAAATTTTTTTTTCCAAATGAATTTTAAAAATAAAATATAAATTTATACAAAAAATTATGTAAATTGAATTCAATTTATTTCTATGTATTAGAAAAAATATCGTTTTTATTTTTATTTTAGTTTATTAATTATTATAAAATTATTTTTTTTATTATTATATAATTATTGTGTTTGTGATGAGCAAAATAATACACATATTTTCAATAAAATATATAAATCAATTGAATACAAATTTTAAACAGATTTAAAGTCTTTTTTTTTCAATAATTTAAAATATTTATTTAATACAGGTTATTTAAATTTTTAAGTATACTTAAAAAATCACCTGTATCATTTGTTTTTATTTTATTTATTTAGTATATTTTTTTAAACTACCGGCTCAATGATAAACAAACTTAAAAAAACATGTTTTTATTATTTAAACTTTCATTATAATAATGTAAAAAAGATTAATAAAAATAAAAAAACAGCCAGACAAATAAAATAAATATGTAAATTTAATTTATGTAACTAATTTTTTAAAAAACAAAAAAATTGACAATACCTCATTAAATTAATTCAAATAATAAATTTAAATTTATAGATAGTTTTAAAATTAATGCACATAAAATAATAATTTTTGCATAGAAAAATTAAGCAATATATTATTTATTAAAATTCATAAAAATAAAATTTTTAAAAATCATATAATTTGAAATAATTCATAGTAATATTGGTCGAGACGAAAAAACGAAAAAAAAATTGTTTTCCTTATTTTTCTTTATAATTTTATTGTTTTAAAGTTCAAAAAAATATCATTGGAAATATATTTTTTATTCAGTGAATGTAAATTAATACAAACGTGAAAATAATTTTTATTTACGTATATGAATTTTAAAAAACAATGAATAATAAAATTGTCAACACTCAACACTATTGTTTTATTTTTTAATATCAATAATTTTTTATTCTAGCAAAGTGTTGTCGTAATAGAAATACTTATAATTCATAGAACCTGTTAACATACCTCAGCAGTCAGCATTAATTTACAAGAACAAAAAAAAAAAGAAATAATAGTTAATTTATCAATAGCAAATATATTTTCAATAACACACGTGTTTTTATTTTTCTTAATTTTAAACGCAATAATAATATATTTAACGTATAAATGTAGAAGATTGAAATTTATATCTTTTTATTTGTGCTATCTGTTATCATCAAAATAAGGTCATTGCCATGGATTAGTTATCTAACATATTTACATTATATATTTTATTATTTATACTCTGCAATTTTTTTATTTTTTCATTTTTTTTCTTCACTGTCAGATTCATCAAAAACAAGTTTAAAAAAAATTTTTTTTTTTGCAGTTATTTAAAGGTCAAAAGATGTGTAGATAAATGACGTCATTATTATTGTCATCATCGTCATGATAATTTCATTCATCTTACTTTCTTTAGAATAAAAAAAAAAAAATTTTTTTAAATGGATTTAAAAAATATAATAGTATCATTAAATAACTCAGGATTTCTAAAATGCATCCTGTTATTGACAGTTTACAAGGTTACTGTTAATAAATAAAAAAATTTTTTTTGAAAAACAAGTGTTTACTGATGTCGATGATGATGATGATGATGATGACAAAGATAAACATCAATGTTTTAAAAAAATAAAATATATAACAAAAAATAATTTAAAAAAAACAAAGAAAGCAAAAATAAAAAAAATAAAAACTCATTTATCAAGAAGGTCAATAAATGATTCTGCCAAATAAAAAAATAAAAAATAATATCAATGTTATCAATCTCCCACATGTTTAAACAAAGCTACAAGTACATTTGCAAATTATATTCATTATTAAATAACAACATTAAAGATTAATAATTTAAAAAAAATAAAAAAAGAATTCTTTAAACAATATTAATTAAATCATATTTTACATTTTTTTTTTTCAAATATATTATGCTTAATTTATTTAATTCATTTAATTTATTGAATTTATTAACTGATTATTTTATCATCAATGCAAATTAAGGTTGAATAAATTAAAGTCATCCTCGATGCATTTTTAAATAATAATATATATCCCCTCCTAAAAATTGTCCATGTATTTTATTATTTTATTTATTATTTATTAATATTTATATGTATATTTATTGTCGATTATCAAAATAACGATAAAAGCCAATAATAATATACACAAGAGAGGTGGATCCAACTGATATTGCAAAGTCACGTAAATAATAAAAAATAATTTTTAAAATCAATAACAATAAATAATCAATTTTTAGCTATATAAATTTATATAAATAAAAAAAAAAAAAAACCACAACAATAAGTAGCTGAGAACAAAGAGGAATGATGTAAATTTATTTTTTAAATTTAAAAAAAATGAAATCATTTTGAATTAAAAATGAATGTGCATAAAAAAATGATCAAGGTCTCATCTTAACCATGACATTTACCTCTAAAACATTGCAATAATATCAATAATAATAAATGAAAATAATAGCTAGTAATTAAATGATAGTTGATAGTAATTGTCACTTGTTTGTTTAATAATATTTAATATTAATTAACACAATAATTGAATAAATATATTAACCTCGAATGGACCATGAAAA